>NC_071993.2:139360000-140105000 GCF_028885655.2 Pongo abelii
GGTTGTGGCCCATGCACAGCACGTGCATCCACCAACCCAGCCCCAACACAGACTGTCCCATCCCCGAGCTGCCTCCTGCTGCCTGTGCAGTGGCCCCTTCCTGGCAGCCGTGACCTGTTTCTCATTGTGTCAGTTTTGCCACTTCCACATCTGGTAAATAGAGTCACATAGCGCAGCTTTGGGGATCTGGCTGTGTTTATGTTCAGCAAAACCCACATGAGGTTCCTTGTGCTCCGTGGGTTCCGTGGGCTCTGGGTTTTCCTTCTGTTCCCAAGCGGAATCCCCTCGGGTGAAAGGACCACAGTGCACCAGGGTCTTGTTGAAGGACCTCAGGGTGGTTTCCGGTTTGGGGCAAATATGAACAAAACTGCTGTAATGTGTGACAGGTTTTTTCATGAAAGCAAGTCTTCCTTTCTCTTGGGTAAATACCTAGGATTGGGTCTGCTGGATTACATGGTGAGTGCAATAAGTAACTGTTGTCCGGAGTGGCTGTTCCATTTTGCACTTCCACCGGCGCTGGGAGGGTTTCCATTGTCCCACATGCAACGTCTTCACAGGTTAGGCTGTTTCTCCTTATTCGGTCCCTTCCAATAGAGGGGGAGTGGCATCTTATTTGGGGTTTCATTTGCATTTCGCTACTGACTAATGATGTTGAGCATCTTTTTTTTGTGTTGATTTTCCATCCATATACCTTCTTTGGTGAAACATCTGTTCAGATCATTTGCCCATTTTTGAATTGGGTTGTTTGCTTTGTTATTCCTGAGTTTTGAGAGGTTCTTCCTCTATTGTGGATATGTGCTATTATCAGATACACCACTGAAAAGTATTTCTTCCAGTCTGTCTTTCGTCTTTTCATTCCCTTGAGTGTCATTTAAAGAGCAGAAATTCTTAATTTTGATGAAGTCTAATTTATCTACTTTAAAAAAATGAAGTGTGGTTTTTGATGTTAGAACTAAGAAAACCTTGCCTAACTCAAAGTCACAAATATTTTCTCCCATTTCCTTCTAGAATCTGTGGTTTTATGTCTTAAATTTAAAACACCTGTGATTCACTTTGAGTTAACTTTTGCATCTGGGGCTCAGTATGGATTGAAGTTCATTTTTTTTGCATGTGAATGTCCACCCCATGGTCAATAACTCCTCCTTTTTGTTATTAAAGTCCCTTCTGCTTGGCTCTGTGGTCAGTGCCATCCTGGCTGGGGTGTCCACCTTACTCTGCCACTGCAAGATGGGAAAGCAGGGATGCTGATGGGGTCCCTTGAGCTGGCAGAGCCAGCGTGTCTGGTCCCCATTTGACCCCAGGGTGGGCTGGATCTCTAGGCCTGGGCCTGTGCCAACTCAGGGTCTGGAAGCTCGAGGTGTGTTGATTAACTGTCAGCAGGTTCAGATTTACAGCTTCTGCAGAGCAGGCACCTGAATGCCAATGAGCAGCCCTGCTCTTCTGAGCTGGGTCACAGACTGCCCCCTCCATGCTGCTGCTGGAGATGATGTCTGTTTGGTCATCTTAAAATCCAGGGATTTTAAAAGGCTGCCTCTGTTCAGGATGTATCCACAGTTCATGGCCATCGTGCATGATGGAGCAGGAAGCTTCACTTAAAAGAAATGTGTAATGCTCTGCATCGTAGCTCAGTGAAATTGTTTTCTTACTGAATTTATCTATATTGTTAAAGAAAAAAAAAGAGAAATAAAAGGTGAGGTGTTTAGAAACAGCTCACCCAAGTGTGAATAATTAGTCCTTTGGGGCTGTCCCCTCCCAGGGCAGTTGCTGAGCTGGGGGAAGCGCCCCTCCCTGAGTACTGCCCAGGCACTGCCTGTCTCTCTTGGAAGCAGAGGCTGCCAGATCCCGATCAGCGGGTGGAGTCTTCCAGGTGCCCCACCATGCTCCCTGCAGGATCTGCCCCCCAGCAACTGCCCATTAGGGCAGCTTCATCAGCCAGGGCTCCAGCCCCAAGAGGGAACGGGGAGGGGCTCCGCCCTGGGCTCAGCCGTGTGTTTGTCTGATGGCAGAAGCAGCTCCCGTGCAGCCTCCAGCTCACAGGCAGCCATGGGGTCACGTTGCATTTGCATGGCAGAACTAGCGGGAGGGTCCCTGCTAGCAGCTCCTGCCTGGTCCCCTCATCCTCAGCACAGCGTCATCCTCGTGTTTCTTGGTGCACGGCATGGCCTTGGTCCTGGTGCTGGTGTGTGCCTTGCTGTTGCTGCTGGTCTGCAGCAGCCTGCTTGCTCATTTTGTCCCTTCATTGTTACATCTGTGGCTCTGCCACCCAAAACAAACACTGACCTCTGACTTTGTGGCCCATCCCATCCCCTCCCCATGAGGGCTTTGCACAGTGCTTTGTAGCAGACATATTTCCACAACGCAGAGTACTAACCACTATACCATCACGATGGCAGACACGTTTCCAAAAGGCAGACTCTTTAATTGTGTTTGAAATCTTTGTTAACAGGCATCTTTTGGGTGTTTTGTGCTTGGAATCACTCTGCAGGGATTCAGCCATGTGCACCCTCCAATCTGCGACCTCATGCTGGGGCTTTACCTCCCCTCTGGTGGACCTTTGGTTATTTCCAGGCTTCTGCTTGTTATGATTGCTGCTTCTTGAACATTCCTGTGGAGTCTCCTGATGTGCTGGTGCTGCGACTACTCCTGGGTCACATTAGGAGTTGGAATCTTCAACTTTGGGAGATGATGCCAACCTCTTTTCCGGTTCCTATTGGCTTTGGAGCTATTTCTCTTTGCTCTTTGTTTAGAATCTTTCTGTTTTTACCAAGGGCAAAGATGTTTCTCAAATGTTACTGGGTGATTTGCACAAAATCTCAGAAACTGAACAACCGACTTGAAACCATGAGTCCCCCTCCCCGCTTTATTGCTCTATTGTCTAATTTATTCTTTTCAGCCAGCAGCTTACAGCCTGCGGGCCAGCTGTCTTGCAATCTATAATGCAACCATCTTGGTTAAAGCAATAATGGATCCTTTTACTAGCCTGGCCATGGGGCCGTTAATAAGGGATGGCATTATTAGAGAAGCTGATTTCAGAAAGGGTAGCTGGGCATCGCTGTGGAGGCCTGTGAGAACAGCTGCCACCACTAGATAGAAAATGAAACCAGGAACCCATGGAGAACAGGCAGAAAGTGTGCGCACGGGTGTGTGCACACATGCCAGCGTGTGGGGGGAGTGCACACACTGTGCATTTGGTCGTGGTGTGTATACACCTGCTCCGGTGCCCTGGGTAGTGTGCGTGTGTGGGTGAACACTGCATTTGGTCGTGGTGTATATACACTTGCTCCTGTGCCCTGGGTAGTGTGTGTGTGCACACTGTGCATTTGGTCGTGGTGTATATACACTTGCTCCTGTGCCCTGGGTAGTGTGCACGGGTGTGTGTGCACACTGCGCATTTGGTCGTGGTGTGTGCGCACCTGCTCCGGTGCCCTGGGTAGTGTGCGTGTGTGGGTGAACACTGCATTTGGTCGTGGTGTATATACACTTGCTCCTGTGCCCTGGGTAGTGTGTGTGTGCACACTGTGCATTTGGTCGTGGTGTATATACACTTGCTTCTGTGCTCTGGGTAGTGTGCACGGGTGTGTGTGCACACTGCGCATTTGGTCGTGGTGTGTGCGCACCTGCTCCTGTGCCCTGGGTAGTGTGCGTGTGTGTGTCCACACTGCATTTGATCGTGGTGTGTGCGCACCTGCTCCTGTGCCCTGGGTAGTGTGCGTGTGTGTGTCCACACCGCATTTGGTCGTGGTGTGTGCGCACCTGCTCCTGTGCCCTGGGTAGTGTGCATGTGTGTGTGCACACTGTGCATTTGGCCGTGGTGTGTATACACTTGCTTCTGTGCCCTGGGTAGTGTGCGTGTGTGTGTGCACACTGTGCATTTGGTCATGGTGTGTATACACTTGCTCCCGTGCCCTGGGTAGTGTGCATGTGTGTGTGCACACTGTGCATTTGGTCGTGGTGTGTGCGCACCTGCTCCTTTGCCCTGGGTAGTGTGCATGTGTGTGTGCACACTGTGCATTTGGCCGTGGTGTGTATACACTTGCTCCTGTGCCCTGGGTAGTGTGCACGGGTGTGTGTGCACGCTGTGCATTTGGTTGTGTGTGCGCACCTGTTCCTGTGCCCTGGGTAGTGTGTGTGTGTGTGTGTGCATACCGCATTTGGTCATGGTGTGTGTGCACCTGCTCCTGTGCCCTGGGTAGTGTGTGTGTGTGTGTGCACACTGTGCATTTGCTAGTGTGTGTGCATTTGCTTGTGTGTGTGCACCTGCTCCTGTGCACCCACTTCACTGTCCCACCTGCCACCTGCACCATCAAAGTGGCTTCTGCCTTTATTATTTATTAGGGAGCTGTAGAGCCAAAATCAGTAGGAGGGTGACCCAGAGCAGAGCACCATGTGCCTGAGGACTGTCCCAGGATGGTAGGACCATCCCAGCATCTGTGTGAGCCACATGGGGCTCCTCCCTGGTGGCTGGGGAGAGGATGACCTCAGAGGCGGCCCTGGGCAGACAGGGAGTTGATAACAGCACTGGTCCCCTCTGTAGGGTTGAGAGAGACCCCATGAAGTGGGTAGAGGAGGAAGAGGCAAAGCCTGTGTCTGGGTAAGGCCTATTTCATATTTTCCCCAAATCAGAGCTTCAAGAAAAAAATACCTTGACTGTGAGCAGAGTTAGTGGTTGCCATTTGTTTCTGTTTGGTTTGAAAATCTTTGGCTGAAGTTTCTCAGACAAAAGAGCATATGGAGAAAGGTCCTGTGCTCGGCCCTCGCTCCATGTCCTATCAGCTGGGAATCTGTGTATTTGTGGGGCAGTGTTGGGGAAGAGCAAGGATCCAGACTGCAGGGTCTCACCCCCTCCCAAGCAGCTCACCCTGTGTGAGAACCCTGGGGTTGCTTGTCTCATGCACATTTTTGGAAACTGAGGCTGTAGGTCCCGAGTCTTCCAGTGGCATTCATCATCTGTTGATTCTGAAGCAGGGAGAGTTCTGGACCCCAGGAAGGTTCTTGTCTTCCTTGCCAACTGTGTTATGTTTCCAAACAGTTGAGATCCCAGTGGAAATTTCCAGCACACACACAGACGGCAGGGGCCTATTCCTCGGGCTCTGTTTTGACATCAATCAGAATGCTGTTTCCTGATCCATATGTATGACTCCGTCTGCACGTGGTACCCTTGGTGTTATTGATGAGGGTTCTGCCCTGTGGCTTTTAGCGAGGTTCTGGTGCCTTCGTGCCCGTGGGGCTGGGGGCCCCGACCTGTGGAAATGCGAAATGCCCTGTGTCAGCCCTGGGTGGTGCCCCAAGCATGCTGCCATCTCCTGTCCCTGCTGCCGCCCTTGGCACTGTCCAATGAGCCAAGTTCATGATTGTGGTTGTCAACTTGTTCCTACACTTCATCAGCTATCCTCGTTGCAGCCCAAGATAAAATTACCCAGGCTTTCCCCTCCAGCGTGAAGGGCAGGGGCCCTCGATGCTCATCCTCCCCCAGCATCATGCACAGCCAATTACCCAGGCTTTCCCCTCCAGTGTGAAGGGCAGGGGCCCTCTGGTGCTCATCCTCCCCCAGCATCATGCACGGCCATGGGGCTGTATTTGTCGACGGGACTTTTGGACTCCCTGGGCTCTGAGCTGGTTGGGGCTCCACCTGCACCATGCCTGAGCTCCCCACATCCTAGCTCTCTCCTGTCACTCGAAGCTCAGCCACCTGAGCAGCACTTTCCTGCCCCCTCCCTGAGAACTGGGAGCTCTTGGGATGAGGATTGTCTGGGTTTCTCCCGTGGAACCCTTGCTGTGGCACTGATACACTCACGTAAATATTTGCCATGTGAATAGCCAAGTACGTAAAAGAACGCGCTCCCTGAAGGCAATTCGCAGCCTCATGTTCCCTCCACCCCCCACACTTCCAGGCAACAGTGGAAGCAGATGTTCTGGGGGTCCCCGAGACCACCTGCATGCCTGGGGAATCACTAGGATTCACAGGACTCAGCACACAGTCACACCACAGCAGGGCCACACCATGGCAGGGCCACACCACGGCAGGGTTACACCACGGCAGGGCCACACCACGGCAGGGCCACACCACGGCAGGGCCACACCACGGCAGGGTTACACCACGGCAGGGCCACACCACGGCAGGGTCACACCACAACAGCCACACCATGGCACAGCCACACCATTATCGCAGCCCTATAATCAGGAGGCATGGCTGGATCTGCAAGGGAAGAGTTCACAGGCATAGCCTGGAGAGGCCTGTGAGCAGACTTCCTGTGCGCTCTCCCCTCCCATGCTCTTTCCCCCTGCGAGGTGCACACGGGGCACACACTCCCTCCAGCAGCAAAACACAGCCCCACGTATGCAGTGTTTCTGCTCAGGGAATTCCAGCTAAGTCCCAAAATTCATGGTTTTGATTTGGGGGCTACTCAGTTGTGCGCCCCCTGCCCACTAACGTGCCAGGCCCTCAAAAGAAAGGCCAGCGTTTGCCGTGAATCACATTGTTTGCACAAACAGTCTAGGCAGGAACCTCCTCACTAAAGGAATGCTTCGAAGTCAAGTTCCCAGACGCCAGCCAATGGCCACCCTTGCAAGCAGGTGCTTCTGCAGCTAGCAGCCTCAGGCCTGTCCACGGAGACACTCTTGAGTGAGGACTTTGGGGTGCCAGAGCTTGCATGGGGGCATTGAGGAGCCCCATGGAGCCACAGAGACCAAGGCCAGACCCATAGGTGGCCACCTCCCACCTGTCCTGTGCCTGACATGGCTCTGGTTTGGATGAGGTCCTCAGCTGACTGTGAGGGACAGTGGCCAGAAAGGGGAGGGAGGGTGGGAGGGAGAAGACCACATCCCCTAGAAGAGACAGAACAGACGGGGTGGGGCGGAAGGGATTTGGGAAGACTGCACACCTGGAAGCAGAACTCTGTGTGTGTGTGTGTGTGTGTGTGTTTGTGTGTGTGTAGTGTGTGTGCATGCATGTGCTGTGTGTGAGTGGTGTGTTGTATGCATGTGTGTATATATTGTGTGCAAGTGTGTGCTGTATGTGAGTGGTGTCTTTGGGCATGTGCACATATGTGTATGTGTGTTGTGCATTGCATGTGCATGTATGTGTATTTTGCATTGTGTGTACACGTACAGTGCATGTGTGCATATTGTGTGGGCATGTATGTGTAGTGTATTGTGTGTACACGCATGTGCAGGTATGTGTATTAGCGCATGTTCAGGTATGTGTATTGTGCATTGCGTGTCTGTGTGAGTGGTATGTTGCGGCCACGGATGGGGCAGAAAGTCTTCTGTTCTGGAAATAGGGCAGTGAGTGGAGTGTGTTGACAATGGAGAGCAGCAGCTGGCTCTGGAGAGGGATCGAGTGACCACAGGAAACCAAATGCTGTGGTCTTGTTCCTTCAATTTGGGGAGTGAGTTTTTAAAATTCAGTATAATATTTTCAACAAGACCTCTGTTCTCTATTTGCATGTGCCTAGTTCATACCCCAGGCAGTTGATCACATAATTCAGAGAGGCACTGATGGGGTGGGAGCGTTTCTGGATAGGTGTCCAGATCCCCGGCCCTGCTCAGCCTGGAAGTGTCACCGAGGGAAATCCCTGTTTTACATGGGACTTCACCTTTTCCCTCTGTAAAATATGAGGGCTGGACTGGCAGGTCCCCTTCCTCCTGTACGTTCTAGAGATCGATGGTTCCAGGACAGCCTATTTAGAAATGAACCTGATTAAAGGCACAAAGAACAAGGTACTATGTTAACTGCAGCAGAGATTTCAACTGTAACGCTTAATACAGGAAGAAGTAAACATGTATGTGTCATTTGACTACAATTTATTTTTCATTCTGTTTGAGGTAATATCTTCTTACTTAGAAGTTAGGTTAAAAAATCAAAAACCAAAAAGCTTTTCAGACCTCTCCTAGATTAGAAAACCATGGTGTCTCTACTGCCGGGCCCTCTGCCTCTGTCCCAGCATGCCCTCGCTCCCGCCCCTCAGCCCACGCGGCCTCCCACCCGATGCTGCCGTGCCCCAGGGACTGATCTGGGGACCGCCCTTGTGAAAAGCAGATCCTTCATAACTTTTTCAAAAACATTAAAAAATTGAAAGGTAATAAAAATTTTGAACCTAGTAGAGGCCCACTTTTAAGTAATGAGGGAAGTTGGGTAGAAACCGGGCCGCTGGCCCAGACATGGTGAGAAAGATCCAAGGTCACTTTTGTACGGGCTTTGTGGGGAGCATGAACTCATCATCCTGAGAGTGTGGCCTTCGGTGGGTGCCGGGTGCGTCTCCTGGGCTGGAGGCTCAGGACGTGGCGCTGTAGCTCGTGCTGGACCCGTGAGGGCAGTGCCTGCCATTGGCTCAATGACCACCCTGTGCAGAGCCAGTACCTGGTCAAGGCCCCAACTGCCTTGAGTGCTGACCTGTGGTGCCCACGTTCCCCAGGTCGTCGCACTAAACGGCGTTTTCTCCACTCTTTTTCAGAGAGGAAGCAGTGCATTGGTGAAGGCAACATTAGGTGTGATTTCCATTCCTGCTGGGAGACCCAGGCCGCAGCCCGGGAGCTTCGTCCAGTCTGTGGATGGAGCCTGACTGGCTGCAGATGGAACTTCTGTGTCCTCCCACCCTTGGTGGTCTAAGTATTGCTCTCAGAGCTGAATTGACAGGAGGTGTGTGTGCACTCACCTGTGTGCACATGCATGTGTTTGTGCATGTTTTCACTCAACCAGAAGAGCAATTCGTGGGATTTAGCCATTTTGAGGCACCTAGAAGTGGAGGCAGTTAGATGTGCAGCCAGATGTGAATGTTACATGCAGCATTGTATAAAAGAAGCGACTCAGCTGCTGTAGGGAGGACCGGGTTGTCTGGAAGTATTAGGTTCATTTTATATTTGTGTCAGAAGAAATGTCTGACTTTGGGGCAGATGACACAGTGGCTGCAGACCAGGCATGGCTCCCTAGGTTGAAATCGGGGAAAAGCTAATAGTATCAGACAGATATGCTTTTTCTTTGGTGGCTGCAGGATTTCTGCTGGAAAATGCACTATTAATCAGCATTTGTCCAAGAAAGACCCATCCATTTCTGTTGTCATTCAAGCCACAGTTCCTGATTTACTCAGCAAGATACTGGGCCAGTTCAATGTCTCTAGCTGAGCCTGACCTCGGGGTTTGCGTCTCAAGTCTGAAATCTTGTTTAGTCCTCTGTGCATAGTTTTGTCTCATTTTAACGACTGCATCTTCTTGGTACATTTATTATACTCAGAACTGAATGGCACACAATAGCCTTGTGTTAATAAAAGCTACCGTGGCGCTATGGGTGAACCTCTGGGTTGAAGTGCGATGGACTCTACGATGCAGGCATCCAGAAAAATGTTGTAACTCTACCTGGCTCCCTGCCAGCCTGGCCTCCTCCTCTGGGAGAGCTCCTGGCATGGTCCCAGTGTGTACCTGCATGGGTCAGCTGTTTTGGATCTAAAGATGTGCAGTGAAACTCAGATTCCCAGATTCACATCCCTCATGTTTATTTGGGTCATCATGGTTTAGCATGTTGTATATATGTCTGGAGCACTTCATACACCTCTATCCACCACAGACACTCTTAATCACAGTTCTGTAATAATAAGGCAAACTATACAGCAAAGAGAAGCATGTAAATATGTACCAAATTCTTATGAAGTTGTAATTGTTTATATGTAAAAAGTATGTATATAGGAAAGGGAGAAGGTGCAAGGAACGTGCTGAATAACATCCAAACTGCATTGCGTCTCTGCCCCATTCCTGAAAGCACACATCTAGTTGGAGCATCAGTTCCTCTCCTTAGATATCATTGTTTTCACTCATCTATCATAGGCACCTTCTTTACATCTGATTACAATACCCAGCATTTCAGAACTGGGTTTTTGCCCCCAAAAAGGTAAATATGAGCATTTATCACTGACTCTTCCTGGTCCAGTGAGCAGCAGCAGAATTCAGGTATTTAAAAATAAGGTGCATTTCTAAATTGCAGGCTATACCTTCTTTTCCAAACCAATGGGCTAGAGTGAATTTCCTCCAAGTACTTGGGCTGTCTTACTGCTAGCTCTTCTAACAGGGGAAGTCTGTATAAATGCATCACCCCCTAATAAGGCAAGAGGAAGGATCCTGAAATGTTGCCAGAAATGTTTACTGTGTAACTAGGACATCAGCATTTACATTATATTGTATTAACATCATCACACTCTGTGTTCAACACACAGAACAACATAGATACTTTAGTTTGTCTAAGGTAAAAATCCACATAAATAGCAGATCCCTTTGTTGATACCAGTGTGGTGTTTGCCTTGTGCCCATGGTCTAGATTTTGAGCTGGAGAAGGACTATGGCTGTTCCTTAAAGTCTCTGCCCTCGCAGAATCTGTAGCCTTCAGGATACCCCGAGTGCCTTACAGGGCTTGTGAACACCGGTACTAGAAGTCAAAAAGAAGAGATGCCCAAGTGTGGGTTTGGAGGCACTGACGCATTCACCAACTCACCGTCATCCCATCCTTGAAACCCTGAGAGAATGTGTGTTTTATCACAGTAATGGAATTAAGGTTAGGCTCAGGAAACTCATATTGTGAATATAGGTATCAAATCATATATTTGTTTACTGTATAT
This sequence comes from Pongo abelii, assembly GCF_028885655.2. Classification (NCBI taxonomy): domain Eukaryota; kingdom Metazoa; phylum Chordata; class Mammalia; order Primates; family Hominidae; genus Pongo; species Pongo abelii. The sequence goes on from NC_071993.2 coordinate 139,370,602, forward strand.
TTTTTAAAAAGCTTTATTGTAAATTTATGCAAAAACTAACTGGGCCTGTTTTCTTACGGCGGCATGCTGGGTAGTGTGTGTATTCTCCCAGGCACTCCCTTCATAGTCACCCTCTAACCACGTGACATTCTGTTCCGTGCTAAGCAGTATTCACAGGCCTAACATAGGTTTGTATGGTGATCTACAAGATTTTACAAATATTTTTGTATTGTGATTCCTATGATATATACCAGAGAATTTTTTACTCATTTGTAAATTATTGTACAGTTTTAATAAAAAATGTTTTAAGTCTTAGACGATTAAAGGTCCCCTCAGAGGTATTAAAGTTTGAACTGAAAGCCGTATGAGCCATTTCTGCACTTCTGAGTTCATTCTCTGAACAGTGCCTTTGCACACCAGAAACGGGGTCTGCGCCTTCCGCCCACTGTGGAGGAAAGCCCCAGGTCTCACCTGCGAGATCACCTGGAGGGCAAGCTCTGCAGTCGGGTGCCTGGCAGCACCTGGCTCCGGTCGACCACCGGGGAGGCTCCCTCCTGTGGCTGTTGGTCAAAGGTGAACCATCGAAGCGATCAGACAGTTAGGAAAGGGACGGAGCTTCTGCACGTGCATGAGAACAGTTGGTGATGTTTGCTGTGGACGGTCCCACACAGGTGAGTAACAGACATTGCATTAATCATTTAGGGGAGGGGGAGCCAGAGGAGGACGAGGGGGTGGGAAGCTGCTGGACCTAGCTCTGCGGGCTCAGGCCCCGCCAGTACTCGAGGTCATGGTGACTCAGTGTCCAAACTCTGGCTTTGAAATGCGGACTGCGGTAACAACGCAAAGGCCCGAAGTCTCAGGGTTCAAATTCAGCCGCTGCAAGCTGGGTAGAGTGACAGATGGAGTGACAGCATCGCCCCGTCACTCCTGTCTCGCCCCGAGCCTCTAACTCGGCTTTAAGGGAGATCAGCAGCAGCTTGCGTGGGCAGGTACACCCCACCCCCGTGCGCCCTCCACACTCGCCCAGGGTTTCGGAGTCAGGGCTTTCTTGTCTGGCGTGGGACGGCCCAAGGGGCCTGGAAATGTGGCCGGGATTCCCATAGCGGTTTCTCCAGTGCGCGCTCCCTGCCCGGCCTTCCCAGCGCCCAGCGCCCAGCGTGTCCCGAGGGCGAGCAGCCGCGCGTGGCCGGGACTAAGCGAGCACCCAGGGGCCAGAATGGGGCGTTCAGCACCCGCCACGTGGACAGCGCCAGCTCCGCGCAACGCGGCGGGGCTGCAGGAGGCGGGGAGAGGGCGCGGCCGCCAGGTCCGCCCAGTGCACCTGCCGCACAGACCTCGCTACAGGAGGCTCCGAGACCGGATCCTGTCGCCCGCTCCTGCCATGACCGCGCGGCAGCCTCAGGAGCCCGCGAGGCCTCTGGCCCGGCCCAAGCTCGGCTGCGTGTTCCGCTGCGTGAAGGACGCCTTCGAGAGCAAGACGCTGCCGCTGGACGCGCTGGGTGGCGGCCGCCCGGGCCCTCGGGTTGGGAGGCGAGTCTGCGGGGCGCGCGGAGACTCGGAGCAGTCGGGCCAGCACTGCGGAGACCCCTCAACGGCCGCAGCAAGTCCCCGAGGGCAGCCCGGTGTGGCCCAGGTCCGGGACCCCCAGCAGGTAGTGGCCGCGGGACAGAGGCCGTGGGCCTGGCCTCGGACTCCCCGAGACCCTCGCACCCGGAGGACGCCGGGCGTGGGGCTCCCGCGCCCCCGCTCCCCCCTGCTGGGTCCTCCCCATCCGTAAAGGTCCTGAGCCTTCTGGGTCCTGCGACCACCGGCCCCCCGCCCGCCCGAGGTCCCGCCCGCCACCGCGTCCCGGTCCCTGGGGAGCGCGAGCGCCTCTTTCTGTCTCGCCGTCTCTGTCTCTCCTATTCGCGCCCCTCCTCCTGCCCTCCGTCTCTCGCGGCCAGCGTGGAACAGCCTCGCGGGGTCACAGCCTGGCGCTCGGACCCCGGCCCGGGTCATCTGCGAAGGAGCCGACTTTGGCCAAGGCGCCTTCCTGGACGGGTGCGGTTCCCAGAGCGTCGCGGCCCGGGGTTGACTGGCTCGGAATCCCGGGGCCTTGGGCGCCTCGCGTCTCCCGGGACCTGGATTCCGCGCTGGAGGACAGCGGGGCGCGGGCGGGGCCTGGCAGGACGTGGCCCGACTCTCTCCCTCGTCTCCCCGGGGTGCAAACTCCGCACACATCAGCTGGAGCAGGTTGAAATCCCCACCCAGCGCTCGTCCGCGGGTCCGCGCGGGGGCCCGTGGTGCAGAGATCAGATCCTGCGGCCGCCCCAGCGTGGGGGGCTTTAATGCGAAGGAGCGGCTGAGGGCGGGGGCGGGGCTGATGGGCGGGGTGGGGCGGGGCCCGGGGCGGGGCGGGGCCTCCGGGGGGCGGGCCCTACCGGGGGCGGGGCACGTCGGGGGCGGAGCCGGGGTGGGGCGGGGCCTATCGGGGGCGGGACCGGAACGCAGCTTTGCGGCCCCGCGCGCTCGCAGTCTGTCTCCCGCCGCCCCCACGCACGCGTCCCGGCTCACGCGTTCCCCCGCCCGCCCCCGCTCGTGCAGCCCCTGCCAGAGACACCCAGGAGCAGGATGTCCTTCCAGGGCAAGAAAAGCATCCCCCGGATCACGGTGAGCCCGGCCCCGCTTCGCCCGGCGCCCCCTGCCCGCCGCCCGGAGTGGGGCCTGGACGCGGGGCGGACCCTCCTGGCCTTGTGCGTGGGGGGGTCCCTGCCTTTGCGTCTGGCGCCTGTCCTGGCGCCCGCCCTTCCCTGCCCGGCTCCTTCGCGCCCCGGGGTCCGAGAGTCCCCGCGAGCGCCGCGCAGACCCTCTTACGGAGCGGGGCATCCAGGCCCGACCCGGCCCTGCCGGCTTCCGGGAGCCTCGGCTGCGCCCTGGGAGAAGCCGGGACCGGGCGGCCTGTCTCTCGGAGCGCTAGAGGCTCCTTCCTCCCACGGCGGTCGGGTGGGCGAGGCGGGCGGACGCGGCCCTTTGTTGGCCCGGGCTGGTCCGGGGCGCGGGGAGATGCCGTTCCCGGCGCAGCCCGTGGGCCGCCCGCCCCTTGGACGCACTGGCGCCGCGTCGGGAGCTCTTTGTCCGAGACAAAGCGATTTAGCCCCAGCCGCTCTGGCCGGAGTCCCTGGTGGCCCCGAACCCTTCCACTAAACTGGCTTCAGCGACTCCAAGGAAAGCGAGCGGTCAAGGGCCACTGGCCGGGAGCCCCGGCAGCCCCTGAACCTTCGAGAGCAGAGGCCCCTCCCCAGCACCCACACGCACCGGCGCGGGAGGTCCCGGTCTGCCAGAAACAAAGCCTCCCCACTCGGGCGGCGGGAGATTGGGGTGGGAGGAAGGAGGCTTCGGGACCCGGCAGGACCTGGGCGGGGGAGTCCATGGGGTCCCAGACCCGATTCTGGACTTGGCCTCGGCGGGAGGGCCGTGGGGTCTGACCTCTGATATTAGCTCGAGCCGTGGGCTGTGGGCTCCACTCCCTGAGACGCTGAGCGAGGAAGGAGCCCTCCTCTCTCCAGACGGGAGGGGCTGCTGCCTCCAGAGGGTTCTGCCCGGCTGGGTCTGGTCTTGATGCAGGAGGTCTTGCTAGCCATCCGGCATGTGGGGGTCGAGTTTTGGGGTGGCAGGAGGACCCCTTCCCAGGGCAGGTCAGGCAACCATGTCAGTGCGGAGGGGCGGCTGCTTCCCGGGAACTTTCACCTTCATCTGGATGAGTGTAGTAAGAAGAGCATGGCCCCACACCCCAGCTGCGTCTCCTCTGGGTTCCAAACCCAGTCTCAGTGCAGGTGCCTGAACACTTGGGTGCCTATGAGCAGAGAGCCCAGACCACACATCTCCTCAAGCCTCCTTAAGCCTCCTTCTGCCTGGTTGCATTTTCTAGGGCTTTCTTGAAAATGCATGGGTCCCCTGGGAGGGGTGGAAAGTGAAGAGGAGGGACAGCGCCGGGAAGGCAGCCAGGGCCTGATGCGGCCACAGAGGCTCTGCAAATGCATGGTGGTGCCGGGTCAGGGCTGAGCCTGGCGCTAAGCTGGGACTGGGCAGGAGGAGGAGAGGTGCGGCGGCTGGGAACAGACAGCTCTGTAGACCAAGGGTCTAAAACTTCTTCCACATCCGGCCCGAGAGTAAATGGTGTCAGCTTTGTGGACCACGCTGTTCCTGTCGCGGCTGCTTGGCCCTGCCAGGAAAGCAGTCCTGGACACTTAGGAAGTCAGTGGGCACCACTGTGTTCCAACAAAACTTTATCTGTGGATGCTGCAGTGTAAACTTCACAGAATTTTTGAGTCATGATATACTCTTGTTATTGTTTTCAGTGAATATGCAAGAACCATTCTTAGCCTAGGGCTGTATGAGGACAGGTAGAGGGTTGGGTCTGGCCTGGGTCTTACTCTGCCAACCGTTTGTAGACTATGGGGTAGTAGTTGACAAGTCACTGGGATCCTGAAAATACAGCCCCACAGTTACATGTCAGCAGTGAATCCTACAATGGAGCTCCTAGATAATGAACTCCTTCTCATTCTGAGAGTTTTACCAATTGTGCATTTCAGTTTAATGTTCTTGGCTTCAGACTGACGGTGTGTGAAGGCTGCAGCCCCAGGCTAGGGCCCTGGCCACCTATGGGTGGGCCCTGGAAACCCAGAGCAGGCGGCCAGACCTCCCTGTTAAATGCAGACGGTCAGTCCTGCCTGGTCAGTTGCAGGGCGTGCTGAGGCGCACGCGAGACCGTGAAGGGAAAAGCACTGCCGAGTCCAGCCCGTGCGTGTGTCCTTCTCCACCTCCTTTCATTCCTTTTTTGTGTTTTTCTCCCCCATTCTCCACTGAGGTCAGGTCTTCACCTCTGACGGTCATGCAGAGTCCCATCAGTGACACCCCACTTTCTGCCTAATCTTCTGCTTCCCGGCCATCTGGTAGGATTCTTAGAAGTAGATTTATGACTGCCAAGCACTGGAGTCAATCCCTGTCTAATGCCACAGCTCTGTGCTGCCAGGGCTGACCCACAAAGAGCCAGCCTCACCAGCTTGACGCTCTGTGCCCCACTGGGAGTGCGTCCGAGCTGCACTGAAACCTGAGGTCACCCCGTCTCTTCCCCATCACACCCATGGCCTCTTGGTCAGCAAGTCCTGCCATTCTGACTCCCAGCCTCTCTGGAATCCACTCTCCTCCCGTCCTTTCCCATAGTCCTGTCCCAGAGCCCCTCATCTCACTCAGAAATCACCCCAGCAATGATCCCGCTTCCATTGTTAAACATTACAATCTACTTTCTAACACAGCAGCCAAGGCGATCTCTTTAAAACATCAAACCAGGATTGAAACCTGCTTAAGGCCCCCAGTCGGGGCAGCCATGGAGTCCCCAGGTCTACATATCCTGCCCCTGCCAAGCTCTGGGCACCCACCTGCCTCTGGCACCACCACCCCACCAGAAGGTTCCAGCCCTCGGCCTTCTCCCAGGTCTGCTGATGGCAGCTCAAGCCCTTTCCTGCCCCAGGGCCAGGCTGCTTCCTGGCTGGAATGCTCACCATGTCCACCTTGCCCCTGTGTCAGCCACCCCGGCCCCAGAGGTCCTTCTCCCAGCGCCTCTCTCACGGCCCTGCCATGGTGCCCTCAATGTGCTGTGCACATTCGTCACCATTTGTGATGATCTGTGCACATGTGTTTTTGCTGCTGTTGGTCTCCCCTCAGTGGGAGGCAGCCTCCTGGGGTGGGGACCATGCCTGTGGGGGCGCTGCTCTGCCTCCACCTCCTGGCACCATCACTGGTCTGTCGTGTTTGGGTGGAACCAAAGTCCAGCTCCGTCAGCTCCCAGCCTCCTCCATGTGGGTGGAAGACCGGGTGGAGGAGAGCAGGATCCCTGAGGCTGCACAGGAGGCCATGAGACAGTGTTCACCTCCCACCTCAGGCTGGGTTTCCTCAATCCAGTGGTAAATTAGAAGATATAAATATGACCTGTGGCACTGCCACACTTTCACCAACACGGGCTTTGCCCTCAGTGAGGCCTGAGCAGCAGCTCCGGGGCGTACGTGGCGCTTCCAGGGGCAGCTGTTTTTGAGCGCCTGGTGCCACTTCTTGGGGAATAGTAAACCGCTGCAGGCTTTTGTGCTCGTTTTTATGTCTAGAAATTTTGCCTGAATGTTTCAATCATAATTTCAGAGGAAGGAGTTGCACCAAGGGTGTTACTGAGTAACTCAGTTTGGAGAGTAATTATCCTTTGTTGTTCCCAACAGAGTGACCGCCTTCTCATCAGAGGTGGGAGGATCGTGAATGACGACCAGTCCTTTTACGCTGACGTGCACGTGGAAGACGGCTTGGTAAAGTAAGTTTCTGCCGAAAATGAAAATACGTTCCCAGCTCGTGTACACACACTGGTCACGTGGTATCCAGGCAGTTGAAAGTACGTTCCCAGCTCGTGTACACACACTGGTCACGTGGTATCCAGGCAGATGAAAGTATGTTCCCAGCTCGTGTGCACACACTGATCACGTGGTATCCAGGCAGATGAAAGTATGTTCCCAGCTCGTGTGCACACACTGGTCACGTGGTATCCAGGCAGATGAAAGTATGTTCCCAGCTCGTGTACACACACTGGTCACGTGGTATCCAGGCAGTTGAAAGTGTATGTTCCCAGCTCGTGTACACACACTGGTCACGTGGTATCCAGGCAGATGAAAATAGTACCCAGCTCGTGTACACACACTGGTCACGTGGTATCCAGGCAGTTGAAAGTATGTTCCCAGCTCGTGTACACACACTGGTCACGTGGTATCCAGGCAGATGAAAGTATGTTCCCAGCTCGTGTACACACACTGATCACGTGGTATCCAGGCAGATGAAAATAGTACCCAGCTCGTGTACACACACTGGTCACGTGGTATCCAGGCAGTTGAAAGTGTATGTTCCCAGCTCGTGTGCACACACTGGTCACGTGGTATCCAGGCAGATGAAAGTATGTTCCCAGCTCGTGTACACACACTGGTCACGTGGTATCCAGGCAGATGAAAGTATGTTCCCAGCTCATGTACACACACTGGTCACGTGGTATCCAGGCAGTTGAAAGTACGTTCCCAGCTCATGTGCACACACTGGTCACGTGGTATCCAGGCAGTTGAAAATAGTACCCAGCTCGTGTACACACACTGGTCACGTGGTATCCAGGCAGTTGAAAGTATGTTCCCAGCTCGTGTACACACACTGGTCACGTGGTATCCAGGCAGATGAAAATAGTACCCAGCTCGTGTACACACACTGGTCACGTGGTATCCAGGCAGTTGAAAGTACGTTCCCAGCTCGTGTACACACACTGGTCACGTGGTATCCAGGCAGATGAAAATAGTACCCAGCTCGTGTACACACACTGGTCACGTGGTATCCAGGCAGTTGAAAGTATGTTCCCAGCTCGTGTACACACACTGGTCACGTGGTATCCAGGCAGTTGAAAGTATGTTCCCAGCTCGTGTACACACACTGGTCACGTGGTATCCAGGCAGATGAAAGTATGTTCCCAGCTCGTGTACACACACTGGTCACGTGGTATCCAGGCAGTTGAAAGTGTATGTTCCCAGCTCGTGTGCACACACTGGTCACGTGGTATCCAGGCAGTTGAAAGTATGTTCCCAGCTCGTGTACACACACTGGTCACGTGGTATCCAGGCAGATGAAAGTATGTTCCCAGCTCGTGTACACACACTGGTCACGTGGTATCCAGGCAGATGAAAATAGTACCCAGCTCGTGTACACACACTGGTCACGTGGTATCCAGGCAGATGAAAGTATGTTCCCAGCTCATGTGCACACACACTGGTCACGTGGTATCCAGGCAGATGAAAATAGTACCCAGCTCGTGTACACACACTGGTCACGTGGTATCCAGGCAGATGAAAGTATGTTCCCAGCTCGTGTACACACACTGGTCACGTGGTATCCAGGCAGTTGAAAGTACGTTCCCAGCTCGTGTACACACACTGGTCACGTGGTATCCAGGCAGATGAAAGTATGTTCCCAGCTCGTGTACACACACTGGTCACGTGGTATCCAGGCAGATGAAAGTATGTTCCCAGCTCGTGTACACACACTGATCACGTGGTATCCAGGCAGATGAAAATAGTACCCAGCTCGTGTACACACACTGGTCACGTGGTATCCAGGCAGTTGAAAGTGTATGTTCCCAGCTCGTGTGCACACACTGGTCACGTGGTATCCAGGCAGATGAAAGTATGTTCCCAGCTCGTGTACACACACTGGTCACGTGGTATCCAGGCAGATGAAAGTATGTTCCCAGCTCGTGTACACACACTGGTCACGTGGTATCCAGGCAGATGAAAGTATGTTCCCAGCTCGTGTACACACACTGATCACGTGGTATCCAGGCAGATGAAAATAGTACCCAGCTCGTGTACACACACTGGTCACGTGGTATCCAGGCAGTTGAAAGTGTATGTTCCCAGCTCGTGTGCACACACTGGTCACGTGGTATCCAGGCAGATGAAAGTATGTTCCCAGCTCGTGTACACACACTGGTCACGTGGTATCCAGGCAGATGAAAGTATGTTCCCAGCTCATGTACACACACTGGTCACGTGGTATCCAGGCAGTTGAAAGTACGTTCCCAGCTCATGTGCACACACTGGTCACGTGGTATCCAGGCAGTTGAAAATAGTACCCAGCTCGTGTGCACACACTGGTCACGTGGTATCCAGGCAGTTGAAAGTATGTTCCCAGCTCGTGTACACACACTGATCACGTGGTATCCAGGCAGATGAAAATAGTACCCAGCTCGTGTACACACACTGGTCACGTGGTATCCAGGCATTGACTTTTGGGTGAAATCCATGGGAGAGGTTTCTTCTTTTCCAAACCCATCCTTGGCAGCAGTAAGCTGGTGGCCACTGTCAGAGCCCCAGCCTTTGGTGAGGGCAGAGGTATGTCGGGTGGCTGTGGGGCGAAAGCAGGACACCGGCTTCCGCGTTTCTTTGTTCATCACGGCACTTAGTACGGTGCCTGGCTCACAGCAGGTGCTTCCTAAATACTGGTGCGCACACCTATTAGTGCACCTGCTTCTGTTTGTCAAGCCGCTCCCTCCTCTAGTCAAAAAAGTAGCAACCAGGGACCTGAGTGGAAAACCACAGGGCGTGGCGTCTGCGTGAGGCTAGACCCTGCAGTGACCGTCCTGAGCTGCGCTGAGGGATGCTTTGCTCCCTGGCACTCCCGAGGAGCTAGTCCAGTGAGTGGCCGGCCGTGCTGGCCTTTTCCTCGGGGTTTGGAGCTCACGCAAACGCTTTAGCTCTGCTGCGTTGCTGGGAGCCCATCTGGGCTCTGACCTGGGCTCCCTGTAACCAGTGAAATCTCTGCTGCTTTCAGACAAATCGGAGAAAACCTCATCGTCCCTGGGGGCATCAAGACCATTGACGCCCACGGCCTGATGGTCCTTCCCGGTGGCGTTGACGTCCATACAAGGCTGCAGATGCCCGTCCTGGGCATGACCCCGGCTGACGACTTCTGTCAGGGCACCAAGGCAGCGCTAGCAGGAGGAACCACCATGATCTGTGAGTGTCTGGGTCTCCTCCTCTACAGGGGGCAGCCAGCGTCTGCCGCCCCTCCCCCTGGCCAGGTGTGTGCGGGAGGAGGCGTGTCTCCTCAAGGTGCCTTGCTCAGCTGTCTCCCTTTATTGCATCTGTCTGAGAACCTGGAGTGCCTTTCTTATCCCTGTGTCTCGCTCTGGGTGTTTCTGCGTGGCCAGCTCTGGAATGCTCCTGGGATTTCCAGGAGTGGAAATCAGTGACTGACGTGTGTCCACTTGTTCTTCCCTGGGCACTAGTAGCCGGCCCAGAGCTGGGGTTTGGAAAACTCAAATGCCTTGGGCGAGGGGAGGGGTCTTGCTTTCTGAAATGCCAGATACATGTCTGACCTTGAGCTACACGGCTTGGGAGCTTGATAACTGGAAGGTTCTTGCTCACGTCAAGAAGAGTTAAGGATGGAGACTATATTTTTAGAAAAAGATAAAAGCAATGCTCATTATTATCCCATCAGAAAATAACCAGAGTTGCTATTTCTGTAATGCTGGCTGCGTGCCCGGCACGGGCTCTATCCTGACACCCATCGGCTCACGTGCTCTCCTCCTAAAACCCTCTGAGCTCAGCCCAGCTGGGCTCAGCTAAGCCTAGTTTAACAGGCGGGTGAGGGGAGTCTGCCTGCCCACCATGAGCACGTGGTGAGCTCAGGAGCCAGGACGAGGCCCCACAGCCTAGACCTTGACTGCACTGTGTGGCCTTGGGTGCCATTCACTCTGCTGCATCCGTCTGGCACAGACATCACTGCTGAGGTTGAGAACGGGTCTGAGGAACCTAGCTGAACCTGGTTCTATGGTTTTCTAGCTGTGTGACTCCAGATAAACTCAGCTGGCTTTTTTTTATAAGTCACACTTTGTTGATCTGTAAAACACTGGCCTCATGAGCTTGTGAGGCATGTGTGAGTTAATGCACGCCAGTTGCTCTGTGTCCCTGGCACGCTGGGGAGGGCAGCTCTGAGGACCCTGAGACACCTCGCGGGGACATTTAGCCATTACCAAATCACAGCTTGGTTTGGTTTACTCAGCCACAAAGGGAGGAAAAACCAGCAGCAGCCCACCTTGCAATCTGAGGAGACTGGCCACTGCTCACGCCCTTCAGGGGGCGGCCCAAGCTGGTCAGGACGTCTGCACAGTCGAGACCACCTGCCTCGTGCCAGTGCCAAGGCACCCGGCCAGCTGTGGGTCCCTGCGAAGACAGAGAAACACCACAGACACGAGGCTGGCCTCTGTCCTGCCTCTGTCTTCCTTGGCCTGCAGGCCCAGGCTGGCACTGTGGGTGGCTGCAGGGAGAGTGGGTGCCCACTTCATCCTGTTGGGATGCATGGGGGCCCGAGGGAGGGCTGTGCTGGAGGAAGGCATCCCTGGTGGGCGCGCCCTCCTGTCAGACCACCTGGCTCGGAGCTGTCTCCGGCTGTACCAGGAGAGGCCAGTGAGCAGTGTTTGGGCCTTGGGTGTGTGGTTGGTGGGGCAGCAGCAGGATGGCTGTGTGCAGGGGCAGGATGGCCCCTTTCAAGTCTTGTGGAAACAGCTCCCACTGTTCTAGGAAGGCACCCAGAGGCGGAGCCCAGCACCTTGGACAGCGCACTGGCCCAGCCTGGCTCTGGGGGTGCCTCACCCAGCCTGAGACAGGAGCTGAAGGCAGGGCAAAGCCCTGACCTCCTGTGCTCCTCCAAGTGCGATGTGGGAGTGGGGATGGTTTGGGGTGGGGCTCTTCCTCTCTCCCCTCTCCCTTCTGTGCTCAGAGGGTGGCTGGGGGACTTGGGACAGAAGGTTCCTCTTTGAACAAAGCGACAGAACAGGTTCGTGGCAGTGTCATCCTCTCTCAGGGGCCGGTGGCCTCTGCTGTGTCTCCTTCAAATGGTCCTCTGGTCTCTTGGGAACGTGAAACAGAATCTCCCGTGGAGGAGGCAGAGGTGGGAACCAGGGACCGGTGGGGGAAGCTGCTGACCGTGCTGCCTTCACAGTGGACCATGTCTTCCCTGACACGGGTGTGAGCCTGCTGGCAGCCTACGAGCAGTGGCGGGAGCGGGCGGACGGCGCGGCTTGCTGCGACTACTCCCTGCATGTGGACATCACCCGATGGCACGAGAGCATCAAGGAGGAGCTGGAGGCCCTGGTCAAGGAGAAGGGTGAGGGCGGCTGGAGGGGCTGGAGGGCGGGCATGGAGCCTGGTGGAGGGGCCTCTGCCCTGACCCTGTGTCCTGCCGATGGTGCTGCTCTGCCCTGGGGGCTGTTGTCCAGGTTTGAGTGGAAGTTTGAGAAAAGTCATTTGAAGGCCCATCTCACCTTCAGAGGCTCTAGACCAAGAGGCCTTCTCTTTCCCAATCCTAGGGACCCATCCTGGAATTGTCCTCCCGGTGAAAAGATGCAGCAGGTCCCTCGTTTCTTAGAAAAAGAGGCTGCCCAGGGTGGAAGAGCAGCGGTTCCCCATTCTCGTAGCATCTGGGGATCCTTTCAGAGCAAGAGCCTTTTAAATCCGTATCTCTTTGTTGTCACCGATGCTAAAACAAATCAGTCTATAAACAAGTTAACATTTTTCCCCACAAAAAACCCTGAAGCTAAAACCACATCAGAGTTTCATAGTGGGTTTGACAAGTGGCATATCTGATTATAACCGATCTCTCCTAATCTGAGTCCGGCCCACAGCTTCCATCCTGGAGGTGGGGGCGGGATGGAGCCCAAGCAAGTCCAGGAGGCTGTCAGGCCCTGGCACACCCAGGGACGCCTGCTACCCATTCCCTACAGACCTGAAGGAGGCAGGGGCATTTCTTCAAGGCCATTCCTCTGGGTTCCCATTCCCCAGAGGGTGACGGGCCCCTTGATGTCAGGACCCCTCACCTCCCTGCCTGGGGGCTGGTGGAGCCCGTCAATCCTCAGTCCCTAGGCCTCACTCCAGGCAGCTGCTCTGCCACCCATGCTGTTCTGTGAGTGGACCCGGGGGCCTGTGGCCTCGTGTCTCAGAGCAGAGGTGGAAGCAGGGCCTGCACCTCCTCTCACCCTGTGTTGGCAGTGCTGGGGCCTCTGCTCCCCAAGCGCCATGCAGGAGTCATTGGTCCTGTGCCCATGGGGTGGTGTTGCAGGGACAGCACTGCATCCCAACCATCACCTTCATCAGACGCTCGGGGGCAGACCCCAAACTCCAGGTCACATGCAGGTTGCTACCTGGAGGGATGGCTTGGGGGGGGGGGGCACAGGGTGACTCAGTTTCCCCAGTGTGCCTTAGCTTGTCACACTAGCACTTTCTACCCAGCGAGGAGGGGGTGCCATGGGCTGGGTGGGCTTGAGTGATGGGAGGTTGGGATCCTGCCTCCAGGCCCAGGCCGGTCCCCACACAAGTCCCGAGTCCTGGGGGAGGTGGATGGGCTCTGGCTGCTCAGGAAACAAGAGGGCCCAGCCCTGAGATCTGGGCGGTCCCACAAGCCTGCACTGTGAGCCAGGCATGGCAAGTGGGGCTCCAAGGCCCTGCAGGCAGGTGCTGGATGTGCTGGACTGCCAGAATGCAGGTCACCAGCACAGCGCGGCCCGGGCCGCACTTCCAGGAGGGAGCCAGTGGAACTCAGGCCGAGAGCCCAGGCACAGTGGCTCTTCCAGTAATGGGGGGTCTGCTGGATGGGTGTGAGGGGTTCTCACCTACATTTGCCGCTGGGTGGACAATCAGTTCCTAACCCGGAGCACAGGAACAGGCAAGGAGGGCCTGGATGTAGCTGCCTCCACCTCACTTCCCAGCTTGCTGGTGTGTGCATGGAAGCGGGGGTCTGCTTGCAGGGCTGGCCAGCCAGCGAGGGAAGCACTGCGGGGGAGGGGCCCAAGACCCCCAACCCTCCAGTGGGCAGGAGCAGCAGAGGCTCCTTGGGTTGTCTGACTGGCGATGGCTGAGCCTCTGGCCCCTGCCTCTTCTCCAGGCGTGAACTCCTTCCTAGTCTTCATGGCATACAAGGACCGGTGCCAGTGCAGCGACAGCCAGGTAAGGGCAGGCGTGGAGAAGGGAGTGGGCAGGTGTGTCCCAGGCTGCTGCTGGTGCAGGTGCAGTCCCACCCAGGATCCCACCACTTCTCTTCCCAGATGTACGAGATCTTCAGCATCATCCGGGACCTGGGGGCCTTGGCCCAGGTGCACGCTGAGAATGGGGACATCGTGGAGGAGGTGCCGTGGGGCAGGGCTGCTGTGGGGCAGGCACAGGACGTGCCGTGGGGCAGGGGCTGCCTGTGGGGCGGGGCGGGGGTCTGAGGGTGACCTTCATGATACGCAGACATCAGCACAGAATCCCACAAAACCTTGAGGGAGGGTTACAGCTTACCCCGAATCAAAGGTCAACCAGTGAGTTAGAGAGACTGGGGGATGGTGGGGAGCTTTGAGGCCATAAAACAGCTTCTCCTTGATCAACACTTCTTATCCAAAATACCTCAAAACCAAAGTGTCAACCCCATGGATCAAGGCCCCTCCTGTGGAGCAGGGTCCCCTCTGGGGGTTGGGTTACCACCTTCCAGCCAAGGGCACCCATGTTGACAGGGCCACATCCTTCAGACACACCCCATTGGGCTGGGGAGGGCCTGAGCCCGCGTGCAGTGGCACCGACCCCCCAGGCCCTTGGGGCTGTGAGGCAGCCTGGCCCCCAAGCCCCTGGGCCCTGCACCTTGTTTTCCCCTCTAGCTCAGGCACCCACAAGTACAGATGGAGTTCAGAGAGTGGGGCACCCCATCCCTGTAGGACCTCAGTGGGGGTCACCACACAGGACACACCTCCCTGACACTGCAAACCCACAGTGAGACTTCCTGGGGCGGGACGGGCTCTGCCCACCTCCTGAGCTCTACAGGAAGGTGGTGGCACTCGGGCAGGGGCACGTGGGGGGTCCCCAGTGTCCTCGTCCACCCGTCCAGCTGCGAGGGCATCGGGGCATCACAGACACTTCTGTGGCCCAAGGCCAGGCCCCGGCTGCACCGTCAGGAGGTCATCCTGGGTCCAGCAGATGCTCCACATACAGCGGGAGGGAGCCTCAGTATTGGGGCTGCTTCTCCTGGCCGGTACCGTGTCTTCCCTGACACGAGTAAACGCTGTAGTGCAAATCTCCACGGAAGGGCAGTGCTGGAGGAAGGAGCGGTTGTCCACTCCTGACCTGCAGAGCCCTCCCTGCCCGTGCACACTCCCACACATGCCCCCGCTGGGGGAGGCAGCCTGATGGGCATAGTAGGGGGGTGGGGTCTTGGCGCCATCAGTCAGGAGCCCTGTAGCCTTGGGCGAGCCACTTTCCCCTATCCGAGCTGTCCCCTCCTTGGTAACTCAGGGAGCAGGAATCGCACCTCTCCAAGCCCCTCTACCCTCTATTCTGAGTGTTCTGTGGCTGGGAAATTCTGGGAGGCCTGAGGGTCCAGGACCACTTGGGGAATGGGGCCTCCCAGCCTTGGGCTTAGCATCCAAGGCCCAGCCTCCCTTCAGGGCTGGAGCAAGGCATCCTGTTGGTTTCTTTAGGAGCAGAAGCGGTTGCTGGAGCTCGGCATCACTGGCCCCGAGGGCCACGTGCTCAGCCACCCTGAGGAGGTAAGATCCCAGGGCACCACAGCACACCCAAGCCAACTCCGCCCAGACCACTGCTGCCTGGGGCTGTGCTGACCCTGGCCCTGGGCTCCTGGCCCTGCCACTGTGCTCCCCCTGACCTCATCTGGGAGGCATGAATCCTCCCCGTGCCAGGCACTTGTCCTCCATCCCCCCAACAACCCTACAGCCTGTACCTGAGGCCCAGAAGGTGGTGTCGGCAGGCCCAGGCACTGAGCCCAAGGCTGGGCTGCTCCTACTAGGCTGCTGAGCCTGGGATCCCATGGGTGACCCCTGGGCATCCCCATTGCCCACACTGGTCTGGAGTCCCAGGGCCCTCGTGTGGCCTCATCCCTCTCATCTCGTCCCCAGGTGGAGGCTGAGGCGGTGTACCGAGCTGTCACCATCGCCAAGCAGGCCAACTGCCCGCTGTACATCACCAAGGTGATGAGCAAGGGGGCGGCTGACGCCATCGCCCAGGCCAAGCGCAGAGGTGAGCACCCAGCCCCACCTCTGATGCCGAGGTGCCATGGTCTCGGCCTCCTGGGTGCAGCCCTGGGGAAATGTAGGTGCCCTGAGTCCCTGCATTGGGGCGGGGGGCTGGACCCTGAGTGCCCGCATTGGGCGGCAGGGGCTGGACCCTGAGTCCCCGCATCAGGGTTGGGGGCTGGACCCTGAGTCCCCGCATCAGGGTTGGGGGCTGGACCCTGAGTCCCCGCATCAGGGTTGGGGGCTGGACCCTGAGTCCCCGCATTGGGCGGCGGGGGCTGGACCCTGAGTCCCCGCATCAGGGTGGGGGGCTGGACCTGAGTCCCTGCATTGGGGCGGGGTCTGGACTTGAGTTTCCAGCCTCGCTGGAGCAGCAGCTGCTCACCAGGGGCCCGAGGCAAAACATGGGGCTGCTCATCCCATTTCCAGTGGGTGTGGGGGTGGGGGGAATGGAATGATGAGGAGTGTCTCTAAGAGAGAATTCCAGTTCCAACATGGAGGGCCCCCCACATTGCTATTTGCTGTGTCCAGAGCCGGGGTGCCACCTGCCCACAGAATGCCAGCCCGCTGGAGCCTGGCACTACAGAGAGCCTCAGGCCCAGGGGGCCCACCCAGAGCTGTGATTGGCAGCGGATTGACTGTGGGGTCCCCCAGAGGCTACTGGGCTCAGAGGGACCAGGGAGCCCCAGCAATCACTGGGGCTGGAGAGGGCCAAGGATCTGGGCGCAGAACCCAAGTGACGGGTAAATGAGGGGGTGTCTCCTAGGCAGCCTCTGGATCTGATCTGGTTTCCCCTCCTCCTGCTGTCCCCACTGAGTCCTGAGAGACCTCGTTTTCTGGGCCTGCCTGGGGCTGTGCAGGTCCCTGGGCAGGGTGGGGGGGGTGGTGGGTGGTGCCCTTCTATGTGTTTCCTGCATCGAGGGTTGAAACTGAAACCCACTCAGTTAACTGGGAAAAGGACTCTGAGGCATTCAGGTGAATGGAGGTCTGCAGGGGTGAGGCCCGGGCCTCGCTCAGGACACCAAGCAGCCTCGGGGCAGCAGGCCAGGCCCTTCTCAGGGGTACCCCGCCTGCCAGGCTCTTCTCGGGGGGTGCCCCACCCCACCTGGGAGCATTTCTCCCCCACCTACTGGTGGGAGCTGCCTCAGCTGTGAGCTGGAACCCTGGTGAGGCCATGGCCAGGGCACCCCACGCCGGTCAGCTGCCATGCAGTTCACTGTGCCTCACAGCCCACAGGCACGCCCTGGCCCCGCTGGAGTGCCCGGGGTCCTGGGGTGGGGTGTGGGCAGAGAGAGGACCCGGCGTCCGCAGGCCAGACTCCCTTTCCCGGAAGGACCCCCAGGGCCAACCACGTCTGCCCGGGACCCAGGCCTCTGCCCCACCTCCTGCCCAGGGCCAGGGACTCTAGACTGGGCACAAGCTGTCCCAGGCGAGGAAAGTGAGGGGCAGTCGTGGGTGTCGGCAGCAGCAGTGCTTGGGGCCCCAGGGGGTGCAGGTGGCCAGCGGGGCACCTCTCATGGGCCTCATGCTGCAGGGGTGGTCGTGTTTGGGGAGCCCATCACCGCCAGCCTGGGCACCGACGGTTCGCACTACTGGAGCAAGAACTGGGCCAAGGCCGCAGCCTTCGTCACATCACCCCCTGTCAATCCAGACCCCACCACGGCAGACCACCTCACCTGCCTGCTGTCCAGGTAAGCAGCCGCTCCAGGTGGCCCCAGGTCGGCCGCCCGCTGCACACCCTGCCAAGGCTGTGGCCCTCACACCCCAGGCCTCTCCCACAGCTCCCGTGGGGCGGCCCAGACAGTGATGGGTGGGGGAAGTCTGAGCCCTTTGGTCCCAGCGGGGGCCTCCCCTGGCAGGAACCAGTCCCCGCTCCCCTGCACAGAGCCACCAGCTCTGCCCAGCGAGAGCCGCTCAGATGACCTCTAGCCCCTGCGGCTGTGCTGGCCAAGGGGGCTGGAGCTGACCTGGCCTCTGCCGGCTCAGGAAGGCCAGGACCCCTGGGCCCTTCTGACCCTGGCTTGTTTTCAGCGGGGACCTCCAGGTGACAGGCAGCGCCCACTGCACCTTCACCACTGCCCAGAAGGCTGTGGGCAAGGACAACTTCACGCTGATCCCCGAGGGCACCAACGGCATTGAGGAGCGCATGTCGGTGGTCTGGGAGAAGTGTGTGGTGAGCACAGACCTGGCCGGGGCACGCCGTCTGGGAAGTGGCTGTGGGTGGGATTCTGATGGCTGGTCAGAAGGGAGCCCATCTAACCAGTGCACACTCGTGAAACAGATCAGAGCACACAGGCTCCGGGGTGGCAGATCCCCCACCCAGGGCGCCTCAGACACGTGGTTCTGGCCCCTCCAGATGAGACTCCAACAGCAACGGGGGCAGCTGGTAGCCCCCCGCCCCCCAGCAGACTCTAGTGTTGCCTGGACACTGTGTTTGCCCAGGGGTCAGCATGGGGCCTCCACGCTGCGACATTAGTGCTCCCCTGCGATGTCCTCAGGACCCGTCGCACACCACCCTGTCCTGCGCCCTCCCGCATCCTGAGCCCCACCTCCCCCGGCAACTGAGCTCTTCCCCTCAGCTGCTCCTGCCTCCCCAGCCTCCAGGGCTCCCCAAGGAGACTGTCACGTCCTTCAGGGGACACAGGTGTTGCCATTGAAGCTTCACTCTCGCTGAACCTTCGTGGAAGCTTTACCCACAAAGTGAATGCAGAAAGGTTTCGCCCAGGAAGGGGCAGACCAGCAGGCATCACTGAGATGGGCTCACTGATTCACCAGTGCAGCCTGGCAGGCGTTCTTACCCCCTGAGTGTTGCCATGGCGAGGGCCGTGGCTGGAGCCCTGTCCTGGAGCCCAGGATCTTGGCTGCCTGGGTGGCACTCTAGTGCCCGTCTTCGCGGGGGCCTGGTATCCATCTTTGTGGGGTCCCAGCGGCCCAGCATCCGACCTTGCAGGGGCCCCATGTCCTGCTGTCCAACCTTGTGGGGGGCCTGGTGGCCCAGCGTCTGTCCTCACAGGGGCCTGGTGGCCTGGCATCCATCCTTGTGGGGTCCTGGTGGCCCAGTGTCTGTCCTCGCGCAAGCCCCACCCCAGCCCCACCCCTCGCCCTCAGCTCAGCCTTCTTGTTCCCCAGGCCTCTGGGAAGATGGATGAGAATGAGTTCGTCGCGGTGACCAGTACAAATGCTGCCAAAATCTTCAATTTTTACCCAAGGAAGGGGCGAGTGGCTGTGGGCTCTGACGCTGACCTGGTCATATGGAACCCCAAGGCCACCAAGATCATCTCTGCCAAGAGCCACAATCTGGTAAGAGAAGGCGGCTGTAAGTCAGGGTTGGCCTTTGTGGGGCCAGGACCCCGGGGCAGCCTTCCCAGGAGAGGCACAGGACAGAGGCCCACGTGGCAGCAGCAGTGGCCTCAGCCATCCCAGGGCCGTCCACACAGCCTGTCCTAGGCCAGGCACTGAAATGGGCCCTGTCCACAACACCTCGCTGCGTGGCCGCTGCATCTGTGGTCCCCTTGTGCCGTGGAGGACACTGGGGTAGAGCGGTGGCGTGTGCACCTGCCTAGCCAAGGGAGAAGTGACCCTCCCTGCCTGCCCTCGCCTGTCTCCTCTGTCCTCGAGAGAAATGGGACTCAGAAACGAGGTCCGTAGGCCGAGGGGGGCATTCCTCCCGAGTTCCCACCCCTCAGTTCCAGCATCTTGCTGGGGGCTCAGTGCAGGCACACCGGGCCTGCTCCACGCTGGGCGGCCGCAGTGCTCCAGTGGCTCAACGGGGATGGGACTGTTGGGCCCCGGCGTGGAGGCACTGGACCCTCGGGCCTCTCTCCCCAGAACGTCGAGTACAACATCTTCGAGGGAGTGGAGTGCCGGGGAGCGCCCGCTGTGGTCATAAGTCAGGGCCGAGTGGTGCTGGAGGACGGGAAGATGTTTGTCACCCCGGGGGCGGGCCGCTTTGTCCCTCGGAAAACATTCCCGGACTTCGTCTACAAGAGGATCAAAGCTCGCAACAGGGTAAGGCGGCACCCGTGAGGATGTTGTGCAGGTAGGCAGGTGGGCGCTGAGTTCTGAGCCCAGAACGCACCCCTGGTCAGCCTGGCCCGGCCCCCAGAGGGGTCAGGACGACGGAGCGGGGCCGCTGCTTGCCCAGGGCCCTGGTGGGTCTAAGTGGAGCAGAGCCTGCTCCCGCAAGATGGCAGGGGAGGCCCCCATGGCACTGGGACCTTCAGGCCCTGGATCAGCTCTGCAAGCGCCTGTGAACGGCAGCTGGGTCCCACCCAAGTCATCCACGGTTGTTAGAGAAAATACAGATAAAAAGTGAGCAGAAACCTAGATCCCCACGGGAGCTGCCAGTTGGACCTCAGTGTGGGTCCTTCTGGGATTCCCCATGGACAGATGTGCACGCTGATTTGTGGACCGGGGCATGTGCTCCTCTCCACACGGGCTCTCAGGAGCTCAGCCACGGGAGCCCCTCCCCTTGGCCTTCCGGTCTCTTACTGTGGTGATGCCACGCTTGCCGGGCATCATCCGTGTCTGACAGTGCAGCAGGTGTGGCCTGCCCAGACCACCAGGTGCTTCACACACGCACAGGGACACTTGCAGTGGTGTCTGCGCACACACAAGTGCACGTGGGGCCTCGGAGGGAGGTTGAGCGTGTGCGCCTGTGTTGGTAAGACTGAGAGGAGGGACGTTTGCACACACGTGTAGGTGGGACCACAGGCGGGCATTATACATGTGTGGGGAGGACTGCAAGGAGGGAGGCGTGTGTGAACGTGGGGTGAGCACCCCCCCAGGGCAGCCCCAAATTCCTAAAGCTGGCACTGGCGAGGCGCAGAGCAGGCCCAGCCCTCCAGCTGCTCATGCTCAGCCCCTCATGCCCTGTCTCTGTCCCCACCCCCGGCAGCTGGCGGAGATCCACGGCGTGCCCCGTGGGCTGTATGACGGGCCCGTCCACGAGGTGATGGTGCCTGCCAAGCCAGGGAGTGGTGCTCAGGCCCGCGCGTCCTGCTCAGGCAAGATCTCAGTCCCTCCTGTGCGCAACCTACATCAGTCGGGGTTCAGCCTATCTGGTGAGTTGGGCCTGGGGCACCAGTGGGGGTGGGGGACTCTGCCGGAGCATCCGGGGCCTCAGGTACCAGGGCCCAACCTGTGCCCAGAGGGGCTGCACACGGAAGGCAGCCAGCTGGGGACTGGGGCAGGAGATGCTGGGGGTGTTGTGGGGGCCAAGGGCTGAGCCCAGTTAGGGAGGCCCCTCCTGCCTGCTGTCTGCCCAGGGCAGCTGTGATGAACCCTCACCTTCAAGAGAGTGGCACTGGGGTGAGGCTGTCACATGAAGCCCAGGAGTGAGCATGGATCCAGCCTCAGGGGAGGTGGGAGGCCTTGACGAGGATCTCAGGATCATGTGGAATCCAGGTCCCCACCCAGCCGGCCCCAGAACCAACCATGAGGCACAAGGGAGGGTCTGAGCTGTGTCCTGGGGCCCGGAGGGATACACAGGAATGCCTGGGAGAGCTGAGGGGTCTGAGCTGTGTCCCAGGGCCCAGAGGGACATGCAGGAATGCCTGGGAGCGCTGAGGGGTCTGAGCTGTGTCCTGGGCCTGGAGGGATACACAGGAGTGCCTGGGAGGGCTCAGGCTGTCAGGGTCTGGCCTCTGGCGTCACTTCTGGTGCATTCTCCAGACCCAGGAAGGTGACAGCAAAGCCCTGCTCACCACCTGGGGACTCAGGCCTGGGGGCAGGTCCCTGAGAACCCGGCACTGTCTGGGAGGCCAGGGGCAGCCTTTCATCACCCGGGACCCACAGCATGGACGAGGCAGGACTGGCCCGGGCTCCTCTCGGGACAGGAAGGGCTTCCTGCGGGGTCAGCCTGGAGCCCACAGTCCCCGCAGGTTCCATGATCTCCTGGGCAGCCTCGCCTGCACCCCGGGCCTCAGGGATGGGAGGCCTGCCGGGCACCTGGTCTGCTTGGCCTTCTGGTGGTGCAGGTGTGCGGGGGCTCCCCAGTCCTGGCCCCACTGACGCAGCCACTGACTCTGCCTCACACCTTGAAGAAAAGGGCCCCTGCCCCTGCCCTGCCCACCTTTGCCCTTTCTTCAGGGTCTCAGGCTGATGACCACATCGCCCGACGCACAGCACAGAAGATCATGGCACCACCCGGCGGCCGCTCCAACATCACCTCTCTCTCCTAGACGCCCAGGACCGGCCCTGTGAGCCGTGCTGGCCCCACCCGAGGCCACGGGGGCCCCGGGGCACTCGCCCCCCTCCTTAGCGTTTTCTTTTGTAGAAGTTTCTCGAAGGTGCTTGGCGGTCTTGCCTTCCCCCTCCCCACAGGCTCTCCTTGTGGGGTCCCAGGTCCTGCTGCCAAGAGCCCCTCAAGAGAAGAGCTGAACCTGGGGAGATGACACTGCCAGGGTGAGGTGGCACCACATGGCAGGGACAATGCCGGCAGCCTGAGCCCAGGCACCCCAGTGCCCACTGGGCCCAGCATGGGGACAGGGAACCTGCCGGGCTCACAGCGTGGCAGCAGCTGGACACCAGGCTTCTTGGCGAACCGGCGAGGGGCCGAGTCCTGCCTGGTGGGCGTTTGCCGCCGCCTCCCCACCACCACCAGTCACTGCCTCACAGAGCCCCACACTCCCACAGCCACTCCTCAGAGCCCTGTGCCCATCGCAGGCCCGGGAGGAAAGCGGGCGCAGAGCCCTCCTGCCTCACACAGCTGCTGAGACTTCAGGGACCCATCAGAACTTGGTGCAGCGCAGCCCCGCCCGTGGAGGGTCCCTTTTACGCACCCCAAGGCCCACACCTAAGCTTTCGTGTAGCCCTCGTCCAGGGAAGTTTTGCGATCCTTTAGGAAGATACTGTCCTCTTATTACAGATTGTGTATTTCCGTAGGCTTCTTAGTAGCAGCTTTGTACACTGAGGACATTGTAGCCAGGAACCTGTGCATGCCACCCACCGCCTGGACAGGAGTCATCCTGCCTCTGATGTGGATCAGGCCCATTAAAGACGTCTGGGTTTGAAGCCACCTGTGCATGGAAGGCCCCGTCTCCTCTCCCCCACGCCGTCTCTGCACAGGCGGGGCCTGGCTGGCTGTGGGCTGGTCTGACTCCTGCGGCCGCAGCTCTTCTCCCCTGAATGGCAGGGAGGCGCTCATCCTCTCACAGAAAAGAGGGCCGCCAGGGCAGCCAACAGCCACGGCGGGGCAGAGGGCGGGGCAGAGGGAGGGTCCCCCCCTGCCCGCCCGCCCGCCCGCCCGCCCGCCCGCCGCCACCTTCTCACTGGACAGCCAGAGCCACCCCAGAAGGCTGGGCAGCAGGCACGGGAGTGTGTGGAAGTGAAGCACATGCCACTGCCACCAGGGTGGGCGCTGCTCACAGACGCAGGCCCAGCACTCAAGGCCTGGCAGCTATGAGGCTCTGACCTGAGCCCCCGGTGTGTGACTGCAGTGCTGGTGCGTGCTGTCTCTCGTAAAGGGTGTGTGCGGTGCTGGTGCGCGCTGTGTCTCAAAGGGTGCGTGGCTGTGGTGCTGGTGCGCTGTGTCTCGTAAAGGGTGCGTATGCGCTGTCTCTCGGTGCGTGTGTGCGGTGCTGGCGCGCGCTGTGCCTCATATAGGGTGCGCGCGTGTGCGGTGCTGGTGCGTGCTGTGTCTCATAAAGGGTGCGTGGATGTTCCCAGATGGTTGTCCTCATCCCAAGAGCAGGGCCTGGTCGCAGTCACTGGGCACTCACTGCTGGCCGATGATGAGCAGAGAGCCAGGGACACCTTGTGCCGCCGGTTCTCTGGCCCCTGCCCATGCACCAATGGTGATGGAGAATTTCCTGCCATGGTCTCTGGGGACCACAGACGGGCCCATCTCTGACCCTGGGCTTCTTATAAAGCTGTGCAGATCCCAGGCAGTGGCCCTGGAGGAGGCCCTGGGCCCTCAGCATTTCCTTCCCGGGGCTCCCTCTGGCCCAGATGTGGGAGCTGATGTCCCCCACACCAGCATCTCCCACTCTGCCCCCATGTGGGGGGTGATCAAGGGAACCAGACAGTACCCACACCTCACCAGTGTCTCGGAGGAGGACAAGGTGCACCACCCTGCCATGTTCCCCACACCCCCACACCTGTCCTTCCCCCGGGCCTGTCTCTGACATCGCCAGACTTCCACAGAGCACACGACGCCTCTGGGCCTTCGCAGGGACCGGGCCACCCTTCCTGGTGGTGACTTGGGTGCCGTGTCCCCCATGTGAGCTGCTGAGGGCTGGAAGACTAGTTTCTGCCATGATTCAGAGGACAAGGGTGGGTGGGGGACGGGAAGCTGCATTCTATCCCCTCGGACTTCTGACTCTGCTCGCGGCATGGCCGGTTCTTCGGCCGTTGTCATCTCCATCTCGCAGCCCAGCCAAGGACAGGAGGGCCCTGTTTGCCAGGGGTGCAGCGGGGCTCACGGACAGGTCTAGGCACGTGTCCACTATGGCTGCTGTCCTGCGAGGGGGCATAGACCCGCCACACCCATTTCCCCAGAGAAAACCAGTGCAGGCCTGTCCGGAGCGCTGGGCTGAGGGGCTGAGCCCATCCTCCTCCAGCGAGACCAGAGAGAAGCACACAGGCCGTTTACCCAGTTACAGTTCCAACGACAGAACCACCCAGCCGCACGAGGGATGTGTCCCTTTATGGAGGGCCAAGCACTGTCCGGCACTACGGTGGCTCCACTGCACGGTGCTGTCCTGGGCTCCTCTGCCTCCAGGACCATCTCTGCCTTCCCCAGCCTTACAGCTCCAGGACCACAGAGACAGGCACCCACCCCAAAGCCATGGTCCTGGAGCTCTGGGGGAGCTCTGCCCTGAGGAGCTGCCCGCCCCAAGTCCAGGCCAACCAGAAACTGCAGGCACGGGCCTGACGGCCGGGCAGACACAGGACATACGCAGAACACGCAACACCAAGCGGTTCTCACATTGTAATTCTCAGAGGTGAAAACTATACAGAAATTGCTAGAGCAGTTTGAATCTCTAGAAAACATTCACCTCCCCACCCACTACCCCAACCCACGCCCTTGACCTCCAAGAACCGAACCGAGCCGAGCCTGGGGCACCCACGGCCTGCGCTGCAACCTTGTGAGGAGGGCCGTGCACAGCCTCGGGGCTGAGCGAGGACAAAGACTCCTGTCCCATCCATGGCCCCAGCCCCCCGTGAGCGGTAAGAGGGCGCCCAGCAGCGCTTCCTCCATCCAGGAGGGTCTCAGGGGCCCACGGGCAATGCCCTCCACAGGTGTCCGCTGCACCACCACAAGCCTGAGGTGTGAAATGTGTCCGGGGCACTGTGGGCACCGCCAGCCAGGCTGCTGGGTGGGAACGTGAATGCCAGGCCTCGGCCCATGGCCCTCCCTCTGGCAGCCGAGTCTCCAAAGCAGCTCGAGGGGCGAGGACCACGGGCGTCCCGGCCTAGCCGCTCCCGGCTGAGGGGCAGATGGGGCCGCACATGGGCAGGGTGGAGCGTTCCGCCTCGTCCTCCACAGGCTCCGCAGCATCCCTGGACTCAGGGGTGGGGAGAGGTTCGCTCAGGAGGTCCTGGCTCCTCTTCAGCCTGGGGTGGCAGGAACACACGGAGGGCGTTACGCCCCCACCTCCCTGGCCTCACGGTCCCAGGACCTGCCCACAGGCTCACGGGATAGGCCATGGCGTGGATGCCCAAGCATGGGCCATAGGCTGGGTGTCTGCCGGAAAGGCCATGCTCCCGACACACTGGGTGCGGCAGGGAGCCTGGGGACGGGTGGGGGCATGTGAGCATGCTGGCGAGGCTCGATGTGTTTCCAGCCAGAAGCCGAAAGGCCTGGATGTGCAGGTGCCATAGGTCAGTGACTTGGGAATGAGGCTCGGCTAAGCCTCATTCTTCACCCGGTCGTCTGATCCCCAGGGTGCCAGCCAGTGCCCTCACCCATCTGCACGCGCTGCCCTGCACGTCCTGCCTACAAGAGCTCAGACACACCTCCTCCAGGAGGCCCTCCTTGCCCCACGCGGGCAGAGGGGGCATTCATCCTCCCTTGGGCCCCACCGTGGCAGCTGCTGCTATTTCTCGCCTGCCTTGCCCACTGCCAGTCATCTGTGCCCTTTCTGTCCCCTAGGGCCTGACATTCAGGAAAGGTCTGCTGAGAGACTGAGGGCATGCCTGGGTGGGGGAGTTGATGTGGCTCTGATGAGGCCTCCTAGGAAGTCACCATCCCTTATCTGGGCAAATGATGAATCTCTCCCCAGAAGATTCCAGCCCTGGGCCCCGTGTGGAGCGCAAACATGCCAGAGCCTGGCAGGGGCCTCCCGCCGCTCCCCTCCACAGAGAGCAGGGCCACGCACCCCAGGCCCACAGGTGCCAGCTCACGTGGCCAAGAAAACCTTAACCTCAGCCCCCTTTTCCTCCTGTCTGCCACCACGCCCACCCACCCCCAACACACTCACTTTTCTCTGTTAAAAATCACGAAGTCTTGCTGGATTGCATCGAGGCAGTCTTGAAGATAGTCGTTCTCCTGTGGATGGAAAGGCACACGTGAGTGTGGGGGGCGCTGTCCAGGTTCCGCCCAACGTCACCTCAAGTGAGTGTCTGGGCATCCCCATCGGGCCTCCACCTGTGGCTTTCTTTGGACAATGGCCTCTGGGCTATTGAAGTACCCCAGCCCTCCAGCAGCCAGACTGCCTGGGAGCTCGCATCTCCGTGGGCGATTCACCCAAGCCCCGAGGATGCCAAGGCCCAGCTCCCTTGCCTTGGGGTGGACAGCTTGGACTTGCTCCGTGGGGCCTGCAGGACCAGGCAGAAGCTGTTCTCTGCAGGACTTTGCTGGAAACCACTCCCTTGCCAGGCCTTTCCCGTCTTGTACCGGGTTCTCCCAGCCCCTCATCACAGCACACACATGCCCGTCCCAGGCCTGCTTCTGGGGCCCTGCCCAGAGAATCCTGGAACCAGGGCTGTCTTAGAAGCAAGCCCTCAGGACAAGCTTGTGGACTGAGGCTGCCCCTGGCAGGACCCACCCTTACTAGTGTGTGATGGGCAGGCAGGACTACTTCCTGCGGGCAGCAGGACCACTTCCCAAGATGCAGGGGTCGGGGGAGGGCGTGGGTGGGGTGGAGGGGGTGCTGGCCGCTCAGCGCTGGCCTGGTGTGGGGAAAGCATCATTATGGTGACTGTGAACTTGGACGGTGACGTTGGTCACTACCAACGCGTGAACAAATGACAGACCCAGATGAGCCAAGTCACAGTGAAAAGTGCAGGGAGTCGCAGGCCTCGGGGTGGCATTAAAAGGGTCCCCACCTCCTGCAGCTGAGGGTGTTGAAAGGGCCCCCATATCCTGCAGCTGAGACAAGAGGATGCCCACTTGTGAGGACCGCAGAACCTCAGATCCATAGGAAGTCACCCACGTCACAGCCAACGCCCTGGGAGGGAGGGAGCTGGGCTCTGAAGGCCAGAGGGGACGTGTGAGCGGGTGCACACCAGAACGCTCACCCCTATCTAGACATACAAAAGGTACAGCAAAACCCAGTGTTACCATCTTAAGGGACCACCCCCCACCCCCCCCCACGATTTGCCAGTGACAGAAGTATCGTTATGCAGCGTGTAACAACAGTCTGCGTGCACCCGACACGGACAACAGCATGCTTTCACAGCCCCAGCCAGGGCTAAGAGGACTCTTCCCTGTCACAGTGTCGTCTGTGCCTTGAACACCTGGACACTCTAGCCTGATATCCATGGATCCTATTTTTGGTCTCACTCTGTCACCCAGACTAGAGTGCAGTGGCGTGATCTTGGCTCACTGCCAACTCCGCTTCCCGGGTTCAAGTGATTCTCCTGCCTCAGCCTCCCAAGTAGCTGGGATTACAGGCGCCCACCACCATAGCCAGCTAATTTTTGTAGAGACGGGGTTTCACCATGTTGGCCACGCCGGTCTTGAACTCCTGACCTCAGGTGTTCTGCCTGCCTTGGCCTCCCAAAGTGCTGGGATTACAGGCATGAGCCACCACGCCTGGCCCTGTGGATCCTATTAATGCTGATTGCCAAGTGGCAAGTACTCTGGACACCCTGTAAACCCACGTCCAGAGTGTGGGAGATCAACCCTGTGAAGATGCGGAAGGCTGTTCTCCGATGAATGTTTCAGGAATTTGGTGACGTGCGTCACACTGGTTGTGCCCGCCAAGATAAAGGACAAGCCGTCTCACCTTGCACCACTTCCCATGAGGAAGGAAGCGCAGGGCTCGACATTTCTTGGGTTTGGGGAGCAGCTCATGTTCCCCACCCCGAGGCAGTGCCCTCCGTGTCTCTCCTGGATCTGTGGTGGTGTGAGGGTTTCACCCTGGCAGCTGGAATGTGGACTCTCTTCCCAGCCCTGCATGGGGATTGTCCCGCTGCTCCTCCTGGTGGTGTCACCCCGGTCCTAGGCGTTCCCTGCATGTGCACGGTGTGAGCGGCCAGCACCTTGCCGAGGACTCGAGAAGAAGCCGGCAGACTCCCACACTCTCTCCACGTGGCTCTCTCCCTCCAGGCTTTGCCCTGTCACTGTGGCGTCCCCTAAAGGAGTCACAATCCTGGCAGGGGACCTGTCCTTAGTCATCAAGAAGAGGACAGGCTGGGTGATTTGCTGTGTCTCAGCACTCTCTGGTCTAACCCTGATATAGACAGACAAGTCTGCAAACTCTGGCCGGCCTGAGAAGGTGATGGTGACCTAAGGCTCAGACTGCTCAGGAATGAGGGCCCAACTGAGCCACTGGGATCCTGCGATTCACAGTGACACAGGGTGGGAGGGGCTGGGGTGGGTGCCAGGGATGCAGAACATGAGTGCCCGTCGTGGCCCTGCGTGCAGCCCAGCAGCAGGGGCTGTTAGTCATCCTACAACATCCACAGCCACGTTTTCCTAGGCAGAGGCCACCAGAAGCCTGAGGAGCTGCTCCAGAACCATCAGGAAGAGGTGGCTCTGAGCAGCGCCTGAGCCGGGCTGTGTCACCGAGATGTGCAACCACGACCCCTTTCCACAGGGACTCCCTTCCCAAGGTGCGTGGAGCGCTGCCAGCAGGACACCATGGCGGGGTCTCTGCCTGGCCTGGATCTGCCCTGCTCTTCCTCTGACGGCCCCTGCGTCCTCCTTGGGTGGCTGGAGCCCTTTGCCAGCACACACACAGCCAGGAGGCCACAGAGGGGCGCTTCGCCCATGACTGACTGGTGTGGGCATTTGAGAGACCAGCTCCCTCAGGGCAGGGACCTCTTGAGTCACAGGTGACGCTCCAGGGTCCCCTGAAGTGCGAAGCCGCTCCCCACAGGGTTTCCAGATTTCTGCTGGAAAGCCAAGCTCTGCTGGCATCTCCCATCCCGGGGGGAGCAGGGGGCAGGGGTCTCTCCTGGATGTGCTTTCTGAGTAACTCGACCAGGAATCCCCGTCTCAGGGCACCCGTGGTGCCTCCACACATGCTGAGACACAGCATCGGACCCCAGATGTCACCCACAGTGATGAGGGGCCTGGGAAATGGACCAGGCTTCAGTCCCTAACACCATCACAAACCTGCTTGGCAGCTCAGGTGCAACTGTCAAACCCCTCAGCATTCAGTGGAAATGCAAGGGACCCAGAATAGTCAAATAATGTCCAAAAAGAACAAAATTGGGGGATTCACAGATCCTGATTTGAAAGCTTGCTATAAAGCTATAGTTATCAAGATGGTGCGGTCCCGGCGCAGGGCAGACATCTGGACCAATGGAATAAAATGGCAAGTCAAAAAACAAGGTGTGATGTCAAAAGCAATTCAATGGGGGAAAGAATCGTCTTTTCAGCAAATGGTGTTGGGACAGTCAGATATTCACCAATGGGAGAATGAAGCTGGACCCTCACCTGACATTGTTCATAAAAATTAAAATTAATCACGCAGCTAAATGCAAAAGCTGAAACTATACAATACTTAGAAGAAAGTGTGCGAGTAAATCCCTGTGGCCTTAGCTGAGGTGATGGATCCTTCGACAAAACACAGCAGCTGAGGAGGAGACAGCCACACTGGACAATGTCAAGGTCCAAGACTTCCCTGCTGCAAATGATGCTCTCAAGAAAGAGAAAAGACAGCCCACAGAACAGGAGGAAACACCTGCCAGTCACCTGTCTGACCAGACACCTGCGTCCAGGAAATAAAAGACATGACTCCTACGAAGAAACACAAAGATGAGCAAAGACTTGACTCCTATGAAGAAACACAGAGACGAGCAAGGACTTCTGGCTTCTGCTCCGCCGCAAACAACGCGGAAGGCCTCATTCCCATCCCTGCAACAGGAAAAATGCTGAACTAATGAAAATCAATGACTTTTCCTGGACCCATCAGAGAGCTGAGGTCAAAGCACTGCCACGACCCCCAAGTCTGGAGAGACAGGGGAGCAGAGTCACAGCTGAGACCCGCTGGCCTGGAGCAGAACTGATGGTGCAGGAGCTGCAGGAACACCTCCCGGGCAGCTCCGGAGAACGGCTGGGGCTGTGTGCAGAACTCCTGCAGCTGCGGTCTTATGGGGCCCCCAACCTTTTGTGGGTTTCCCCTCCAGGAACCCTGCCAGGTCTTAATGAAGCCAAGGATGATCCCTTCCCGGCTCTGGCATGGGATGGGGACAGTCACCGCTGTGAAATACACCCAGAGCATTCTCCACAGCAAATGGAATTTGCTCTCCAAAGGAAAGGCTTATCTCACTTGAGGGGAAGACTGTTTTTCAGCCTGTACCCTGCTTTAGCCTGTCTCACCTAAGGGGAGGGGAAAAGCAGATCAACAACCGTGAAGGGGCACAGGCCCCCAAGACTGAGATTTGGTCACAGACTGTGGAACAGTTCCCTCCCCGCCATCTTCCCAACACACCCACAGGGCCTCCGCAGTGTGACAGGGATTCCAGCAGAGAGGGCCACAAGACGCAGACTCTCTCTGAGGAGGAGAATTTAGGGAAGCCCAAGAGCAACCCGGGAAATGAAAACAAATGTGAAGCCTCTGGTACCCACAGCTACAGCAGACATTAAACCCTGCCCCAAACCTGGCCAAATTACATAAACCTCACACTAAAGGCCCATCCACTTCAGCTCTTATTACCAGATACATCATGTCCAGCTTTCAACAAACACTACAAGGCAGACTACAAGGTCTTAAGGAAAAAAATAGAGTGTGAAGAGACAATGCACACATTAGAATGGATCCAGATATGGCACCCATGTTGGAATTATCAAACAGGAAATTTGAAATAACTGTGATTAATATGGTAAGGTCCAAGGGAAAAGCAGGCAAGAACAGATGGGGAACGGATGGGCAATGTAAGTAGAGAGATGGAAACTCCAAGGAGGGATCAAAAGGAAACGCTGGAAATAGAAAACACTGTAACAGAAATGAGGATGCCTTTGATGGTTCCTCAGCAGACTGGATCCAGATGAGGAAGGATCTATGAGCTTGAAGAAATGTCAACAGAAACTTCTCAAACTGAAATGCAAAGAGAAAAAAAAAGAGTGAAAAAAAATGAACAGAATATCCAAGAGCTGTGGGACAATTTCAAACGGCACCACATATGCATAATTGGATTTCCAGCAGGAGAAGAGAAAGAGAACAGAATATTTGAAATAATAATGACTGGGAATTTTCTGAAATTAATGACAGACACCAAACCACAGATCCAAGAAGCTCAGAGAACACCAAGCAGAATGAATATTAAAAAAAAATCTGTACCTAGGCATATCATTATTCAAATTGCAGAAAACCAAAGACAGAGAAAATCTTGAAATGAGCTGGGGGTGGGGGATGGGAAGGAATTCTACTTACAGAAAAAGAATTAGAGCAGACTGCCTGTTAGAAATCACATAAGCAAGAAGAGAGTGGAGTGAAATATTTAAAGTGTTGAAAGTAAAAAACCTACCAATCTAGAATTCTATATCCAGTGAAATTATTCTTTAAAGGTGAAAGAAAAGACTTTTTTGGACAAACAAAAAGGGAAGGAATTCATCTCTGTTAGACCTACCCTATAAGACATGTTAAACAAAGTTCTTCAGGGGAAAGGAAAATGATTTAGGTCAGCAACTTGGGTCTACATAAAGAAAGGAAGCACTTTAGAGGAGGAATGAATAAAGGTAAAATGAAATTTTTAATTTTTCTTAATTGATCCAAAAGATAACTGTTTAAAATAACAGTAGTAGCAACGTAATGAGCAATTATAGCATACAGATAAATGAAAGGAATGACAGCAATGTCATCAGGAACAGGAGGAATGCATGAGAGGTGCCATCACAAGGCATCCCACTGCACATGAGGGGGCAGTGTCAGGTGAAGGTAGACTGTATGGTAAAGGTATACTGCAATGTCCAGGCCAACCACTAAAAATATTTCAAGAAGAAGTATAATTAAACAGGCTAGGAGAGGAGATAAACTAGAATAATATAAAATGCTTAATTAAAACCAGAAAAGGCAGAAAAATAGGGAAAAAGGAAGAACAATAAATAGACTACAGTTACAAATAAGGTAGATATCATATTGAACTATATAAATTACCACTTATTTATTTACAAGACAGCGTGTCTCTCTGTTGCCCAGGCTGGAGTGCAGGGGCATGATCATAGCTCACTGCAGCCTTGAACTCCTGGGCTCAAGCGATCCTACTGCCTCAGCCTCCTGCGTAGCTGGTATCACAGGTGTATCCCACCACACCCAGATAATTTTTTTTTTGTAGAGACAGGGTCTCGCCATGTTGCCCAGCCTGATCTCAAACTCCTGGACTCAAGCAATCCTCTCACCTCAGCCTCTCAAGTCGATGGAACTACAGGCATACACTGTTACCCCTGGCTAATTTTTTTAAGTCTTTTATAGAGCTGGTGATAAGGTTTGGCTGTCTCCCCACCCCAATCTCAGCTTGAATTGTGACTCCCACAATTCCCACGTGTCGTGGGAGGAACCCGGTGGGAGGTGATTGAATTATGGGGGCGGGTCTTTCCTGTGCTGTTGTCAAGATAGTGAATGAGTCTCATGAGATCTGATGGTTTTAAAAACAAAAGTTTCCCTGCACAAGCTCTCTCTGCCATCCATGTAAGATGTGACTTGCTCCTCCTTGCCTTCCGCCATGATTGTGAGGCCTCCCCAGCCATGTGGAACTGTAAGTCCATTAAACCTTTTTCCTGTATAAATTACCCAGTCTCGGATATGTCTTTATTAGCAGCATGAAAACAGACTAATACAGTAAATTGGTACCAGTAAAGTAGGGCGCTGCTGAAATGATACCCGAAAATGTGGAAGCAACTTTTCAGAACTCGGTAATAAGTAGAGGCTGGAACCGTCTGGAGGGCTCAGAAGAAGACAGGAAAATGTGGGAAAGTTTGGAACTTCCTAGAGACTTGTTGAATGGCTTTGACCAAAATGCTGATAATGATATGGACAATGAAGTCCAGGCTGAGTTGGTCTCAGATGGAGATGAGGAACTTGTTGGGAACTGGAGCAAAGGTGGCTCTTGTTATGCTTTAAGCAAAGAGACTGGCAGCATTTTGCCCCTGCCCTAGAGATTTGTGGAACTCTGAATTTGAGAGAGATGATTTAGAGTATGTGGCAGAAGAAATTTCTAAGCAGCAAAGCATTCAAGAGGTGACTTGGGTGCTGTTAAAGGCATTCCATTTTAAAAAGGAAACAGCATAAAAGTTCAAAAAATTTGCAACCTGACAATGCAATAGAAAAGAAACTCCTGGCTGGGCACGGTGGCTCATGCCTGTAATCCTAGCACTTTGGGAGGTTAAGGCAGGCAGATCACCTGAGGTCAGGAGTTCAAGACCAGCCTGGCCAACATGGCGAAACCCTGTCTCTACTAAAAATACAAAAATTAGCTGGGTGTGGTGGTGCGTGCCTGTAATCCCAGCTACTTGGGAGGCTGAGACAGGAGAATCACTTGAACTCAGGAAGCAGAGGTTGCAGTGGCAATGAGCTGTCATTGCACCACTGCACTCCAGCCTGGGTGACAGAGCAAGACTGTCTCAAAAAAAAAAAAAAAAAAAAAGGAAAAAAAAAGAAAACCCCATTTTCTGAGGAGAAATTTGCATAAGTAACAAGGAACTGAATATTAATCACCAAAACAAGGGGGAAAATGTCTCCAGGGCATGCCACAGACCTTTGCGGCAGCCCCTACCATCACAGACTCAGAGGAAAAATGGTTTCATGGGCTAGGTCCAGGGTCCCTCTGCTGTGTGCAGTCTAGGGACTTGCTGCCCTGCATCCCAGCCACTCCAGCTATGACTGAAAGGGGCCAAGGTACAGCTCAGGCCGTGGCTTCAGAGAGTACAAGCCCCAAGCTGTGGCAGCTTCCATGTGGTGCTGAGCCCGTGGGTGCACAGAAGTCAAGAATTGAGGTTTGGGAGCCTCTGCCTACATTTCAGAGGATGTATGGAAACACCTAGATGTCCTGCCTGGACAGGCAGAAGTTTGTTGCAGGGGTGGGGCCTTTATGGAGAACCTCTGCTAGGGCAATGCAGAAGGGAAATGTGGGGTTGGTGTCCCTACACAAAGTCCCCACTGGGGCACTGCCTAGTGGAGCTCTGAGAAGAGGGCCACCATCCTCTAGACCCCAGAATGGTATATCTACCAACAGCTTGCACCATGCACCTGGAAAAGCTACAGACACTCAATGCCAGCCCACAAAAGCAGCCGGGAGGAAGGCTGTACCCTGCAGAGCCACAAGGGCAGAGCTGCCTAAGACCATGGAAACACAACTCTTGCATCAGCATGACCTGGATGTGAGAGATAAGAGTCAAAGATGTTCATTTTGAAGCTTTAATATTTGACAGCCCTGCTGGATTTCAGACTTGCATGGGGCCTGTCGCCCCTTTGTTTTAGCCAATTTCTCCCATTTGGAATGGCTGTATTTACCCAATGCCTGTACCCCTATTTTATCTAGGAAGTCACTTGCTTTTGATTTTACAGACTCATAGGCAGAAGGGACTTACCTTGTCTCAGATGAGACATTGGACTGTGGACTTTTGAGTTAATGCTGAAATAAGACTATGGGGGACTGTTGGGAAGGCATGATTGGTTCTGAAATGTGAGGACATGAGATTTGGGAGGGGCTGTGTCCCCACCCCAGTCTCAGCTTGAATTGTGACTGCCACAATTCCCACGTGTCGTGGGAGGAACCCGGTGGGAGGTGATTGAATTATGGGGGCGGGTCTTTCCTGTGCTGTTGTCATGATAGTGAATGAGTCTCATGAGATCTGATGGTTTTAAAAACAAAAGTTTCCCTGCACAAGCTCTCTCTTTGCCTGCCGCCATCCACATAAGACGTGACTTGCTCCTCCTTGCCTTCCACGACTGTGAGGCCTCCCCAGCCATGTGGAACTGTAAATCCATTAAACCTTTTTCCTGTATAAATTACCCAGACTCAGGTATGCCTTTATTAGAAGTGTGAAAATAGACTAATACAGATGGGTCTCACCTTGTTGCCCAGGCTGGTCTCAAACTCCTGGACTCAAGCAGTCCTCTTGCCTCAGCCTCCCTGGTCACTTTAAATGTGAATGGTCTAAAATACACCAATTAGGTCAGGCACAGTGGCTCACATCTATAATCCCAGCATTTTGGGAGGCTGAGGTGGGAGGACTCCAAGAGTTTGAGACCAACCTGGACAACATAGTGAGACCCTGTCTCTACAGCAAAATTTTTTTCAAATGAGCCAGGTGTGGTGGTGCACACCCACACTTCCATCTATTCTGGCAGCTGGGGCAGGAGGACCACTTGAGCCCAGGAAGTCAAGGCTAAAGGGAGCTATCATTGCACCACTGCACTCCAGTTTTGGTAATAAAGCAAGACCCTGTCTCTAAAAAAAAATAAAGTACAGTAAAATATGCCAATTAAAATACATTGTCAGAGTAGACTAAAAAAAGACAATAAAAATCTTAAAACATTTGGATAGACATTTCTCTAGACACGATGCCTGATAAAACACCTCAAAAGATGTTCAATATAATCAGAGAAATGCAAACCATAACCACACAATCACTGCACACTAAGATACCTATGATTGGGCCGGGCGCAGTGGCTCACGCCTGTAATCCCAGCACTTTGGGAGGCCGAGGTGGGCGGATCACGAGGTCAGGAGATCGAGACCATCCTGGCGAACACAGTGAAACCCTGTCTCTACTAAAAATACAAAGAATTAGCCGGGCGCGGTGGCGGTCGCCTGTAGTTCCAGCTACTGGGGAGGCTGAGGCAGGAGAATGGCATGAACCCGGGAGGCGGAGCTTGCAGTGAGCCGAGATAGCACCACTGCACTCTGGCCTGGGCGAAAGAGCAAGACTCCATCTCAAAAAAAAAAAAAAAAAAAGATACCTATGATTTTTTAAAAAATAAACCAGACAATTACAGGACTTGGTAAGTATATGGAGAAATTAGAACCCTCACACACTGCTGGTAGGGGCATAAAATGGCACACCTGCTGTAGAAAAGGGTAGGCGTTTCCTCCAAACATGAAGCACAGAGTCACACATGACCCAGTGGGTTCATGCCTAGGTATGTGCTCCCCAAAAATAAAAGTACATATCTACACAAAGACTTGTATGTGAACGTTCACAGAAGCATTATTCATAATAATGAAAAATGTTAACAAGTAGAAAGAACAAATACTCATTAACTGATGACTGGATAAAGGAAAGGTGATATATATGTGGAATATTACTCAGCCATCAACAGGAATGAAGCACTGACAGGCTACAACGTGGACGGGCCTCAAAAGCATCCTGCGAAGTGAAAGAAGCCAGCTACAAAGACCACATAGTGTGTAACTCCACTTCCATGAAATGCCCACAACAGGCAACCCTACAGAGACAGAAAGTAGCTTCGTGGCTGCCAGGGGAGGGGAGAAGAGGGGAATGGGGCGTGACTGCTAATAGGTGGGGTCTTTCTCTTACATTACATGAAAAGGTTCTAAAATCAGATTGTGGTAGAGGATTCACAGCCCTGTGACTACATTAAAAACCATGGAATTATATGCTTTACATGGGTGCACTGTATATTGTATGGAATGTGAAGGAATGTGAATTGTATCAAAATAAAGCCGTTTCCAAAAACCTCTCTCAGCCTCAAGGTTAACAGTGGGACTTTTTTTTGGAGTGATGCTTTCCTTTCAGAACACCTCCTACCCTCAAGCCAAAACATCTCCCCACAACCAACCCAAGACAAAGCCGAGCTCCTCCCGCTCACAGGTGCCTGGCCTCACCTGTTCCCAGCCAGAGCCTCCTGGGAGCTCAGCATGGCCAGCTGGGCTCTGCACACTGTCCATCCCTGAGTCTCCCATGAGGGCTCCTACACCCCATCCTGGGCCCGTTTCTACACCCAGAGCCCTGGCTCCGGACACGCTCTGGTAGGGGAAACTTAAATATCTGATGGGGGGAATGCCAAAGAACCCCCCAACCCCGAGAACCTTCCAACCATCCTGTGGTTCTCGACAGAGCCTCACAGTGGCCACCTGGCAGACCGCAGCTCTCCACCAGCAATTCTGCCTGAGGACACCCGGGGCTGCTGGCAGCAGTCCTGGAAGAGGGGCGAGGATGGGAGCCCGACCCACTGGGGGGCTGTGTTCCCCCCAAAATCAGGGCACCCAGGACATGACCCCACCCCTGCCCCCCACATCATGGTGAGGAGGGGACTGACACCCGTGTTCTGCCCAGAAGCAACACAGGGCCCACCAGGTCTGAGGAGGCTGCACGGGGGCTGAGGCATGAGAGTTTCCCAGAACATCCACCACAGGCTCAGGCAGACACGGGGCAAGCGGACCACCAAGGGACCCAGGGTCATCACTGTCACCCCGACATCAACATACAACCGTAGCTACTCCTTGGTGAATATCAGCCACATCCTGGTGGTATGGGCCAAACTGTGTCCCCAAAAATGACACACTCAAGTTCTAATCCTGGGTACCTGTGAATGTGACCTCATTTGGAAGTGAGGTCTTTGCAGATATCATCAAGATAAGATGGGGCCATACCAGATCAGGGTGGGCCCTATATCCAATGCCTGGTGTCCTTATGAGAAGAGGGGAGGAGATGGAGACGCACATACATGCAGACCCCACGCGGCAGCAAAGCAGGGGCTGGGGGGATGCATCTAGGCCAAGGCAGCCTCTACCGGAGGGTAGAGGGGCAAGGACTGGTTTTCCTCCCCGGAGAGCCTTCAGAGGGGGCACGGCTTTGCTGACATCTTAACTTTGGACTCAGGCCTCCAAGCCATGAGACAACACATTTCTTTTTTAAATCTGCTGATTAAAAGGGAGCCTATTGATGCTCTATTGTGACTATCACGTTCACACGGAACACGAACCACGTCCACATTGGGAACACCACGTCCTCACATGGCAGAGGATCAAAGACTCAAAAGAGGACTGAAGTCACCCTTCTACAACAGCATTAACCCCACTCATGCTGGAAGAACCTACATGGCCCCATCAGCCCCCAAAAGTCCCATCTCTACCACCACCACAATAGGAAGCAAATTCCAGCATGAGTTTTAGGGGAAACATTTCAACCACAGCACCCATCAAATCCCTGATGAGGCCACGACCTCAGTCAGTATTAGCTCACACTCTGGTGAGACCCAGAAGCAGGGAACAGAGCTGCACCTGACAAGGCCACGACCTCAGACAATATTAGTTCACACTCTGCTGAGACCTGGAAGCAGGGAACAGAGCTGAGACCATGACCTCAGTCAATATTAGCTCACACTCTTGTGAGACCCCGAAGCAAGAAACAGAGCTGCACCATACCTGGACTTCCGGTTTACAGAAACTATGAGATCATCACATAACTGCCCAGGGGTTCGCCTTACCCGCTGCCTAGACAGAGCCAATTATCAAGACAGGGGAGCTGCAGGAGACAGAGTAGTTCACGCACAGCCAGCTGTGCAGGAGACCACTTCGTTATGACCCAGATCCGTCTCAGAGAGATGCACTGCTGTTCTTCATCCACCTGAATCGTGGTCACCTGTCCTGGCAGCCCCAGAATACCAGCATGCCTGGGTGAGCATGAGGGCTTCACGTGGCCGTCCCCGCACACACACAACCAAATCCAGCACACCTGGGCGAGTGTGAGGGCTTCACATGGCTGTCCCGGCACACACACCTGATGCCGACGCACCTCGGCAAGTGTGAGGGCTTCACGTGGCCATCCCTGCACACACAACTGATGTCAACGCACCTGGGCGAGTGTGAGGGCTTCACGTGGCCATCCTGGCACACACTCACAACTGACATCAACGCACCTGGGTGAGTGTGAGGGCTTCACGTGGCCATCCCCGCACTCACAACTGACATCGATGCACCTGGGCGAGTGTGAGGGCTTCACGTGGCCATCCCCGCACTCACAACTGACATCGATGCACCTGGGCGAGTGTGAGGGCTTCACGTGGCCATCCCCGCACTCACAACTGACATCGATGCACCTGGGCGAGTGTGAGGGCTTCACGTGGCCATCCCCACACACACAACTGACATCGATGCACCTGGGCGAGTGTGAGGGCTTCATGTGGCCGTCCCCATACACACAACTGACACTGACGCACCTGGGCGAGTGTGAGGGCTTCACGTGGCAGTCCCCACACACACAACTGACACTGACATACCTGGGCGACTGTGAGGGCTTCATGTGGCCGTCCCTGCACACACAACCAAAGCCAGCACACCTGGGCGAGTGTGAGGGCTTCACGTGGCCATCCCTGCACACACAACTGACATCAACACACCTGGGCGACTGTGAGGGTTTCACATGGCTGTCCCGGCACACACATCTGATGCCGACGCACCTGGGCAAGTGTGAGGGCTTCACGTGGCCATCCCCACACACACAACCAAAGTCAGCACACCTGGACAAGTGTGAGGGCTTCACGTGGCTGTCCCCACACACACAACTGATGCCGACACACCTGGGTGAGTGTGAGAGCTTCACGTGGCTGTCCCCACACACACCTGATGCCGACGCACCTGGGCGAGTGTAAGGGCTTCACGTGGCTGTCCCCACACACACAACTGATGCCGACACACCTGGGCGAGTGTAAGGGCTTCACGTGGCTGTCCCCACACACACACCTGATGCCGACGCACCTGGGCGAGTGTAAGGGCTTCACGTGGCTGTCCCCACACATACAACTGATGCCGACACACCTGGGTGAGTGTGAGAGCTTCACATGGCTGTCCCCGTGCACTCATAACCCCAGCCCTGGTTGTCCCTGCCCACCTGCTTCATAAGGAGCGAGGTGGGGGCTGGGAAAGGCAGAAGGGAGGTCTCTGGCCTTCTCAGGACTTCAGGAAACGATCTGCTGGACTTCCGAGATGTGTGGGCTGCCAGGGGTCCCTGCACGCCTTGGTCGGTGGTGGAGAGGAGCCCCAAGCCCAGCCCGCCGCCGCGCCCTGAGCCTGTCCCGGCACTCACGGACTGGGAGCTGTCCCTGCTGTTGTCCCGGGACTTGTTCTTGGCCAGGCGCTTCTTCTTCTTGTGCAGGGGCCTGGACTCCAGGATCATCTCCTCCAGCTCAAAGGTGGGGTCGCAGTGCAGACGGCCTTTCTACAGAGGGATGGGTGCTGAGCCCCGGCCCGTGGATGACGCCATGTCCATCCCCAGGGCCCCCCACCTGAGCTGCCCACAGGCTTACGTTGGGCACGAAGCCTGGCTCCACCCTCTTCTCGCTCAGGTGGTCCCACAGCACGCCGGCCAGCGCCGGGGCTGCCCGCACGTCCTGGAGGCTGGAGAGCCGGTGCTCGGGGTTCACAGTGAGGAGCTGCAACCAGGCATGAGTCAGAGGGCCCAGGGCCCACAGCCCACCAGGCACGGAATAACCCGCTACCCCCAGGCCAGGGCACCCTGAGGAGGGTCCCGCCAGGCCTGAGGTTCGGAATTCAGGAACCTCAGGACCACGTGAGGAACGGTGGTGCCGACGGTCGATCTCAGGCAAAGCACCGCCGCTGGCTCAGCATGTGGCCCAAGGGACGCCTGCTCTGAGTGC
This sequence comes from Pongo abelii, assembly GCF_028885655.2. Classification (NCBI taxonomy): domain Eukaryota; kingdom Metazoa; phylum Chordata; class Mammalia; order Primates; family Hominidae; genus Pongo; species Pongo abelii. Next base: position 139,411,138 of record NC_071993.2, read on the forward strand.
AGCCGCCTAAACCCCTGGCGCCAGAGGACAGCAGAGGGATCTGCAGAGAAGGCTCTGCCGGGATTTGCCAGGAGGTGGCAGCGGAGGCCTGGCTAGCGGCTAACACTCCGCATGTGGCTGGCCTCACAGTAACTATCCCAGAGCCGCTTCCTTCACCGAATCATGGGACCTCCACAGGCCAGGTGAGCCCGGGGCAGCCGTGCGTGGCCTGGGAAGCAAGATCCCAGCGCTGGCACCTCCCGCCTTTCCAGGGAAAATGCCGCAGACCCAGACCCCGTGCGAGGTTTCCCAGGCCTGGGCTTGGGCGTGTGGGTCATCCCCGGTCCCCACGCAGGCCCTCTCTAGCCCAGTGCCACCTTGTGAGCCACCTGGGCAGGTGTGGCTGAGCTTCGTGGGGCTACAGCAGAGTTAAGAGGCTCTCGGGGCTGGGGAGAGGCCCCAGCAGGCAAGGCCTCCCTAAGGCTTTAGGCTGCTTGGCTACAATTCCAGGGCAGGAGGCTCTACCTGCCCGAGACATGGGAGCTGGGAGGCAGCTGGGCCCTTGCGGCACACTCGCTCCCCTCCCTGTCCTGCCTGGGCCTGGCTCTGACTCCGAACCCCCTATGGTGTTAATGCGAGGCTCTGAATGGGGAGCCGTGCAGCCCAGTCAAGGCACAGCCCCGGCCTAGTACCAGATCACAACTGGGAGGCACTGCTGATGTCCCCTGAGAGGCGTCTGCAGTGGGCAGTGGCTGCCCACCTTCCCCAGGAGGCACTGGGGCAAAGGGTCCTGGAGACAGCATGGGCTTGAACCCGGCCACCCCACACCCTCCTTCCAATACGTGGGACAAGGGGACCTGGCTCAGGGCTCCTCTGTGGTGACCGGCAGGGCGGGTGCACAGCCTGCTGTGAGGGTGCCTGGGGACACAGCTCAGGGGATCACCAGGACACCAGTGACCTGGTAGGGCTCGCCATGAGATGGCCACAGAGCCTGCCACCAGCTTGCTTCCTGGGGCTTGGGGCTGCCATCTGCAGAGGCCCACACAGGTTGCAGTGAAGGGGCTGTGCCTGCCAGGAAGCGGCACTAAGTGTGCACTGGAGGGGGTGCCCCGAGCCGCAGGTGAGTGAGGGAGGGAGGTGGGTGCTCGGTGGGTGAGGAGGCTCAGGGATGGGGGCTCACCTTCCGCAGCAAGGCCACCATCTCCTTGGACCACGTGGGGACATACTGGACGCTCACGGTGCTGAACAGCTGCACCAGGGACTCGACGGCGTTGCTGGAGTGGATGTCGTAGGGCCTCTGGAGACAGGGAGGCAGTGCTGGGCAGGTCCTCCTGGCCCCCAGGACACCCAGAACAATGCCAGACACAGGTGCCATCGCCCTAAGAGGACCCCCTCCCCCCACCCCAAGTGCAAGCACAGCTCTGAGCACAGCCTGGCCTCCACCTGCCGCGGAGGAGCCTGGGTTAGATAAAGCTTGCACCGGGGTCCTGCACCATAGCTGCTGCGCCCATCTGGCTGGGATCCCGGGGGGCCTGGGTCCAGGTAGATCAGCCTCAGAGGGCCAGGAGGGAGCTGGCTTCCTCAGAGGTGGGGTCCTGTGCAGGGCTGAGGGGTACGGTCCACAAGAGGACCCCCAGCCTCCCGGTCTCCAGGACTGGCCTCGCCATAGCCACAAGGGTGAGAGCACAGGGCCCCAAAAGAAACTTTTTGTGGAAAGTTCTGAGGCAGCACCCCGGCTGGCCAGTTCTCAGCCTTGTCCACCCCCACAGAGGCCGGCTTGCAGGCCCCAGCAGCAGCCCCGGGAAACCACAGTGAGTCTGTCCTTCCTCCTCCTGCTCAGGCATTCCACCACCAACTGCACACTTTGATAAAAGCGTGACTCCTCAGACAGAGTGGAGACATCCCTGGGCACCTGGGCACTGGGGGCAGCCACCCCCTCCCCGGCACTGGTGGGGGCAGAGAGCAGGGGCCTGGCGGCCAAGCTCGGGGGCTGCAGGGGGTCCATACCCATCCTCGCAGCAGCTCATAGGCCATCACCCCCACCGACCACCAGTCCACCTCAAAGGAGTAGCCGGTCCCGCCGTTGACAAAAGAGTGGAAGATCTCCGGAGCTTTCCGACAGAAAGAAGGAACAACAGCTGCCATGGGGTCACAGCCCGGACCCGTGGGCACAGGGCCGGCACCTTGAGGCCACATCCCGAGATCAGGCTGCCTCCAGGGTGGGACAGAGAAGCCACCGAGGTCTTGTCCTTCCCACCTGGAGGAAGCCAGCTCCCATCTGGGACCCCAGCTCGGGCTCACCCATGTACGGCTTGGTGCCTGCTAACGCCGTCGCCCGCTCCCCGTCCTTGATGATGGTGGCGATGTTGAAGTCGGTCAGGTGTGCATGTCCTGTGCAGAGAGGGGCCAGGTGTGGCTGTCCCAGGACCAGAGACACATCCTTGCGTGCAGGATCCCCTGACAGGCCCATCCCTGCCACCACCCACCTGGGCTGCCCACACCCAGCCCCACACACCTCTCTCATCCAGGAGAATGTTGTCAGGCTTGACATCTCTAGAAAGAGCAGAAAGTGGGAAGGTGAGTTGGGAAATCTGCCCTGTTTCTGCCCTGGAATCTGTCACAATCCCTGGAGTCCCCAGGACATCCCACCAACCCACTCGAGGCAGAGGCCTGGGAGCTTGACTTGGTCCTTGGATGATGCTAGGACCTCACACCCCTGCGTGGGGGCAGAGGCAATGAAGTCAGCCACTTCGTCCCCTGTGGCATCTGGACAGCAGCACACACCTGGCACCAGATGCTGGGAGGGGGCCTGGAGCCCCAGAGGACAAGAGCAATTGCTGGCAGGGTCTGCCCTCCCCCTCCAAGACTCAGCCTCTAGGAGACCAAGCCGCCTTGGCTCTCGCTTTGCCCCGACTTTTCCAGGCACACAGCCAGTGCTCAGTGACTGGTGCCTAGGTCATAACCAGACATCCGGGTCCCCAAAAGCAGAAATGCAAACACCAGTCCCTTCGACTTTAAAATATACCTCACAGATATTTTCATTTTGTTCCATAGCTGCGGAATTTCAGCCTAATTTCTGCTTCCCCATTTCACTTCCTTCATAATCTGCTTCCTATTTTCTTTTTTTAAATTTTATTTTCAGAGCCATCACACCAGCTCTGCTTCCTAATTTCATCTGCTTTAAGCTAACGTTAAAATTAGTTTGGATTCCCTGGGACGTGGTGGATGGGCAAACGGGAGCCTTCAGTTAAATGGACCAGGTGAAAGCCACCTACTGTGACCCAGCCTGGTGGTCTGTCCACCAGGGCTAACGGCCCTCTGTGCCCAGTCTCAGCTGGGGCTGCTGAGACGAGGTCCCCCTAGATGGACACCAGGCACACAGCTATGGGGCTGACCTGGTCGATGCAGGTGCCACAGCTGGGGGCAGGCACTCAGGCAAGGGTGAGGCAGAGGAGCTGGACCCGCTCTGCGGGAGTGCAGACACCCTGCCGGCAGCCTGATCTAAGGCTGCTTCAGCCCCGCCCACCTCAGCAGGTACCAGCAGGTACCTGCACCGTCTGCTACACACACACCTGTGGATGATGTGCTGGCCGCGCAGGTAGTCGAGAGCCAGCGCCATCTCGCAGATGTACAGCCTCACCGTGTCCTCGGAGAACTGCACGTTCTGCTGCAGGTGGTAGCGCAGGTCCCCGCCCAGAAGCAGGTCCACGACCATGAACATGTCCTCCTCGTCCTGGAAGGAGTACCTGTGGGCACCGATGGAGGGCCTGTTGTGCGCACAGCTGGGGAGCCAGTCATGGCTGCTCCCACAGCTGACACACTCCCCCACCCCAGCATCAGCCACCAGGCATTCCCAGGAGGAAGGGCCTGCCCAAGGCACTGATTGCACCCCAGCCCAGAGCTGCTCTGAGCCCAGATCCTGAGGAAAGACACACCACTCTGTGCTGGAGGTGTCCCAGCTGGGGCCAGAGGCACCTGGGAGTGGCAAATGCAGAGCAGAGCTACAGTGCCAGCTCCAGGTGCTTCAGGCTGCCCGGCCTCCTCTTCAGTAAAATGGGGATACAGACATCTGCCTCGGAGGGTTGTTACAGAAAATGAGGCCGTGTAGGTACCACTCTTGACACAGTATTGGGCAAAGAGCTGGCATTTAATAACCAGCATCCATGGTGATGACGATGGCAGTGATGGTGGTGGTGGTGGTGGTGACGGTGATGGTGAAGATGACGGTAGTGAGGATTGAGGGTGGTGGTGATGGTGAGAACAGTGACTGATGATGGTGATGAGAGTGATGATGGTTGCAGTGGCGATGATGGTGGTGATAGTGATGGTGGGTGATGACGGTGGTGAGTTTTTCAGTCCCTAAACTCTCCCCCACTGACTAGTGCCAGAGTCTCCATGGGGGCACATCTCCATTGTAGGGAAGCCCTGGTCTTCCGGCAGGCTCAGAAGAGACACTGCATTAACTAACCCCAGCATGCCATGGCCACCTGGGCCCCTGCCAGCCCTGGAGCACAAGAAGGGGGATAGATGAGGAGGGCTAGAAAGGGCCTGTGGGTGGCAGGGGCATCTCCGAGGCATGAGGGCCAGGGAGCACCCAGGGCGGGAGAGGACGGCCGGTGCCTTCCCAGCTTCAGGACGGTGAGTCTTTCTGCAGCGAGGCCGTGGCAGGCTCACCAGAGGTTCACCAGAAAGACGTGCTCGATCTCCTGCAGGATCTCCAGCTCCCGGAAGACGTTGCGGACCTCGTCGCGCTCGATGCACTGCTGCTTGTTCATGTACTTCATGGCGTACATCTTCTCCGTGTCCCGCTTCTGCACAATGCACACCTGGAGGGCACAGGGCTGTTCGGCAGGACGCCTGAGGACGCCTGGGGACACGTGGGGACACCTGGAAATGCATGGGGATGCCTGGGAACGCATCGTCAGGACACAAGGGGACACCTGGGGACGCGCCGCAGCCCCTCTGCCTCCTAGACGCGGCAGATGCATTCCTCTCTGCCACATATGGTAACATATTTGTTCTGGGGATTAAGATGTGGGTGTTTTGGAGGCCGTGATTCTGCCCCCAGAGGTTCCTGTACTGCTTAGCGTGTGGCCCTGGAGGCACCTGTCTCAGTCACATCCTGGCTCCGTGACTGTTACTGAAGACCCCTCCGAGACTCAGTCCTGCGTTTCAAGTCTGCAGCAGGACACATCTGTGAACAGGCGCTATCGCAAACAGACAGGGTCCAGCCTAAGAGCATCCAGGCATGAGTTGGAGCCACGCAGTGGCTGGTTGTACGGGGAGCGCCCCTCACCAGCCACGACCTGGGCATAGAGTTTCGCCTTCCTAAACCCCAACATCCTTTTCCAGGGCTTGGAGCAGCAAGCAGCCCGGAGGGGTACTGGGGAATGAATGCGAAAACCCACTGAGCAGAGAGCTCCGCGCTCAAGAAGCCTCATCAACCATGGCTGCAGCTTCACCCTGGACGCACATCACTCCACACTCCAGAGACCGCCTCCCGTCTCAACACCGTGAGGCCAAGGCCCCTCACCCTGTCCTGCAAGGAGACACACAGAGTGAGCGTGGGGCTTGGGGGCCACCGCTGCCACCACAGCGGGACCCCCTCTGGGGCTCCAGTCCCCACATAGCTCTTCAGGCACTGTACCCTCTGAGCATGGATCATCGGTGTCAACACTGATGCCACAAACACATGGCTAATTGCTTGGCAGTGAGGATGAGAGTGAGGCGACGGGTGAGAAGCATCAATGAGCAGGGGGGTCCCTTGTGGCCAAGGAATGTCAATCAGAATTGAGGATGAAGATCCCCAAAGGGAAGCCAGGAATTAAGACACAAAACTGTGAGCAGCAGAGCCAACCCCTGTCTCCCACTCAGGTTGGGAGAGACCTTCCCAGGACAGGTAATCCAGACCCGTTTCCAAGGCCTTCCACAACCTCTGCTCTCTAGGCCTCTAGGAGTTGGAGCCCAGCAGGGGGCCTGGAGGAAATGGATGATTCTGGATCTCAAGGTGGGCCACAGATGGCCCTGGGCTCCTGGCTACATGCCCGGAAAGCGTGGTGGCACACACCCATAGTCCCAGCTATTCAGGAGACTGAGAAGGGAGGATTGCTTGAGCCTGAGAGGTTGAGGCTGCAGTGAGCCACGACTGTACTACTGCACTCAGCCTGGGTGACAGAGCGAGACCCTGTCTCTAAAAAAATAAAGTCAGATGATACACAACCTTAATTCAATCTGCAACCTTCATTCCTCTCTGCCACGAATGGTAACACGCTTGTTCTGGGATTTGTACGTGGGTGTTTTGGAGGCCATGATTCTGCCGCCCCCAGAGGTTCCTGTACTGCTTAGTGTGTGGCCCTGGAGGCACCTGTCTCAGTCACATCGTGGCTCCAGGGCTGTTACTGGAGACCCCTCCCTGAGACTCAGCCCTTTTGTGAAGCAAAGCGGTGACCCTCCCTCCTCCAAGGGGCCACTGGGAGTCACACTGTGCACAGAGCAGCAGGCTGGCCCAAACTAGGAAAGCATGTCTGATGGTGCCAAGCAGTGGCCTGGGTGGATCCGGCTGCAGCACTGTGATGTGGGAGACAGTGGCTTGGCCTGGCACCATGGGCTCTAAGTGTGGCCTCTCCAGGAAGCTGACAACAGGCATGGCCTCAGCACCTCCCTGCCCGCTGGGAGGGGAAAGCTGAGCCTGGAGGGACAGGAAGAGCCTTGTGTTGGGGGCTGCCCAGAGGCGCGTGTGCTGATGGGGGCTCCTGAACACACGGCCACACCTGCCGAGGAGCGGGGGCAGCTGCAGGCAGCCCGAGAAGAACAGACAGAGACTAAGCTTGAACGAGGCCGCCTTGGGAGGGCGGGGCGGGGCTGGGCGGGATTTCTCCTGAACTTCCTGCATTTCCTATGACCATTTTTTAAATTGTTATTTTGAAAGCCAGTTGAGGGTTTCAGAATGACAGTGAGCGTAAGCTGCAGCAGCCCCTGGCTGCCCACTTCAGTTCCGAGGACCCCCTCCTGCCGCTTCCCACTGCCAACGGGGCAGAGTCGCGTGGCTCGGCAGCATGGCCTTCCTCCCATGCACAGGCCGCAGGAGGCAAAGGAGTCCCATGCCCCGGACGGCAGCCCCAGCCTCACTCTGCACGGGCGCAGAAGGAACAGTGCTCTCCTGCACCAGCCCCAGCACCCGCGGCCTCCTGCAGACGGCCACTGCATGCTCAAGGCGGCGACTGCAGGTCTGGAAACTGCTCCAGAAAGGCTGTTTCCTGCCCTGGGGCTGGGACCAGACAGGCTGTGAGACAAATAGGGTGGAAAATCCAGCCCCCACCCTCTGCCCCTCAGGAGCCTGGCTTGGGGCCACTGGCTGGGGCCAGGGCTCTTGCTGCTGGGGGGGAAGCTGGCGGGGTGGCCGCAGAGCCCACCTCTGCCTGGAGCGGCGCCAGCACTCGCAGCCCAAGGCCATCTTCAGCCGGTCCCAAGCCTCAGGCTTTCTGTCCCTTGTGCACCGCCCCAGAAAGCAGCCTGCCCAGGCGACCCAACCCTCTCCGGGCTCCCTCTGCCCCTCCCCGGGCTCACGATGCAGCTCAGCTCTTACGGGGGAATCTCTGGAAGAACACGCCTTCCCTTGGGGTGCTCAACCCCCACAGCCCACTCACCACGGGACAGGGCACCTGGGCTTCCCATGCCCTCTGGGCCCAGTCACAGGTGCGGCAGACACAGACCAAGTGTCTACTCCAGACAGGACCTCACCCTCCTGCCAGATGGGCACACCCAGGACCACCCACTTTTCCAAGCATGTGGCCTGGGCTCCATCTGGGACCAGCCCCTTGGCCCTGTGACCCAAGCCTGCTCTTCCCATCACCCACAGCCAGGGGGCAGGGACCTCGAGTCAGGGCCTGGCCTCGCATACCCACGGCTCCGTTGTCCACCAGAACAAAGCAGCAGATCCACTTCCCTCCAGCCTGTTACCCCACCTGGGAAACAAACTGCCCTGGACGGTGGAGCCATCAGCCACAGTCCAAGCCCCTGGCCTGGCCCCGTGGGAGGAGCTGCCCTGAGGAGCAAGGAAGGGGAGGCAGGGTTACACCCAGCTCTCCTGAGTCTTTGGGCTCTGTGTCCTGGAACATTCTCAGCTCAACTGCAGTTCAAGAAAAGCTTGTAAGTCTTCCTATGTGCCAGCCCCATGCAAGGTACTGGCAGTGCAGGATGAGTGGCCATGGTCCCTCCCTGGAGACCCTGGGGAAATGCCTCGACCCCCTGCAGCAGGCCCGAGTGCGTCCCCAAAAGACACAGCCACCAGGAGCCTCAGAATGCGGCCTTATTGGGAATAAAGGTCTTTGAAGATGTAATTAAGTTGAGGATCTGGAGGTCCTGAATTGGGATGGGCCCTAAAGCCAATGATAGACATCCTGATAAAAGACAGAAAAGAGAAGATGACGCAGGCATGGGGGCGAGGGAGTGTGAAGGTGGAGCACAGGCAGCAATGTGAAGATGCCAGCCTGGGAATGAAGTGACGTGGCAGCAAGCTGAGGATGCCACGAGTGGCCAGCAGCCACCAGACGCCAGGAGAAGGCACAGCAAGTCCTCCCCGGGAGCCGCCCAGAGGACCCACCCTGCTAGGTCTCAGGCTTCCTATCTCCAGGACTACAAGAGAAACTTCTGTTGTTTGCAAACACCGAGCTACGGAACCTGGTTCTGGTGGGAAACTTGCTTTCTCCGCGCCTCCTGTGTCTACACATCCCTGGTAACACCCTGCAGGCTTTGAGCACCCACGGCCATGCCTGCAGGCAGCAGCCTCACCTGCGCTCACGCTGCGCCCTCACCCGAGCACCTGCCAACCCAGCAGCCCGCTTCCCCTAATCTCCTTCACTATTTTCTGACCCAGACCAGCAGGTGAGGAGCCTGGTCCCGCCCCTTATTACTAGGACCCGCCCTACTGAGGCCTGGACTGTCAGGCACGTTGAAGGTGGTTTGGGGTGGTGTGGGGTTTTCCATTGAAATGGATTTGATTAAGTCAATCACATTAAAGTGCTTTAGGTGAAGACAACAGAGAAGAGGGCAGGTCCGGCAGACTCCCTCGGGCCCCTGATGCAGGAGGCTCCAATGAGCGGCGGCGTAAAGCCCTGGGTTTGGTGCGGTCTGTCTGGAGGGACCTCAGCACCCGAGATCACGCAGAGCAGTGTTTACAAAAAAGACTGGAAACCGGTGGCCTTTTATGACCAGGCCTGGGGGGCTGAGGGCAGGCAGGTCCGACTCAAACGCTTCCTCCAGGAAACCGGTCCCTGCTTTCCTGGCTGCTTCCTCCAATCACCGACTTAAGCCCAAAAAGGAAATGGAGTTTGAGGTCTCGCCATGAAGAGGAACAAGCCAACCCCGGGCACCGGAGCCCTGGGCTTTCCCTGTGAAACGCCACTGACGGGGAGGCCACAGCGCCACCCGGAGCCCTGGGCTTTCCCTGTGAAACGCCACTGACGGGGAGGCCACAGCGCCACCCGGAGCCCTGGGCTTTCCCTGTGAAACGCCACTGACGGGGAGGCCACAGCGCCACCCGGAGCCCTGGGCTTTCCCTGTGAAACGCCACTGACGGGGAGGCCACAGCGCCACCCGGAGCCCTGGGCTTTCCCTGTGAAACGCCACTGACGGGGAGGCCACAGCGCCACCCGGAGCCCTGGGCTTTCCCTGTGAAACGCCACTGACGGGGAGGCCACAGCGCCACCCGGAGCCCTGGGCTTTCCCTGTGAAACGCCACTGACGGGGAGGCCACAGCGCCACCCGGAGCCCTGGGCTTTCCCTGTGAAACGCCACTGACGGGGAGGCCACAGCGCCACCCGGAGCCCTGGGCTTTCCCTGTGAAACGCCACTGACGGGGAGGCCACAGCGCCACCCGGAACAGGGTGGCAGCCATGTGACTGCCATTTCAACCAAATGCTGTTTATGCATTTTGCAGATTTAAGTGATTCACCCAAGCTCTTTCTCTTTCCAAGTAATTTTTGTTCCCCAGAAGCAAATGCCTGACCACAAGTACCTAAGGCCTCTAAACGGTATAATGAAACCACCTCCTAATCCTTCCTGGGGGAGCTTCTGATGTCCCAAGGAGAAGCAGAGCCTGGGGCCGTGGGGACAGCAGGGCGGGACAGGGCAAGGCAGGCTCCCTCCCAGGGATCAGTGCCAGGCACCACAAAAACGTGAGGGTCAGTGCCCAGGACGGGGCTGGAGAAGGTGTCTGCAGCGGCTGAAGAAGGTGCAGCCCAGTATGGGGCCCCTGGGGAGGGCACTGGAGGCAGAGGGGTCCCCCAGGCAGAACCGGGCTCCCGTGCACTCCAGAAGCAGTTCCATCTCCCACTCTCCTCCTGCCCCTCTTGAGACCCCCCCTGAAGCTGTTCTCTTGATGTCCCTGAGAAGCTGTGTCCCACGGGCCACTTGTCCCAGGCCCCTCTCCCTGGATGAGCTCAGGATTCTAATGTGGTGAGTGGGAATCAGTTTTGGGGTTTCAGTTTTCCCCTGATGCCTAGTGGCTGCTTCCTAGGCCATGGCTGGTGAAGTTAAGACGCCTCACGAGGCCACAAACCTCTCGGGAAGAGGTGGATTCCTCCCGAGTCCTGGCAGGCCCACCAAGGGGCCAGGGCGGCGGCTGGAGGGGCCATGCTGTGACGGCACCACCTGGCACTGAGGCTCTTGTTCCATCTGCTGCAGATGGCAGAGGGGGGTCTTTGTCCCAAGAGGCTGGGAACCCCCCGTGCCCTATGGCTGTCAGGTGTTGGTGGCCAGGCAGGGGCACTCAGCCCACTGGCTTCCCGGGGGATGGAGCTACCTCCCAGGCCCACACGCGCAGGGGTGCTTGCGCTCCCACCTAAAGCCCTCGTTTAGTCAGAACATCGCCGTGGGGCTGAGGCACACAGTTGCTGCGACTACAGGACGGCCCCTTCGGCAACAGCTGCCACCCCTCAGCTGCTTCATGCTGGCTGGAACCTTACTGGGCTTGGAAGAGCAGATGGGCTGGAGCGCCGTCTGAGTCCTCGCCACTGTGGAACCACTGTGGAAGACATACTGTTTTCTGGTGCTTGCACACAAGCGATCATTCTGATGAGGTCGGGGATTCTTGGCTATCTTCAAACGGAGCTTGGAGATGCTGCTCCTGAGTGGCTGAGAACCTGTGGCCTCGTGGACTCTCCCACTTGGGGATAACCAAGGCTCTTAACACCTCGCCTGGCTACTCCCAGCTCTCCTCGCCCTGGGAGTGAGGGACCTGTGCACAAGATGTGCGTAGTCCGTGATCCATCTTGAGGGCCACCCTCCATGCTGCCCAAGCTTGACAGTCGCTTCCAGGGGAGCTCTGCCAGCTGTTTCTCCCTTGTGTCCTCCTGACACTTCCTGATACATCCCCGAGTTCTGGGCAGCACCTCCATGTCCCTTCCTCATCTGCCACATTCCCATGCCTTGCTGCAGTCCCCTCTGAAACAGGGGGGTTCCTCCAGCAGGTTTGCCCACTTCGCTTTTTCTGCCATGCCCTGCTGCTAGGTAAGGTCTCTATGAATTCTTGGGGGGACGCTGGGTGCTCCTTCACTCACAGAGCTTTCTCTCGCCTGTTTCCACAGAGCTGTGAGCCCGAAGGGTTTCACCCTCCACACCCTGCACCCCGTGCTCTGTATGGCCCCTTCTGAGCTTCCGGCCCCTTCGTGCCATGGCTCTCCCCCACCTGCTTGGGGAGTGATGGGAGGCCGGGACAGGCGTGGCTGCCATGCGTTCCTGTCAGTCAGGGCCACCTCTTCTGGCATCTCTGGCCGCCTCAAGCCTGTGGCTCTCGTGAGCTGCTGGGGGGACCTGGGGGGGCCTGGGGGGCTGGAAGTCTGTGTTGTTCAAAGCCATTGCACATGGGCTAATTTGTTACAGCAGCCGTTGGACACTTGTGCAGTATGCCCACCCGGGTGCGTGGGAAGCTCGTGGTACGCCCACCAGGGCAAGTGATGCGGCTGTGAAGGGACCTAGGACAGGGATACACATTGTACAGGGGGCACCAGACACACGGTTGGGGGAGAAAGCAAGGTGAAGCCGTGACTGGTGTGAGTGGTGTGAACAGTGTGAACTGTGAGTGGTATGAACCGTGAGTGGTGTGAGCTGTGTGACTGGTATGAACTGTGTGAGTGATGTGTGGTGTGAGCGGTGTGAACTGTGAGTGGTATGAACTACGTAAGTCATGTGATATGAACCGTGTGACTGGTGTGAGTGGTGTGAGCAGTGTGAGCAGTGTGCCACCCTTGATGCCAGAAGCAGGTTAAATGGATATATTAAAAGAAATCAGGCCAGGCACGGTGGCTCACATCTGTAATCCCAATACTTTGAGAGGTGGAGGCGGGCAGATCACGAGGTCAGGAGTTCGAGACCATCCTGGCCAACATGGTGAAACCCCATCTCTACTAAAATACAAAAAATTAGCTGGGTGTGGTGGCGGGTTCCTGTAATCCCAGCTACTGAGGAGGCTGAGGCAGGGAAATCTCTTGAACCCAGGAGGCGGAGGTTGCAGTGAGCCAAGATCACGCCATTGCACTCCAGCCTGGACAACAGAGCAAGACTCAGTCTCAAAAAAAAAAAAAAAGAAAGAAAATCAATCAATGGAAATATGAACCAAAATCTTTTTTATAAGGGATATTTCTAGAAGGAAGGAGAAGGCAGGAAGAAGGGACAGTGTCGGGGCCTCCAGGTGACGTGGGCAGCAGAAACAGACGGGATGTTCAGGACACAGAGCCACCTGGGTCCTCAGCAAGTAAACAGCAAGGACAGGGCCCACAGAGTGACCGGCAGTCACGGGCCCACCTCACTGCACAGACTCATCCAGATCCTGATTCAGAGAAACCATTAGAAGACACTCACAGACACTGGGAGAACGCAAGCCTGGCACAGTGTGACAGGATCGTAAAGACCATTGTTTCAGGTGTGGAAAAATACCGTGGTGTTGGCTACGAAGAGAGTCCTCATCTTTAAAGATACACACTAAACTATCAATGGATAAAATGACACTCTCTGGAATTCATGTCGGATACCAAGGGCACGGTGGGAGGTGGGCGAAGGTTGTGGCTGTAACAGGATTGGTGTCACGTCGGTCCCTGATGAGGCCAGACCTGGGTGCTTGTGGGGGATCACAGTGCTCCTCCTCTATACCATGTGAGCTGCACCTTCTAAAAACTAGAAAAGAGAGAAGAGTTGAGGCAATGCTTCTGTGGCCCCAAAGCCCACACATGGGCCTCCATCAGGAGCACAGAAAGGACCCCTGGCCCCTTCCCCAGGTGGCAGAGCCTGCGGACGGCCTGGTCAGCGGAGGGACGTGGTCAGTGCTGGGACCTAGGCTCTGGGCCCACGGGGAGGCCCGACTGCCCCGGAAATGGCCAACAACGTCCCCGCGGTCCTGGATGCCACAACCTGTCATGAGGTTCGCAGAAGGGGGTGACCCGATGGGGTGGCCAGGGGCTCCCGGTCCAGATGAGGAAGCTGAGGCTGGGTGGCAGGTGGCAGCCCCACCGTGCACGGGCCCCACACACACTGGGCAGCTGTGTCTGCCACGTGTGGGCCCAGCACGGTGGCGAGTAAGCTTCCTTCTCACTCGCGGGCTCGTTGCAGGACATTCAGGAAGGCAGCCCAGGAGGGGGTGCCTATGACGTATTTGAGACTGACCTGAGGCAGCATGACAAGTTTAACTTTCCACACCAGAACGGCTCAGTCACCCTCAACACGGTTTCCAGTACTATCCGCCACACACCCAGTGGCTCCAGCCGGCAGCCAGAGATAGAAACTGAGAGGCGTGTCTCCCACCTAACAGAGGCTTCCCTTCCCGGCCATTCAGACATGTGCCTGCCAGCCTACGTGTCAATCACGGTGTGACCCTCAACCTGGTGCCTGGGGTTCACCCACCAAGCAGACCTCCTGTGGACCCGACAAACGTGTTGGCCCCAGGGTCCCTGCACTCCCTGCTTGTGCCCCCGACCTCCAAGTGCTTGTGGACATCAGGCCTGCCATGCACCCGCCAAGGTCTATAAGTACTAGAAGATCTTCAGCTTCCATGTTGTGGTTGTATCACGGAAACCCTGCCTGCCCCAATTCCACCCTTAACGGTGAGGCCAGCCCTCAGGGACCCACACAGGTGGATGGATCCCTTGGTCTCTGGCCATGGCCTCCCGGCTGCTGAGACCGGAGCTGCCAGCTGGGTGGGCAGTTTCATTTTAAATGCCCACTCCTGCCCCTGGGCTCCCACTCCCTGACTGTGCTCCCTGGGCTCAGAGGCTGGGCCCCTCTGCCCTCCACTGGTGCTTGCTCCTCCCAAGCCAGGTGACCTGACTGGAGGCCAGTAGGGCCACCTCTCTGGCCTCAGCTTCCTTACAGCTCTAAGGCAAAGGCAAGGACCATGCACACGCCTGTCAAGGGAAGAAAACGAGAAAATGGATATGAAAGTTCTCCTCCTCCTGAATCAGTCGTGAGGGAAACAGCTATTTTAAGGCATAAAGGTGCAGCCTGGGTAACCCAGAGAGATGGGCCCGGCAAATTCCCACCGCGTTTTGGCCCATTTAGGAGCACGTAGTAACCACTCATTCCTAAACAGACTCTGCACCGAGGCCCCCACGCAGGGTTTCTTTGGTCCTGCAGTGGTAGCAGAGGTGAATCCAAAGCAGAGGGCGAGGCACAGAGGAACCTGAGTGTGCCGGCGGGGCTGGTCCCAGTGCAGCTCCACCCCTCTGACTCCGAGTGTGCTGGCGGGGCTGGCCCCGGTGCAGCTTCACCCCTCTGCCCCTACAGCCTGGAGCTGAACTGGCCCTGGAAGAACCAGCTTCCCCACGGCAGGGAGAGCAGGATCTCTTTCCCGACCATTTAGGAGCCTCTAGCTGCTGTGTACACAGAGCTCCTCTGGGTTCTCTAATCAGTGCTGCCATCCCCCTCCCAACTCTGGCCTGGTGGGAGGGTGGTCTGTTTAATCCTCAGCATCTCTGCCTCCCTCCAAAGCCACTGTGGTCAGACCCAGCACAGCCTGGAGTCCCCGAGACTCTCCAGCCCTGACCTTCTGAGAGAAAAGGCAGCTGCTAAGCTGGGGCCCCTCAGTGTGGCAGGCAAGTGGACGAGGCCTGGGGAACTGCCAGCAGCCCTGGCGGGGGGGCTTCCTCCCACCATCTGGCCAGGGCACGGGGCAGCCTCCTTGGGACCGAGGCAGCTTCTACTGAGGACTGTGGTGCAGCAGCTGCTCTCGGAGGCCCCCATGGCAAGCTACACAGCAGGCCCAAGAGATCCACATGATTCAGGAGATGCCCTTGCTTTAAAATGTAGGTTTTATTATCACACAGGTGAGTGAGATCAGGAGACGCCTGCCATTGATGAGACTATTCATTCCAGTTCCCAACAGGAGAAAGGGCATGCCACAGCGTGGGGCCACGCAGGGGAAGACCAGGGTCTCGGAGGCAGATGACGTGAAGGGGAAACATGGGCAGAGCCTTAGTGGAGGCTTCCTCGGGAAAGGTGGGTGAGCAGGTTTGAGACTGGCCTGTGGGAACACAGGCCTGCCCTGCTTGTCTGGGGTCAAGCCCTGAGGTGATTCATGCAGGGGATGTGGGCTCAAGCCTGGGAAAGCACAGAGGAGATGGCTGCGGGTGAGCTGGGGGTTGCATTTGAAAGGCAACCAAAGGCAAGTGTTTCTGATCTCTCGGAAGTGGTTGGCCCAGGAGGGGGTCTCTCCAGGGTCAGCAAGGCCCTGACATTAAAGCGTTGGAAATACACAGTTCATACATGTGCAATGCATGCACACACACCACATACATATATGCACACATACATACCACATACATTCATACACACACATACCATATACATACATGCACACATACATACCACATATACCACATACATGCACACGTACATACATACCACATACATGCACACACACCACATACACAATGCACACATACATACCACATGCACACATTCACACACACATACCACATACATGCACACACACCACATACACAATGCACACATACCACATGCACACATACATACATACCACATGCACACATGCACACACCACATACATGCACACACACATACCACATACACACACATACATACCATACACACATGCACACACATACATACACACATTCACACACCATATACATACATGTACACATACCACACACCACATACACATATGCACACACATACCACATGCACACATTCACACACCACATACACACATACCACATACACACACACCACATACATGCACACATACCACATGCACACATACCACACACATACATACCACATACACACATGCACATACATACCACATACACACATGCACACACACCACATACACATACACATACATACCACATACACACATGCACACATACATACCACATACATGCACACATACCACATACATGCACACATACCACATACACACATGCATACACACATACATACCACATACACATGCACACACACCACATACACACGTGCACACACACCACACACATGCACACACCACATACACGTGCACATATACACCACACACATGCACACACACCACATACACATGCACACATACCACATACACATGCACACACACATGCACACATACCACATACAGATGCACACACACCACATACATGCACACACACATACATACCACATACACACATGCACACACACCACATACACACATGCACACACATACCACATACACACATGCGCACACACACCACATACCACATGCACACATGCACACATGCACACACACACATGCACAGAGGCATGCACACGCACACACACAGACATGCAGGCACACACATGTTCATGTACACAGGCATACACACACGGAGGAGGGGGCACACTGGGTGGACACTTGGGCAGAGACCAGGCTGCAGTGCCAGGGTGACTGTCCAGCCCTGTCTGAGTCCCCAGTGCTCCTGAAACCCTTGCCCTGGGCCAGGCTGGACACGTGGGGCCAAGCACTCCCCATGAGAGGTCCAAGGGAGGAAGATCACACTGCACTTAACCATTTAAACCCCAAAGCCAGACAGGGTCTGCAGTGGCCAGCACTGCACTCCACAATCCTGAGAGCCACAGGCCGGAACCCTCAGAATGTTGGTGGGCATTTTATAGATGGTGTGAGGGCTCAGGACAAGAGCACTGTGTGCGCTGAGCCTCCCCACAGCCTGTCCTGGGGCCCTCGGTCCAGCCGGCAGATTCCTTTGGTCCCCACAGGAGGACAGGTCAGCTCAGCCCAGTAAACATTCTCTGAACCCAGCACTAGCATACAGTCCTCCCCAAGCCGGGGGAGCCCATCTCACACGCACAATCACAGAATCACAGCAAAGTTAGCAAAAACCCAAACAAAGTCTGTATCAAACCATCTTAGTCCCAACTAATAGAGTCCAGAAACACCATTGCTCCAAAGTCCCCGGGGGCACCACACACTCCCTGCCAGATGGGGGTCACTCCATGCCACGCACTTGGCCGCCGCAGAGGGCTCCTGCTGCCCTGAGCAGGGTGGCCAGGCAGCAGGCTGGCGAGGAAACCTGAGCCTGTGCTGCTGGAAAGTGAGAGGCATCTGGGAGAAACCCAGGCCCAGCCGCCCGCAGTGACTGCAGCAGCCCCTGCCCCGGGAGCCCGGCAGCAGGCCAGCAGACGCTGCTGGACATCGTCAACTTTCAGCGGCCACCAATGGCTCCCTTTCAGCCAGGCTTCCAGGACACTAGGGGGCTGTCGTGTGAGGGGTCACCCACGGCACACAGACCCGGGTTCCCCAGATCCCAAGCCCAGGATCCAGGCCCGGACATCTTAGGGGCAGGGTCTGGACAGTGAGGACAGATCCCAAGCCCAGGATCCAGGCCTGGACATCTCAGGAGCAGGGTCTGGACAGTGAGGACAGGTCCCAAGCCCAGGATCCAGGCCTGGACATCTCAGGAGCAGGGTCTGGACAGTGAGGACAGGGACGCATCACTCGCCATGGGAACACACGTCACAGATAAGCAACCCCCAGCACACCCAGCTTCCAATCAGCGTCAGCGTCCGCTGGCTGCGAACATGAGGAAGAAACGGAGCTGCCTGCCAGGCTGAGGTCACCCAGGCTGCCTTCTGGTGGAGCTGTCATCCTGGTGGCCTGGAGAGCATGAGGCCCCACCGCAAAGAAGCCCCCCAGGGAAGCCCCCCACCCCAGGGCAGAGCCTGGGCTACAGGCAGCTCTGACTCGAGCTGCCCGGGTGGTGGCCTGGGACCCATGACTCCAAGCTGGCAATTGAGTTTCATCCCAGAACCAGACACCTCCAAGCTCTTCTCGGCCAGTGCTGCTCTCCACCTGCAGCGAATCCCCCCGATGGATGTGAGGAACCCTCAGAACCAGCTCCTCCCGGCGTGGACTCAGAGGCCACAGGCTCAGCCACGGTGTCACAGTCACACATGGCAGGGTGGTCCTGCAGCAGCCGCTGGTGGGTTGCCATAGCGACCACAGGCACTGTCTTCTCGCTGAGCCGGCACAGGGTGCCCAGGTAAGGAGGAATCCAGAGGCCACGTACACAGGCCCTGCACGGGGGCATGGAGCTAGGGAGCCTGGCCAGGCCGCCCTTCTTCACCCACAAACATGCTCATCCTCTTCTTGCCTCTCTGTTGGGTCCATCTGAGATGTGGGGTCACTGCAAGGACAGGCGGTTCCTCGGGGTGGGTGGGGGCTGTGGTGAAGGCCTTTTGACCCCAGTTTTCTTAGTTCTTTCCTCACAGCCTGGGAAACGCGGACGCCGTGTGCCTGTGCTTCTCTCTCTCTCTCTCAGACAGGGGGATGGCCTGGGGTGAGGGGTGCACAGGGCAGGGCGAGGAGCCCAGCCAGCCAGGAGGGTTAGAGAGGAGAGGGCAGGGGCCCACTCAGGGTCAAGGGGCGAGGCTGCACCCAACTGTGCCCACTGCCCAACAGCCAGCCGTGCCACCGAGAAATCCATCTGGGCAAGGGGCTCTCGAACCCCCAAAGAGGCACCACACCCCTAGAGACACACCTCTGCCTCCTGATAGCTGTGCCCATCAGACACCATCAAGCTGGCATCCTGGTGCTCCCTGCAGCATTCTGGCCGAGTGGAAACCCAGCCTCTGCCTCTATAGAAGTCAACGGAAACAAATGATCTCTCAGCACTTAGCACCTCATACCCCAAACACTCCTAGTTAAGTGAGGGCCTGGCTGTTATTCCCAGGAGCACCAGCCACAGCTTGGCAAAGCCAAACCCGACCCTCCACCCACACCTGCTGCCCAGGCTAGGTACAAGACCTACACACCCAGCCCATCCAACTCCTCCAGCCAGAAGCACAGCCGTGGCTCCAGAGGACACCGACTGCCCCTTTGCCAGCTGTGGGAAGGCAGGGCTCAGGGCCATGCAGTGGCTCAAGGACAAGGTCAACAATTTAACACTGGGAAAGGTTAGAAAATAACGTCTGTTAGTCATGGTAGCAAAAAGTTACACGTAACAACATGATATATAATAACCATAGGAACAACGTATCATAAACAGAGCAAAATGTGAAGAATCAATATAAAAAAGCAGACACCTATTTGGGTAAAAGACACTAGACCCCTAGATGGGTAAGATCTCAACTTTGCTCTCAATTAATCTGAAAACGTAATTCCCACCCAGATCCCAGCGGGGTTACTTTCGACCTTGACAAGACGTATTCAGAAGTCCCTGTGGAAAAATAAACACGAAGGAAGAGCCAGCATTTTTGGCAGAGTGTAGAAGAGGCTCCGGAACACTGCGGACTCGCTGGTCAGCACACCCTTCAGGGGACACAGCCGGAAGCCCAGAGAGGCCTGCACCCTCGACGGGCTGTCCACAAGCAGTTCCAGACCTCAAGCCCGCCAACTTAAAAGTGCTGAATTCCAGCCACGAGCGGCGGCTCACACCTGTAATCCCAGCACTTTGGGAGGCTGAGGTGGGTAGATCTCTTGAGGTCACGAGTTTGAGACCTGCCTGGAGAACATAGCAAAACCCTGTCTCTACTAAAAATACAAAAAAAATTAGCTGAGCATGGTGGCGTCCCAGCTACTCAGGAGGCTGAGGCACGAGAATCACTTGAACCTGGGAGGCAGATGTCGCACTGAGCCGAGATCACGCCACTGCACTTTAGCCTGGGTGACACAGTGAGACCCTGACAAAAAAAAAAAAAAAAAAAAAAAAAAAAAAATGCTGAATTCCAGATGGACTGCATTCTCTCCAGAACAGAACGTTTCTTGCCCTGATCGTGAATGAGGCAGTGCTGGGTGCAGACAGCCTTCAAGCATGTATGGGGGGCCCACCTGACAGGCCAGAGGGGCCAGGGCTCGGCATGGGCTTGGGGTTCATGCCCAGCCCGACCTGCACTGGTCTGCGTCCCCCAGCCAAGCCTGGCCCCAGAGAGACCCTGGGGCAGCTGCATCCAAGCAGACCACCCACCAGCTCACAGAAGGATGCAGGAATGGGGCTGCCCCCATCTGTGGTTCCTGTGCTCACGGTCCTCAGCCTGAGACAACCGTAGCCTGAGGCTGGAATGCAATGTCCTGGATTCTGAACAAGCACAATTAGGCAGCGCTGGGGAGGCAGCGGGCCTCTCAGACACCACCGCCTTTGGAACCCCGGCTAGATGCTGAGGAGGCAGCAGGCTTCTAATCACACTGAGCAGCCTGAGGGCGAGGCGGGGGTGGAGAGTGGGCTGGACGAAAGTCTATGCCGGGTAAGGGGGCAGGCAGGGGAGGACAGGCTGGACGCATGTCCATGGCAGGGAGAAACAGATTTTCTCCAAGTCTAGATTCCTCCCTGCTAAGTGGTTAGTCCTGGAATCAACTACGGCCACCACTTTCAGCTGGACAGAACTCGGGGGCACCATGTACTTCATGCCCCAGAGCTGCCTTCAAAACAGTGAAAATGGTAAATTTTGTTATGTGTAATTCGCTGTAATTTTTTAAAAACTGAAACAAAAACAAAAGCCAAGGGCCAGGTCTAGATAATCCATTTCCGAGAGCGGCGGAGGAGAGCCCCGAGGGTGGAGCCGTGGCCCCGGTGGTAGAGCAGCTGCACCAGGGCCATCTGGCAGGACCGGACTCTACCCGGTCGGACTCCAAATGCTGCGCCGCCCTGAACGGGTGGGCCCCGGTGCGCTGCCAGGGGATCCCACCCCTCGACCCGGAGCCATTTTCACAGGTGGCTCAAACACTGGCAGGGCTTGGGCACAGCTGAGCCTGGGTCCACCACCACCTGCAGGGAAACAGGGGTGGCTGGGGCCCCTGCTGCTGCATCCCCTCTGAACTGAGGCCACGTGTGAGCAGACGCAGCTACAGCCCAACCACACGCAGAGCCGCCCTTCTCAGCCCTCATCCTTCCTGCCGTGGGGTCATTGCCTTGGCCAGTGAAAGAGCTGGAAGGACCCCTCCGGGTCAGTGACAGGCCTCACCTCAGTCTCCCCTCGGTGCCAGGCACCCATCAGCAAGTGCCGCAGAGAGCCCCTGCAGGCCTGATGAGGAGGCCTAAATGGGAGCCGGAAGGAACCCTCCAGGTGCACGACTACCCCATATCCGAACACGGCACCCAGCAGCTCGCTCCTGTTCCCCGCATTCCACAGCCGCCCATTTCTGGGCCAGCTGGCTTTTCCGAGCCTCTTAAGGACTGGTCCAAGGAACAGAACCCTGGCGGTCTGCAGATGGTGGCAGGGCTGAGGCTGCCCACCTGTACTCATGAGAAGGAGGGGACCATCCCCAGGCAGGGGTGCAGGGCCAGCAGAGGCGGGGGCAATAGGGGGCAATGGGGAGACGCTGGGGGCCCCAGGAAACAGCACCTGCACCCGCCAGCCTTGCTCCCCAGGGCAGGTCTTCGCCCCTCAGATGCCCTCTGCCTGGCCCTCTCCAGACATGCTGGCCAGGCCCAGGCTTCCCAGCCTCCCTCCTTGAACCTGATTTCTGGATGCCTGATGACTTCCAGGGTCCCCCTAAGCCACCTCTCCTGAACCTAGTCGCAGCTGCCGTCCTCCGCTGCCAGAAGGGAGCAGTCCCCCAAAACTCCATCCTGCCTGCCCCTCGTGTACCCGCTGTGGGCCTGGGGAACAGAACTTAGGCTCAGCTGGGAGGACAGGAGGGTCTGAGTCAGTCCCAACAGCCCTGAGTGTCTCTGACGAACTCCGCCAGCTTCAGCACCTCACCTCAATGGTCAACCGGCCTCACCAGCAACAAAACGGTGCAGGTCCACAGGCGCCTCCCAACATGCAGGGACTCAAAAGCACTCTCTTCTCAATGCACGGGAGCTTTCTCAACGCACTGCGCAAAGGGGCTCATCTGCTCTGACTTTTCATCACCCCAGGCCTCAAGTAACCCAGTGGAGCCATCGTTTGCTATACAATGAAATGGAGGTAATTAATCGCATTCAAATACCCTACGTATTATGCTCCGGTTGCATGGCAATCGCTTTAAAAAAGGCTTATGGGGCTTAAATAGACACAGTGTCCAGGCAGCTGTACAGCCAGGAGTGGGAGGGAGGCAGAGCCCATCTGCTAAGCCTCCCGGGACAGCTGAAAGGACTGTCCATTCAGAAGTGATTCATCCACAACAGAGCTGTGCGCAAAAGCCGGAGGGCTAATTCCAACCTTTTCCGAGTGCTCGTTAAGCCTCTTTGAGTTATAATTACCCCCAATCTCTAGATATTACAGGACGGCAACCAGGAAGTTAGATCTGGTCAAGAGAAAATAAAAGGAGAGTAAAGGAACGGGCTCCGTCCAGGCCGGCAAGCAGGCCTATCTGGAGGACAGCAGCAGGGCGTTCTGGACGGGGCTGGAGACAGGGATAAGGATGAGGACAAGGACCAGCTGAGGATGCACGCTCAGCACCCACCCTCCGTCCTGTCCCCTGCAGGTCCTGAGGAGCAGCCGCAGGCGCAGCCTGGCCTCTAGGCTCCAGTTCAGCCAAAGCTGTGATTTTGTCCTCCCAGTGGCTCCTGGACGCTGCGGAGTTGGTGACACCATGGGGCCCAGTCTGACGGCGGCACAGCCAGCTTCCTCCGTGGCAGGAGTGCCCACGCCCTCCCTAAAAGACCTGGAGCCTCTGCCCGGGTAAGGCTGCTTCTCCCGAGGAGGATGGGAGTAGGTGGGCTCAGGGAATAGCACGTCCGACTCCACGGTTCTGCCCCTGCCCCCTCAGCCCAGTCCCCACCCCAGGCCCTGCCTTACCTTGCCAAAGCTGCCCTTCCCAATGGCCCGAAGGATCTGGAAGTGGTCGAAGTTCACTGCAGAATAAAACAGAGGAACACCTGGTGAGGTGGCAGCAAGGCCCCACATGGCACAAGCCCCCACCCCAGAGTAGCTCCCCCACCTCAACATCCCCCACCCCGACGCTGCCCAGGGCCCCTCATCCTAGAAGAGGTTCGCCGTGGGGCGGGCTGAACTCTCGCTCCTGTGCGAGGCAGGAGGGGGCTGAGCCCCGGTCAGTGAAGACATGGGCCTTGGGTCATGCACGTCCTACTCCCAGGATTGTTATGGGATTAGGCACGTGCTCAACCACAGCAGGGATGGGGCAAGAATGAATCACACACACCTGAGTCCCAGACTCAACTGGGCTGTCTTCCCAGGCACCAGCCACCCCCACTGAAAGCTGCTCCATCCAGTGAAGACCCCCGGACAGGCAGGCCTGGGGTTTTGGGGGAAGCCACGCACGCATGAGCAGCTGTTCCTGGTTCCCCTCCACCCTGCTCCGCGTCTCCAGAGGACAGGGGTGTCGGCCCTGCTGGCACTCGCTGGGCAAGCCTGGGGGAGTCTGCAAACGGCCCCAAGATGAACAACGAGAGGCGGCTCAGGGCTGTGGCTATGTCCACCATGACCTGTGTAGCCTGGGAGCGCCTGCGCCCAGCACGAGAGCCGTTCCGCAAGCCTGTGCGAAGCTGAAGGCACCTGCACCCAGCACGAGAGCCGTTCCGCAAGCCCGTGCGAAGCTGCAGAAGGCACCTGCGCCCAGCACGAGAGCCGTTCCCCAAGCCCGTGCGAAGCTGCAGAAGGCACCTGCGCCCAGCACGAGAGCCGTTCCCCAAGCCCGTGCGAAGCTGCAGAAGGCGCCTGCGCCCAGCACGAGAGCCGTTCCCCAAGCTTGTGCGAAGCTGCAGAAGGCACCTGCGCCCAGCACGAGAGCCATTCCGCAAGCCTGTGCGAAGCTACAGAAGGCACCGTTTCCCACACCCGCAAGCCCCTCCGGGAGAAGGACGGCCCCCCTAATTGTCACTCCTGAGACCTGCCTGTGTGCCCTGCCCGGGAAGCCTCTATCCACACCAAGGAAAGGGGTTCTGATGGGCTTTCCAGACCGTCTGCACTTGCCTTTCAAACCCAGGACATTCTCCGTACACATAAGACAGGGGTCCCACAATGTCACCCACTGGCCTCCAGGACGAGCCCCTCCTGGAGGGGCTCCCAGGCCAGCAGCTGCCTCCTCTTGTGTCCCCAGGCCTGTGTCCCCAATTCTGTACCCCCAAGCCCGTGTCCCCGGGTCTGCACCCCCGCAGTGTGCCGTATCCATGAAGGGCCTGCACATGGCTCTCACTGCAAGGCCCTGTGCCCTGGAGCCAGGTTTAGGACACCCACTGGTTCATGACATTTCACCCATTTACCCACTTTTACCCCCAGCCTCATGTTCACTTATTCTCTGGGGAATTCGACAGCTAGAACCCCTGCCCCCCCCCAACACACACACACGGTTATTCTAAAGGCAGGGAAGACACAGCCAAGGCCAGAGGCAGACCCAGGGAGACACCAGGGTAGGTACTGACCGCTCCTGGGAGGCACGGCCTGGAGTCTCATCTCATCTCCACTGCTCCCCAGGGGTACCCTGTGCCGTCTGGTGGGGCAAGTGCTTTAGTCACTCAGTTCGTGGAGGAGGAGACAGAACAGTTTCTAGATGAAAGGTTTCTTCACATTTTCCTCTGAACTGGAAAATGCCCACTCCCTTCCCAGGGTGCCCCAGGATAGCACCAGGGTTCAGCATAGACGCAGCAGGCAAAGTGTCCATCCTCATGGACCCTGGGGACAGAGTCACACACCCAGAGTTCTTTCAGCCTGAGCTACGGGCGCCGTGACAAGGACCCATGGAGGCTTCAGGGCTCCGAGCACAGGGCAGAGCTGGCCTGAAGGTGCAAGGTCGCATCCTGGGGAGAGGACGCCTGTGCTGGGCCCTCCAGGACAAGTGGGCATCAGCTGGGGGCAGGGAGGGGGTGCCCAGGTGAGAGGCCAGCCTGGGCACAGGCAGGAAAAGGACCCCAGGGTATGGACAGACCCACAAGCTGGTCCGTGGGTGAAACGGGAAGGCGGTCAGCAGAGCACCTGGGGGTGAGGAAGGGGCTGTGACCTGTGGCCTTGATTTCCGCTGCACAAGACGGCAGTGGGGCTTGACTCGCAGAGGTGGGGAGAGCGGTCTGATTTAAGTGCCTTAGAAAGGTATTCCCCGCTGCAAGTGGCCAGAGGGGCACTGACTGGCACAGGGGTTGGGACCAGGTTGATGGGGGGGTGGGGCTTCAAGGGGTGAGAGAAGAGGCTGCCAGACATCAGAGCTGGGCACTGGGTGGAGAGGCCACAGAGGACAGGCCGTGCTGCACACACGAGACCCGTGGCCGACACCCACAAGCTGACACAGCCCCCACGAGCCCCCGTTCCAGGCGGCAGCTGCCCCACCCTGCATCCCAGCCTCCTTCCTCAGGAAAACCTACGCACGCCCAAACAGAGATTATGTGTTCGAGGCAGAGGCTGCTCCGGCACCAGCAAAGCCACTCTGAGGCAGCCCGGGCCACGGCCCCACAGGCAGGGAGCAGCTGCCGCCATGTGGCGTCACCGATGTCACCAGATGTTAAAGGAAAGTCGGCTGCGAACCAGCATGTGGGATGGACAGGCTGAGCTGGAGGAGGGAGGAGAGAGGGCAGCTGGGCCGTGGCAGGGGAGATGCGGACACTGATGTCATCCAGCAGCCAACCCCAATGGGACGGACCTCAGAGTCTGCGGGGCCTGCCTTGCAGTGCGGAGGGGATGGGGTGTCAGGGCGAGGCCCAGGGCTGAGCTGGCCGCCTACAGCTTGGGGAGATGAACTCTGCTGGACGGCTCTGGGTCCAAAGACCCTCCGTCCACCTAGGCTCCACCCAGGCCCAGGCTGCCGCTGCCCAGAGACCCCTGTGCTCCTTCTTGCAGCGTCCGGTAGAGGCAGAAGAGCTGCAGTGGGCACAGGAGCCCGTGGTTGGCACAGCCTTGGCCATTCCCAACAGAGCTGAGGACGAGGGTGGTGCTGCACGCCCACGTGCATGCCTAGGACGGCCACATGGCACCTGCTGTGCCAGGCCCCTGACCCTGGCACTTGGCACATGGGTATCTGGAGTCCAGTCCTGCACTGCCCTAGGAAACGAAGCCAGCGTCTTCCTGTCCATGGGCACGTGCTCTGGCGGCCTCCCCCAGGACCCCAAGCAGCCCGCACAGTGCGGAGCCCTAAGCCTCTGGCCCTCGAGCTGTGAACCAGCAAGGGAGTCCAGCCACCATCACCTCCGCTTTAGAGAATAAGCACAAGTTCCCGAGGTTAGTCCCTCCTGGAGAGGAAAAGGATGGGAAACAAAATCTATTAAATAACAAGTCAGAAGCCTAAGGGAGTCACGGCAATTGTGTCACCTGCACGTGCACACCTGCGAAGCCTCTCGAGGGTGTGAGGGAGGCGGTGGCTCCGGCAGAGGATCCCAGCCAGGAGGCAGCAGCAGGGCGAGTGCGTGCCGGGGCGGGGCTGTGGCGTCGGGGCGGGGCTGTCGGGGCGGGGCTGTGGCGTCGGGGCGGGGCTGTCGGGGCGGGGCGGGGCTGCGGCGTCGGGGCGGGGCTGTGGCGGCGGGGTGGGGCGGGGCTGTGGCGGCGGGGCGGGGCGGGGCTGTGGCGGCGGGGCGGGGCGGGGCGGGGCGGGGCTGTGGCTTCGGGACGGGGCTGTGGCGTCGGGGCGGGGCTGTGGCCTCGGGGCGGGGCTGTGGCCTCGGGGCGGGGCTGTGGCGTCGGGGCGTGCAGGGGGCGGGGCTGTAAAGTCAGGGGTGTGCCCGGGGCGGGGCTATAGCGGTCAGGGCGTGTCAGGCGCTGGGCTGGGAGGTGGGGGGCTTGCTAGGGCGGGACCGTGGGGTTGGGGAGTGCCGGGAGTGGGGCTGAGGGTGGGGCTGTGGGGTTAGGGGCATGCGGCCCCCACTTTGCAGTGCCTGTAATTTGAACACAACTGTCCCTCCTTCCTAAGACTGACCAGGAGGGCGGCCACAGGGACACCAAGAACACCAAGTCCAAGACAGCCATGCAGATGCTGCTCAGGGAAGGCGCAGGCGGAGCAGGAATCCTGGATGTGGCTCCAGGATGCCGTGCAAGCAGCAGAGTGGAGACCTGTGGGCTTGGGCAGGGCTCACCGCACCAGCACCCGTGAGAAGCCCCCAGCCAAGTGGTCCCTGCCGGCCATGTCCACAGGGATCCCTGCTCAGGGACCTGTTGGCCCAGACCCTGCCAGGTGAGTCACGGGCACTGGCAGGGGGCTGACCGGCATCTTGGCTGTCCTCTGGATGACCGTGGCTCCACCCCGATGCCCAGCTCCTGCTGCCCTCAGGTGCCCACCTGGCCTTGCCACTGTGCACAGCAGCCCTCACGCCCTCCCGACCCCAGCCCCGAAGGCTCCAAACCAGTGGAACTGGAGACCCAGTGGCTATTTCTGAGCCCTGTCCCCAGCTCCTGCCATTAGCAACCCATGAGGGTCTCTGCACTGCCCCGGGTTGGGCCAGGACCTCCCATGACCACCGGCCCTGCCCCACGCAAGCCAGGCTCCCAAAGGAGAGGTCA
Organism: Pongo abelii; assembly: GCF_028885655.2. Taxonomy (NCBI): domain Eukaryota; kingdom Metazoa; phylum Chordata; class Mammalia; order Primates; family Hominidae; genus Pongo; species Pongo abelii. Next base: position 139,438,951 of record NC_071993.2, read on the forward strand.
GCTCTCATTCCAGCACTCAGCGGAGGAGGTAAGGAGAAGGAAGTCCCCCGGCAGGAATCTGTCAAAACAGCTCCCTGTGGGCTTTGAGGGGAGCAATATGTAATCAGCCTGGTGTCCCAAGAGTGGCCCTGCAACCACCACAGTCACCAGGAGCCAGTGTCTACGGAGTCCATCCAACTCCTCTCATGAGAGTTCCCGGAGCTCCCTGCACGCTGGCTCCACACCAGGGGAGGGAAGGGGCTGAGGCCGCAGAGCCCAGGGTGGCAGCGGCAGAGGGGACAGCGCCCTGAGGGCAGGTGTGTGTGAGGCGCCCGGGACAGGTCACTGCAGAGAGGGGCCCCGCCCCGAGGGCAGGTGTGTGTGAGGTGCCCGGGACAGGTCATGGCAGAGAGGAGACCCGGGCAAGTGTTCCTGAACCTTCCAGGTCTCCGCCTGGCCTTCCATCAGCAGCACAGAAGTCGGAGACAGTTCTAGGCAAAGGTCAACATGTGGTCCCCAGAGAGGACGAAGGTTCCAAGCTGGGCAAGAGGCCAACACTGCACTCAGAGCCCCCAAAACCAATCCCTGCCTCACGGTGGGCTCCGTGCAGGCCACCTCCACGCCCACCTCCTTGGGGCCTCAGTTTCTTCCTCTGCCAGTGGGAGGGTACAGTGGGGGTCTGCATAGCAGAGGCCTGAGTGGGGCCTACGGAACATTAGGGGAGCCAGGGATGTCCCAGCAGGACCCCACCATCCCTGGGGTCACCCCCAATGAGCCCTGAGCCCCAGGCCCCACACATCTGCCACAGGACCGGCCTCGGGGTCTGGGAACCACCACGTGGTCACCCAACAGCAGGGCTGACCCCAGCTACCGGGTCCCCAGGCCATGAATCTGCTCCCAGGCCCTACCCAGTTTCCCCTAGTCCCAAGTCCACTCTCCTGGGGGCCCGTGGAGGGGGCAGAGGCCAGGCCCCTGCAATGGGAGGAGAGGGAGCAGAGGGACGGGGCTGCGTGGGGGTGCCATGGACAGCCCCGGTCACTGAGGAAGCCGGCCAGGCCCCCAGAAGGAGTGGGTGTGCAAAGGGTTGGGGTCACGTCACTTGATCTGGGCCTCAGAGGGGAGTGGGCACGGCCCCTTCCTTATACACAGAGCCTATTGTGAATGGCCAAGGAGCCCTGTGGCCCTGGGAAAGGGGGGCATAGGAGCCCCGACACCATCTCTTTACCCCACCTCGCCCCACACTCAGCCCCTAAGGACTTGGGTGGGCACCCCAAGAGGGTGGTGGGTGCCCATCTCAGATCAACCCTGGCTTCTGGGGGTTGAGCCCTGAATACAAACCTTCCACTACCCACCACAGGCAGGTCGACACCCTATGCCTCCTGGGGCCTCCGACCCACGCCTCCCCTTCACATCCCCATCTCATCCAGCTGAGCCACTCAGGGCTGGACCTTGGCACTGTCTGACCAGAAGTCTCTGGCCGAGAACCTGCTAGGGACATGGGGGCCTGCTAACCAGCCAAGGTCAGAGGTCACCACATGAACGACCGGCCAGGCCCATTCCAAACCCGGGAAGGAGGGAGATACCCTCCTGGAGTGAACTCTTCAGTGTGGGGAAAATGAACACTCAACAAGCCAACAGTGTGGCGCCAGGTGCCAGGGAGGGGGCTAAAGCAGGAAAGGGAGAGGGAGCTGCCATCCTGCAAGGCCATCGGGAGACATTTCTGAAGGGGACATTTGGGCAAAGAAGTGTGGGTCGTGATTATGGGGACCAAGACTGGTCTGTCGTGCTCCTCGGTGTGATTTACGCTGTGCGATGCTGTCGGCGCATCCTCCACCCGTGCTGTCAACCTCTCAAATTAGGACACAGGTAAAAGGAGAAGCAGACGCAGCTCCCCACAGTCCCATCTCACAGCTAGGGGGCTCCTTCCCAGCAACCAGGACGCATCTTCCTGAAGGAGGCACCTCTGTACTTGTGTGCACACAACGGCGGGTGTGGGATGGATGGAGCGGCTTGGAGCTCTGGGCCCACCGGCACCTGCCCTCATTGTGCAACCTGGCCAAAGGGCCACAGACACAGTCTTCCCAGTACTGCAAATGCATTCGAATCAAGGGTCTTTAAAATATTTATTCTTCAAGGAAGCTTTTATTTTTTGGTGTTGGCAACTGAGAGCAGGTCCCATGAGAATCGCCATCTGAATCCCGCTGAGCGACCCGAGCGTGGGGCCGCCTCCTCCCAGGTCACTCTGGATTCTGCATCCACACAGGTGAGTTGAGAAACCAACGCCAGCCTCCGACACCTCCCATGGTGTCTGGCAGCCTCTCCAGGTCCTCCCCAAGGGCTGTTGGCTGGGGTCTCAGTCCCTGAACCAGGCCCCATACTCAGAGATAGGTTCTCTCAAGACTTGTCAGCGCTAAGCCCAGCACCCAGACAGCAGGGACGTTCGTCCTCCCTAATGCAGCATTTGACTGTTCTCAGAGAGTTTTGCCACCATCTCCAGGCTTACCAGGAGCAACAAAATAACCAAAGAAAAGGCAAGGAGCTTTTCCGGAAAGCGGCACTCCAACGCAATTGTTTCTGGTTTCTGGGTTGCCAGCACAGGTGGCCCATCCACATGTCTGCCTGGAAGATCCTGTCAGGCCTGGGAACCGGGCAAAAGGAAGCTGGAGGGACCAGAGGGAGCTGGAGGGAGCAGAGGGAGCTGGAGGGAGCTGGAGGGAGCTGGGGGGAGCTGGGGGGAGCTGGGGGGAGCCGGAGGGAGCCGGAGGGAGCCGAGGGAGCTGGAGGGAGCCTGGGGAGCCGAGGGAGCCACCCCTCCACAGCACATCTAAGGCCAAACACCGGCTCAAGGCGAGAGATGGCCAAGACGTCACCTCTGGCACGGCTACCACCAAGTCCAAGGCAAAAGCATTAGGTGACGTTTCAACACTTTTCTCCAAAAACAAAAAATGATCTGCCCTCCCGTGTGCCTGGCTGGAACCTTCCTCCCGCCCTGCAGGGACCCGCCTCTGCGTCTAGCACTCGGCTGAGCGGCTGGCCCACGTGGGCGTAGGAGGAGCACTTCCAATAACAAACCATGTTAGGAAAGCCTGAAGCCTCAGCAGGGTTTCAGGTTAAAACCTAGTCTTTTCAGGCCAGGCCGCGGTGGCTCACGCCTGTAATCCCAGCACTTAGGGAGGCCGAGGCAGGCGGATCACGAGGTCAGGAGATCGAGACCATCCTGGCCAACATGGTGAAACGCTGTTTCTACTAAAAATACAAAAAATTAGCCGGGCGTGGTGGCGGGCGCCTGTAATCCCAGCTACTCGGGAGTACTCCTGCCCAGGTACTCAGAGGCAGGAGAATGGCGTGAACCTGGGAGGTAGAAGTTGCAGTGAGCTGAGATCGCACCTCTGCACTCCAGCCTGGGCAAAAAGAGCAAAACTCCATCTGGGAAAAAAATAAAAAAAAAAACCTAGCCTTTTCATAAGCCAGGACTTGTATCAAAACTGATAAGAAAATGCTCCCAATGAGGACAGCAAAAGAAGACTGGCCCAGGAGAGTAAAAATAGGCCTGCTGCAGGGCGCTGGGAGTCAGCACTATGTCACCCCGGCACAATGCGTGCACCCCACGTGAAGGCTGCCCCCAGACCTGGGAGCCCAGGAGAGTGAAAACAGGCTGCTGCAGGGAGCTGGGAGTCAGCGCTATGTCACCCCAGCACAATGCGTGCACCCCACGCGAAGGCTGCCTCAAGAGCTGGAGAATCAGCTCTGCTCCTGACACCCCAGGTCCCCTCTTGATGTCTTTGGAGGCCCGGGAAGTGGGTGCTGGACAGTTTCAGAGCTGCCACATGGTAGGTGAGCTGCCCACAGCTGCAGGCGTGTCCCAGGCCTGGAATGCTTCACAGGCCACCCCACCCGCTCATGCGGGAGAGGCCCCCACCTCAGAGTGTCCTCAGGCAGAACCAGCCCGTTCACCCATGGGAGGATTGCGCACCAGAAGTGGGCACTACTGTGAGAGCTGTCACAAAGATCAAACGTCACACGTGGTTGAAACGCACACAGAAGTTGATTAAATGCCGTCTCGTCTCCTATGACCCAGGAAGTGCTTATGATGAGGAAAATCATCCCACAGGACTCCGAGACGCAGGCCCCGCAGAGCTTGTGCAGCCTCTGGGGATGTCTGGCCCACACAGGGCTCCTGACTTAGGAAACACCGGGCCGGGTGGAAGAGTCGGAACTGGCCCGATAGCTCCTCCTGGCAATGGGTGCCTCCCACTCCCGCTCCTCGGGTGCCCTGGCCCGCTGGGTGAACAGGAACCACAGGCGTCACCAGACATCACCTCACAGACCCCTCGCCATGGCCTGCGGGAACAAAGACCCACCATGCTGATGGGCAGGATTGACGCAGATGGGGACAAGACAGGTGGGGGCTAGAGCCGGGCAACAGAGCCACTGGGCAGGGGTGAGGAGGCTCCCGAATTACAGCAGGGAACACAGAGCAGAAGTGTCCAGCCGCAGCACCCGGGAGAGGAGCAGGGGGCCCTGCAGGAAGCAGGTCTCTCAACCCTTGCTGAGCCCCACACGGTTTCCTGCACCACTGAGGATGTGTTGAAACCCCGGGGCAGGAAGGTCAGAGGTCAGGAGAGGGGATGCAGGCGTGGGTGCTGGCCTCTGACCCTGGACTCCTCAGTCCAGAGGGGGCCTGGAGCCTCGAGGTCATGCCTGGGTGCCAGCACCATGGCCCAGCATTACGTGTGCTGCCCACGCATCTCAGAGGGCCCAGCTGACCACCTTCCCCTTCTCCACCGTCCCCTCACCCAGGGGCAGACCCCTGTGACCAGCAGCCTGCAGCCTTTGCACACCCTGGAGCCCTGGTGTCCAGCTTGGACTCGCCCAGGTGGCTTGGCGGCTTCCTGGCATCCCTGGGCAGCTCCGGGACAGGGCTCTGTGCTCAGCTGGCACCACCACCCTTCCAGCCTCGGGGAGCCAACTGGGGTCTTACTCTGGGAACATACCCTGTGTCCCAGGCTCCATCTTGGCAGTGATGCCCTCACCCTGTCTTTTCTGTGAAACAGACACAGCCAGGATGTGGCAGCAGCCCAGAGCTGAGTACTGTGGGGCCCCTGGGCTCCGTAACAATCGTGGTTTCTCCTGCCCGGGTACACACCCAGAGCCCGGGGTCCTTGTGCCTACACCCCCAGCAGGACCCTGTTGGCGGCAGCATTCTTGCCATCTCCCTCCCCCACCTTAATTACAGTGAAAGCTTCCACCCATAAAACAGGCTCAGTGGCAGCTTCCCGGGCCAGCACTGTGGATCCTGGTCCTGTCTGGTCTGAAACTGTCTGGAATCGTGTTCCGGTGTTTAATATCGACATCCTCAGACAACACGGGGAACTGCCATAAATAAGTGATTAGGGCAACCGCCTGATCAATACAGTATCTCCGGGCGGCGGACGCTCAGGCCCTCCAGGGGCTGAGGGCTGGTCCCTGAGACCGCAGGAGTCACCCACGGCAGCAGGGACCTGGGCTCTTCCAGCTCCCCCAACCGCTGGAGAGGTGGGCAGCGGCACCTCCCCCCAGGCTGCCTAGAGGGGTCCTACTGTCTGAGGCCTGGCCCCACCCACCTCTGCCTCTCACTGCGCAGGGCCCAGCACCCCAGGACCACCCACAGGGGCAGACCTGAAGGACTCCAAGGCCACCTGGGGCCCTGCAGCAGCTGAGAAGCCTGCTCCTGGGGTTGCCCGTCCAGAGGTACAGACGCTCGGGGACCCCGGAGCTGCAATGGAGATGGCCCTGACTCGGGGTGGGGCTTGGGGCACCTCCTGAGTCCTGAACCCTGAGGCAGGTGTGCCTAGCCGGTGGGGAGGACGCTGGCCACAGCAGCAGCAGCACTGGATGAGGGGGAGTGAGCCCAGTGGGATCCCATGGCTGGGGATTGAAGCAGACCAGCCCAGCAAGGAGCCCTGGCCGGGAGCAGGTGGATGGGCAGGGCCCTGTGTCCTGGGGTGCGGCTGCACCAAGGGCCACACTCAGGGCTTGCTGTAGGGCCAGCTGGGGGCTGCCCATGAGGCTGGGTCCTCAGGGGGATGAGGCCTGTGGATACAGGACATCCCCTGAAAGACCCTAGAGGTCAGTGTGTTCAGAGGCCAGCACGAGATGGGTAGCTGTGTGGCTGGGCCAAGGATGGAAAAAGCCCTGTCCACCTATCTGTCCTTGCAACCTCCCATCTGCAGCACCTGGGGTCCTGCACAGCCCTCCCACACCCGTGCCACTGTCTCCCACAGAGGGAGACGGAGGGGCTCCTAGGAAGAGGTGGCTCCTGGCAGCCACAGGCCCCTAGGCCAGCGGGCTGTGGTCATTCGGGGTGCCTGAGAGCTCCCAGGGAGTGGGGCGGAGCTGGAGGAGTAGTGACTCAGAGCAGGGAGGGAGCATCACACCCCCAAGCCAAAGAGATGGGCGGGGTGGAGCTGCAAAGGAGTGGGTGGCAGGATGCTGCCTGTTCTGGCACAGAAAGCCACATCACCCCTGCCCACCCCATCTGGTGCCCACACCCTGCTGCCGGCCCCCTGCCCTGCCCTCTCTCTGCCTCTGTCCCCAGGGGCGCCCACTGTGAGTCAATGATGGCAATCCCAGGCCTGACACCCACAATCCTCCCCCCAACCCCCACCCTCCACCAGGCCCCTCTGCAGACACTAGGAGGGGCCCCAGAACCAAACACCCCCCAGGGGACCCATAAACTGCCCTGGGTTGGGGGCTCCTCTACACCTGCAGGTGGGACTCAGGGCTCTCGAGCCTCCACTGTGCAGCCTGCCTGAGGCCCAAAGGAGGCCGCGGCCCAGCAGGCCCCTGAAAGCCACAGGCCCTGACATGGGCTGCAAAGGCCAGCGAGGCTCCCCTCAGTGCACGGACTCCACCTGCCCCAGGAAATCGGTCAGGATGAAGGGCTCCATGTCCCAAGTGCCCTCACTGTCCCTCTCCTTGTCACCCCATCACACACATGTGTGCTGATGAATGCCGGCTGAGTGGCCCCCCAGGACCTCCCCGGGAGCAACAGCAAGTGTCCCAGCCCCAGGACATCGGCCCTGACCTGACCTAGAGAGGGGGGCAGCTGCCTCTCCCGGATCTGCAGTGGACGGGCGAGAGGGCCCGGTTGCCAAGGCTGGGCTGCTGTCTGCCGGACACAGCAGGGGCTTTGCTCCAAGGTGGCATGAGCGCCAGTCTGATTTTCACACACATTAGCACTTGGTAGAGTGGAACGCACCTTTCCCCAAACCGTCAACAGCACTCGAGGAGTTCCTCACAGCCTCCTTTTCCTAAAATGGAAAGCATGGCCCTGGCCGCCCCCCATCACTCCCCACGGGGCCCTTCCAGGGCTTTTTGCAAAGGACAGGCGGAGCCCGTGTCATCCTCAGGATGGGTCCAGCGCGCTCTCCTGGGTGGCTGGGTCAGTGCGCTCTCCTGGGAGGACGGGTCCAACGCGCTCTCCTGGGTGGCTGGGCCAGCGCGCAGGCCTTCCTCTGGAATTCCTCCCAGCCCACCGAGCAGGAACAGGGTGGTGGGCTCACAGCCGGTCCTCTGGGCACCTAACGCCCTGGATACCGACCGCTGTCCACGCTGACGCTGTGAGGGCCGGCAGGCCCTGGAAAGGAGCTGCTTCTGGACTCACACGTATTCCCACTGCCCCTCCTGAGCGGGCCCGGGCCACACAGTCACACACCTCAGGGCCGGAGGAGGATCCCCAAACACCACAGTGCCGAGGAGGGGCTGCGAGGGCCTCGAGGGCACTGCCTCTTCCACAACATGAAGGTCTCCGCCCGTGGGCAGACGGGGGTTAAGGATGACCAGTTCATCAGGAAGGAATTTTATCCTAGAAATGCTAATGGCAAATGGCAGGAAAATATCATCTCCAACTAAAAGCTTTCACTCAACAACACATGAACAGGGCTATAGCTTAGGAGGCCGCTGCACCGGGTACTGGGGGCACAGCTGGGGGCATGGACAGGGCTGTGGCTTGGGAGGCTCCCGCACTGGGTACTGGGGGCACAGCTGGGGCACGGACGGGCTGTGGCTTGGGAGGCCCCTGCACGGGGTACTGGGGGCAGAGCTGGGGGCATGAACAGGGCCAAAGCCAACCATTCTCACCCTCATGGGCATCTTCCCCATCCCAGCCTCCAAGCCCTGGGGCAGGTGGGAAAATGGGCCCTGCAGGACCCTCCTTCCATTCAGGGTAAGATGTAACTCCCTGACATGGTTTGGCTCTGTGTCCCCACCCAAATCTCATGTAGGATGTAACTCCCTGACATGGTTTGCTCTGTGTCCCCACCCAAATCTCATGCTGAATTGTCATCCCCAGAGTTGGAGGAGGGTCCTGGTGGGAGGTGACTGGGTCAAGGGGGCGGAGTTCCCCCTCGCTCTTCTCATGACAGTGAGTTCTCACGAGATCTGGGCGTTTAAAAGTGTGTGTCACTTCCCCTTCACTCTCTTGTTCCTGCTCCAGCCATGAGAATGTGCTGGCCTCCGCTTGGCCTTCCCCCATGACTGTAAGTTTCCTGAGGCCTCCCAGCCAGGCTTCCTGTACAGCCTGCAGAAGTGAGTCCATTAAACCTCTTTTCTTCCTAAATTATTACCCAGTCTCAGGTAGTTCTAGCAATCCGAGAACGGACTAATAACCACCATCTCAGGAAACCACACCCAGCATTCCGGAGCAGCCCCTGCAGTTTCCCCGTGACACTCGCTACAGACTTTCTGGGATGTGCCCTCGCGGGGCAGGTCGCCTGAATGAAGGAGCTGTGTGTTTTCAACTGGCCTGAATAAGCCCATCAGGCTTCGCGGGGCAGGGGTTGCCATGGTTTCCTGTTATGGGTGAGTGTTCTACATGGGCTCCAGACCAAGGGCAGAGCACGCACATCCCGGAGGCCCTGTGCACACATGCCACAAATGCACGCTGTGTAAAGTCTGGTTCAGGAAAAAAAAAATCCAAGCTAAACCCTGTTGATGTTAAGAGAAAGTCACCTGGCTCAGGGACCCTGGAGTCAAAGCTGTCCCCAGAAATAACCGTTCAGGTTGAGGAGACATCAACACGTCCTCCCAGCCATGCTGTCAGGGACAGCAATGGCCTCAGCCTCTGCCTGGCCCCTGGCCCTGCTCAGCCACTGGGGAATGCACCAAAGCCCACCCCCAGAGTCCGGCCCAGGGTCCTCGCAGGTGTCCGGCTTGGAGACAAGGATGCGGCACCACTGAGAACCAACCGCATGGAAGGGGCAGGAGGCCAAGCTGGAGCCAGCGCGAAATCCGCCCCTGCGGCCGCTCTGCCTCCACCAGCTCCCATGTGCCAGGGAATAGGCTCCACCCCAAGCCCCAACACCCTCTCACACCCTCCCCCCGGACACACAGGCCCCCATCTCAGGATGCTGGGCACTGTTGTCGGGTCCTGGGTGTTGCAGGGGGCTGCTTCCCAGACCCTCACCTTCGGACCGTGTCATTCAAGGGGACTGCTCTGCTTCCTTGGCCCACCTGCAAGCAGGGGCCAGCAGATACCCATGAGGCACACCCCACTGCTCTGCACCCAGGGCCCCATGATCGAGGCTGTGCCCCATGCAGTGCTCATGGGTGCCACCAGCGGCCTGGTGGGCACTGCTTCACCACGTGTCCATCACCACCCGGAGGGGCAGGGAGAAGGGCGAGACAGGGCCCAGTCAAAGCCCGCGCCCAACACCACAGTGGCGCCTGGGGGTCCTTGGATGTGCCAAGGCCCAGCAGGAGCACAGGGGACAGGCCATGAGGTCAGCGCTGCCAGACCCTCCCTCCCAGAACCCCATCGGGACGCTCATGCGGGCCCCCAGCAGGCCCCTGGCCCACAAAGCTCTACCTCCGCTCAGTCTGGCCCCTGGGGCTGGGGGAAGCTGTCAGACTGGCGTCCCCACCTCCCGCAGGCCTCAGGGACTACGAGCTTAGGCCTTGGAGACGATCACTGCCTCCCATGGGGAGGCCGCGGGGACTATGAGCTTAGACCTTGGAGACGATCACTGCTTCCCATGGGGAGGCCGCGGGGACTATGAGCTTAGACCTTGGAGACGATCACTGCTTCCCATGGGGAGGACTCGGGGACTACGAGCTTAGGCCTTGGAGACGATCACTGCTTCCCATGGGGAGGCTGTGGAGTTGCCAGGTGGCTGGAGAAGCTCCCTGGGAAGGAATGAGGCACCTGGAACTGACAAACGACCTCAGTAAAGTTTCAGGATACAGAACCAACATAACAACAATCCGCAGAGTCACGCACCCCTAGTCTGGCTTCCAGATGGGTGGGGTTGGAACGTGGACATCTCTGCACGGCAGGCTCCAGTCAGGAGGACACACAGACAGGATAGGAAGGAGCAGGTCTTCAGAGGGAGCTTCCCAGGCTCCTCAACCTTGTGCATCCACACCAGGTCTTCCAGTGGAAGGACAGACAGCCCCCGACCCAGGGCCACACCCTCAATTACCAGTGGGCAGAGTCACAGGGAGAAAGCAGCCCCAGCCCCCACACGCTGAGCCAGCTCAGGATCCTTGTGTGGACACGGACAACAGGAGCCACGAGGCGCTGCAGGCATGCTCTGAACTCCTGCAAGCAAGTCCCAGGAGACCCGCAAGCATGGCAGCCTCTTCATAAAGTGCAAACACAAGTAGGATGGAGCAAGTATCACTCAGGCAGGGATCTACACATCATCAAAGTTTTCAACACCCTGAAAGGAACTACAGCCACAAAATCCCAGCTGCCGGGGAGAGCACAAAGTGGGGGCTTACGGCAGCATCCCAAGTCCGTGGCGACACGGTCCATGGGAGCGGACAAGAAATCAAACACACATGGAAAAGTCACTAACAAGTCTGCCTCCTCGAGGAAATACGTGTGGCCCCCACGCAGGGCCAGGCTCACAGGGACACAGACCCCGACCGTGGGCAGACGGCCTGCGGAAGCCAGTGGAGCGATCTTGGTACCGCAGTGGGGGCTCCTCATGAGAGGTGGGCCACATGGAACACGACCCACAAGGCAGCCATAAGGTGCAGGCAACCCCAGCACCATCGGTGCACGAGCAGGTAAACCTGATGTGGCACAGCCACCCTGGGGAATGTGCATTGGCCACTCAGAGGCACAGGGCAGAGGCCCCAGCCAGCATAGTCGGGCAGGAGAAAGAAACCAAGGAATCCAAACAGGAAAAGAGGAGCCCAAATCACCTCTCCTCGCAGACAACAGGATTCTACACCTAGAAAACCCCGAAGACTCCCCCACAAGGTGCCTGGAACTGACAAACGACCTCAGTAAAGTTTCAAGATACAGAACCAACATAGAACAATCCGCAGCATTTTTATACACCAATAACATTCAACCTGAGAACCAAATCAAGAACACAATCCCATTTACAACAGCCAAAAAATAAAATACAATACCCAGGAATACACCTAACCAAGGAGATGAAAGAGCTCTACAAGGGGAACTACAAAATACTGCGGACAGAAATCAGGGGCCGGGCACGGTGGCTCACACCTGTAATCCCAGCACTTTGGGAGGCCAAGGCAGGTGGATCACCTGAGGTCAGGAGTTTGAGACCAGCCTGGACAACATGGTAAATCCCTGTCTCTATTAAACTACAGAAAATTAGTCAGGCCTGGTGGTGCACACCTGTAATCCCAGCTACTCAAGAGGCTGAGGCACAAGAATTGCTTGAGCCCAGCAGGCAGAGGTTGCACCACTGCACTCCAGCCTGGGCAATGGAGAGACAGTCTGTCTCAAAAAAATAAAATAAAGAAGAAGTCAGAGATGACACAAACAAGTGGAAACACATCCCATGCTAACAGACTGGCAGAATCAACATTGTTAAAATGGCCATACTGCCCAAAGTAATCTACTGATTCAATGCTCTTCCTATCAAACTACAAAGTCATTTTTCACAGAAATAGGAAAAACTATGCTAAAATTCACATGCAACAAAAAATGAGCTTAAATAGCCAAAGCAATCCTCAGAAAAAAGAACAAAGCTGGGGGCATCACATTACTGGACTTCAAACTATACTACAAGGCCAAAGTAACCAAAACAGCATGGCACTGGTACAAAAACAGACACATAGACCAATGGAACAGAACAGAAAATTAAGGCTGCACACCTACAACCATCTGATCTTCAACAAAGTTGACAAAATCAAGCAATGGGGAAAGGACTCCCCATTCAATAAATGGTGCTGGGAGAGCTGGCTAGCCACATGCAGAAGAATGAAGCTGGACTTCTGCTTTTCACCATATACAAAAATTAACTCAAGATAGAGTAAAGACTTAAATGTAAGACCTCAAACTATAAAAGTTCTAGGAGAAAAGCTAGGAAACACCCTTCTTGACATCAGCCTTGGAAAGAATTTATGACTAAGTCCTCAAAAGCAATTTCCATAAAAATGAAATGTGACAAGTGGAACTTAATTAAGCTAAAGAGCTTCTACACGGCAAGAGAAACCATCAACAGAATAAATGGAAAACCTACAAACAGGGAGAAAATATTCACAAACTACATATCTGACAAAGTTCTAATACCCAGAATCTATAAGGAACTTAAACAACTGAACAAGCAACAAACAAATAAACCCATTAAAAAATGGGTAAGATACAGCTGGGCATGGTGGCACACACCTGTAGTCCCAGCACTTTGGGAGGCTGAGGTGTGTGGATCACGAGGTCAGGAGATCACGCCACTGCACTCCGGCCTGGTGACAGAGTGAGACTCCATCTCAAAAAAAAAAAAAAAAAAAAAGGTAAAATACATGAACAGACACTTTTCAACAGCAGACATCCAAATGGCCAACAAGCATATGAAAAACATGCTCCACATCACTAATCATCAGAGAAATGCAAGTCAAAGCCACAATGAGACACCATCTCACACCAAAGTCAGGATGACTGTTCCATCTCACACCAGTCAGGACGACAGTTATTAAAAAGTCACAAAACAACAGATGCTGGCAAGACTGCAGAGAAAAGAGAACGAACGCGTATACACTATTAGTGGGAATCTAAATTAGTTCAGCCACTGTGGAAAGCAGTTTGAAGATTTCTCAAAAAATATAGAACTACCATTTGACCCAGCAATCCCATTATGGGTACGTATCCAAAAGAAAACAAATCGTTCTACCAAAAAGACACACGCATTCATGTGTTCATTGTGGTGCTAACCACAACAGCAATGACGTGAATCAACCCAGGTGCCCATCCACGGTGGACTGGATAAAGAAAACGCAGTAGCTATACACCGTGGCATATTACACAATCACAAAAAAGAGCAAGATTATGGCCTCGGTGGCAACATGGATGTAGCTGGAGGCCATAATCCTAAGCCAATTAACGCAGGAACAGAAAACTCAATACCACACGTCCTCATGTGTAGGTGGGAGCTAACCACTGGTCACACATGGACATACAGACGGGAACAATGGACACCGGGACTGCGAGGCAGGGGAGAGGAGGAGTCGAGGGTTGAAAAACCAGCCACCGGGTACTACGCTCAGTGCCTGGGTGACAGGATCAATCGAACCCCAAACCTCAGCATCACACAATATACCCAGACAACGAACCTGCACCCTCGAATCTAAAATAAAAATTGAGATTATGTAATCCCAGCATTTTGGGAGGCCGAGGCAGGTGGATCTTTGAGACCTACCTAGCCAACACGGTGAAACCCCATCTCTACAAAAAATACAAAAAAAAAAAAAGATAGCTCGGCATGGCGGTGGATGCCTGTAATCCCAGCTACTCGGGAGGCTGAGGCATAAGAACTGCTTGAACCTGGGAGGCAGAGGCTGCCGTGAGCTGAGATTGTGCCACTGCACTCCAGCCTCGATGACAGAACGAGACTCTATCTCAAAAAAAAAAAAAAAAAAGTTGAGATTATAAAAAAGAAAAAGCATGGTGCAGTGACACATGGTCAAGCTGGAAGGACCCTGACAGAAACAGAGCGCCAGGTGAAGGCAGCCAGAGACAAGAGTTCATGCATCGTGTGACTCCATCCCTGTGAAATACCCAGTGCCACGACCCAGGGACAGAAGGCAGTGTGGTGGCTCCCAGGAGCTGGGGCAGGCGGTGGCGAGGGACGGTGTAATCAGCAGGCGTGGAGTCTCCCTTAGGGCTGGTGAGACGCCTGCAGTTAGATAGAGGTGGCGTGAAGAGTATGTTCTCAACATTGTCCATGCACTCAACACCACGGAACTCTTCACTCTAAAGTGGTTAATTTTGTGTGCTATGAATTTCACTTCAATTAACAAAATAATTATTTAAGTGGCCCACAATCAGTGGGCTGTAGGCTGCAGCCCCCTGGAGGGACGCCTGGTCATCAGGTGGCCCCATGTGGATGGCATCACATGATGGGGAAGGTGGTCAGGCAGAACTGAGCCACAGGGAACCCTTGAGCTGGGAGTAGGCCCTAGGTGGGTGGGACGCACAGGGAGCCGGGGGCCTTGAGGGAGAAAGGGACAGAGCTTTGTGCTGCACCCCAGCACTGCTGGCACATCCTGCTGGACTGAGGGGTTGGTGGAAGAACGGCCTCAGGGGGAGGAGGGACCCGGGCCAGGACCCCTCCAGGACCCTCTCCCACCAGGGAGCTGAGGGGCCAGATGCCATCCTGAGATGCTTGAGCTGATGGGGGACATGGATGCAGGGAGGGAAGAGGACTCCCCGAACCAGCACCTAGTGGGGCTCCCATGGGGCACACCCCCACAGGGCCTTACTGTCACCCCAAAGCCAGCGAGGTGGGACCCAGAAGACAGCACAGTCTTCTTTTTCAATACGAGTTTCCTCGGTGGGAGGCGGGGGCGGGACAGACGTTCATGGCAGTTTTCTTTGATGGAAGACGTAAAACATCACGTGAATAAATAGGGCGCTTCATTCTGACTTTCACTTTAGGAAAGATGTTAAACTATGTTAAATTCATAAAAGTTCAAGCCTCATCCATCATACCCATATTTTATTTATACTCAGCCTGATGTCAGAGGATTCAGGACAGCCACACATCTTCCTGACCTGCTGCAACATCAGAACAATAGAAGGGGCGAGCAGCAGACATGGCCGCAAGGGTGGTGAGGCGGCTCTGGGGGAGCTGCCAGGGTGGCGAGGTGGGCTCTGCAGCCACCCGGGGGACACTCTGCTGGGCACTGGCTCTTCTCCTTCGATGACAGCCCCTGCGCCTCCCTGCCACACTCAGCCCGGGCCTGGCCCATCACAGCAAGGGTGTCCAGGAAGAGCCAGTCCTGGGCTTCTGGAACTAGGGGAGAAGCGACCACCAGGGTTGCAGGGGCAACACACGGCCTGGAGGAGCCTGTGGGGTCCTCACTACACTCTGGGGCCCTGCCTGGGTGTGAGGAGAGGACACGGTGCAGAGAGACGGAGGGCAGGCCCATGAGCCCCGCACAGCCCCGGGAGGCCTCTCGCCTTCACAGCTCGGGACAACGTCTTTCCCTCCTGCTGAAGGCTCTGGGTCAGGATGCAGCCGCAGGCAGCCAGAGCACACACAAGGCAGTAATAAATGGCAAGCAGCGCATTAAAGATGGGCAAGAGGCCCGGAGAGATGCTTCACAGAGGAGGAGCTCCCGAAGGCCAATGAGCACAGGAGAGAGGCTGTCCTTAGTCGCCACGGAAACACAAGGAAAACCCAACGCGGGCCCCCTCCGTCCCCCCGGAACAGCCAGGGAGAGCGACAGCAGCGAGGCCTGGCAAGGACGCCGGGCCCCTTGACCCGCACGCTGGGGGTGAGGGGGTGCCGTGCACGGCCGCTTGGGAAACTCAGGCAGCATCTTAGTTAAACATACACTTGCTGTGCCACCCGGCAATTCCATTCCTAGATACTTACACAAAAGGAATGAAACAGACGTCTACCCAGGAATGTGCTTTGCTGCCTTACTCACAACAGCCAAATACTGGAAATAACCCAAACGTCCATCAAGACGATAATGAATAAAGAAATTATGTTATAGCCATACGATGGAATACCACTAGGGGACTTTTTTTAAAGGAACAAATTCCTGATCCATAGCCATGTGGATGAATCTCACAGGCGTTACGTTGAGGGAAAGACGCAGGTTTACAAGAGCGCGTCGTGCGATTCCATTTGTGTGAGTTCAAGAACAGGCTGGACGGATCCGCAGTGAGAAGCACCGGTTTGTCTCTGGGGGTAGGAAGGGGATACTTGGAACAGAGCCCAGGGAACTTTCCAGAAGGAGGGCAACGTCCTCTGTCTCCATGGGGGTCTTGGTTACAAAGGTGTGCCCATCTGTCAAAACATCAATCTGCATACTCACATCTGTGCCCTCGACTGTAATTATACCTCAATACAAATAAATAGATGATCTAGATCAGGGACATTCTGTAGCGGAAGCGTTTTAGGCATCTTATCTGAATTTCAGGAAATGGATGTTTACCTCTGGCAGCAGGAAACTGAGGCTCACTGAGGTTACATGGCCTGCCCACGCCAAGGAGCCCTCAATCTGTCTCCAGGACAACCCTGAGCCCTCGGGGAGGAACCAGCCAGGGCTGGAGGGGAGGAAAGAACGCGGGCATGGGTGGGGGAGGCGCCGGGCAAGGGAGGCTGGCTCCATGGGGTGGAAGGAGTGGATCACAAATGCTCTCGGGGAGGAGGGCACTGGAGGGGGCTCCACCGGTGGGGCGGGGTGACTCCAAGGAGAGCATCACACAAGCAGGACTTGGGGGCAGCCCGAGGTCAGAACAACAGGACTTCTCAGCCAACCTTGAGGCATGGAGTGACAATGGACACTGGGGGTGGGGAGGGCTGCGAGGACGAGGCCGCAGAGGAACTGCAGCATCAACCCCACCAACCACGGTGAGCGCTGGGAGCTCGGCCATCACTGAGTGGGCAGCCCCCGCCCACCCCGCTGCATTGGGGAGACCCAAAGCTGGGCCAGCAGCCGGAGTAGCCCCTTCCAGCCTGTCCTCAGGCTTCCCAGGCCCTGCTCCCCCCATGGTTTCTCTGGCCTGTGACACGTGGGCCCTGGGCTCAGTCCGGGCAGTGAGCCAGCTGCAGTAGCAGCCCCTTTAGAAGCAGCATGCCCAGTGTGGGGCGCAGGTCTCCTTTTGGGGTCCCTTGAAACCTGGCCAAAATGGGAGAAGTCTGCACAGCCCAGCATTCACTTATATTCTGGAGGCCTGGAATACACCTCAGATCACACCTATGTGTGCGTATGCCTGTGGGTGTAGCTCTGCACATGTGAATGTGCATGTGTGTCTGTATGCATGTGCATGTATGTTTCTGGGGCTACAGTTCTGTGCATGTGTGTCAGTGCATGTGCATGCATGTGTATGCAGGTTCAGCTCTATGCCTGTCTGTGTGCATGCATGTCTCACATCGTGTGTGTGTGTCGGTGTGTGTGCATGCCTGTGTATACAGGTGCAGCTGTGCCTGTGTGCATGCGTCACATTGTGTGTGTGTGTGCCTGTGTGTGTGCACATGCCTGTGTATACAGGTGCAGCTGTGCCTGTGTGCATGCGTCACATTGTGTGTGTGTGTGCCTGTGTGTGCATGCATGTGTATACAGGTGCAGCTGTGTCTGTGTGCATGCGTCACATCGTGTGTGTGTGTGCCTGTGTGTGCATGCATGTGTATACAGGTGCAGCTGTGTCTGTGTGCATGCATCACATTGTGTGTGTGTGTGCCTGTGTGTGTGCATGCCTGTGTATACAGGTGCAGCTGTGTCTGTGTGCATGCATCACATTGTGTGTGTGTGTGCCTGTGTGTGCACATGCCTGTGTATACAGGTGCAGCTGTGTCTGTGTGCATGCATCACATTGTGTGTGTGTGTGCCTGTGTGTGTACATGCATGTGTATACAGGTGCAGCTGTGCCTGTGTGCATGCGTCACATTGTGTGTGTGTGTGCCTGTGTGTGCACATGCCTGTGTATACAGGTGCAGCTGTGCCTGTGTGCATGCGTCACATTGTGTGTGTGTGTGCCTGTGTGTGTACATGCATGTGTATACAGGTGCAGCTGTGCCTGTGTGCATGCGTCACATTGTGTGTGTGTGTGCCTGTGTGTGCACATGCACGTGTCTGTGGTTCATATGTTGCATCGTGTGTGCATGTGTCACATCATGTGTGTCTGTGTGTGCATGCATGTGCCTGTGGGTGCAGCTCTGTGCATGTGTCTGTGTCTCTGTGCATGTGTGTGCACACAGTGGTGTGCACAGGGTGCTGCACAGGGTCTCTTCAAGTGAGTGGATTATGTGCCTGGCCTCATCTAACCGACACATGGTGCCCGGAGCCTGGAAAATCTGCTGCTGAGCTGCAGGACTGAGATGCAGCCTGGATTCCACTGGCCGCACCGGATCTTCCCCTGAGCTCAGGGCTGCCTCCCAGCCCTGCTGGCTGCTGCAGGAGGACCTGGGGAAAGTGTGTGGCAGCAAGCTGCAGCCTCACAGCCATTTATCACCATCACTGCTTTGCTAAGAGCCAGCGCCTCTGGGCCAGCTGCTGATGGATGGATTTTCCCCAAGGGCAGGAAGGCTGCTCGGGCTACCAGCTAGTGGATGGTCTTATTTCCCAAACCTGAGCTTACGAGCCAGACCCCAGGCTGTCCCCCAATCACATCCACCTGGGAGCATTCCAGACCCTTGCCTCACCTTGCAGAAGGTGGAGGTGGGCCCTGGGGTCCCCTTCAGCCCTGGCCTCCCCCCAGTGCCTGCGGGAGCGCCGACTCCAGCGGCAGAGTGGGGCCAGTCCTCCCAAGCCGGAGAGGTTGTTGTTGGGAGAAGACGTTCAGTGAGAGTCCCTAGCCTGCCACGGCCATGACAGCTGACACCCACCCAATGGTGACCTCCCAGCCATATGGGCCCCGGATGCCTGAGCCACGACCCCCGTCCTCCACGCCTGACAGCCTGGGCCCTCCCCTGACTGCTTTCATGGTCTCTTGAGAACCCTGCAGAGTTTACAAGCTGATGCCTGGTACTGCTGTAGGCCTTGGGACAGCATCCCCTCAACCTGCTGTGGGGGGACTGAGGGCAGCAGGGGACCAAGGGCAGCACTCACATGAGGAGTAGGCCCGAAGAGCCCACTCCACACAGCCTGTGGGTGGCTGAACAATGGCTCCAGGGATGTCCAGGCCCCAGTCCCTGGACCTGTGATTCACCTTATGTGGCATAAAGGATTTGGCAGATGTGACTGAGTGAACAATCTTGAGAGGGTGGGACTCCCGAATTATCCAGGTGGGCCCTAACTGCTCACAGCCGTCCTTGCAGGGAGATGCTGCTACCACGGAAGGTGATGCCACAAGTGAAGCACGGGACCACGCCGCTGGCCTTGCAGATGTGGGCAGGGGCCATGAGTCATGGCTGCAGGGGAGCAGCCTCTGGAAGCTGGAACTGGTGAGAGCAAACCCTCCATGGCACCTCTGGAGGGCAGGTGGCCCTGCCAGTCTCTGGAACAGAGTGAATGTGCACTGTGGGAACCACAGGGTGTGGCCGTGAGTTACGGCAACCCCAGGACCCAGCATAGCCTCTTCCCTTGGAGCCCCACGCCTGCTCCCTGGCCTGCCGGATATGAACCCATGGCTGTATTTGCTAGTGCTGCCTTGCAGAATGGCCTGGGGGTACCAACCAAACACCCCTCCCTCCCTCTGCGTCTGTAACCAGCAGAGAACCCACAGGCAGCCCAAAGAGGACCACAGCGAGCCCTGCGCATCACCCCGGACTCAGAGCTCCATCCTGGCCAGGGTGAGGCTGTGGAGCGGCCCAGGGCTCCTTCCCACCCTGGAGACGTCCATCAACACACCTGGTGAGGACCCACCTGTGGCCCAGGGCAGAAGCAGGACCAGAAGGATGCAGCCCCGCCGCCAGAGCAACAGCCAATAAGGGTAGGGCAGTGGGGTGGGGCCTCATCTCCCACCAATCAGAGGGTGTGATCTGTCCTGAGGGAGGAGCCAGGGGTGAGACCAAGGGGGTTCGGAACCACAGTCAGATGGGGTGCAGGGAGGGTGGCACCCCCAATGTGACTCAAAGACGCGGCTGACAGGGCTCCATTATCAGATGGAAATACAGGGGTGAGGAGTGTCCTAACTGGGGTCCTCCATTCAGCAGCTGGCACTGCCCCCCCCCACCCATGGCTGGGGACTCTGGCATCCAGAAGAGTGTCCCTAGGCTCAGGCACTTCCAGCCAGCGTCAGCCCCCACATGGCAGTGGCCCACACACCCCATCTGTAAAGCAGGCAGCCCTACAACAACGGTTCCCAGGCCCCTGGCACTCAGAAAAAAAACAGCACACCTGGCAAGAGACCCAGGCAGAGAGCTGCAAGAATAGCATGGAGGGTCAGAACAGACGCCACGTTCCCAGAGCCCCCGGCTCCTTGTCCAACAGTGTGGACCCGTGCTGCGCCCATGTCCGGCCTCACTGGGCACCTGAGGCTGGCCCCACACCTGGCCTCACACAGAAAGATGTTGTCCCATCAATTGTGGCCAAATCAGACCCCACACATAGCGCTCAGAGTGGGAAGAGGAGGCCGTGGTGTCAGCATGACACAAGTCTTGTCCGGCTGGGAGAGCTGGTAAGACCTGCAACCATGGATCCAGCCCCCGCCACTGAAGAACCACGGTGGTGTTTCCCTAAGGTGGCCAAAGCACATATCGGAGTGACCTGGGAGCACCCGTTCCTGACCCCAGACTTGCGCCCTCCCCGACACCCCAGACCTACAGAACAAAATTTCCACATCTGGGTGGGGATCTGGAGTCTGAGTTTTCCACAGACTCCTGAGGCCTCCTGGGCACACTGTACTCGGAGCCATGGAGCTACAGTGTGGCTTTCAGAGCTACGGCCATGCCCCTTCCCAGGCAGCACTGGGGCTGCCTTAGCAACAACACCACTGCTCAGTGCCTGGACGCCTGGACCTCCTCATGTTTGTGTGTGTGTTGGCGGGGCAAGGCCCCTACCCTGAATGCATGTCCAGCTTCTCTCCAGCTCAGCTGAAATGGGGAAAGGACAGAGCAGGTGTGCATGCAAGCTCCAGCGGGGTAGGTGTGTCATGGGCTGTGCTGTGCCCCCAAAGTCCCAAGCTGAGGCCCTGACCCCTCGTGCCTCTGAGCGTGGCTGTGTGTGGCGATGAGATCTTCAAAGAGTTGGTTAAGGTGAAGCAAGGTCACGTGGGTGGGCCCAATCCCACTGGACCATGTCCTCAAGAAAAGATCAGGACGGAGATACCCACAGAGGAATGGCCATGTGAGGACGCTGCCCACGAGCCAAGGAGCCAGGCCTCAGAGGCAGCCAACCCTGCCAGCGCGTGGTCTCGGACTTCCAGCCTCCGGATCTGTGAGAGTGCAAACGGCTGTTGTTTACGCCGCCCACGAACAACCCGAGCAAACGAATACAATGTCTGAAACCTAAAACCTAAATCTAATGTGCCCTCAACCCAGCTCCCCAGCTCACACTGCCACAGCCCCAGTTACCAACAGCTCACCCGGCCGCTCGGCCTGAAGCCTTGGCATGGGCTCGACTCCTCTCTGTCTCACACCCCAGCCCGTCTGTCGGGAAATCCTGCAGGCTCTTCCTTCAAGCATTTCCAGACTCCGACCGCATCTTGCCTCTCCTCTGCTTCTGGCCACCGTCCACTCGCGCCTGGATTCCTGCAACAGCCTGGTCTCCCCGCCTCCAGCCTCGCCCTAGAATCTATTCTCAACAAAGCTGCAGGCGTCGTCCTTTTGAAACAAACATGTCAAGCCCCGCTCTGCTCAAAGGCTCCACACTCCCATTTCTCTCAAGTAACAGCCCATGTCCTTCTGGCCGCCAGCAAGCCGTCCAGGACCCAGCCCCAGACCCCTCTGGCCTCGGCTCCTCCACCCGCCCTGTGGCTGGCTCTGCTGCACTCTCTGGAGCAGCCCAGTGTGCCCGCCACACGGCCTGCGCACCAACAGCTCCCTCTGCCCAGAGCCCTCTTCCCTGCACGGTTTGCACCCTGGGCTCACCACATCCCTATTTAGTGTGTCATTTTCACCAAGATTTCACCCCAATGAAGACTGCCGTTGCCCACATCATTTTTTTCTTTGCGGCCCCCCTCAACAGTATTTGTTTGTTAACATCCTATACATTTACTTAGCTTCACACACATCAGTTCCAATCCACTCAGCCTTTCCACTGCTTTGAATAGGCTGATGGGGCATCTGATAGAGCTTTCTGTGCTCACTAAGAGACCCCACCAAGAGGGCAGCCCCCAGTCAAGAAAGGAAGCTGCTCAGCCCTAAAGGTCCTGTGAACGGGCTCTAAGTCCCTGCAGCTCCAGGGTGGGGCAACTGCAGGTGTCTGTGGGGATCAGGGAGATATCACTGCGGTACCTCCTCCAGATCTCTGTTCTCAACAAAGCCCTAGTGAGTGAATGAATGAGTAGATGAGTGAATGAACACATAGTGAGTGAATGGTGAGTGAATGAATGCACGGTTAATGAGTTAGTGAATGAGGGGTTAGCAAATGAGGAAATGAGATGAATGAGCGAATGAACACATGGTGAGTGAATGAACACACGGTTACTGAATGAGTGAAGGAGTTACTGAATGAGTGAAGGAGTTAGCGAATGAGTGAAGGAGTTACTGAATGAGTGAAGGAGTTACTGAATGAGTGAAGGAGTTAGCGAATGAGTGAAGGAGTTACTGAATGAGTGAAGGAGTTAGCGAATGAGTGAAGGAGTTAGCGAATGAGTGAAGGAGTTAGCAAATGAGTAAATGAGATGAATGAGTAAATGAATGAGTAGATAAGAATGAACACACGGTGAGTGAATGGTGAGTGAATGGTGAGTAAATGAATGCACGGCGAATGAATGGTGAATGAATGCACAGTGAGTGAATGAATGCAGTGAGTGAATTGTGAGGGAATGAACACATGGTAAGTGAATGAATGCATGGTGAGTGAGTGAATGTGAGCAAATGAGAGATGAGTGAATGAGTGAATGTACGCAGAGTGACTGAACGTATGCAGAGTGAGTGAATGTGCGCAGAGTGAGTGAATGAACGCATAGTGAGTGAATGAACGCACAGTGAGTGAATGAACGCACAGTGAGTGAATGGTGAGTGAATGAATGAGAGTGGATCTAAGTGAAAGATCATAAGAGCCCACTACGCGTGTGCTGACCCCAGCCCCATACTGACCGGGCCTGGGCTGCCAACTGCGCTTCTGACTTCCCAGCTGATTCCTGGTGCAACCCTGGGCTCTTTTCTCTTTTTCCATAAGATCCGCAAGATGTGGGAGGCGCACATCGGCTTAAACATTTGCGAGGTGAAGCAAGCCGAGGTGCAGGGGTTGGGGCTGGGAGCACAATCTACAAGGAGAATGCATCAGTCTGCAGGGTCATTGCTCAGGACGGGACCAGACAGCAAGCACCATCCACGCTGGGTGTGGCCACACTGGGACTCAGCGGAGAGGGTGGTTCCTGCTGTCCTAGGGCCTGGGGAGCAGCCAACAGCTGCGCCCGGGTTCGGGACTCACACGAGGGTAATGTGGCGTCTGAATCAAATGCCCATCCCACACCAAATGTGGGTCAACAGAAGCAACACACCATTGCTAAGGAAAGGTGGCTGTTTTAAATCTTAACACACCATTGCTAAGGAAAGGCTGCTGTTTTAAATCCTGTCTCATGGTAAGTGCATGGTTTTATTTTGGACACTTCTTTACAGAGAAATTTTCATATGTGTTTGATGGGAGGTCAATATATGAAGATTGACAACTGCTCACGGTTGTTTTGCAGGAAATGTGCAGTGATAAAACCTCGTACCAGGCTGAGGCTGCACCGCCCGCTGACATTTACCTGAGGCTTGGGAATCTAACAGGGCCTGGCCGCAGAGCCCTCCCCTGCCCTCACCCCACCAGGAGCCACAGATGCCGGATCCTCAGGCTGCATTGGTCCCTCAGGCGTGGGCCTGTCTGCAGAATAAACCCGGCTGAGCGCAGACCTCAAAATCCACGGGAACCAGGCCTGGGAGGGCCCCGAGATGTCTCCGAGTCCAAAGCCTCCTCGGCAGGCAGCCACCTCCACCCCCAAGTCACCTGTTGCTCCACCGCACAGGCAGCCAGCAGGCGCCTCCTCCCCCAGGGACGTGGCAAGGCTGAGTCACTCCCAGGACTCCTTCAGTGAGAGCCTTAAATCCACTCTGTTCTTCCACTCCCTGGAGGTCGCCCCAGCTCCAGAGAGGGGACAACATGGAAGGTGACAGCCGGGACAGGGACTGAGAACCCTGTGCCAGCCCCAGCTTCTGAGGGCCCAGCACTATGGCACAGCAGGCCCAGTGTGTGGTTCACGGTGTCCCCCAGGGCCGAGGAACCAGCTTCCTCCTGGAAGCACCCAGGGGGCCCAGGCAGCGGGTGCTGTCCCTGGTGCTGCCATCCGGCCCATCAGCTCATCTGGCCTCAGCCCTGACAGCAGCCACGGGAGGTCTGGCATCCCCGTACCCGTGCCCACCATGTCTCTGGGCAGCGCTGCCCCACCAGGCCCCGTGGCTACTCACACACAGCCCCATAGGGCTGCTGGTGGGGGTGGGTGCTGGGACCCCCAGGGAGGATGGTGAGTCGGCAACAGTAGCAAGGCTGGCAGGTGCAAGAGGCCGAGGGAAGGTCCAGGGGTCTGGGATGAATCTGCCCCACCTGCCCTTGGAGGCAGCCATCCTGGCCTTGGAAACATCTAGATGTCCAGCCATGGACGTAGGATGAGAATCAGGTCCCTTTCCTGGAATCCAAGCAACACGAGAGCCCAGGACATCCTAGGATTTTGCTCCAGAATCACCTCAGAGTCTCAGCGCCCATTCTTACTTCTGGCCCACTCCGCCGACGTGTCACCGCAATGCAGAGTCACAGCACAGCCAGGCCACGGGGCCAGGGGCCAGCGCAGTGCAGAGCCACCCACTGATGCATCACACCGCAGGGATGAGGACCTGGGCCCACGGGCTTCCCGCACCACCTTCTCTCGGGCTCCAGGGTCTGTCTTCCCGGGAAATCCCTTCAAACGTCCCCTTCCGTTAGAGAAACCACAGCCTTCAACCGAAACCTCCTCAGTGGCTGCATGTTCTTCCTGCCCCTCTTTTCTCCCCACCTCCTGGCATCTCTGAGAAGCAGACACCCAGGCCTGTGTCGGGCAGGAGACTGTACAGGAAAACCCCTTCTGCCTAGGAAACCTAGCCCCCCACCCAGCAAGTGATGGCTGCCTTCCACTCTGGCATGTGGAGCAGTCACAAGTGAAGGCCCGCGAGGATGGGAGGTCGCCACGCCGCCGCACCACCAGGCTGCCGCCCGGTGACGCCAGGCCCACATGCGAGGCTCCCTCATCATGAGACGAGCCTGGAGGTAATTCTGGGGTCCAGCTTTTGGACCAGCTTTTTGGTCAGCAATCTTCCAGTCCACACAAATCAGAAGGTGGACCCACAGCGAAACACAGAAGACAGCATGACTGCAGCAGAAAAACCATTTTCAAGGGAAGATGCAGAAAGGTGAGCTTTCAGCAGAGTGATGAGATGCCACCACACCAAGTCTGGGATCGGCTGGCATCAGGCGCATGATCCTACAGACACCAGCCCTCCCACAGACCTCCTGGCACTGGGCACTGGAACCAGTCAGGGTCAGCACCTGTGCCAGCTACACGGTGTCTAAATGTGGTCCTGTGCACCTGTGAATGGCAAGAACGACATCACCACAGACACTCAGAGCATCTGCATCCACCCGATACACTCAGAGCACAAAAGGGGCGAGGCACGGCGGCTCATGCCTGTCATCCCAGCACTTTGGGAGGCCAAGGTGGGAGGACTACTTGTTTAGGCCAGGAGTGTGAGACCAGCCTGGATAACATAGCAAGACCCCCATCTCTGAAAAAAAAAAAAAAAGTTTTTAATTAGCTGGACATGATGGCACACATCTATAGTCCCAGCTACTCAGGAGACTGGGGCAGGAGGATTGTTTGAGCCCAGGAGTTCAAAGCTTCAGTGAGCTATGATTGCACCACTGCAGTCCAGCCTGGTGACAGAGCAAGACCCTGCCTCAAAAAAAAAAGCACAATGTGTCTTCTCCCAAGGTTTCCTCCATTACCCCAGCGTGGCCCACGGTCCCCAAGAGTCCAGGTCAGACGCAGGCTATGGCTCCCCAGGGCTTGAGGCCGTGGCTGCGCCCCATCTAGGCTCACTGAACGGCCTCTGTGCCATCCCTCCCCAGCACAGCCTCCCCTCCTCCGTTCCTCCTTCCAGCTCAAGGGATTGGATTATCACCCTGGGAAAGGGATGTGCCTATTTTTGACGAACTGAAGTAAGTAAAGGCATTATTTCTAGACAGAGTGTAAGACTCTGTTCTCTTTTATGTCTCCAAAAATAAGAGTCAGAAGAGCTGAGCAAGGCCAGCAGTCTGCCTTCCCATGGATGCACAAGTTTGTGGTTTCTGGGCCGCGCGTCTTGGCCAGGACCATAAAAACCAACTGATGACGGGCTGAGGGGAGTCAGGGCCCTCCACGAAAGCCGCTGGAGAGAGAGCCAGGGAGGACACCAGCACCTGGACTTCCCGAGTTGCAGCACAGAGATGGCCACAAAACTGGGCTCCAGCCCACCATTCCTGTGCAGGGAGGTGGCCAGGCTGAGGAGGCTGGGACCACACTAGGGCCCTGAACATCCAGAAACATGGCATGCTGCCCTTCCTATCCACTGACCAGTTTCCTTCTCAGGAGCCCAGAGAGCCAGCCTAGCCCCCGGCTGCAGTTCTGTGCCTACCGCCTTGCTGGATGGCAGCCAGAGCTCACGGAGAGCTCAGTGGCTGATCACCTGCCTGCCCGTGGCCCTGGAGGGAATCGGGGAGGAGCCCAGAGCCTTGCTTTGCAACTGCCTTTGGGACAGCGGCAGCCTTTGGGACAGCTGCAGGCAACATCCCAGGCCTGTAGGGGACTTTATTCGACCTTGACCCAAGCTGGTTGGGGCAAAGCATTGTGGGGAGCAGGGTGTCTCTTCTGAGTCCCTTGCACAGACACGTGCACAAACGCTCCTTTCCAAACCTCTGCCTTCAGGCTGCAGGCACCTGGCTTCTCACCCGGGGCCCGACACACCCTCCCGACCTCTCCTTCATTGGCTGTCTCGGTGCAGGGCCAGCCTGCGCTCTGGCTCACCTGGGAGAGGGTCTTTCTTCATCTCCCAAATCACGATAAAATCACATGAACGTCCTGTTGATGGCAGAAGGCTGCAGGGCAAAGCAAGCTTCGGAATTCCTCCCCAGTTCCCTCCAGGGAGAGGTGGGGGTGGTCTTGAGGAGGCAGTTTAGGAACAGACCCCTTACCATGAAGACCCCCTGGGACCCCATTGCTCACACCCCTCTCTGCAGACTCTGCCCTCTGACTTGGCTCTCAGAGCAGCTCCACCATCACTCTGTGGGATCAGGAAAGAGGATTCAACACACTAGATCCCCACCTCACGTTCAGTGACAGAAGACTCTACAAACCCAGCAAAGACCCACACACGCCATGCCCCGCACACGCCATGCCTCCGTGAGTTCTAAAAACAAAAATTCACCGGTGAATTTATCTGTAATCAAGATAAATTCAAGATAAAATCAAGAGAGGCCTCTCCAAGGAAGACAAAGACTGCAGAAGCTACAGGGAAAGGGCTCTTGACCAGGAAGATACACAGAACCCTATAAAAATGCAAAGCTTCTGCATAGATAACAATAAACACAGTTTTTAAAAATCAAAATACTGGCCGGGCGTGGTGGCTCATGCCACCACATTTTGAGCCCACAAAATCCCAGCATTTTGAGAGGCCAAGGCAGGCGGATCATGAAGTCAGGAGATCAAGACCGTCCTGGCTAACATGGTGAAACCCCGTCTCTACTAAAAATAGAAAAAATTAGCCGGGCGTGGTGGCAGGCGCCTGTAGTCCCAGCTGCTCGGGAGGCTAAGGCAGGAGAATGGCGTGAACCCTGGAGGCGGAGCTTGCAGTGAGCCGAGATCACACCACTGCACTCCAGCCTGGGCGACAGAGCGAGACTCCGTCTCAAAAAAAAAAAAAAAAAATCAAAATACTACAAACTGAGAAAAGGCATTTGCAATGCATATGACAAACAAGGGGCTACTTTTCTTACAATGAACTTATACAGATTATTGAGAAAACCAACCCAACAGGAGACGGGGCAGAGGCCACGAGGGCCACTCACGGTACAAGAGTGTGTCAGACCCGAGACTGCCCTGCCTCAGTCCCTATTTAACAATCCAAGCCAAAATAACAAGGAGATACCCTTTGTCTTGGATACAGCCAGTGCCAGTTGCCCATATACCATGCAGGGGGTGGGGGACGGGGCATATAAGTGGCCCAGCCCTTCTAGAAGCAATTAGCAACAGTGATCAATAGTCCAGCTGCACCCAGTTTAACACAGTAATGATTGCAACTGTGAAGTTCCAGTCAGCAAGCCCACAAAAATTCACCAAGACCGATGTGCAGTGACTTTCACGATTGAACTGTAAGAACAAAAAGCCCTGGGATACCTGTGTCCATAACAGGCGAGGTGACGTGACCATGTCACGGCCGTAACATGGACTCTCATGCAGACGTTACAAACTAAGTGGAGCGGAGTGCTGATAAGAACATATCCCAAAGAGACAACATAAAGCCTTTGTAAGAGTCCAGAACACTCTGCACACAACACTCCTCTTCATGTAAATGAGAGACTCTATGTGACAAGAACATGCATGTGTGTAAAGACATACACATGTGGCCAGGTGCAGTGGCTCACACCTGTCATCCCAGCACTCTGGGAGGCTGAGGCAGGGGGATGGCTAGAGCACAGGAGGTCAAGGCTGCAATGAGCCATGATCACGCTCCTGAACTCTGTGATCACCCACCCACACTCCGTGATCACGCCCCTGCACTCCCTAATGCCACTCCACTCTGTGACCACGCCCCTGCACTCGGTGACCACGCCCCTGCACTCCGTAATGCCACTCCACTCCGTGATCAAGCCACTGCACTCCGTGACCACGCCCCTGCACTCGGTGACCACGCCCCTGCACTCGGTGACCACGCCCCTGCACTCCGTAATGCCACTCCACTCCCTGATCACGCCCCTGCACTCCGTGACCACGCCCCTGCACTCGATGACTACGCCCCTGCACTCCGTGACCACGCCCCTGCACTCCGTGACCACGCCGCTGCACTCCATAATGCCACTCCACTCCCTGATCACGCCACTCCACTCTGTGATCACGCCCCTGCACTCCGTGACCACGCCCCTGCACTCCGTGACCACGCCGCTGCACTCCATAATGCCACTCCACTCCCTGATCACGCCACTCCACTCTGTGATCACGCCCCTGCACTCGGTGACCACGCCCCTGCACTCGGTGACCACGCCCCTGCACTCCGTGACCACGCCCCTGCACTCCGTGACCACGCCCCTGCACTCCGTGACCACGCCCCTGCACTCCGTGACCACGCCCCTGCACTCCCTAATGCCACTCCACTCCCTGATCACCCCACTCCACTCTGTGACCACGCCCCTGCACTCTGTGACCACGCCCCTGCACTCGGTGACCACGCCCCTGCACTCGGTGACCACGCCCCTGCATTCGCTGATCATGCAACTACACTCTGTGATCACGGCACTGCACTCGGTGACCACGCCCCTGCACTCCGTGATCATGCAACTACACTCTGTGATCACGGCACTGCACTCCGTGACCACGCCCCTGCACACGGTGACCACGCCCCTGCACTCCGTGATCATGCAACTACACTCTGTGATCACGGCACTGCACTCCGTGACCACGCCCCTGCACTCGGTGACCACGCCCCTGCACTCCGTGATCATGCAACTACACTCTGTGATCACGGCACTGCACTCCGTGACCACGCCCCTGCACTCGGTGACCACGCCCCTGCACTCCGTGATCATGCAACTACACTCTGTGATCACGGCACTGCACTCGGTGACCACGCCCCAGCACTCGGTGACCACGCCCCTGCACTCGGTGACCACGCCCCTGCACTCCGTGATCATGCAACTACACTCTGTGATCACGGCACTGCACTCGGTGACCACGCCCCTGCACTCGGTGACCACGCCCCTGCACTCCGTGATCATGCAACTACACTCTGTGATCACGGCACTGCACTCGGTGACCACGCCCCTGCACTCGGTGACCACGCCCCTGCACTCGGTGACCACGCCCCTGCACTCCGTGATCATGCAACTACACTCTGTGATCACGGCACTGCACTCGGTGACCACGCCCCTGCACTCGGTGACCACGCCCCTGCACTCCGTGATCATGCAACTACACTCTGTGATCACGGTACTGCACTCGGTGACCACGCCCCTGCACTCGGTGACCACGCCCCTGCACTCCGTGATGATGCAACTACACTCTGTGATCACGGCACTGCACTCGGTGACCACGCCCCTGCACTCGGTGACCACGCCCCTGCACTCGGTGACCACGCCCCTGCACTCCGTGATCATGCAACTACACTCTGTGATCACAGCACTGCACTCGGTGACCACGCCTCTGCACTCGGTGACCACGCCCCTGCACTCCGTGATCATGCAACTACACTCTGTGATCACGGCACTGCACTCCGTGACCACGCCCCTGCACTCGGTGACCACGCCCCTGCACCCCATCCTGGACAACAGAGCAAGACCTATCTTTAAATACACACACGTGATCCTCGTGGACACGGACGCACACACACAGGTGCACAGACAGAGTGACCTTCAGGCCCCATCTTCTGCTTCTCTAGACTATGTCCGTGTTTGAACCTTCTACTTGAACTATTTTTGTTGGCAATAGGGGTTATCTGGGTGTGAGATTATGGGTTCTTTTCTATTTCCTTCTTTGGGCTTCTCTGTTTATTAAAAAACAAAAGCCTGTTAAATACAACATAAAACAGACAACGCCGCAGCTATTTCTAACGTACCTTACCAGGCCCGCTCCTGCTGGGTAAAAGAAAGCCATTTTGCCAGCTCACGTCTCAGTGGGCCTGGACCAGCGTCTTCCAAGCTTAATATGATTGTCTTTTTTTAAAGGAAAAAAATATTCTCACATAGCCCAAAGAGTATGTTCATGAAGCCCAGCCGAGGAAATACTGTCTTTGAAAATTAAAATCTTCTATCAGAAAAGGGCTCCGGTTGGAAAGCACGGTTGCAGACGGGGGGTATCCCCCTGGGCCGGTCGGGTGGTTTGTGCAGGTCCCCGTGAGATGAAAAGGTAGATTCCCTCCCGGCACCTGCAGGCCCCTCTGCTTTGGTTCCAGGACCCACAGAAACCTGTTCCACCTTGGGAGAAGCCCGGGTCGGAGATCAGACATGGTGCTGAGGCCGCAGGGCAACTTCTCTGACGATGGCTATTTCAGCCCAACCAGGATGGTGGGGTCTGGGGGGAAGGGAGCTCCTCAGATGGGAGCCTGTTTACGGGGGCCACTCTCCCCATGCTGTCTGCTGCCACTCTCAGAGCAGCGTCCCTGCTGAGCGCCGGCATTCAGAGGGAGGCGCCTCCCTGATCCTGGCCTGGAGGCAGAGCCGCCAGCTGGCCACGCAGCAGCCCAGCCGCTCCGGGGGTGGGGGCGACAGGTGCTGGGCGGGGAGGCGCTAAATTGTGTAACACTCAGCAGCCACGCTACACTTGGGAAGAGCGGATGTGCTGAAAATGCCCCGTGCAGGACCAAGGTGCGCCAACCAGCCCGCACCACACCCGAGAGGCTTCGCAGCCACCCACCCCGGCTCTCACAGCGCCCATCCCCGCCACACGCCCTGCCAGCTGCGCCAGCTTCCCCAGGCCGTCCGGAGTGGCTGCTGGAACTGGAATAAAGTCCTCTTTGAGACAGCTCCTGGGTGGTTCCCTGCAGTTTTCTGGTGGCTGATGAAGAGAGCAGTGTCAGGCTTCAGCTACCCACCTGTGCCTGCGCCCACCTGTGCCTGCGCCTGTCCTTCTGCAGTTCACTTATTTAACCCATAGCCATGGCTTCGCCAGGGGAAGTGACGTACTAAACACCACACTGAAACCCCTACTTGAAACAAGAAATAACAACAAAATCATAATAACAACACCAACGAAGTCAGCTTGCCGTTAAGGAAGCTGACACAGAGCATCCGATCACCCAGCTGTCCAGGTAGGCTGGGGCCACCAGTTAAACATCTTAGCCACCAGCAGCCACTCCTCTGGGGAACCGGCCAGAAGTGACTGCTGCACCCTATTAGCTGCTGGAGCAAAGGGAAGAAGTGGTTTCTCTGGACAAAACACAGCACAGGCTACAGCAACTCTGCTGGTCAGGAGGGGGTGGGGAGCGTTGTCATTTCCTGTCACAGCCCCTCTGAGGCTGGGGTCGGGGAGGCTGGCCCTGCTGCATTCTCAGGCCGAGGCTGCACCGATCACATTCCCAGGGGTCCTGCCCACAAAAGGGCCACCACTAAGGCAGACACCACTCCATGCAGCCAACCCGAGGGCAGCAGAGAAGAATCCAGTGACCAGACAGAGCAGGGAGAGGTGCGTGCACCTCAGGGCCATGATGGCCAAGACCCAGCCGGGAGGCCGGCCGAGGCCCCAGGCCCCAGGGACTGCACCAGTCCTCTCCGCTATCTCAGCTCTGTGAGCGCTACTGAAGACACCCCAGCAAAACGTTTTTCAGGACAGAGCAACACGCTGATCAGTGGCTTTGGGGATGACTGTAACACGGGTAAGTTAAAAGAAAAAATGGCACAACCTGCCCTGTGAAATCTGAGCGGAGCAAACAGGCTGTGAAGGCATTGGCAGAACACAGACGAGGCTGTGAAGGTCCAGTGGCAGCCACGCCCCCCTCACCATGTGACCAGCGGAGGCAGGGTCCTGGATGCACTCACTGGGAGGAGGGTGTCATGGGGACCAGGCTCCCAGACAGATGGGCAGCGGGGAAGGCTCCAGCCTCTAGAAAGGCAGATTCCCTCCAGGCCGCCCATCTTCCTCGGCATAGAAGGCCAGTGACGGGGGTGGTTTGTGACCTGCAAGCTGCAGCAGGTCTGGGGCCGGTTTTGGGGAACACCTGAGGGTCCAGCATCTGCAGAGCTGAGGAGAGGAGGAGCGAGAGGCCATGGGCTGTCATGGAGACGACCCCAGCGTTAAGAGGAGGGAACATGTGGTGCCATATATGTCCGACTCCGCTGCGCCTGAGACTGAGAAACACAGCTGTCACCTCCTCCGCCGCCCCCATGGCTGGCTGTGGCTCCACTTCTCCCTACGCTCTGCTGGGAAAAGCCACCCCAGACTGCCCAGGGGGCCTCCCTGAGTCCAGCCCCACCCCATCCAAAGTCCAGGGGCCCGAAAGGAGAAGACGAGTGCAGCCCCCACCCGATGGTCAGAGGGAAGCACACAGATGGCACAGAATCAAAACCTGTCTGGCCACGGAATGTGCCCTTCTCTGTCACAGACTCTCCAAATTCCAGGACTTGCTGCTGAGGCTTTTAAGCGCATCCCACAGCCTCTGACCAACCACGAGCAGAGCTGGCCAACTGAAAGGGCACATGTACCACAGGAGTATGGTGATGAAGAGCAGACGCCGACCACAAGCCCCGCATCCGCCTGTGCCTGAGGTCTGCAGGGTCCACAGCAGCTTGCCAGGCCCCAGGGGAAGCCCCGTAGGAGACGGGCAGAGTAGGAGGTGGCATCAAGGTGGAGAACAGGGACAGGTGAGGTTGGGGGGGCAGGTGAGGTTGGGAGGGCAGCAGATTCACCCCATCAGGCTCCGCAGGGACTCTGAGCACCCATGACACCCACAGAGCCCCCAGTAGCATCGACTGCATGGGCCTTTACCCTCAGACGAACAGAGCCGCAGCCCTGGGAACCACCTGCCCAAAGACCAGGCATGAACCCAGAACACATTCCCACATCTGCCCAAAGACCAGGCATGAACCCAGAACACATTCCCACATCTGCCCAAAGACCAGGCATGAACCCAGAACACATTCCCACACCTGCCCAAAGACCAGGCATGAACCCAGAACACATTCCCACACCTGCCCAAAGACCAGGCATGAACAAAGACCAGGCATGAACCCAGAACACATTCCCACATCTGCCCAAAGACCAGACATGAATCCAGAACACATTCCCACACCTGCCCAAAGACCAGACATGAATCCAGAACACATTCCCACACGTGCCCAAAGACCAGGCATGAACCCAGAACACATTCCCACATCCGTCCAAAGACCAGACATGAACCCAGAACACATTCCCTCACCTGCCTGTGGAGCTCCACAAAGAGCTCAACGTCCCCACCCTCAGGAGTCTATATTCTCACCCTGGAAGACTGATGATAAACAATTAACAGATGGAAACACAGAGAAAATTAGCAACACTGTAGACTTAAGGAAAACCATATCAATAATGACGCTAACATTCCAATTAAAGAGCAGATTTTTCAGACTGTATTTTTAAAAGCAAGACGCCACTATATATTTGTAAAAGATGTACTTCCTATTTAAAGACAGGTTAAAAAGGAAAAGGGTGGAAAATGATACATCATGAAAACACTGATCATAAAGTTAAGTGACTACATCAAAGCACATTTCGAACAAGGGATATTTGACCAATGTGTAGAGGAACATTTCCTAAAAGGTTTAATCATCAGAAAGACACCAACCCTAAATGTGAATGCACCCAACAACACCCAAAACATATGGAGCAAAAATAGACAAAATGAAAGGAAGGAACAGACTAATCAACAGACATAGCAATAGATTGCATCATTCCCCTCTATTATAGACAAGAAACAAAATGCGAAACACTGATGTGAGAAATAAAAGGGCGGAATCACTACAGACATTAAAAGGAAGATACTGGTCAGGCGCAGTGGCTCACGCCTGTAAGCCCAGCACTTTGGGAGGCCCAGGCAGGCGGATCACAAGGTCAGGAGATGGAGACCATCCTGGCTAACACAGTGAAATCCCATCTCTACTAAAAAAACACAAAAAATTAGCCGAGCGTGGTGGTGGGCGCCTGTCGTCCCAGCTACTCGGAAGGCTGAGGCAGGAGAATGCCGTGAACCTGGGAAGTGGAGCTCGCAGTGAGCCGAGGTTGTACCACTGCACTCCAGCCTGGGTGACAGAGCAAGACTCCGTCTCAAAAAAAAAAAAAAAAAAAAAATACAACTTCATACAACAAACTCAACAGCTTAGATGAAATGAACAAAACTCATTCCTTGAAAGACACAAATTATCAAAACTAACACAAAAGAGATGGAAGATCTGAATAATCCTTTATCTCCTAAAGAAATTGAGCTCATTATTAAAATCTTCACACAAAAAAAACTCCAGGGTCAAACAGCACCACTGGTGAATGTTAGAAAACATTTAATGGAAAAACACCACCAACCTTACACAAAGTTTTCCAGAAAATCGAGGAGGAAAGAACACCTCTCAACTCATTTTGTGAGGCCAGCACGTGCCTGATGTCAAAACCAGACAAGGACATCGCAGGAAAGAAAACACAGGCCAATATCCCTAATGAACACAGATGTAAAAATTATTAATGAAATATCGGAAAACTGAATTCAGGAATACATAAAAACAAATCTAGAAATGAAAGGTTGGTATAATATTCAAAAGTCAATGTAACTTATTACACAAACAAAATAAAGGAGAAAAAATCATCACATCCACAAATACAGAAGAAAAAGCATTTGACAAAATTCAACAACTGTTAATAATTAAAAATATAAAAAACTCAGCAAACTAAGAGAAGAAGGAGATTTCCTCTACCTGATAAAAAGCACATATGACAAGGCTCAGCTAACATTACAATAAATAATAAAATGTTGAATGCTTCCCCCTAAGACCAGAAAACAGCAAGGATGTCTGCTCTCACTTCTACTCATTGTGCTGGAGATCCCAGACAGTGCAATGAGGCAGACGGTTTTAAAAGAAAGAAGCAAAATTGTCTTTATTCACAAATGATTTGAGAAACTCTCAAGAATCTAAAAATATGATAATGGAAATTCTGAGCGAGTTTAAGCAAGGCTGGAGAATACAAAGACAATATAAGCAATAGATTTCATTTTTTAAAAAACATAAAATATGTGGGGATAAATTTAACAAAATATCTGCAACACTTGCACACTGAAAGCTAGGAAATGGTGCTAAGAAAAATTAAAGAAGACCAAAATAAAATGTCCCAAATGCCACAGATTCATAGATTTAAAAGATCAATTTTTGGCTGGGCGTGGTGGCTCACACCTGTAATCCCAGCACTTTGGGAGGCCGAGGCAGGCGGATCACTAGGTCGGGAGTTCGAGACCAGCCTGGCCAACATGGTGAAACCCTGTCTCTACTAAAAATACAAAAATTAGCTGAGCGTGGTGGCGTGAGTCTGTAATCCCAGCTACTTGGGAGGCTGAGGCAAGAGAATCACTTGAACCCGGGAGGCGGAGGCTGCAGTGAGCCGAGATCATGCCACTGTACTCTCCAGCCTGGGCGACAGAGCAAGACTCAGTCAAAAAAAGAAAAAAAAACCTAATTTTTTTTTTTTTTTTTTGAGACAGTCTCACTCTGTCACCCAGGCTAGAGTGCAGTGGCATGATCTCAGCTCACTGCAACTTCCACCTCCCAGGTTCAAGTGATTCTCTTGCCTCAGCCTCCCAAGTAGCTGGCATTACAGACGTGCACCACCACATCCAGCTCATTTTTGTGATTTTTAGTAGAGATGGGGTTTCACCATGTTGGCCAGGCTGGTCTCAAACTCCTGACCTCAGGTGATCCACCTGCCTCAGCCTCCCAAAGTACTGGGATTACAGGTGTGAGCCACTGCGCCCAGCCAAAAATCCTCAATTTTTAAGAGATCCATTCTCCCTGAATTGATCTACAGTTTCAATGCAATCCCAATCAGTTTCTCCTCCAGAAGAGTACAAATAATACTAATGAGTTACAGAAATTGACAAGCTGGGATAAAAGAGCAAATAATCTGAGTAGCCAAAATAATTTTGAGAAAGAACAAAAGTGGGGTTTTGCTTCCAAGACTTATAAAGCTATAGTAATAAATAGTGTTGAACTGGGGTAAAGACGGACATACAGGTCAACAGAAAAGAATAATGTTCAAGAATAAACCCACAATTATAAGCTCTTTTTTTTTCCCCAAAAAAAGGTGCCAAGGTAATACAATGAGGAAAGGGTAGTCATTTCAGCAAATAGTGCTGAACCATAAAAACATCCAGATTATAAAAAGGAGAAGAGTAGGGGAGGGAAGAAGGGGGGAAAAAATCCTCAACCCTCACCTCATGTGAAACATAAACAAAAATTAACAGCTATAAAACGTGTAGAAGAAAACACAGGAAAAAATCCTTGTGATCATGAGTTGGTCGAAGATTTCTTAGAACACAAAAAGAACAAACCATAAAGGAAGAAATTGATGATATACTGAACTTCATCAAAATTTAAAACTTCTTTCTCCAAAACCACCATTAAGAACTAAAGAGGAATGAGACAAAGATGCAGAATTGGCCTCTGTGAGCCAGTGTAGCCAACTCCAACCCAGAGCTGGGCTGCCTGTAAAGGGTCAAGGGCGAGCTTTCTGAGGTGACAGACATATTCTACATCTTTATTGCAGTACTGGTTATGTGACTGTATGCCTTTGTCAAAACTCATTAAATCTCAACCTTAAAATGGGTGAATTTTATTTTATGTAAATTAGACTTCAATAAAACAGATATTAAAAATTAACCATATTTCTATGCACCAGCAATAAAAATTTTTAAATAAAACTAAAATAATGCCAGTTACAACAGCATAAAACAAACAAAAATTACTTAGGGATAAATTTAACAGACGTACAAGACTTGTATACTGAAAACTGCAATCCATGCTGGGAGAAATTGAAGAAGACCTCAATAAATGGAGAGATGTACCATGTTCATGGATTGAAAAACTAATTATTATTAAGATGTCCAGCCTCCCTAAAACTGAGTTATATTTCTAACACAGTCTGAATCAACATCTCGGCAGGCTTCTGTACGTATAAATTGACAAGTTTATATTCAAAATTTATATGGAAATACAGAGGATCCAGAATTGCTGAAACAATTTTGGGAAAAGAACTAAGTTGGAGGACATAAAAATCTCATTTAAAGATTTACTATAAAGCTACAATAATCAAGACAGTGTGTTCCCGGTAACAAGAAAAATAAAAAAAAAATAGATCCAAACATACTGGTTTTTGACAAAAGCACGAAGGTAATCCAATGAGGAAAGCTAAGTCTCTTCAATTAATGATGCTGGAGTAAATGGATATCCACATGGAAAAATGAAACTCTACCCCCATTTCACACTCTGCACAAAAATTAATTTTAAATGTATCTTAGACCTAAACTTGACTTTAGGATAGACAAAGATTTCTTAGAGGAGACACAGACTACTCATCAAAAGAGACCACTGAGAAAAGGAATGGGTGAGCCATAAACTGGAAGAAAACATAGTGCATCTGTCCATCAAAGGACTTGAATACAGAATCGTTAAACTCCTACAACTTAATAAAACACACACACAAATGGGCTAAAGACTTGCACAGACACTTCACAAAGTAAGCGATACAAATGACTGTCTCAGTCAGTGCAGGCTACTATAACAGATTGCCATAGACTTGATTCCTCAAACAACAGAGATTTATTTCTTACAGCTCTAGAGTCTGGGAAGTGTAAGATCAAAGCACCAGAAGACTCAGTGTCTGGTGAGGGCCCACTTCTCGGCTCATAAACAGCTGTCTTCTCTCCATGTTCTCACAGGGTAGAAAGGTGGTGACAGAGCCCTCTGGGGTCCCTTGTTATAAAGGCATTAATCCCCTTCAAAAGGGTTCCACCCTTATCACCTAAGTACCTCCCAAAGGCCCTAGGTCCTAATACTATCACTCTGGAGGGTGGATCTCAACATATGAATGTGGGTGGGGACACAAACATTCGGTCCACTGCAATGTTGAATAAGCACACGAAAGAGTCGTGAATATCATCAGTCATCAGGAAAATGCAAATGTTCCTAATATCAAACCTTATCACTTATCACATTTGGAAATGCCCATTATTTGCCAACCTCAGATGCATAATTTTCTTGATAACCATATGGTCATCCAACAGCAATCCGATTTGGCCACACCTGCCAAAGAGATTCTGCTGTGCCTCTAAGATACCAGCTGGCCACCCTATGGGCCAGCAGATGCCTCCACCATAGACCCCAAGAAGAACCCCAGGACCCAGCCAGAAAGGAGAGCAGGGCTGGGCCATGCCTGCCCACTGGACACTGCAGTACACTCCCTAAGGGAGACACAGCCTTACGCAAAACTCATGGTCAAAAAGCCCAACCAACTTCCATGTGCCCAGCTCCCTTCCATGCTGACTCATCCACTTTCTCTTTCTACCCAGTTAAATCTAAGCATTTATTGAGCACTTACATGTGCAAGACCATACGGAGTCCAGAGCGAACATAACCTGGCCCCTGCCCACATGGCTTTCTCAGCAAAAGACAGAAACGTGTTCTTGCAGCAGGTAGTACCTAGAGAGGAAGAGATTACTGTGCACATGTGTGTATGCATGCACGCTCACAGGAGAGTGACATCTCCAAACACAAAGCCAGATCCTCTTGGCCAGATCATCTGACTGTTCTGACATTTATGAGGATGGATTCCAAGAGACCCCTAAGAAGCTAAGATCCCCAGGACTACCCAGGAGGATGCCAAGACCAAGCCAGTGTCCAGCATGCTGTGTCCTGAGGCATCCTCCTGACCACAGCCCTGGGGCGCTGGACATTGCTGCCCTAAGGGCCCAAGGCTCTACTGCTGTTCACAGGGCCACCACATCCAGGGCCATCATGCCCAGGGCCACCATGCTCAAGGCCACCCAACCAGGGCCACCACACCCAGACCCACCAAGCCCAGGGCCACCATGTCTAGGGCTACCTATCCAGACCCACCACACCCAGGGCCACCTCCAGGGCAACCCAAGGGAAACAGGGCAGGAGAGGCACAGCCAGTCTTCCACCGGCTTCCGCTGCCTCCGCTCTCTCCTGCATTCTGATAACAGCCCTCATGGCTGTGGGACCTGTTTGCGTGTTGAAAACACAAAATCAACACAGCCACTGCACGCAGAAGAGAAGAAACCACTGGACGGCAAGTGTAATTAACGGAAATTTTCTGAACCTTCCAATTAGCTGGGCGGTGGCTGAGCTGGCTTGTGCTCTCTGGAGCATTGCCGTTTCTTAATTAAAGGGATGTGAGTTCATTTTGGCACAGGCTTTTCCTGCAATCCACTGCACTGGGCCCCTGGACAAGCCACACAGGTCCACAGGAAGGACAGGCTCCACTGGCTGTGACAGGTGACCCTGTCCCCTTGGATGTTCTCGGTCTGAGATGTGTGTCATCCTTGTGAGGACGCGGCTCTGCTTTCTGAGGACCCAGGAGCCTTGTGGACACCTCCTTGTGGCCTTGGAAGAAAGAGGTCCATGGTCAAGCTGTGCCAAACAAAGCCCAGAGGCACGGTCACCTCAGAGCCAGGCCACCTAGTGGGAAGAAGGGCTGTGCCCATGAGATGCCAGCCCGCCCAATGGAGGTGGGCCTGGAGCCTTCCAGAGCGCCCCTCTGCAAGTCTGAGTTTAGAATCACACCAGGTACCATCCTTCACGCATCCAGACTCCTAGATGAATGCTGAGGCTGAGCTATGCCAGGCTTCAAGCAGAGCCACGGGGCTCATGCAACAGGCCTCGAGAGAGAACCTTCAGGTCCCAGAGACCCCCATCCCCCCCCACCCTGGCTCTGACCTGCCTGCCATCCTGCACTGAAGACCCTCAGGCTGCAGAGCTGAAGGACACAGACCACATGGCCCGCATGTCCACCTGTGTGCACAAGATGGCCATTCCTAACCTCCTGCCCTGGCAAGCCTGACGCTGACAGTGGGAGGCGGTGTGTCTCCCCTCTCTCTCAGACAACAGTGGGGAGCGGGGAAGAAGAGCATCGCAGTGAGATCCACACACGGCCCCAGCCTTCACTTCCCACCCTCGTGCTGGCCTCTCTAGACCTGGAGGCTTCCCCTGCAGGGGCCCAAGGCTCTTACAGGGACTGAGCACCTCCCAGGACTGGCCTCAGACCCCAGTCAACACTGGGCCTCAACACTTCAGCTACTCTCTAAAGTCACGAAGAGCAAGGACGTTGGAGACAGGCTGCCACCCAGT
This sequence comes from Pongo abelii, assembly GCF_028885655.2. Taxonomy (NCBI): domain Eukaryota; kingdom Metazoa; phylum Chordata; class Mammalia; order Primates; family Hominidae; genus Pongo; species Pongo abelii. The sequence goes on from NC_071993.2 coordinate 139,480,075, forward strand.
GTGGGCGGCAAGCCACCCAGGTGCCGAGGCAAGAGACCGAGGGCACGAGCTGTTCCAGTATAATAAAATATAAAATAAGAATAGTTATACCAGATATAGATCTTAGATATGATTATATATGAATATGATTATTCTTATTTTATATTTTATTACACTGGAACAGCTCATGCCCTCGGTCTCTTGCCTCGGCACCTGGGTGGCTTGCCACCCACAACCCTGGACATCCAGTGCCAATATAAGCACCTCCACGAGGAGTAGACAGCCAGTGCAGCACGGTCTGAGCCCAGGAGCCCAAGCCCAGCCCTCACAAGCACCACCAGGACCATGCGTCAGCCAGACAGGGTCCCCTCACTGCCACCAAGGGCCTGGGTATCGGCCTCTGCCTCTCCATCCAGGCACTCAATGCTCACACACTCACCACATGCACGTTGATACACACACTCTCTCACCCACTCACACACTCATCCACGCTCAGTCTGATGTATTCATCCACGCACTCATACACACGTAAACAATTCATGCATGCACACACACTGACACACGCTCATGCACACATAAACGCATGCATGCACATGCATTCACTCACATGCTCATGCACACAAACACATTCACACATTCGTGCATGCACACGTGCTTCCATATTCATGCACTCCCATGCTTGTGCTCATACCCATACTGGCTAATCCACAGACTCCCCGTGCCAGCCCAGGTGCTCTGAGGGGCACCCAACGCAAGACCCCCACCCAAAGCAGGCCCTGGAATTATCGAAAAAAAGACACCAGACCCTGGGAAGCCACTCTCAGAGGCCTGGCTGACACCATCCCCTGGAGCTCTTCTATAAGAAAGATGTGAAGGAGGGCATCAGATTGCCAACCTCTCACCCTCTGGAGATGGCACCCGAGCCCCGCGACCTGCTGCCGGTCCCTCCCTGGTCCCTCTTCCCTCCCTTCCCCATGCAGACGTCCTCCTCCTGGCTCGGTGGGTGCTCGCCTGCTCCAGTGCTGCAAGTCACTCAGGACACAAGACTGAGCCAAGGAGATGAAACCTGCCCCACGCAACATGCAGGGCAAGAGGCTGACCCAGAGGTGAGCAGCGAATGGCAAACATCAGCAAGCGGGGAGCACGGCACGTGCGGGGAGGTCAGTGCAGTGTGTGCATGCGTGCGGGGAGGGCAGCGCTGGGGAAGAGCCAAGAGAGGCCTGGGGCCAGGGGGCTGGGGCAGGACTTGGAGCGGGCCTGGCTGAGAGGAGGATGGAGCAGCCATCGCTGCTCTCACGGTCCCTCCACCCAGGCCCGGCACCTGGCGGGCTCCCCTTCTGGCTCTGAGATGGCCCAGGGCCAAGCAACTGTCCTGGCCAGCAAGCTGTGAGCTGCTCTCAGGCCAGGTGAGCCGCTCTCAGGCCAGGGCAGGCAATTCTTCGCCAGCAAAAGACATCTCAGAACACTCCTTCTCCCACTCCAGCCCCTGGTGGCTGCACCTTCACACAGGCCAGTGTGACAGTGAGCCAAGCCCTCCCTTGGACTCATGGGGACACAGGGCAGGCGGCAGAATGAAGGCCCTGTCATCCTCAGCCACTGGCTTGGGGTGGGCGTTACTGCAGAGCGTCTGCCACCCAGACCGGGCCAGGCGAGTGAGGCAGCCAGCCAGGCACACGGAGGGTGCCGTGGGCAGAGCTCCTTTAAGAAGCAGCAGTCAGGCTGGCTACAGCGGAGGCAACGCAGGGCAGGCAGGGCGAGAGGCGGGGGTGGGGAGACCACACAACCAGGCACGTGGTGAGCCTGGGCCTGAAGAACAGAGCCAGGAGCCCAGCAGGTGGGAGGTCCAGCAGACTGGGCCACACCAGCCACTGCCTGGGGAACGGGGGTGGGGGCAGCCCCGAGGAAGCCCTGCCAGAGCTAGGGCGGAGCTGCTCCGGGAACGCAGAAGGAGCCAGGGCAGAGGGGGCCCTTCGGAGGGTAGAGCCAAGAGAACACCCGACGGTCGCAGGCACGAGGGAAAGGGCCCCCGAGGGAGCTCAGAGGTGGCACAGGCAGGGGCCTTCAGGCGGGGCCAGCGTGGCGGCATCAGGACTCGCATTTGAACCTGCTGAACTGAGACGCTCGAGTGGCGATGTCGAGTCGGAGGGTGGACGGAAAAGCCTGGAATGTGGGAAACAGGTCCCAGCTGGAGACAGGAATCGGGAGTCGCTGCCATATAGGTGGTATTTGAACCCTGAGATCACCAGCGTGTGGGCGGAGCGGGAGCGGAAAGAACCCCGAGGTCCCAGCATGGCAGAGTCAGAGTCAGAGACGACGAGGATCCTCCAAGGAGGCCATGATGGGCGCACGGGGAAGGGGGTTGGGGATCAGGAGTGTCAGACCCTGCCATAGGTCAAGGCCAAGGAAGGCTGGGAACAGAGCACAGCCACAGGGAGGGGCCCGCCCCAAGGCATCTTTGGAGCAGGCAGGGCAGATCCCAGCTCCAGTGGGTTTTGGGAGAACTGGAGGGGAGGCCTGCAGACGGCAGGGAGTGAGTGAGTTTGAGTTTCACTGAAAATGGAGGGCTAAGAAATAGGGCTGTGGGCTGACGCTTTCGTAGCACGGGAAATAAAGCATGTTGCTTATTCACTCAACAGCCACACACCAAATGCCATCTGATGCCTGGCGCCCTTCTCCACTCCGGGGACACGAACATGCATGGCTCACTCTTAGCCCCTCAGGAGCTCCGGCTAGTTGTGTACACAGCTATCAGCCATTGACCTCGCACCATCTACAGCCAACAGCTCAGCCTCTGATCCAGGCACGGGTCAGTGCACCAGCCCCCAACCCAAGGCCAGCACCATGGACAGCTCTTCCACCCCCCGCCCCCCCCCCACCCCCCCACCGCCCAGAGCCACGGGTTCTGGATTCCAGAGCCCTGCAGTGCCTTCCGTCCCCTTCCCCGGAAGTCCTGACCACGGAGACAGGCCACAGGCCCCACAGCTGCCACATGTGGTGGCTTTGTTTCATCTTGAGCTGTCCTGCCTGTGTATGACGCGGGTGTTCTGTGAAATCATGTGCGGTCCACAAGGGAACACTGAGGCCCGGCCAGCGGAGCCAGGACAGCTCCAGATGTCAGCGGCCTCTGCCCCTCTTGGTGTGGACTGTGCCACTTCAGTAAACCCAGAGGAACAGCTTCCAAAGGAGGCCTGTCAATTCACACACCCACCGGCAGTGCACAGAGCAGGTGCACGGAAAACACGTTAAGCTGAGCGAACAAAGTGACAGGAAAAGCTAAGAGTCTTAAGCCGGCAGTGACACCATGGGCTTTGTACTTTAAAAAGATCACTGTCCCCCCAGAGCAAGGAGCACACTGGGACCCAGAGCTCAGTGTCTAACACCATCCTCCTAACAAAGAAACCAGGGCTCCTTGGAGAAACGGCCAGCTCTAGGGCTGGGTAAGGAAACACATGGGGTGAGCCTGCAGCATCCTGCAGTGCCCAAATGTAAGAAAGTGATCAGAAACTCACAACAACAACAAAAGCACCAAGGGAGGGGTGTCGAAGGAGCCAGGGCAACGGACAGCTCCCAGTGGCCAGACTGGGACAGGGTGACCAAGAAATCAAAATAGTGATGGATTACAACCAACGTGTAAAACCAATACCCGTGAGTCTACAGTGATATCAATGATGGGGTAACAGAATTAATGCAAGGAAGAGACAAATCTACACAGAAGAATTCCAGGCCAGGCGCAGTGGCTCACGCCTGTAATCTCAGCACTTTGGGGGGCCGAGGTGGGTGGATCACGAGGTCAGGAGTTTGAGACCAGCCTGGCCAACATGGCAAAACTCTGTCTCGACTAAAAATACAAAAATTAGCTGGGTGTGGTGGCGCACGCCTGTAATCCCAGCTACTGGGGAGGCTGAGGAAAAAGAATCACTTGAACCCAGAGGCGAAGGCTGCAGTGAGGCGAGGTTGTGCCACTGCACTCCAGCCCAGGCGATGGAGCAAGATTCTGTCTTAAAAAAAAAAAAAGAATTCTGAATAACGTATATAGATAACCCCCCTTGATGAGGGGACCACAACTTCCCCCCATACCCAGTGTGGGCTGCATATGGTGCCGTCCTGCCAGGGAGGACAGTGTGGAAAAGGGGGAAAGGGGACGTCATGGTGGAGACACCTCACCAGTGACAGGGCCAGCATCAGCAGGAAGGTGTGTGGACAGCGTGTAATCTCGTATGACATCATGAGAATGGCATTTACCTCCGTGGTCTTCCTCCCAAAGACCCATAATCCTGAGAGAAACGTCAAATGAATCCCAGTTAAAGGACATTTTACGACACACCTGACCAGTGCCCAAACTGTCAAGGTCATAAAAAGCAAGTTTGAGAAACGGTCACAGCACAGAGGAGACTAAGACACCAGGAGACTCACGTAACACGGGATCCGGATAGGATCCTGGGACAGATAAGGGACACTGGGGAAGAACTGAGGAAATCTGAACCCAGTGTGGACTTCAGTTCACAACAAGGTATTGATACAGGTCCTCTAGTTATGACAAATGTACCCGGTTAATGCAAGACGGTGACGTGAGGGGAAACTGCTTTGGGGGAACATGGGAACTCTCTGTATCAGCTTCACAACTTTTCTATACATCTAAACTATCCTGAAATTTAAAAGGCAACATAGATTTTGCATGTTTTCCAGTATGAATTGGGAGGTCATATGAAAAACTACAAATGGTTGTTTTATCAGTGCTGAGATGACATAAGACGCTGGATTTCTTAATTTTTTTTCTCGTCACTTTCATTATGTAATAAAAAGCTACAGAGAAAGAAAGAGTTTGTCCTGGCACAGCATCTGGTGGTTAGACAGGGCAACCGCACAATTTATCATAGACAGGGCACCCACACAATTGATCGTCCAAACCAGGCCACTTGGAGAGAGAAAGGGGCCGCTGTGAGTAATGACACCGATCAGCAGGCAGGAAGCAGACGTCCCAGGCGACCCCGGGGCATGGTGGCCACAGAGGCAGGACTCGCGGGCCCGCACCCTCTGGGATGCCGAAAGCCTCCGCGGCTCTGGAAAGGCGTGTCAGGGCCAGTGAGGGGGCCACAGCAGCAGGTGCAGGGAAGGAGAGGCAGCCCAGAGACGGGGAGGCGGACATCGCCACAGACAGAGGCCAAGGCCTGGGCACGGCTCTGCCCAGTGTCCTCTCCCACCACTCACTCACCACCCCTTTCACCTTTTGTTTCCTTGTGGTGCCCGAGCAGGTGCAGCTTCTGGGCGGGTGACAGTCATGGCTTAGGCCCCTTCCTTCCTGTGCCTCTGGCTGCTGTGGCTCTGGGGAAGGGGCACCAGGACCCAATGACAGAGGACTCCCCTCCTGCTGGACCCCCACCCCACACCCTCTGCAGGACATGCCCCGGCCCCTGCTCCGTGGCCATCCCCAGCGTGTGCAGGGCAGCCAGTCCTCACTGCCACCCCACCCATGCCTCCGCCCCCGCTGCCGGCAGACCTCGAAGATCCACCGAAGGGCCTGCTGTGGCTGTGCCTGGTTAGCCCACCCCGGGTTTTCCAATTGCCACCTACAGTTCCCAGCCCCACAGGGGCCACGCCAGCCCCAGTACTAGCTGGGCCACGTGCTCTGTGGCTGGGGTCCCGGGATCCAATGCTTTCTTCAGAACAGATTTTTTTCCTCCCCTTTTCCTTTGTATCTTTCTTCCTATTTCATCTTTTTCCCTCTTTCAGTCATGTGCTAACTTTACAGATTATCTTTTCTGCCTTTGGAGATAAAACATCACTTCAGACACACAAGATGACTGATGTTTACAAGAAAAAGGAAAAAGAATTGGGGGCAAAATAAACAAAGACCCTGGCACAGTCACAGACGCATCCTCCAGGGGCAGTGCAGGAAGCCCTGAGCCAGAGCTCCGAGACTCCCCGGCGAAGCCCCGGTAGTCAGGGGCCCGCCCCGCGGCCAGCAGCAGGTGCACATCCACCTGGTCTCTGGGGCTTTATTTTCCAAACTCAGGAAGATGTTGACTCCACTCCAACTTCCTGTTTGTTTGTTCTCAAGTACAAACAGCCTTCCCTCCGAGCTCTTTCAAAGTTTCAAAGCTCAGAAGATGCTTTGTGTCTCCTGGGGTCTTGGTGCTCTGCGGCAGTGACCTGGGTACGCTGGCTGGTGCTTGGCCATTTGGCTAAACTGGGGTTAGAGGTGGCCGAGAGAGAACTCTTGTGATGCTGGCAGGTGGCAGTCAGTAGCACTCCCTGAAGGTCACGCTTCCAATTTGTCCCTGCTCTCCTGGCCCCATGTCCAGCTCTTCCAAACAGCCCTGCTGACCCGCAGCAGCCCTAGCCCACCCCCAGATGCGGAGACTTCACCCTCTGTGGTCCCTCCCCTGAATCTGAGCTGGGCCTGTGACTGGCTCCAACCAGCAGAAGGCAGTCAAAGTGACATGGTACCAGCCCAGGCCTAAGCCTCAAGAAGGCCCGGCATCTTCTACTCTGCGTCTGTGGGCGCCCTGGGGCCTCTCAGGAATTCCTGCTGGCCCAGTGTGGGGCCCAGTGGGGAGAAGAAGCCGAGACTCTGAGGACGGCTGTGGTGGTGTAAGACACGTCCACAGGTCCCATGGCAGCGCCTTCCGATGCAGGGTCCAGCTCCCCTCCCCTGAGGATGAGCTGGACTTGGTGACTTGCTCCTGATAGAACATGCTGGAAGGAGCCTGTGGCTCAGATCCTCGCTGTGGCTTCATGGCTTCACGCTCCCGCTCAGCTCACTGGGGAGGGAAAGAGTTGAGCGCCATGTGTGGGGTCACTGGGGAGTTGAGCGCCGTGTGTGGGGTCACTCGGGAGTTGAGCGCAGTGTGTGGGGTCACTGGGGAGTTGAGCACTGTGTTTGGGGTCATGGGGGAACAAGCTGAGTGCCGTGTGTGGAGTCACCCAGGCAGTGTGTGGGGAGGCTCCCTCAGCAAGGAACAGAGGCCTCCATCCAAGAGCCACATGGGGAAGCTGGCCTGGAAGTGGTCGCTCCAGTCCCAGTCCAACCTTCAGGTGACAGCAGCCCCAGCTGCCATCTTCACCGCAGCCTCATGAGAGACACCAAGAGGACGCACCGGCTAAGCCACTCCTGAGTCACTGACTCAGAAACGACAAGACGGACCTCACTGTGGGCCACTAGGCTATGAGGAAATTCGTTAAGCAGCATGGATAGCTAATCCACCAGCAGAACTGAGACCCCAGGACAAGACCCAGCAGCACAGGTAGCTAATCCACCAGCAGAACTGAGACCCCAGGACAAGACCCAGCAGCACAGGTAGCTAATCCACCAGCAGAACTGAGACCCCAGGACAAGACCCAGCAGCACAGACAGGTAATCCACCAGCCAACAGTGGAACTGAGACCCCAGGACAAGACCCAGCAGCACAGGTAGCTAATCCACCAGCAGAACTGAGACCCCAGGACAAGACCCAGCAGCACAGACAGGTAATCCACCAGCCAACAGTGGAACTGAGACCCCAGGACAAGACCCAGCAGCACAGGTAGCTAATCCACCAGCAGAACTGAGACCCCAGGACAAGACCCAGCAGCACAGGTAGCTAATCCACCAGCAGAACTGAGACCCCAGGACAAGACCCAGCAGCACAGACAGGTAATCCACCAGCCAACAGTGGAACTGAGACCCCAGCAGCACAGACAGCTAACCCACCAGCCAACAGTGGACTGAGACCCCAGGACAAGACGCAGCAGCACAGACAGCTAATCTACCAGCCAACAGCGAACTGAGACCCCAAGACAAGACCCAGCAGCACAGATAGCTAATCCATCAGCAGAACTGAGACCCCAGGACAAGACACAGCAGCACAGACAGCTAATCTACCAGCCAACAGCGAACTGAGACCCCAAGACAAGACCCAGCAGCACAGATAGCTAATCCATCAGCAGAACTGAGACCCCAGGACAAGATCCAGCAGCATAGACAGCTAATCTACCAGCCAACAGCGAACTGAGACCCCAAGACAAGACCCAGCAGCACAGGTAGCTAATCCATCAGCAGAACTGAGACCCCAGGACAAGACCCAGCAGCATGGACAGCTGATCCACCAGCCAACAGCGAACTGAGACCCTGGTACAAGACCCCTGGGGAGGTTTCCACCAGCCCATAGCTCTCTGAGCCGTTCTGGCCGAGGTGCCACATACATGGATGAGGGAGCTACCATGGACATTCTCGTCCCACAGACGTCATGCAGAGCAGAGAGACCTGTCCCCGCTAGGCCCCGTCCGAATTCCTAGCTCACAGCATCGTGAGAAACCACAAGGAGGATGATAAGTCACTAGTGTGGGGTAGTTTACTAGCAGCAATAGAAAACCGGAACAATGTGTCCCCTGGGCACGAACAGGACCCGGTTTGAGAAACGCAGTGCCAGGACTCCCAGCCCTGTTATTGGGCACAAGAGCCGCCAGGAACAGCTTTCCCACAGTGAACAGAGGCTCTGAGGTCAGACATCACAAAGTGACTGAGGACGGGACCCAGGGCGCTGGCACAGGGAGAGGCAGAGGTACATGGAGTAGGCGGCACCAAAACCCCCGCGGACTCCTGCTCACATCCCAGCATCATGGGCAAAACAAGACAAATGTCATCCTTGCCAAGGCCCCAGGACGCGCACAACGCCCGTGATAGACTCCTGCAGACATTCCAAACACAGAGGCGCCTCTCTCCTGCTCTATCACACTTTCTGCCTTCTGCGTTCGGAGGACGGAGAGTCATGATGTGAATTCAAAAGAGGAGAAACCTTTGCAAAGTCAACTTTCTAACTCACTGTGAGAAATGGAATGTGCTCGGTTCCTATTTTTAATAAATTGGGGGCGACACTGACTCCCACCTACACCATCTCCTTGGCTTCAGAACTTAAATAACATCGAGATGGGTTTCCACAGGATTGGCAGGGCCAGATCCCAGGAGGAAGCATGGCAGAGACCATGGGGGCTCCCTCCTCACAGGTGGAGAAGTGGGGTGAGATGAGGCTGGACGGAATCTTGGGGGGACAAAGCCAGGCCAGGGCAAGCACCTCTGTCTGCACTCCTGCCCAGCCATGCTGATCTCTGCAGCAGCCTTGTTTTTTTTTTTTTTTTTTTTTTTTTGAGACTGAGTCTCACTCTGTCACCCAGGCTGTGCAGTGGGGGAATCTCAGCTCACTGCAAACTCCACCTCCCGGGTTCACACCATTCTCCTGCCTCAGCCTCCCAAGTAGCTGCGACTACAGGCACCCGCCACCACGCCCGGCTATTTTTTTGTATTTTTAGTAGAGACGGGGTTTCACCATGTTATCCAGGATGGTCTTGATCTCCTGACCTCGTGATCCGCCTGCCTCGGCCTCCCAAAGTGCTGGGATTACAGGCTTGAGCCACCGCACCCGGCCACAGCCTTGATTTTTAAAACAATAGATTTCAAATCAATGAGGAAACTGTTTTCTGACGAAGCAGGCATACCATACAAATAACAATAATTGTATTGCTTATAGCTTTCCCCAAACTGTCTCAAGTTCTGATCTTTATCATCAACCAGCAGGTTGGTCTCTGCCTGTATATTGGGAGAGGGGAGGGGCCTGGCGTCTGCCCACGCCCAGGGCAGGCAAGAGACCTGTAAGGAAGTGCTCCAGGCACAGAGATGCCACCCCGGGTGGCCACTCACCCCCACTGACAGCCAGAGCCGAACAAGGCGGCATCCTACTCACAGAGGGTGGCTGAGAAGACCCAGGTCTCGCCACGTGCCCAAGTATTAGTCAGCAGCAGCAGGAGAAATGGTGGTTCACAGAGCTTTATTTTTATCTCCAGTTATACACAGACAGCAGAGGGAGGGAGGTCCTGAGAAACACACAGCTCAACGGAGCTTTTTAGGTGAGGAGAAAAATCTGGCTGGGAAGGGAAATGACACCAAGCAGAAGGCCTGGTCGTCCAGTAACATGAGCCCAGATTCAGCTCTGAGCTTCCCAACACCAAGTAGAAGGCCTGGTCCTCCACTAATATGAGCCCAGATTCAACTCCAAGCTTCCGAACGCCAAGTAGAAGGCCTGGTCCTCCACTAATGTAAGCCCAGATTCAGCTAAGAGCTTCCTAACGACCAGTATAAGGTCTGGTCCTCCACTAACATGAGCCCAGATTCAGCTCTGAGCTTCCTAATGCAAGTAGAAGGTCTGGTCCTCCACTAATATGAGCCCAGAATCAGCTCTGAGCTTCCTAACATCAAGTAAAAGGCCTGATCCTCCACTAACGTGAGCCCAGATTTGGCTCTGAGCTTCCCAACACCAACTAAAAGGCCTGGTCCTCCACTAATATGAACCCAGATTCAGCTCTGAGCTTCCCAACACCAAGTAGAAGGCCTGGTCCTCCACTAATATGAACCCACATTCAGCTCTGAGCTTCCTGACACCCAGTAAACGGCCTGGTCCTCCACTAACATGAACCTAGAATCAGCTCTGAGCTTCCTAACACCCAGTAGAAGCTCTGGTCCTCCACTAATATGAACCCAGATTCAGCTCTGAGCTTCCTAACGCCCAGTAGAAGGTCTGGTCCTCCACTAATATGAACCCAGATTCAGCTCCAAGCTTACTAACGCCCAGTAGAAGGTCTGGTCCTCCACTAATACAAGCACAGATTCAGCTCTGAGCTTCCTGACACCAAGTAGAAGGCCTGGTCCTCCACTAATATTAACCCAGATTCAGCTTTGAGCTTACTAACACCAAGTAAAAGGCCTGGTCCTCCACTAATATGAACCCAGATTCAGCTCTGAGCTTCCTAACGCCCAGTAGAAGCTCTGGTCCTCCACTAATATGAACCCAGATTCAGCTCTGAGCTTCCTAACGCCCAGTAGAAGGTCTGGTCCTCCACTAATATCAACCCAGATACAGCTCTGAGCTTACTAACGCCCAGTAGAAGGTCTGGTCCTCCACTAATATGAGCCCAGATTCAGCTCTGTGCTTCCTGACACCAAGTAGAAGGCCTGGTCCTCCACTAATATGAAACCAGATTCAGCTCTGAGCTTCCCAACAACAATTAGAAGCCCTGGTCCTCCACCAACATGAGCCCAGATTCAGCTCTGAGCTTCCTAACACCAAGTACAACGTCTGGTCCTCCACTAATATGAGCCCAGAGTCAGCTCTGAGCTTACGAACACCAAGCAGAAGGCCTGGTCCTCCACTAATATGAACCCAGATTCAGCTCTAAGCTTCCCAACACCAATTAGAAGGCCTGGTCCTCAACTAATATGAACCCAGATTCAGCTCTGAGCTTACTAACACCAAGTAGAAGACCTGGTCCTCCACTAATATGAACCCAGATTCAGCTCTCAGCTTACTAACACCAAGTACAACGCCTGGTCCTCCACTAATATGAACCCAGATTCAGCTCTGTGCTTACTAACACCAAGTAGGAGGCCTGGTCCTCCACTAATATGAACCCAGAATCAGCTCTGAGCTTACTAACGCCCAGTAGAAGCTCTGGTCCTCCACTAATATGAACCCAGATTCAGCTCTGTGCTTCCTGACACCAAGTAGAAGGCCTGGTCCTCCACTAATATGAACCCACATTCAGCTCTGAGCTTCCTAACACCAAGTAAAAGGCCTGCTCCTCCACCAACATGAGCCCAGATTCAGCTCTGAGCTTCCTAACACCAAGTAGAAGACCTGGTCCTCCACTAATATGAACCCAGATTCAGCTCTGAGCTTACTAACACCAAGTACAACGCCTTGTCCTCCACTAACATGAACCCAGATTCAGCTCTGTGCTTACTAACACCAAGTAGGAGGCCTGGTCCTCCACTAATATGAACCCAGAATCAGCTCTGAGCTTCCTAACGCCCAGTAGAAGCTCTGGTCCTCCACTAATATGAACCCAGATTCAGCTCTGTGCTTCCTGACACCAAGTAGAAGGCCTGGTCCTCCACTAATATGAACCCAGAATCAGCTCTGAGCTTACTACAACCAAGCAGAAGGCCTGGTCCTCCACTAATATGAACCCAGATTCAGCTCTGAGCTTCCCAACACCAATTAGAAGGCCTGGTCCTCCACCAACATGAGCCCAGATTCAGCTCTGAGCTTCCTAACACCAAGTACAAAGCCTGGTCCTCCACTAATACGAGCCCAGAATCAGCTCTGAGCTTACTAACACCAAGCAGAAGGCCTGGTCCTCCACTAATATGAACCCAGATTCAGCTCTGAGCTTACTAACACCAAGTAAAAGGCCTGGTCCTCCACTAATATGAACCCAGATTCAGCTCTGTGCTTACTAACACCAAGTAGAAGGTCTGGTCCTCCACTAATATGAGCCCAGATTCAGCTCTGAGCTTCCTGACACCAAGTAAAAGGCCTGGTCCTCCACTAATATGAACCCAGATTCAGCTCTGACCTTCCTGACACCAAGTAAAAGGCCTGGTCCTCCACTAATATTAACCCAGATTCAGCTCTGTGGTTACTAACACCAAGCAGAAGGCCTGGTCCTCCACTAATATGAACCCAGATTCACCTCTGAGCTTCCTTCCTAACACCCAGTAGAAGGCCTGGTCCTCCACTAATATGAGCCCAGATTCAGCTCTGAGCTTCCTAACGCCAAGTAGAAGGTCTGGTCCTCCACTAATATTAACCCAGATTCAGCTCTGAGCTTACTAACGCCCAGTAGAAGGTCTGGTCCTCCACTAATATGAACCCAGATTCAGCTCTGAGCTTACTAACGCCCAGTAGAAGGTCTGGTCCTCCACTAATACAAGCACAGATTCAGCTCTGAGCTTCCTAACGCCCAGTAGAAGGTCTGGTCCTCCACTAATATGAACCCAGATTCAGCTCCAAGCTTACTAACGCCCAGTAGAAGGTCTGGTCCTCCACTAATACAAGCACAGATTCAGCTCTGAGCTTCCTGACACCAAGTAGAAGGCCTGGTCCTCCACTAATATTAACCCAGATTCAGCTCTGAGCTTACTAACACCAAGTAAAAGGCCTGGTCCTCCACTAATATGAACCCAGATTCAGCTCTGAGCTTCCTAACGCCCAGTAGAAGCTCTGGTCCTCCACTAATATGAACCCAGATTCAGCTCTGAGCTTCCTAACGCCCAGTAGAAGGTCTGGTCCTCCACTAATATCAACCCAGATACAGCTCTGAGCTTACTAACGCCCAGTAGAAGGTCTGGTCCTCCACTAATATGAGCCCAGATTCAGCTCTGTGCTTCCTGACACCAAGTAGAAGGCCTGGTCCTCCACTAATATGAAACCAGATTCAGCTCTGAGCTTCCCAACAACAATTAGAAGCCCTGGTCCTCCACCAACATGAGCCCAGATTCAGCTCTGAGCTTCCTAACACCAAGTACAACGTCTGGTCCTCCACTAATATGAGCCCAGAGTCAGCTCTGAGCTTACGAACACCAAGCAGAAGGCCTGGTCCTCCACTAATATGAACCCAGATTCAGCTCTAAGCTTCCCAACACCAATTAGAAGGCCTGGTCCTCAACTAATATGAACCCAGATTCAGCTCTGAGCTTACTAACACCAAGTAGAAGACCTGGTCCTCCACTAATATGAACCCAGATTCAGCTCTCAGCTTACTAACACCAAGTACAACGCCTGGTCCTCCACTAATATGAACCCAGATTCAGCTCTGTGCTTACTAACACCAAGTAGGAGGCCTGGTCCTCCACTAATATGAACCCAGAATCAGCTCTGAGCTTACTAACGCCCAGTAGAAGCTCTGGTCCTCCACTAATATGAACCCAGATTCAGCTCTGTGCTTCCTGACACCAAGTAGAAGGCCTGGTCCTCCACTAATATGAACCCACATTCAGCTCTGAGCTTCCTAACACCAAGTAAAAGGCCTGCTCCTCCACCAACATGAGCCCAGATTCAGCTCTGAGCTTCCTAACACCAAGTAGAAGACCTGGTCCTCCACTAATATGAACCCAGATTCAGCTCTGAGCTTACTAACACCAAGTAAAAGGCCTGGTCCTCCACTAATATGAACCCAGATTCAGCTCTGAGCTTCCTAACGCCCAGTAGAAGCTCTGGTCCTCCACTAATATGAACCCAGATTCAGCTCTGAGCTTCCTAACGCCCAGTAGAAGGTCTGGTCCTCCACTAATATGAGCCCAGATTCAGCTCTGTGCTTCCTGACACCAAGTAGAAGGCCTGGTCCTCCACTAATATGAACCCAGATTCAGCTCTGAGCTTCCCAACAACAATTAGAAGGCCTGGTCCTCCACCAACATGAGCCCAGATTCAGCTCTGAGCTTCCTAACACCAAGTACAACGCCTGGTCCTCCACTAATATGAGCCCAGAGTCAGCTCTGAGCTTACGAACACCAAGCAGAAGGCCTGGTCCTCCACTAATATGAACCCAGATTCAGCTCTAAGCTTCCCAACACCAATTAGAAGGCCTGGTCCTCAACTAATATGAACCCAGATTCAGCTCTGTGCTTACTAACACCAAGCAGAAGGCCTGGTCCTCCACTAATATGAACCCAGATTCACCTCTTAGCTTCCTTCCTAACACCCAGTAGAAGGCCTGGTCCTCCACTAATATGAGCCCAGATTCAGCTCTGGACTTCCTAACGCCAAGTAGAAGGTCTGGTCCTCCACTAATATGAACCCAGATTCAGCTCTGAGCTTACTAACGCCCAGTAGAAGGTCTGGTCCTCCACTAATACAAGCACAGATTCAGCTCTGAGCTTCCTAACGCCCAGTAGAAGGTCTGGTCCTCCACTAATATGAACCCAGATTCAGCTCCAAGCTTACTAACGCCCAGTAGAAGGTCTGGTCCTCCACTAATACAAGCACAGATTCAGCTCTGAGCTTCCTGACACCAAGTAGAAGGCCTGGTCCTCCACTAATATTAACCCAGATTCAGCTCTGAGCTTACTAACACCAAGTAAAAGGCCTGGTCCTCCACTAATATGAACCCAGATTCAGCTCTGAGCTTCCTAACGCCCAGTAGAAGCTCTGGTCCTCCACTAATATGAACCCAGATTCAGCTCTGAGCTTCCTAACGCCCAGTAGAAGGTCTGGTCCTCCACTAATATCAACCCAGATACAGCTCTGAGCTTACTAACGCCCAGTAGAAGGTCTGGTCCTCCACTAATATGAGCCCAGATTCAGCTCTGTGCTTCCTGACACCAAGTAGAAGGCCTGGTCCTCCACTAATATGAACCCAGATTCAGCTCTGAGCTTCCCAACAACAATTAGAAGGCCTGGTCCTCCACCAACATGAGCCCAGATTCAGCTCTGAGCTTCCTAACACCAAGTACAACGCCTGGTCCTCCACTAATATGAGCCCAGAGTCAGCTCTGAGCTTACTAACACCAAGCAGAAGGCCTGGTCCTCCACTAATATGAACCCAGATTCAGCTCTAAGCTTCCCAACACCAATTAGAAGGCCTGGTCCTCAACTAATATGAACCCAGATTCAGCTCTGTGCTTACTAACACCAAGCAGAAGGCCTGGTCCTCCACTAATATGAACCCAGATTCACCTCTGAGCTTCCTTCCTAACACCCAGTAGAAGGCCTGGTCCTCCACTAATATGAACCCAGATTCAGCTCCGAGCTTCCTAACGCCCAGCAGAAGGTCTGGTCCTCCACTAATATGAACCCAGATTCAGCTCTGAGCTTCCTAACGCCCAGTAGAAGGTCTGGTCCTCCACTAATATGAACCCACATTCAGCTCCGAGCTTCCTAACGCCAAGTAAAAGGCCTGGTCCTCCACTAATATGAACCCAGATTCAGCTCTGAGCTTCCTAACGCCCAGTAGAAGGTCTGGTCCTCCACTAATATGAACCCAGATTCAGCTCTGAGCTTCCTAACACCAAGTAGAAGGCCTGGTCCTCCACTAATATGAACCCAGATTCAGCTCTGTGCTTACTAACACCAAGTAGAAGGCCTGGTCCTCCACTAATATTAACCCAAATTCAGCTCTGAGCTTACTAACACCAAGCAGAAGGACTGGTCCTCCACTAATATGAACGCAGATTCAGCTCTGAGCTTCCTAGCACCAAGTAAAAGGCCTGGTCCTCCACTAATGTGAACCCAGATTCAGCTCTGAGCTTCCTGACACCAAGTAGAAGGCCTGGTCCTCCACTAACATGAGCCCAGATTCAGCTCCGAGCTTCCTAACCAGGAAGAGACAGGGTCAGGGCCACAGGGCACAGGCCCTTACTTGATTTAAGAGCCGAGGGGCTCAAGAGGAAGTCTGGGAAGCTGCTCTCAGTGGTCCTGCAGGGTCTGGCCTGGAACCCGGGTTCCTCCCTGGGAGGGTCCTGCCTGACACAGCTGGGAGCGCCCGTTAGGTGTAGGGGTCCCCGGGGAAGACAAGGCCCCGCAGTGGGCTCAGGGACACGGGATGCTCTGCCGAAAAGCACGGGGCCACACTCCTCAGGAACCCGCTGGTGGACACAACAGACTACCCTGCCTCAGACCCAGGTAGGAAGACAGATGCCGCATCCCAGTGTAAAGGAAACCGTGCGGGCCGCTGGGCTGGGTGAAAATGCAGGATGTGAACCAGGAGCTGCACATCAGCGGCATGTGGAGAAGGCTGGGCCTTCAAGAGGACTGAGAGGAACAGAAGGAGGAAAAGCAAATTAAAAGAGAGCCCACACCACGAGGCGCCCTCTGATAACTGGCAACCCCGTGGTACAGAGGGTTAGAAATCCCCCTCCAGGCCCATCGGGAGCCCAGGCCAAGGGACCAGCACCCCGTGGGTTTCCTGCCCTCACTCACCATGATGCACCGGCTGTATACTCACTAAGCTCTCACACTCAAAGTATGTCCGCGGGCCAGCAGCGCCAGCACCGCCTGGGGGCGGCTGGAAATGTGGGCTCCTGGCCCCACCCCAGGCCGGCTGGATCAGCGGCATTTTCACAAGCCCTGGGTGACCGGGGGTCCGGGACAGGCAGGAAAGCTGCTCTGAGCGGTCCCGGCTCCGTGCGGAAGAAACACTTGTCTGTGACTTTGCCTCCCTCGGATCACCTTGGCGTCTCTCTGGGCTTCGCCCGCAGAGAATCAATCCCTCAACACAATCACCTCCAAGGCATCCTCGCATTACTTCTCCACTGGAAAGCTGGGTGGTTCAAGTTCTAAAAGAAAAGCCGGCTTATTTTTAGCCTTGTAAAATGCACAACCAGATGGATAGACACGCAGAGCTGACATTTGTTACATAAAAAGTATGACAGTAGGTCCCGAGTCCATTCTAGAGCAGCCTCACAGCTGGGAAGGAGAAGAGGCATCAAGCTGCACAGCTGCCCCAAGGGCCCCCAGGACACCCGGTGCTGGGCCCAGAACTGGGGAAGCCAGGAGCAAACATGTGAGGGGGTGCCTGGCAGGAGGCCAGGACCATAGGCCTCCTCCCCAGTCCACACGCCAGACCAGGGGCCTCTGCAGCCACCAGGCTTCTGACCACCAAGCCCCTGCACTGTGGGGGACGGGTATCTGGGCCACACAGAGAGCCACCACCCCCACCCCCCCATCCCCTGCCTCACAGGGTCAGGAGGCAAGGAAAGGGCACCCTCCAAAATGCGAGTCCACACCTGACTGGAAAGTCTTCCCAAACTAGGGCTAAGCTGATGCTCTGAAAGGACGACCCGTCCACTCTAACCGTGCGGAAGGAGCTGTCCCCAGCCCTCAGCAGCCCCTGGGCTCAGGACCTTCTCTCTTCTCTGCTCCATGAGCTCCAGCAACACCATGAGGAAAGAGTGAGGCAAAACCATCACAGGGCCACTAGAGTCACTCCGAGGCAACGCAACAGACCACCCAGAAAGCCAACAAAATGAACTCCAAAGCTATAGACTAACGAGAATTTAGCAAAGTGAAGTCATGTGCAAGAGGCAGCGAAGTCTCAGCCACACACAAGGTGAATCTTGTAAAAGTGGAGCGTTCCTTCACACCAGCAGGACCCAGTGTGGAAACGGTCACACTCAGTCCAACAGCAACAAGCAACCAGTCCCACAGGCCAGGAGCAGCAACGGCGCAGCCTGCCCGGGGCTCTGCAGTGAGGGGCTGCAAGGGAGACCTCAGATCTCTACACGGGGAAACATCCTAACTGCACTCATCCTGGGAAAGAGGAGAACTAATGCAAGGAGGAGAGAGCTTTCTCACTCTTCGTCAAGCTATACTCCCTACGGGCTGCAATTTCCAACACAAAAAGTAAAACCACAGAAGCACTAGAAGAAAGTACAGATGCAGGTTTATGAATTAAATTATTATTAACTGTGCTGGGAAGGACTTCTGTCACATACAGCAAGGCCAGACGCAGCCACAAAGGCAGATGATAAATCTGACCACACACTAATTAAACACATCCGTAGAGAAAAAAGCAAAGTAGCAACATTAAAAGATAAATGAGGAACGTGGGAGGGAAGCTGCTGAAGGCTCAGCCTGTCTACCAGGAAGGGCGAGAGGAACCTGCGGCTGCCATCCCACAGGACACAGGACACACACTGCTAACAAGCACGGGCAGGCAATTCAGAAAGTGTGGAAACACATGAAATGTGTTTAGAGCTGAATGCTCTAAACATTTAAGCTAAAAAGATGATTAACCTCATTGGTAATCAAAGAAACTCAAAGCATGAGTGCCATCCTTTAATCTCTTAGACTGGCAAAGAATAGAAATATTGCTGATACCCAAAGCTGGAGAGGATTCAGGGGAAAAGGTGATCAAACCCTCCCGCTCCTGGAGCAAGCGAAAATGGGTTTTCCCTTCCCGCAGGCTCCGCTGGTAGCAGGTGGTCTGGTTCTCTCCCCTGCAGGTGCCTCCTGCCGCCCGCTGCACTCGCTCCTGCCTCCCTGTCTTGTCAGTCTCCCTGTTTCCCCTCTGCCCGGTCACCCCACGACAGCATGGCCCACAAACAATGCTCACAGAGGGACCAAGTGAGCAGCCACACGTGTTAAGGTATTTCACATGGACCCCTTTGCCTGAGCAATGTCGTTCCTAAAAGTGTATCCTAGGGAAACAATGCCAAGTGCACAAAGACAGATCTGCAACGACGTTCACCAATACATCGTTTATGATATTTATAAAACAGAAACACCTCACTGTCCTGTGACAGGAAACTAAGTAAGCAGAGAATGTCACAGCTGCTCAGAGGAGCACTGCAGAGTCGGGATTCTCAGCCTCAACTGCTGGTAAAACTCAAGAGGGGCTTAAAAACAAGCCTGAGCCCCTGAGCCCCACCCCCAACCCACCAACCCCACCCAGTTCACCCGCAGTTCATGGGTGTGGGGCTTGAGCATCTGCATTTTTTCAGAGTGCCCAGTGAATGACTCCAGTATACAGCCTGGGGCTGAGAACTGTTGTAAATTCAGCCAACAAATCACGCCTCAGGTCTGTAAGAGGCTGGCAACATATTGCTGAGTCAACAAGCACGTTACGGCAAATTGGCGTGCAGAGCAGGATCCCACTTCTGCTAACAAAGAGAGAGTGTTTCTCCACGGCTGTACCTGGGACTGTATTTCCAGAAAAAGGCTGGGAGGTGACACCGTGATGTCAATGCTGAAGTTACAGATACCGTGGCATAAAGTATAGAATGTTTTTAAATGCATACATTTTAATGCTTTCATAATTAGGAAAAAACAAAGGTGTTTCTAATTTTAAGAGATGACTTGAGGAGTCTGGTGGCCCCTGCTCCTGCCTCACTGCCTACCCAACCCAGCACCCTGGTCCTGTCTCACTGCCTGCCTGGCCCGGCGCCCAGGGCAGGCCGTCCACAGCCTGTAAGGGCCTGTCCACTCCAGCCTTCCCTAGATGAAGGCAAACCCCCTCAGTGAGGAGCTACTTCCTGCTGGTGGGCTAATGCCACGTCAGGCTGGAGACACCATGCCGTGATCCCGAGACGGGTGAGCGCCCCCCAGTTTGCAGAGCTGCTCAGCGGGTAGGTGCCGGAGCCTCCTCTCAGGTTCACTTGGTATCACCAGGACACCAAGACAGAGAGGAATGAAGGGGCTGGCCCAACGCCACGCAGCTCTGGTGCAGAGCAGCAGCAGAAATACTCCCTAACCAAGTGCGACCCCGATGGTGCAGAGCAGCAGCGGAAATACTCCCTAACCGAGTGCGACCCCGATGGTGCAGAGCAGCAGCGGAAATACTCCCTAACCGAGTGCGACCCCGATGGTGCAGAGCAGCAGCGGAAATACTCCCTAACCGAGTGCGACCCCGATGGTGCAGAGCAGCAGCGGAAATACTCCCTAACCAAGTGCGACCCCGAAAATGAATTTTTCACCGAAGTCAGAGAAGGGATAGAGTGGGAGGACGTGAGGGACTGAGGGGAAGGAAAACTGGAGACCCTCAATTCCGACATGACAAAGACGTGCAGAGAATTCTGTACATGCACCAAATATCTGCCAAATTAGGAAAATGGTTCTGGAGTCCACAAGGATTAAAAGGAACAGAGGACATTTACAATCTTATATGTCACAACTATGCCTATCAGTTGAAATTTACCTGGCACTTTGTTAAACAGCACTCTTAATTTCTTTTTTCCTTTTCTTTGCATACTAAATTTGATATATTAATTAGGTGTTTTAATCTAAAAAATTCATCAGACGGTCTCGCGTTGCCATAGCAACCGTGCAGATTCAGTAAACTGGAGACACCAACACAGCACCAGGGCCTCCTTAAGCCAGTGCTGCCATGGGGCCATGAAAGTACCAGGCAAATGACTGCACCAACCTGAAAGGGGTGGGACTCAGGGGCCACAGTCCCTTCCTAAAAGACTCTCCTTTCTCCTACCAAACTGAATCCCTTCCACCAACACAAGTCCCCGGCGTTCACACTCAGAGGTGCACAACATTCTTCTGCAAACACCGTGCTATGACTCCCAAGTTGTCTGTGCCCTGCCAGTAACAGGAAGAAGGGGAGGGAAGCGATCACCACCCAGAGATGTCCTCTGCTATTCGGGCCAGGGCCTAGTCTTGCCCTCCTGATTTCACCACACAAAGCCCAGCTAAGTCCCGGCGGGTGCTCAGTTTGGGGATGCGGCTGCATGCCAAGCCATAAGGAGCCAGCAGCGTCCGTGGGACACCGTCAGCCGAATCTCCGCCGTCCTACTACAGGCAAATACAGTGATGCTGGGGGTGTGAAATAATTCCCAAGTCAGACCGTGAGCCCCACAGACAGACTCTGTGCTTGCGCTTTTTGCCTTTCTAGTGATCCTTGAATTCCGTGACATAACACACTGTGAACACGCAGGAAAGTCTACCTTACAAAGCTGAAGGCAGCCCAGTGCCACACCACTGTCTCCATTCCCACCCCCAGAGAGCACGGTGCTGAGACCCAGAAGAGCAGCCAGCTCTTGGCTGACACCAGCAAGTGCTGAACCAGATGCGTTTCTCAGACGTTCTCTCATCCTGCAGCCAGAAACTAGAGGCAAATCTGCCTCCTGATCAGCTCCTAGTTCACTCTGGGCTTTCTTTACTTTGAATATTTATGTTAAAAACAAAAATATTTATCAAACATCCACCATTGTGAGTTCTGCTGTCCCGAAGTTCAGGACACAGTGACGGGCCACCCTGGAGCGTGTGGGGCCTGGTGTGGCTGGGCCTTCAGCCCTCCTTCTGGGCAGCGCATCATGAATCCCCGGTGCCGTCTCCCGGAGGAACGGCGGTGCACGGCCCCACACTCACCAACGCTGGCCTGAGGTCGTATTATTGTAATTTCCCATAATGCTTAAATTATTTATCGCAAGTAAATAGCCTGGCTCCTAAGCGCTGTGCTCTAAAATTTTAAAGGATCCATCATACCTCTGCAGGCTGTCTACAAATAAAAAATGCACATTTCAAGTATTTTAAGAAAATGTCAAAAAACATGAAATGTGTCATGAATGTACAATTTTAAATGATTTGCATGTTATCTGTAGAAAAGAGCTATATGTTTGCATGTGACTGTATTACAGTGCCCACAGGCAGATGCGGCACCACACCTCCCTGCAGGTGCTAAGTCGGGGGTCCCCGGGGCCCCCCTGGCACCCCGGGAGGTGTCCCTGCAGGCCTGTCCCATGTCACCTCACCTGCCTTCTCCGCTTTCTACGGCGCCCACGGCGGCACGGTCACTCAGGAGACACCAGTCCCCGGGGTTGGCGGCTTTATCTGCAGGACTCAACAGCGCACTCGCTCCTGGCAGGGCAGGTCTTTGCACAACGGCCTGGCCCTGCCTCCAGCGCACATGGGTGAGCAGAGGATGGACACGGCGCGGTCACCAAGGAGACTGAGCCTCTGAGCGGCCGGGCCCCGCCACCTGTGGGGCAGGAGCCTCACTCGCACTCGGGCAGCACAGGTGAGCGCCTCTCTAACTGCAAAGTACAAACGAGCCCGCACGTGGGCCCGAGCGGATCACGGAAAGAGGAAAGCAGGGCTGCCACGGGCGGTGGGCGGAGGCGAGCGCAAGCCCGGAGCCGCCACAGCCGGGGGGACCCTCGCCCCGAGGGCCCGGGCCCAGCCTGCTCCTCCTGCGGCGCCGCCACTAGAAACGGAGGACGCGGGCGGCGCCCAGGTCCCGCGTGGGGGCCGCAGCCGCCCGGCGCGAGCCTCTCCGGAAGCCGGGGAGCCCTGGGAAGCCGTCCCACCGGGGGAACCCCTGCGGGAAAAAGCCGCCCCGCCGCGCCCGCCCCTGCAAGAGCGCGCGGCCCCCACGCCGTCCCCGTGCCCGCACTCACCGTCCTCCTTGTCGTCAAACACCGGCCTCCGCGCGGTGGCCGCCGACATGGACGAGCCCATCCTCTTCTTCCACTTGCTCCACTGAAACAGGGGGCGCGGCTGCGCGCGGACATCGCCCGAGTCCCGGGCCCGGGGCTGGCCAGCAGCGGGCGGCGGCAGGGCAGAGGGCGCGTCGGAGCCGGCGGGGCGCGCGCGGCCGGGGGGCGGCGAGCCCGGGGACGCCGCGGCGCTGCTGCCCCTGCGCTCGGCGCCACTCCTCATCGCCGGGTCTGGGTGCGCGCCGCAGCCGGAACTCGGGGCATGGCCGGCCCGCAGGGCCGGGAGCGGCAGCGGTGGCGGGAGCGCTCTGGGCCGGCAGCGCCCTCCGTGCGCTCTCCTGGGCGGTGGAACCCGCCCCGTAAACTGCGAGCGCTGGGGGCGGGGCGGGGGCGGGGCTTCTGGAAGGGGCGGGGGCGGGGCCGAACGCCGGGGCGGGGCGGGGGCGGAGCTCCTGGAAGGGGTCGAGGCGGAGCTGAGCGCCGGGGCGTGGCAGGTGCGGAGCTTCGGGAAGGGTAGGGGCGGGGCCGAGCTGGGGGCGGGGCAGGGGCGGGGCTAGTGCCTGGAGTGTCGCTAGGGACTGGGTGGCCGCCACCAGTCTAGGGATGGGGGCTGTGGTTCGCCGGGACACGGGGACCACGGCTCAGACTAGACGGCGGGTACGAGAGCGAGGGAGGCAGGGAGCGTCCCCACGGGTATCCTGGGGCCCCGGAGGTCGGCGTCCCTGGCACGGGACGGCTGTCCCCGGCACGGCGGCGGGACCTTCTCGCGGTCTCCGCGGGCCTCCCTCCCCCTGCCTTCTTCGTGAAAACAGCCGGCGCTCGGGCTTCCGCCGCCCTGTGCGGGGAGCCCTAAACTCCAGCCTTCTGCTTTGGGCAGGGTGAGGCCGGGCTGCAGGCCCGGGATGCCGGCGGCGGGAATCTGCCGGGCAGGGCCCGGCTCACGGTCAGGAGGCTGCAGGCTGAGCCCAAGCGCTGCGCCAGAGGGTGGGGTGGGGCAGGGCGGGCCTGGCTGCGAGAGCACACACGCGGGCGCCCGGGGTGGGCGCTAAGCCCTGAGCACGTGCGCCCGCGCTCTCGGGCACCCCCGTGCCATCCTCGCGACCCCCGTCCGGCCTGAGACCGCGTGCCCGAGTCGTCCAGGGTACCCTTGTCCAGATGCGACAGGGGCCTCGGCATTCGGCGTATTTCGGAGGCCTGGGGCGCGGCTTGACCTCCGGGCGCCTCTGCCCCTGCGCAGGGCCAGGTGCGACCCTGCGCAGAAAGTGCTGGGCGCCTTTGAGTGCCCTGGAGAAGGCGCTGCTCTGCATGGAGCCTCGCTGCCTGCCCCTGGCGCTTGTCACTGAAGAATCGGTTTTTGCTACCGGGCTGTTTGACTTTAGGAAGCCTTTACCTCCTTAAGTTCTGCCCTGTAGCCAGGCCACAAAGACGGGGTCTCTTCCTCCCCGGTGAAATCCTGGATGGGATTTCCTGCTGCCCTCCCGGAGGATGAGCGGATCCCCAACCTGGCTCCAAGGCCGGTGTCTCCCGCCCCTGTCCCTCCCACCGCGCACAACTGTCTACCCTGTCATTCAGCCACCGTGAGCCCTGCCTCCCCACGGCCTTTGACATTCAGTGTGGCCGCCCGCCCTAACCGCCTGATGCATGAAATGTGAGCACGGGAAGTCTGTGTGGCTTCTGGGCCAACAGGAGCCCCCATCCCTTGGGGACTACAAGGAATGGAACCATGCCCATCCACCTAGGACATGCACCCACCTGGACATGCACCTGCTTAGGACACATGGCATGCATTTCACTACTGAGATTTAGAGGGTATTTTTATGAGCATAACCTAGGTTACCTGACCAACCAGCCACCGCAGCTCTCCGTGCCTGGCTAGCACAAATGCATCGGTCACTAACTTCCAGTGCACAGAGCCGAGTTCCCAGCCCTTGCAGCTACAAAGCTCAGTTCTCTGCTCTCCCTCAAAGTTGCCATTCTCCAGCAGGCACGCAGAAGGCAGTGGGTTCAGCACCTGCCTCAGAGGAAGCCCTTGGTGCCTATCCAAGCAGGAGTGGTGAAGGAGCATTTGGAAGGGGAGGCACGAAGGCAGGGCAGTGCCTGGAACCCTGCGCACCCAGCGCACACATCAGACTCCCCAGGGCTCCTCCCAAAACACGCAGCCTCTAAACATACATCATCACCTCTCCTCCTCTCCCTCTGACCCCTAAAAGTGGCAGAAAAGGAATAAAAGGTATAACATCCCCACCACCACCTAAGAGGGAACAGGAGAAGGGAAAACATGTTAATGGACTTCAGACAGCAGGTAGAAAGGTGACTCTGAAGATTGGAGAGGCTGAGGACCTGCAGGTAACCAGGACCCCAAAAGACGGGAGAATGTGAATACAGCCAGAGCCCAGGATGCCTCCCCGGCCCGGGCAGTTGGGGATGGACAGTCCTCTGGACTGAGGGTCCAAAGGGGCTCTTGACCCAGGGATACCAAGTCCTGCAGAAGACAAGAGTGCAGGGGAGCAGAGGGGTTCATGGGGACATCTGCACACTTAAGTAGGAGACCCTCCAACCTCACGCTTGCTGTGAGCCTCAAACACCAAGCCAGGCACCTGCCCCTCAGTCAGGAAACAGGAAGGATCTGTAGGGAAACAGCAGCTCCCAAAAGAATGCTGGGTCCTAAGATTTGGCCAGTGCAGATCAGCCCTGCAGGGGCCTGTGGGCTCAGGGCACAACTCTTGTACTGTCCAGGTGCAACTCTTGTACTGTCCAGCCATGGCTCAGGGTCCAGGCAAGCACAAGACTGAGTGTTAAGAGATGCACAGTGTAGGCATGAGACAGGAGGGGTCAGGAGCTGCTGTCCCCAAGAGGATGCCAACCCCTGGTGCCTCATGGGAGGTAGCTCTGAAGTTCTAGGGGGACGCTGGGAGGGACTGAGGCTGGGACAGAGCCAGCTGTGGATGGGAAGGGGCAGTGAGGCCAGCAGAGAATTCGTGAGTTCCCCTGTGTGGCCATGCTGCCCAGGAACGTCAACTTCATTAGGGCAGCGACGGTGTCTGCCCCTTCCAATGACAGGAGACCAAGTGACAATGTGACAGATAAATGCATTCAGTGCACTGACGTCTAGCACGCAGGAGCACACAGGAAGGCACATGGCTGGGCAGCACGTGCATGATCATGGGACCACTTTAGCTTGGGTAGTCCGGCATGAATCTCTGAGCAGGTGGCCTTGATGCTGAGGCCAGAGCATGAACAAGTAGCTCAAAGGAGGCCAGGTGTCCGGGTTCCAGCAGCAGGAGCTGGCCCTAAGGTTGAAACGGGCTCGTGCGGGAGGACAGGAGGGTCCATGCTGCAGGACAGCAAGTGTGTGGCCGCAGCATGTGCTGAAGGGCTGGGGGTGGTTTGGGGGACAAGGTGCAGTCCCTGACACCAGGCTTCATGTGCATTTGTCCATAATTCGTCCTTAAAGCCACGCCTCCTGAGGGACATGCCTTGGACATGGGTCCTCCATTGCCACATAATTGGCACACAGCTCAGTCACACCGAGATGTGTGCTTCATCTTCTGTCATCATTCTGAAATTAACACATGTGCTCTGCCCACGCCTTTGTTAAGAGTCCTTTTATTAAATCTCCTCAGATCACACAATTCGTGTGTGCTGTTTCCTGCTGGAAAATACATCTCAGAACTGACCCCCAAAACAGGAAATGGGCTCCCACGGGACTCTGATGCTGGTGTCCACCTATGCGGAGAATCCACGGACAGCCTCCCTCCCGGGAAATGGGAGACAGACGGCCGTGGCGCCCTCAGATTCAGCCCTGGCAGGGCCTGGGACTGAGGATTCTTGGAAGGCCAGGGCCTTGGAGCCCACGTGTGGGGACACTTGGTTGCTATGGTGACAGTATTGATTCTAAAGGTCATGTGGGCACCTGGTGACTCAGGAAGGAGCACAGTGACGGAGAACATGCAGGACGGGCTGCAGCCGCTAGGAAGGAGCCCTCGCCCCCCACTGCAGTGCGCCGGGGCCGAGCACGAGTTCACTGCTCAGCTCTGCTTAAGGACCCACCACCCCAGCCCCTGCCGCCACCATCATCACGTTGCCTTTTCATCTGTCTGCTCCGCCCTTTTCTTCTTCTATAAGGGCACTTGTCATTGGACTTAGGGCCCACCCTACTCCAGGATGATATCATCTTGAGATCCTTAACTTAGTTACATCTGCAAAGATCCTCTTTCCAAATAAGGTCACATTCACAGGGCCGGCGCGGACATGTCCTTTGGTGGCAAAGGGCCACCATTTAACCCACCACATCCATGGGCAGCATGGATTCACCACACCCTACAGCCCCAAAGTCCCAACCATTACAGCAGCAACTCTAAGTCCAAAATCCCAGCTCAAGAATTTTTTTGAGACAGAGTCTCACTGTGTTGCCCAGACTGGAGTGCAGTGGTGCTATCATGGCTCACTGCAGTCTCAACCTCCCAGGCTCAAGCGATCCTCCCATCTCAGGCTCCTGAGTAGCTGGGACTATAGATCCATGACCCCACCCCGGGCTCACTTTTTTGTGCTTTTGGTAGAGACAAGGATTTCACGTTGTGGCCTAGGCTAATCTCAAACTCTTGGGCTCAAGCAATCCACCCCACTCAGCCTCCTACGGTGCTGGGATTACAGGTGTGAGCCACTGCACCCAGCCTCTCATCTAAATATTTTCAGCTCGAAAGTCTCCAAGACTCGTTGTCTAAATCATGCCTGATTTAGACAATCAGAAATGATGTCCAAGACTCACTGTCTAAATCAGGCATGGGTGAGACCTCGGTTCAATCCATTCTGGGCAAAATTCCCCTTTATCTGTGCAACTGTGAAACTGGAAAATATGCTTCCAAGGTACAGTGATGAGATAGGCATTAGATATACATTCCCATTTCAAAAGGGAGAAATAAGAAGGAATAAATAGAGTCATCAGTCCCAAGTAAGTTCAAATCCAGCAGGGCAAGTTCCATGAGGTTTCAAGGCCTGGCAAGAATTCTTGGTGGCTCAATGCTGCACTATGTAAACTAAAATTAAAACCATAAGCCCCCAACTGATGGGACAGACCCGCTCTTGGCCAAGGAAACTCCAGAAAAACCTTAAAACTGAGTTCCAGGCCAGATGCAGTGGCTCACCCGTGTAGTCCCAACATTTTGGGAGGCCAAGGTGAGCGGCTCACTTGAGGTCAGGAGTTCGAGACCAGCCTGGCCAACATGGCAAAACTCCACCTCTACTAAAAATACAAAACTTAGCCAGGCGTGGTGGCACACGCCTGTAATCCCAGCTACTCAGGAAGCTGAGGCACGAGAATCACTCGAACCTGTGAGGTGGAGATTGCCGTGAGCCGAGATCACGCCACTGCACTCCAGCCTGGGCGACAGAGCGAGACTCTGTCTCAAAAAAAAAATTAAAAAAAATAAAAAACCTGAGTTCCTGGCTATGATGGTGGGATGGGAGGTCAGACAGGTCTCCTGATACCCCCTCCCTTTTACTGTTTAGACACAACAACCAACCAGCATTAATGTTAAGCTCGCGACCATAAGACAAACAGAATGGCTCTTTGTGGCAATAAGATACCGAATTATAAACAGGACCTAAGGTCATGCCGAGTGACGGTTAAGTCACACACTCTACCCTTACAGCAGCTAACAAGCACTGGCCTTGAGATGAGCAACATTAAACGCCGCGGCTGTTTACCATCCACACAGAGGCAGCCTCTAAGGCTAAAAAGGACCCTGCCACACGGGCCACACGACAGACATTTGCCAAGCACCTGCTCCATGCTAGGCACTGCAGCAGACACTGCCGACATAGTGAATGGCCAGGTGGAGCGTGCACCCCTCTCAGTGAGGGAGATGGGCACCCAGTGGATAGCAGGCAAAGAGGGGATGCACCGCGGGCTGTGAGAGCAGGAGTGGACACCAGTCCTGATGGAGCATGAGGGACACCCCCTCGAGGCAGCCCACAGCAGAGCTGACACCTGACAGATGGGCAGACATCAGCCAAAGGGGAGCAGGAGAGCAGCCCTCCAGGCAGAACATGGGTAGAGTCCAAGAGGTGAGCAAGAATGTGATGCTTTAGAAGAAAGGAATGAATGAAAGGCCAGGCTGGTTAAGCTGGAGAGATTGAGGCAGGGAGTGGCAAGAGACGAAGGCTAAGGAGATGACAAGGACCAGGTCAAGAGGCCTCATGAGCTTTGTGGAAGATGCTAGCTCTGGCTTCCTGAAAGGCTGCTGAAGTGGGGGTTGCTTAAGACCCATGCAGTGAACTTTGGCCAATGGAAAACAACTGCTGGGAGGATAAGCCACCTCTCCTTCCTCTTTCCCACAAGAGTTCGCAGGCAGAGTCTCTCTCCTGCCCATGTGAAGGCATCCTACCTGGCCAAGCAGGGCACCCATGGAGCAGCAGCCTGTGTCAGACCTCAGCCAGCCATCAGCCCTCGGCCAGCACCGCGATGCACCACCTTACCTGGGCTCTGCCCTTCTCTGCCCCTCTGCCCTTTTGCATCTACATAAAGGAGGGGCAAATCAATTTCATGTTGAAAGACAATTCATCATTCATAGCAGAACTAATAACACTCTGCCTGATAGCATGTGCAGACGTAAAACTGCACAACTTACAAAGGGCAAAGAGATGATGACACTGCCGAGCTTTTCTGACATTCCCTGAAGTGGTGTTTTACAGCTCAGGTTTGACTGTGACAGACTGAGGGTGGCTATCATGATCCACAGCAATGCCTTTAAAAAGTGGCCCAGCTAACAAGCCAACAGAAGAGATACAACGTAAACTAAAATCGCCAGGAGAAGATGAAAACAACACATAGGACACAAGGAAAATAAAGAGCAGAGTGGTAGAGTTAATCGTTACAGTAAATGTAAATGGACTACTCATTTCAATCAGAAGATAGAGACCATCAGACTGGATACAAATGCAAGACCCTAATATATATATGCTGATTCTAAAAGCTGCATCTTAAATATAAAGATGAATTATAACCTAAACACTAAAAAAGAATTTAAAAGTAAAAAGATGGAAAAAAGATATACCATGTAAATAATAATCATAAGAAAGGTGATGTAGCTATATTTATCAGATAACGTAGACTTCAAGACAAAGAATATTATTAGAGATAAAAAGGAACATTTCAAATGATAAAAGGATCAATTATTTAAGAATACCTAACATGCAGCCATAAAAAAGAATGAGTTTGGCCAGGCCCAGTGGCTCATGCCTGTAATCCCAGCACTTTGGGAGGCCGAGGCGGGCAGATCACCTGAGTTCAGGAGTTCAAGACCAGCCTGACCAACATGGAGAAACCCCATCTCTACTAAAAATACAAAATTAGCCAGCCGTGGTGGCACATGTCTGTAATCCCAGCTACTTGGGAGGCTGAGACAGGAGAATCGTTTGAACCCAAGAGGCGGAAGTTGCGGTGAGCCGAGATTGCGCCATTGCATTCCAGCCTGGGCAAAAAGAGCGAAATTCCATCTCAAAAAAAAAAAAAAAAAAAAAAAGGAATAAGTTCATGTCCTTTGCAGGTACATGGATGAAGCTGGAAACCATCATTCTCAGCAAACTAACACAGGAACAGAAAACCAAACACCGCATGTTCTCATTCATAAGTGGAAGCTGAACAATGAGAACACATGGACACAGGGAGGGGAACATCACACACAAAGGCTTGCTGGGGGTTTGGGGGCAAGGGGAGGGACAGCATTAGGACGAATACCTAATGCATGTGGGGCTTAAAACCTAGATGATGGGTTGATAGGAGCAGCAAACCAGCATGGCACGTGTATAGCTGTGTAACAAACCTGCACATTCTACACATGTATCCCAGAACTTAAAGTAAAATAAATAAATAGATAGCACAAAAAAAGAATGCCTGACAATCCCAAATATGTATGCGCCTAATAAGAAGACTTCAAACTATATAAAGCAAAACTCGACAACCAGAGAGAAAAATAGACAAACGCACAGTCATAGTAGTAGAGCTTAACACTTCCATCTCAGGAATTGATAGAACAGGTACACACATACACAATTACTAAGGATATAGAAGTTTGGGCAACACTCTTAAGCAAGTTGACCTGATCGACATCTATAGAACACAATAACCAATAATTGCATATTACACATTATTTTCAAGTGTGCAAGAAATATTAAACAGGATAAGTCATATCCTGAAACAAAATGAAAATTTTCAATAAATCTCAAAGTATTGAAATAATATATAATGTGTTGTCTGAACACTATGAAATTAAGCATCAATTATAAAAGAGAGTCCAACATTTGGAAATTAAACAATAATCCATTATCAAATAATGAATCACAAGGAAATTAAAAAATATTCAAAGGGAATGATTATAAAAACCAAACTAATAAAATGTATGAGATGCAGGTGTTTTAAATGCCTGTATGAGAAAAATAAGAGATGTTAAAAATCAGTTTTCTAAGTTCTGTCTTAAGAAGTCAAAAAAACCATTCCACAATGTATACATATTCTGAAACATCTTGTTGTATGCCATAAGTATATATCATTTTTATTTGCCAATTAAAAAGAAAATAAATTGTAAAAAAAAATTAAAAAAATAAATTACATACCTTAAAAATCACTACTATAAGCCAACGTAGCAAAGATGGGAAGTTATGTTCATGGGAGATGAGAGTAAAGATGAGCTATAAAAAGTTAAAAAAATAAGGCCAGGCACAGTGACTCATGCTTGTCACCTGAGCACTTTGGGAGGCTGAGATGGGGGGATTGCTTGAGCCCAGAAGTCTAAGATCAGCCTAGGCAACATAGTGAGACCCAATCTCTACAAAAAATAAGGATAAAAAAGTTAGCCAGGCGTGGTGGCATGCACCTGTAGTCCCTGCTACTCAGGACGCTGAGGCGGGAGGATCCCTTGAGACTGGGAAGTTGAGGCTACAGTGAACCATGGTCGTACCACTGCACTCCAGCTTGGGCAACAGAGTGAGATCCTGTCTAAAAGATCAGGAAAATCAGCAAAGCAAACCAGTGATCCTTTAAAAAGTCATTAAAATGTATAAAGCCCTAGGATTACAGAATAAGGAGAAAGAGGAATTCGAATATTAGAAATGAAGAAGAGGCTATCACTATAGAGTCTAAAGATACTTAAAAGAGTCCGGGCGCGGTGGCTTACGCCTGTAATCCCAGTAATCAGGGAGGCAAAGGCTGGTGGATCACGAGGTCAAGAGATTGAGACCATCCTGGCCAACATGATGAAACCCCATCTCTAAAACTACAAAAATTAGGAGAATCACTTGAACCTGGGCTGGGAGGCAGAGGTTGCAGTGAGTCAAGATCACGCCACTGCACTCCAGCCTGGTGACAGAGTGAGACTCCATCTCAAAAAAAAAAAGATACTTAAAAGATTAAGAAAGGCATGTTGTGAAAATGTTGTACCAGTACATTATATTTGTAACTCAAATAAAATGGAGAAACTATTTGAAAAATATAATTGATCTATAAGAGAAACTGAATTTGTAATTTAAAACTCCTTCCCAAAGAAAACCGAAGGTACTGAGACAACTGAATATTTATATGAGAACGATAAACCTAGACCCTTACATAAATAACTCAAACTGAATCAGAGGCCTAAGTGTAGGAGCTAACACTATAAAATTTCTAGAAGAAAACACAGGGGAAAATTTCTATGACCTCTAGTTAGGCCAAGAGTTATTATATGTGACACCAAAAGCATGAACGAGGCATAAAATTCATTCATTGGTCTTCACTAAAATTAAAAACTTTGGCACTCAAAAATACACAATTAAGAAAACAGACAAAGGGAAAGATTGGAAATCATATTTCTGGTGTAGGACTTGTACCCAGAACATATAGGACTCTTGGCTGGGCAGATCGCTTGAGCTCAGGCATTCAAGACCAGCCTGGCAACATAGTGATATCTCTACAAAAATTTTTAAAAATTCGCATGGTGTGGTGGCATGTGCCTGTAGTTTGGGAGGCTGAGGTTAGAGGATTGCCTGAGCTCAGGAGGTCAAGGCTACAGTGAGTCAGGATTCCACCACTGCACTCCAATTTGGATGACAGAGTGAGACACTGTCTAAAAAAATAAAAATGAGGCCAAGGCAGGCAGATCAAGAGGTCAAGAGATCAAGACCATCCTGGCCAACATGGTAAAACCCCGTCTCTGCCAAAAATACAAAAATTAGCCGGGCATGGTGGTGTGTGCCTGTAATCCCAGCTACTCGGGAGGCTGAGGCAGGAGAATCGCTTGAACCCAGGAGGCAAAGGTTGCAGTGAGCCGAGATTGCGCCACTGCACTCCAGCCTGTGAGACTCTGTCTCAAAAAAAAAAAAAAAAAAAAAAAAGCTGGGCGCAGTGGCTCACGCCTGTAATCCCAGCACTTTGTTGGGAGGCCA
This sequence comes from Pongo abelii, assembly GCF_028885655.2. Taxonomy (NCBI): domain Eukaryota; kingdom Metazoa; phylum Chordata; class Mammalia; order Primates; family Hominidae; genus Pongo; species Pongo abelii. The sequence goes on from NC_071993.2 coordinate 139,513,160, forward strand.
AGGCGGTGGATCACAAGGTCAGGAGTTCCAGACCAGCCTGGCCAATATGGTGAAACCCGGTCTCTACCTAAAATACAAAAATTAGCCGGGAGTGGTGGCAGGCGCCTGTAGTCCCAGCTACTTGGGAGGCTGAGGCAGGAGAATCACTTTAACCCGGGAGGTGGAGGTTGCAGTGAGCCAAGATCGCGCCACTGCACTCCAGCCTGGGCGACAGAGGGAGACTATGTCTCAAAGAAAAAAAAAAAAAAAAAAAAAGACAGAGAGAGAGAGAAAGAAAACAATCTAATAAAAAGGTAGGTAAAAGACTCGGAAAGCCAGGCATGGTGGTGTGCGCCTGTAATCCCAGCTACTTAGGAGGCTGAGGCAGGAGAATTGCCTGAACCTGGGAGGCGGAGGTTGCAGTGAGCGGAGATCGTGCCACTGCACTCTAGCCTGGGCAACAGAGTGAGACCTTGTCTCAAAAAAAAAAAAAAAAAAGAAAAGAAAAGAAAAATCATTTCACCAAATAAGACATACAAATGGCTCCATGGCTAATACACATGTAAAATGTGATAAACATTATGAGTCACTGGGCAAATAAAATTTTTAAAATTGCTTTTAGTTTATTTTTTCTTCTTCCTGCCTACTGTTTCTACCTCTGAAGAAGCAAAGTAAAAATTTAAACCTCCATGAGACACAACTACACACTTATTAGGATTGCCATAATTTAATAAAAAACACAATACCAAGGGTTGGATGTGGCAGAACTGGAGTTCATATTTTGTTAAAGTGATGCAGCTACTTTGTTTTTTGTTTTGTTTTGTTTTGAGATGGAGTTTTTCTCTTGTCGCCCAGGCTGGAGTGCAGTGGCGTGATCTTGGCTCACTGCAACCTCCGTGTCCTAGGTTAAAGCAATTCTCCTGCCTCAGCTTCCCAAGTAGCTGGGATTACAGGCGTTCGTCATCACACTCAGCTAATTTTTGTATTTTTAGTAGAGATGGGGTTTTACCATGTTGGCCAGGCTGGTCTCAAAATCCTGACTTCAGGTGATCCGCCGACCTCGGCCTCCCAAAGTGCTGGGATTACAGGCGTGAGCCACCACGCCCAGTCATGATACAGCTACACTGGAAAACAGTTCATTTATTTTAAATTTAAGCATAATCTTACCATATGACCCAGTAATTTCACTACCAGGAATCTAGCCAAGAAAAATAAAATATATGCCTTAAAGATAGGTGCATGAATATTCATAGCAGCATGATTTCATAGCCCCAAACTGTAGATAGTCCAAATGTCCATCATCTGGTGAACAGATAAACAAATAGTATATCCATACAATAGAATATTATTCAGCAATAAAAAGGAATGAAATACTGATGCCTTCTACTACATGGATGGACCTCAAAATCATTATTCTACATAAAACCAGATGAAAAGATGACATACTGACTCCGTTTACCTAAAATGTGCACCCCATTGTCCAGGCAAACATGTAGAGTCAGTGCTTCCCTAGGGCTGGGGTGAGAGCGGAATGAACTGCAGACAGCTGTGGGAATGCAGGGGCTGAGGGTACTTATCCTAAAGTGGGAGTGTGGGGATGGTATAAATTTACTGTGAGTTGAATAAAAATTGTGGTATTGTGTCTTCACAATGGCTTGTGGCCAAGGGTTTTTTTCCCCTTCCTTTTGTCATCTCTATTGAGGCATAATTTACATAATATAAAATTCATCTATTGCACCTTAGATGGATTTTTTTTTTTTTTTTTGAGATGGAATCTCACACTCTCTCCCAGGCTGGAGTATAATGGCACGATCTCGGCTCACTGCAACCTCCCCCTCCCAGGTTCAAGTGATTCTCCTGCCTCAGCAGTAGCTGGGATTACAGGTGCCTGCCACCACACCCGGCTAATTTTTTGTATTTTTAGTAGAGACAGGGTTTCATTATGTTGGCCAGGCTGGTCTCGAACTCCTGAACTCAAGCCATCCACCCGCCTCAGCCTCCCAAAGTGCTGGGATTATAGGCGTTAGCGACCGTGCTCAGCCCTTAGATGCAATTTTTAAAGAGGTTACAGACCAGAGGGTGAGTGAAGTGGCTCTGTTTACAGGAAGAAGGCACATGTTGGCCTGGGACTAGTTTGGGGACCCTCTGGAGAGTTGGCCTTGGGTCATCTTAGACATTGTCCCATCAGGCTATGTGGAGGGTGATGTGACTCCAGTTGGCTAGTCTCAACATAATTCTACATAAACCACCCCAAAATTAGTAGCATGAACGCCAAGCATTTACCTCTCACTCTGCAGGTGGGCTGGGATTGGCTGGGCTTGGCTGGGATTGCCTGGGCTTGGCTGGGCTTGGCTGGGCTTGGTCAGTCTTGGCTCTGGGCCACAGATGCAGCTCGCATCTATTCTATGGGTGTCTCATTCTTCTGGGACAAGCAGGTCACCATGTGCCTCCCATGAGCATGCAAAGGTGCAAGACAGTAGCTGTGGGAGGACATCCAGGGCCCATCTTGCTGGCATCCCCCCAACATCCCTTTGACCAGTCGGGCCTCACTGTGTTCCATCCCACTCTCCAGTCGGGCCTCTCTGCTCCCTCCCACCTGACACCCCATTGGCCAAACAAACCACATGGCAAGCCAGTCCCAGGATGGTGAGGTGCACTGCGACCACCCCAAGGCCATGGCAGGGTATGGAGATGTCATTTATTGTAAGATGGACAGATAAGCTGGACCAATAATTTACAGATTCCAGCAGAGTGAGGACACCCAGATGCACCAGGACTGTAGGAAATCACAATGGCGGCAACGCCTTGGCCTTCCTGGGGACAGGGAGCCCTATTTCCAAATACAGTCACATTCTGAGGAGCCGGGGGTTAGAACATCAAGTCTGCCCTTGACCTCACACAAGCCAGGCTCCTCCAGGCCCTCTGCTCCACCAGGCCTCAACATGGTGCACGAAGGATTGAACAAACGCCAACATCATTTGTAAGAACTCCAGGCTGCATCCCAAGGGTGACCTGGCCCCCAAATGCCTGCCTGAGAAAACTTAAGCTGCCCAAAGGATCTCTTGTTGGCTCCAGCAACCCCTGAGAATAGGGCCCTATGCCCCAGCCTCTGCGGGGGTGGGGCCTCACTTCCATAACCGCAGTCAACAAACCTATTATAGACAGGTCTCCTGTGCACCCACCCCCTTCCCACTCTAAGTTTTCACTTCCCCAGCCCTCCTGAGCCCCAGCGGACCCCCACCCCTCACTGTCCCTTTAAAACCCGCAGTCACCGCTGTGCAGATTCAAGCTGAGTCAGGTCACGCTGGACTCTTCCCCATTGCAACAGTTATGAATAATCACAATCTGCCCTCACCAATCTGGCAATGGGCTGTGTTTATCAGCATGAAAGTGGAGGACACATTCAGCCATAGCACCCATCCTGCACACCCCCCACCATCCCCTACCTGCCCCCTCCCCAGCCTGGATTGTGGGATGTTCCTGGATTTTTTTTCTTGTTTTAGAATTTTATCATTCACACGTGCAATATGCCATCTAGTTTTTCTTGGCTTTATAAACCTCGTAAAAATGTGCCATACTGTATGAGGTCTCCCGTAACTTTTTTTTTTTTTTCTGGAAATAGCTGTTTCTAAGACTTTTTCTCATTGTTGCGAGCACCTATTGTTCATTCATTTTGAGGCTGTAAGATGCTTCCTTGTCTGGCTTCACTGTGATGTATTTGTGCTTTCTCTTGTCCTGGCCTTTCCAGTGCTTTTGCTTAAATGCATGATCCCGCGGGGCACATTTTGGCACCTGTGTCCTGATGCACGCCGCCATCTGCTTCTCTCCTGGAGTCCAAAGGGGGAATTGTGGGGCTGTTGCACTTGAGAATTCAACCCTGCACAGGAGTCCCCAGATGCTCCCAAGATACTGACGAACACCCTCTCACAGCAGCAGGTTCCGTGGGCTTCACCAGCTCAGCAACACAAGGCAGCTGCTTTGCTGGTGCCAGCTGAGTGAGTGTAAGACTCACTCATCTGAAATACAATCTTGGATCAAATTGCATTTCTCTGACAGCTAGTAAAGTGAAGCATCTTTTATATTTTTATTGGCCATTTATTTCTCCTCTACTGTGAGCTATTGGTTTATATCTTTTTACCTATTACTATAAATATATCTCTATATTTTCCCTATTGAATCATAGGAATGCTGCATACTATCTTTATTGGATTATACAGTCTGGATACTAATCTTCATTGGATATAAGAGTCACCAATATCTTCTCTCAGTTTTTGGCTAACTTTTCTTTATGGTATCTTTCTGATGAACAGGAGTATTTCTAGTATAGTGAATTTACCAATATTTATTTTTATGGTGTTTTTGTACCTTGTTTAAGAAATCCTTTCTTAGCCTAAGAACAGAGTAAAATTCACTGACATTTTCTCCTAAGGATGTGTATAAACTCCTGCACTGGCGCATAGCATACCTGTGGGAAACTACACAGGTAATGGGCATGCATCTCAACCAAATTTCACGCCAGTGTAACTACCAGCACAGGAAGTAAAATGTTGCCAGCATCTGAGAAGCCCTGGAATTACTAAGCCCTTCCCAGGACCATACCACCCAGCTTGGGGAGGAGGCACCCTGATCTGGGAAGCCCTCCTGCCTGACACCCATTTGGGGTCATCTGCAGTAGCCACTCTGTTCTTCCTCTAGTGTCCTGGGGTGGAGGTCATGGTTCTCTGCTCTCTCCACAAACATGTGCCTGTCTCAGCCCCATTCTCTCTGGCCCAGGGACCGGTTTGGTTCATGCGTCCCTCTCCTGAACACATTTGATCGTTTACTCAATCCCAGAGTGTTCTTACAAAACCAAAAAGAACAGACACCTGGTTCTGTGTCTGTGAAACGCAGGCCCTCTAAAACGCAAAGCCCAGAGCAGGAGGACGTCTATTTCCTGGTCTAAGTGCTGCCCTGCGTCGGACTCACCACCCTTTCATTCTGTGTACTATGATAATTTCCTTTCCTACTGCTTGTCCTTACTGAAATAATGACGTTTTCAGTCGCTTAGTTTTTGTTGGACCTCTTGGGAATTCTTCTTACCCCTTATAATAGGCTTACCGTGTAATTTTCCACCAAATCAATTTCTCCTTGCACAATGCATTCTGGGCCCAAAACCCGGCTCAAGTCTGGAAACGGGCCAGGAATCATGATTGTTACTGAGGCGCTTGCCCTTGGCTTCCTGGTCACCCATCCTTGATATCTCTTAACTGTATGGACTGAATAGTGCCATCACTGGCTGGCTTAAGACTCCATCCCTAGCGTTCTCACTGGCCTAGGCCAACACCAATGTTCACAGACCGTTGCCCACCCTGGCACCTCATCAATGTATTTCCTCCAATAAAGACAGTTCCTTTCCAAGAGATGTGCTGATCTAATTGTGGTAGACAGAATAATGGCCCTCACCGACGTCCATGTCTGAATCCCCAAAACCTGGGTATATGTTAGGTACATGAATTCAAGTTAAATAATTTAAGATAGAAGGTGGGGTGCATGGGGATTGGAGGCTCACAGGCCATGAAATTGGCTTGGGATGGGGTGATGGATGGAGCTAAACCATTTTGCACCCAAGTCTCAAGGCCAGTGTCTTGGTCCATTTTCTGTTGCTATAAAGAATACCTGAGACTGGGTTATGATTTATACAGGAAAGATGTTTACTTGACTCAGTTTTGAAGGCTGGGAAGCCCAAGAGCATGGCAACAGTTTCTGGTGGTGCTTTTGTCCTGCATCATAACACAGAAGGGAAGTGGAAGGGGGAGTGGGACAAAACATGAGAGGTAGCCTCATGTTATAATAACCCAACCTTGTGGCAATTAATGCTGTCCGGACAGAGCGGGAAGCCACTCCCTCCCTCAAGAATTAGCCCAGTCCCTAAAGAGCAGAATTAATTTCTTAATGGCCTAACCACACCTTAAAGAACTCACCTCCCAACACCCCCACACCTGGACCAAATTTCCAACATATGAATTCCAAGGACCCACTCCAACCACAGCAGCTGGGAAAATGGAGGCCAAGAGCTGGGGATGAGTCTGAGTCTCCCTGGGTACCGAGACAAGTTCACCACTTTGGCTCATCTGAGAAATTCATTAACAATTCATTACACACCCCCTCCTGATGGGCCACAGAACACACCCCCAGCTTTTTCATGGCAGCCTGAAGGCTGCAGCTTCTTGTCTTTCCACACCATTCCACATCTTCCTGGCAAAATTCCAGTCCTGGGTTGTGCTCTCAGAAGACCTATATGGGGAAACAGAGGTCATCTTCACTTTGCAGTCTGAACTCTTTTCAAGGAAGAGCAATGTATTTCAGTTGTCACATTGTATGATGATTGGTTTAGCAGGCACAGCAGAGCAGAAATTGAATCAGCTGCCAGGGGCATTTTGAACATCTTCCAAAAAACAATTTTAGGCCATTTTGAAATCTGTAAACTTATGTAGAAATGTGTATTGTCCTTACATTCAAGTTTCTATAAAGTATATTTTACATTTTAAAAAAAGACTGCCTTTCTTTTGATGTTGTTGACAAAAAGAGTCAAGCTCTGTCAAATACTTAAAGAGGTTTATTTCTGAGCTAAATATGAGTGACCATGGCCCAAGGCAGTCTCAAGAGATCCCAAGATGTGCCCAAGGTGGTTGGGTTGCAAGATGGTTTTATACATTTTAGGGGAACATAAGACATCAATCAATGCATGTGAGGTATACATTGGTTTGGTCCAGAAAGGTAGGACAACTGAAAGCGGGATGGGGAGAGATGCAGGAGAGTGAGCTTACAGGTCATAGGTGGATTCAAAGATTTTCTGATTGACAATTGGTTGAAAGAATTATTATCTAAAGACCTGGAATGAATCGACAAGAAGGAGTGTCTGGGTTAAGATAAGGGGTTGTAGAGATCAAGTTCTTATTGGTAGATGAAGTCTCATTGGTGGCTACTGTTAGAAACATCTGATGGTAAATTCTGATGTTTCTGATATGGTTTGGCTGTGTCCCCACCCAAATCTTATGTTGAATTCCCACATGTTGTGGGAGGGACCCGGTGGGAGGTAACTGAATCATGGGGACAAGTCTTTCCCGTGCTGTTCTCATGATAGTGAATAAGTCTCATGAGATCTGATGGTTTTAAACAGAGGAGTTCCCTGGCTGGGCGCAGTGGCTCACACCTGTAATCCCAGCACTTTGAGAATCCAAGACGGGTGGATCACAAGGTCAGGAGATCGAGACCATCCTGGCTAACACAGTGAAACCCCGTCTCTACTAAAAAATACAAAAAATTAGCCAGGTGTGGTGGCGGGTGCCTGTAGTCCCAGCTACTCGGGAGGCTGAGGCAGGAGAATGCCGTGAACCCAGGAGGCGGAGCTTCCAGTGAGCCGAGATCACACCACTGCACTCCAGCCTGGGTGACAGAGCAAGAGTCCGTCTTAAAAAAAAAAAAAAAAAAAAAAAAAAAAAGGGAGTTCCCTGCACAAGTTCTTGCCTGCTGCCATCCGGGTAAGACGCAACTTGCTCCTTCTTGCCTTCTGCCATGATTGTGAGGCTTCCCCAGCCAGGTGGAACTTAAGTCCAATGAAACCTCTTTCTTTTGTAAATCACCCAGTCTTTAGTATGTCTTTTTTTTTTTTTTTAAGACAGTCTCGCTCTGTTGCCCAGGCTGGAGTGCAGTGGCACGATCTCAACTTACTGCAAGCTCTGCCTTCCGGGTTCATACCATTCTCCTGCCTCAGCCTCCTGAGTAGCTGGGACTACAGGAGTCTGCCACCACGCCTGGCAATTTTTTTTTATTTTTAGTAGAGATGGGGTTTCACCATGTTAGCCAGGATGGTATCGATCTCCTGACCTCGTGATCTTACCGCCTTGGCTTCCCAAAGTGCTAGGATTACAGGCATGAGCCACCACGCTCGGCCGGTATGTCTTTATCAGCAGCGTGAAAATGGACTAACATGGTTTCCTATGTAGACATTTAAAGGGTGCTAGACTCTCAGTTCCTCTCTTCAGGATTAGGAAGTCCTGGAAGGGTAAAGATCCAGTTATGTTAGATTCTATCCAGATACAAATCTCCGCCCCACAAAAGACAGCTTTGCAGGGCCATTTCAAGATATGGAAAATAAACAAATTTGGGGGTAATTATCTTGATTTCTGTCTTTATCTGCCATGTGATACTACGCCAGAGTCAGTTGGAGTTGGTATCTTACTGCTACAGAGTCTGTTCTGTCAGTCTGAAGACCTCTATTTTATTTTTGAGACACAGTTTCACCCTGCCACCAGGCTGGAGAGCAGTGGTGCGATGTCGGCTCTCTACAACCTCCACCTGCTGGGTTCAAGTAATTCTTGTGCCTCAGACTCCCAAGTGGCTGGAATTATGGGTGCACGCCTGGCTAATTTTTCTATTATTAGTAGTGATGGGGTTTCCCCATGTTGGCCAGCTAGTCTCGATCTCTTGACCTCAAGTGATCTGCCTGCCTTGGCCTCCCCAAGTGCTGGGAATACAGGCGTGAGCCACCTCGCCCGGCCAAGATCTCTATTTTAATGTTAATGCTGGTGAGTTTGTCTAACCCCAAAAGGAGAGGCGTATCATGAGGCATGCCCAGTCCTCCGCTGCTGGTCACGGTCTGAACCAGGAGGCGCACCTAGTCCTTCGCTGCTGGTCACAGTCTGAACCAGGAGGCGCGTCCAGTCCTCCGCTGCTGGTCACGGTCTGAACCAGGAGGCGCGCCCAGTCCTCCGCTGCTGGTCACCGTCTGAACCAGGAGGCGCGCCCAGTCCTCCACTGCTGGTCATGGTCTGAAGTAGTTTTCAGGGTTCTTTGGAATCCCCTTGACCGAGAAGAGGGGTCCATTCAGTTGGTTGGGGGACTTTGAATTTTGTTTTTGGTTTACAATGTAGAAGAATATTAATTATTGGAAAAACATCACACATAACTTATGGCAGCTTCACAATAAGGTATTACATAAAAAAACTAAAGCAGATTAAAACTGTTTTATTTCGTGTATTGGAAAATATTACTTTCTCTGGGCAAGATGGTATTGCAAGTTCAAGCTTAGAGGCTGATATGGTTTGGCTATGTCTCCACTCAAATCTCATCTTGAATTCTCACATGCTGTGGGAGGGACCCGGTGGGAGGTAACTGAATCATGGGGGCAGGTCTTTCCGAGGCTGTTCTTGTGATAGTGAATATGTCTCACGAAATCTGATGATTTTAAAAAGGGGAGTTCCCCTGCACAAGCTTTCTCTTCTTTTGCCTGCTGCCCTCCATGTAAGATGTGACTTGCTCCTCCTTACCTTCCACCATGATTGTGAGGCCTCCCCAGCCATGTGGAACTTTAAGTCCATTAAACCTCTTTTCTTCTCAGTCTTGGGTATATCTTTATCAGCAGCGTGAAAACAAACTAATACAGAGGCCCTCCCACAATTCTCCCCACCCATGGCTACAATAGGTAATTTTTATTAAAAAAAAAAATTTTTTTAAGACAGGGTCTTGCTCTGTCACCCAGGCTGGAGTGCAGTGGCATGCTCTTGGCTCACTGCAATCTTTGCTTACCAGGTTCAAGCAATTCTCCTGCCTCAGCCTCCCGAGTACCTGGAACTACAGGTATGCACCACCATGCCTGGATAATTTTTGTATTTTTAGTGGAGACGGGGGTTTCGCCATGTTGGTCAGGCTGGTCTCAAACTTCTGACCTTAGGTGATCCGCCCGCCTCAGCCTCCCAAAGTGCTGGGATTACAGGTGTGAGCCACCATGCTTGGCCTATAACAGGTAATTTTTAAAACAAAAATTTAAAAACCAGCAACACTTCATAGACCAAAAATGAATCAGAAACACATAGCAGCTCACAGGACCCAGACTTTGGGCCTGTGGGGGCTCTGGGCCCAGAAAGAGGGAAAGGTGCTTGGGAAGGCTGTCCCTGAAGAGTGAGGGGCAGAAAGTGCCTGAGAGTAGTGGAGAACAGCCAAGAACATCGCTGAAAACCAGGGCTGGAATAAGTCTCTTGCCTCTGTAACTGCCCTGTGGGTTCACCTTGCCTGCTGCCTAGACAGAGCCAATTTACCAAGACAGGGGAATTGCAATGGACAAAGAGTAATTAACGCAGAGCCGGCTGTGCAGGAGACCGGAGTTTTACTATTATTACTCAATCAGTCTCCCTGCGCATTCTGGGATCAGAGTTTTTAAAGATAATTTGGAGGGTGGGGCTTTGGGACATGAGGAGTGCTGATTGGTCAGGCTGGAGATGGAATCATAGGGGGTCGAAGTGAGGTCTCCTTGCTGTTTTCTACTCCTTGGTGGGTGCCAGAACTGCTGGAGCCAGATTACAGGTCTGGGTGGTGTCAGCTGATCCATGGAGTGCACGGTTTGCAAAATATCTCAAGCTCTGATCTTGGGTTTTACAATAGTGATGTTATACCCAGGAGCAATTTGGGGAGGTTTAGACTCTTGGAGCCAGAGGCTGCAGGACCCCTAACCTATAATTTCTAATATTGTACCTAATTTGTTAGTCCTGTAAAGGCAGACTGGTCCCTGGGCAAGAAGAGGGTATTTTCGGGAAAAGGCCATTATCCATTTTGTTTCAGAGTCAAACAATGAACTGAGTTCCTTCCCAACGTTAGTTTGGCCTATGCCCAGGAATGAACAAGAACAGCTTAAAAGTTAGAAGCAAGATGGAGTCAGTTAGGTCTGATCTCTTTCACTGTCATAATTTCCTCAGTTATAATTTTGCAAAAGCAGTTTCACTTCCATGAAAGGAATGTGAAAAAACATAAAACTTCTGCAGCGATATCTGGGGATGGAGACCAGGACAGCCCTCGGCCCAGCCTCTTGCTGGCTCCAGGACTGGATCTACAGTTCCCAATGGCAAGGCCAGGCAAGCACCCAAGCATGACCCCAAAAGGCTGGACGGAGGCTCCTGCCAGAGCATGACACACAGTGAATACTCAGGGAAACAGAACATAAGCCCCCTCTGCAGAAGCCTGCAAGCCTAGATTTCAAAACACAGGACTCCAAGAAGACAGGTAACAGTATCAGCCATCAACTGGTATATTCAGCCCAGGGGAGATGAAAACAATAAAGCACAGTTTAAAATAAATGTGTCTAGCCCGGGCAGTGGCTCAGGCCTGGCAGTGGCTCACGCCTGTAATCTCAGCACTTTGGGAGGCTAAGGCAGGTGGATGGCTTGAGCTCAGGAGTTCGAGACCAGCCTGGGCAACATGGTAAAACCCAGTCTCTACAAAAAATACAAAAACTAGCCTAGCGTGGCGGCACATGCCTGTAGTCTCAGCTACTTGAGGGGTTCAGGTGGGAGGATTGCTTGAATCTGGGAGGCAAAGGCTGCAGTGAGCCGAGATCACACCACTGAACTCCAGCCTAGGTGACAGACTGAGATCCTGTCTCAAAAAATCAATAAAATAAATAAATAGATATGTTTGGGATTCTCATGGTAGATAAAGAAAGAAAACAGCCATGAACATTAAAAACAGATTATAAAACAAAAACTGGAAGAAATAAGAATAGACACAAAAAACAAAATTAGAAATAGAGACCAATGCGGTTTTATTTAAAAACTCAATAGATTAAACTAACTGGACGGAGACAGAGCTAGTAAACTGGAAGATCATAAACCCAGAACACAGAGACCAACACTGGGAAGCGCAGTTTGAGAGATGGAGAAGACACTGAATGGGTGCAACCTACTCCCTTTTACGAGATCCAGAACAAGAATTCTGTCAGGGTGCAGAGGTTCCACGGGAGGACAGATGGCCGGGAAGGGCTGGGAACTGAAACTTTGCTATCTCAGGTGAGAAGACACGGCCAGAGCCAGGCAACACAGCCAAACCAACCCATACTCAGAAATACTACGGCGAAATTTCAGAACAAAGACATGAAAAGAGAAGACAGATTTCCTTCATGGAAGTGGCAATGCCACGGGCAGCAAACTTCTCGGCAGGGTAGCAGCAGTCGCTGCCCCAGAGGAAGGTCCTAAAACCACGACAGGAAGTGACTCAACAAGGAACGTGGCACCAGCTCCACAGCCACTCAATAATCAGATCAACACGAACACTTCCTTCGTTCCTACGTTGGGAGGCTCACCCAAGAATACTTGCCAGAAGGCTACCAATGGATACAATCTGGCTGGGCAAAAACTGAGCACAGAAAAGGGCAAAACATGCTCGTACATACAATTAACTACTGACTACAAAAATTAATTTAGCATGAAAAATGTGAAACAAAAACCTGAGGCAACAATAACAAGCAAGAGGGAATACGCTCAAATGGTTAGTAAATGTTTTATTTGTGAAGAGAGATACTGGAATGCTGAACCTTGTTAGAAATAGCATCGTGCTGAAATCTTCCATCCCTTTCGCCGCTCACGGCACCACCCATGCCACTCCCCATTCTCTCCTTGCTCTGCCCGGGTGGTTGGCCTCCCCACGCTCCTGGGAAGTTACTGGTTGTGCTTTCAGCTTCCTGATTGGTAGATAGTTCGGTATGTACGAAAACTTTTTTTTTGAGACAGGGTCTCGCTGTCACCCAGGCTGACATTCAGTGGCACAATCATAGCTCATTGCAGCCTGAAAATCCTAGGTTCAAGCGATCCTCTTGCCTCAGCCTCCCACACAGCTGGAACTACAGGTGTGTGCCACCACACCCAGCATTTTTTTTTTATTTTTAATTTTTGTAGAGACTGGGTTGCCCAGGCTGGTCTCCAACTCCTGGCCTCAAGCGATCTTCCCACCCTGGCCTCCCAAAGTGCTGGGATTACAGGCGTGAGCCATCGTGTCCGGCCTAAAAACATCTCTTACTGTGATCTTTTCACAAAAATAAAACGTAACTCCCCTCAAAGTGGATAGTCGTTTCTCCATATAATTCTGTCGTTTCCTTAAAAAAGTGAAATCAGGCCGCGCGCGGTGGCTCATGCCCGTAATCCCAGCACTTTGGGACGCCGAGGCGGGCGGAGCACGAGGTCAGGAGATCGAGACCAGCCTGGCCAACATGATGAAACCCCGTCTCTACTAAACATACAAAAATTAGCTGGACGTGGTGGCGCGCGCCTGTAGTCCCAGCTACTGGGGAGGCTGAGGCAGGAGAACTGCTTGAACCCGGGAGGCGGAGGTTGCAGTGAGCCGAGATCACGCTACTGCACTCCAGCCTGGGAGACAAAGCAAGACTCCACCTCAAAAAAAAAAAAAAAAAAAAAGTGAAATCATGGCTGACTCCAGCTAAACTGTCCGGGTTTCAAGAGTGTTTCTGGGTGGGATAGAGGGTGCTACTTTTCATTAACAGTTGGATCCTGGAATGAAGATGCACGGGACTCCAGGGTTCCACATGACCACGCCAGCACCTCCCCTCCCGCCCGGTGTCATTTCATCTTCTTCCAAATTCTCAAAACCCTTCCTCACGACACTCACTGCGTTTCCTCGCCCCCCTCACTCCTCCGTCCACTGCAGGAGACTCAGCAGAGGCAGCCTTACTTCTCCAAAGAGGACGGTCTGAGTCTGCGTTCCCCTGGGAGCAAGCTCTGAGGCAATATATGGGGACAAGCAGCTCATGTGGGAAGTGGCTCCAGGAAGCCCCAGGGTAGAAGCGGGGAGTGAGCCCAGCGGGAAGGGCCGGCAGCGAGGGCGGCTCCAAAGGTGGTGCCTCAGCATCAATTCTTTTCTGCTCGGCTGTCCTCGAGCAGCCCCGCCCGCCCCGGGCCCTCCGGCTCCCCAGACGGCACTCAGCATCCCGCTGTCTTCCTTCCCCTCTGTGCCAGGCTGGTCGCCCCTCCAGACCCTCTCGGTCCCTACTTGCCCGTCGGCCACCGCCCCTTCAAGGCCGCTGGCGCGGAAAAACGGATGCTGCCGTTGGCCGCGTGCGTGCGCAGGCGCACCACACACCCTGCCACCCCCCCCCCCCCCCCGCCCGCCCCCGCGCAGGCGCACCACAACCGCCCCCGCAAGCGCACCCCCGCCCCCGCGCAGGCGCACCACAACCCGCCCCCTCCCGGGCAGGCGCACCACACCCCGACTCCCTGCCGCGCAGGGGCACCCACACCCCGCCCCCGCACGCAGGCACTAGCCCCCACAACACGCACAACCCCGCGCGCAGGCGCACCACAGACTCGCGCGCAGCGTGGCGCCTGCGGGTTTCCGTACCGGCGTCTCCATGGCGACCGCGTTGGCTGGGTGGCCTCCATTGTCGGGCTCTTGCTGTCAGCGGCGGGGCTCGCCAGCGCTCCAGTGGGCGGGGGCGCGGCAGGTGAGACGCGGCGGGTACGGCCCGCTCACTGAGCCCTCGAGGCGGGCGGCGGCAGGAAGGTGGTGCCTCGGCCCCTCGTGCCCTGTCGCCTAGCTCCAGCCGGGATGCTGACGGCAAAGGCTACACTCCTCAGGCCTGGAATGTGAGGCCCAGAGCGTCGGATCCAACTCAGCCTCGCCCGGATGGGGAAACCGAGGCAGGGAGCGGGGGTGGGCGTGCGTGGGGATCCCTTGAAGGCAGCCTCGGAAACCCCACGGAGCCTGCGCTGCCTGCGCCCCGTGTAAGTCCAGGCTGTTGTTTCACTTCTGGTTTTAAGATACTTTCCCTGTTGTGAGGTTTGAAGCCTCCCCTCCTCTGTTTTAAGTTCCGTGATTCGGAGAAAACAAGTGAACTGACCGTGAAAAAGCCCGCAGGCTTGCATGGAATGCAGGCCGCCTGGGGTCGAACCCTGCTGGGTCCCAGTGTCGCCTCTACCCCCCAATTAACTGCGCCCCGGAGCAGTTCCCTAACTGATCTACGCCTCATATGCCAATCACTGGGCTGTTGAGTGACTTGAATTAGATGAGCTGATGCGTTCCAACGCTGATTCTTATTGCCGAATAAATTGTTTGGAAATTGCAGGTGGAAGCGTACCTCGCTGAATGAGGTTTCGGTGAACAATACTTCTGAGTAAAAGTGTTGCTGGACAACGAAAATTCGAGATTAATTTAACAGGTTTTTCCCCGGCGCTTAACTGGGTGTTAGCCAGACTTAGTTCTGGTCACTGGGTCAAAATGGCAAACAAAAGACAGGCTTCCTGGCCTCAAGAAACTAAAAACATAGTTCCAATGGCACAGAGCCACACCAGACGTAAGAAACAGTGCGGCACTATTCACAATAGCAAAGACTTGGAACCAACCCAAATGTCCAACAATGATAGACTGGATTAAGAAAATGTGGCACATATACACCATGGAATACTATGCAGCCATAAAAAATGATGAGTTCATGTCCTTTGTAGGGACATGGATGAAATTGGAAATCATCATTCTCAGTAAACTATCGCAAGGACGAAAAACCAAACATCGCATGTTCTCACTCGTAGATGGGAATTGAACAATGAGAACACATGGACACAGGAAGGGGAACATCACACTCTGGGGACTGTTGTGGGGTGGGGGAGGGGGGAGGGATAGCATTAGGAGATATACCTAATGCTAAATGACGAGTTGGTGGGTGCAGCACACCAGCATGGCACATGTATACATATGTAACTAACCTGCACATTGTGCACATGTACTCTAAAACTTGAAGTATAATAATAAGAAAAAAAAAAGTGAAAAAAAAAAAAACAGTGCAAACTTCCACCCGCCCCCAGTCATTTCATGGAAGCGTTGCAGTTGATTTACAGGCTTTGAAATGTTCTGATCTGTTTACATCCCTAAAATGATCATTGCTATTGTGTGCCTTTGCGTTTTCCAGGAGTTAAATCTTGGAACTCCATTGTACAAAGTGAAAGCAGAATTTTAATCTGAACCTCTTTGTATTCCTTTTTTTTTTTTTACATGTTTAAAAGTCAAATTTTTGCTACTGCTTAGGAAAAATGATAGCTTTTAAAGCAAGTTAAATTACTGTAGATCTGCCACACAGCTATTCTGTTTTGCCTCGGTATAATTAGTTGTTTCTACGTTTCCCTTTCCTGTGTCTCCAGGTGACTCCAGACCAAGGAGGATGAGCTGCTATCCCTGGAAGAGAACGGATGGAGGGAAGCAGCTCCTACAAAGTTCCCTCTGTGGCTGCTACTGATCTGGAGGAGGGTGCTGGTCAGACTAGGAGCTTGCCTGCCACCCCCTCCAAAGATGTTCACAAGGGTGTTGGAGGCATCATCTTTTCCTCCTCACTGATTTTAGACTTGAGTGAAAGTGGTCTGTGCCGTTTGGAGGAGGTCTTTAGAATCCCCAGCCTTCAAGTAAGTGGGGCTGCTCCTCAGGCTGTGTGCCCACAGGTCCACTGTAGACAGAAATGGGAATCTACCCCTGGGCTTTATTTGTAGGCTTCTTTCTCTTTGGAAGTGATGAATTCTAAAATGAAATAGAGGAAAGGTTAACTCATAGTTTCCTATGCCAATCACAACAAAATGGGAAATTCGTGATGGGGACCAACCAATGGAAATAGTACATCTATTTAGACGAAGGTGTCTGTTCTCTTCCTTGCAGTTCATCTCTCAAAACCTGTGGTAGAAACTACTGCCAAACACCCTTGGTCTCTTAATTAAAACACAAAACCTTAAAGAAAATCAGGCAACATGAGCAGTTAAAAACTTTGTTCTCACCCATGATTTTGCTCATGTTACACACTGGTTTTACTTTGTGCCCAGCCCTTCTCCTGGTCAGTCCGCAGTAGATGCTGTCTTGTTCATGCGATTTCTAGAGAAAGCTTCTGTGAGGGCACAGCTTTGATGTTAGACAGTTGAGGGTCCCCCTGCGGCACTTGTCCCTGCTGGGACTCGCGGAATTTCCTTAAACCTCATTTGGTTTAATCGGGAAGGTCGGAATGATCATCTTTTCACATCATTTATTGTGAAAATGAATAACGTGAACGTTCAGTGTCTGGAACATAGTTATGATATTGATTGACTTTCTTTTTGTATTTTTATTAGAGATGGGGTTTCACCATGTTGCCCAGGCTGGTCTTGAACGCCTGAGATCAGGTGATCTGCCTGTCTCAGCCTCCCAAAGTGCTGGAATTACAGGTGTAAGCCACCGCACCTGGCCAGATTGACATTTTTGAGTGCTTTTACAAGAGCTACATATTTAGATTTTTAGTGGCTGCTTAAGTTAAAAACTCTACATTTGCCTTGTCTTTGCTGTCAGGGCAGCGCTGGTCTTGCTCTTTCTTTCCTTCCTGCTGACATCTAGGATGAGGCACTGGTCACAGGGACCTGCCTTGTCCTGGCTCCTGTTACACAGGTGTCACTTTTAATGAACAGATACCCTCAGCCCTGAATAAGGGATCCAGCAGAGCCCTGAGGTTTCTGTTACCTTTATGCATAAAGGGACAAAGAGGAAATTCCAGAGGTCTTCAGGCTTAATGAAGAAACTTGATAACTGTTTATACCTTTCAGAAGACAAATGTCAGTATAAATTTTATTACCATGGCATCAAGTCTTTAAATGAGGTCATCAGAGTGGTAGACTTTCTGCAGCTGTGGCTGCAGTCTCTGAAGTCATAAACAGCACTTCCAGAGATCCCCCATCCTCACATGAGGCTCCCAGGACCTAATAGGAAAGATGGAACTTGTATTGTGACATACCCAACTCACTGTTCACCACATGAGAAACAAACTTACCCATCCAAACCCAAAGAATGGACTCAGAGAACAGTGGAAGAAAGACTTTTTAATGACGGTCTTGCAAGATTGGGTGTCTGCTGGGCAGGCACACCCAGCAGGGTTACAACAAGCCATTTATCCCCTAGTGCGCAGGTCCCGCCCCAGTTCCTCATAGGCTGAGTACTGTGGGGGTCACAGTCTTCCTGGACGTTGCCTATTGGTTGCTGGGCAGGGGCTGTAGGTATTTTCTTTAGGGTTGTCCTGCTTTATTTTGTCATGGCCCACAATGCATTGCAATCCCAGTCAGCTCAGGGGCTCTTCAAGTATTTCACTTATGACCTAAGTAGCTGGGCAGGCTGATAAGAGCAGACAAAATGAGCTATTTTGCAGGCTAGTAAACTTTCATCTTAGACTAATCTTCTTTGGTTTGGGTGAGGGCAACTAAGGCGTGGGGAATGGCCAGCAAGCAGGCATTGGCTATCCAAGTAGGGGCCTAGTACATCCTGTTTTCTGTAGTTTGCTGACCTAAGCCCATTCAAGGCACTTTGTCTTGGAAATGGACCACTGTATATATTATTTCCTTCAACCATAACCAGCTCCAAGTCACAGGTGGTGCCTGCATTTCCAGAGGTGCTGGGGAGGAAGAAGAGTGTTATCTTTCTGAGATTCCTTTTACTGGCATTGAGAACGACGTGGTTTCAAAGCTGAGCACTGGAATCAGCTTGCCCTGGGCGGGAAAGAACAGGACCAAGAAGCGTAAAACCACTCCTGCAGAGGCCCGAGAAAGGCAGCATGTGGAAGCATGCACATGCCTGTATGTGGGGGGTGCACACCCATGTACGTGGGGGCACACACTGTGACCTGTGATTGCCAGGATGCTTTCTGGAGACCGAGCCAGCTGCCAGCAAGCAGTGACTCTGGCAATCTCCTAACAGAGATAAGACAGTGTTTCCAATGCCTTTCTGAAGAGTGTGATTTTTCCAGTCAATGTTTCTCCAGTTGGAATCTGTCAGTGATTTGGATCAGGGACACGGTGTTGAAGGTGGAATGGGGAGGCACGTGGCGCTCTGTGCAATGTGCAGTGTGTGTTTTATAGAGAAGGCAACATAATCACAACAGCCAATCCACGCGCTGTTCTTTAGTGCTGCCCACATTGCCCCATCCCACAGATGAGGACACTGGAGCACAGAGAGGTTCAGGAACTTGCTCAAGGTCACACAGCCAGTAGATTTTGAAACCTAGATGTGGATCCAGGCAGTCTGGCTTCGAGATCATCGTTCCGAACATCTGTTTCTCCTCCCTCAGTAAATACAGATACGGATGTAAATATGTATAATGATGTGAGTATAAACAAGTAGCAGCATTAATGACGGTATTGTAAAAATTAGCTATGATCCTCCCACACTGTGACTGTAAAATTATATATATGTTATATGCATTTTACACAGCTAAAATCAGTGTGTGTACATTTCATCTTCCACCTTCCCTTATTTATAATGACTTGAAAACACCGCTGAGTTGATGTGTCAATCTGCTTCTGAAATGATGCTTGCTGAGGTTATTTTTGTTTGCTGCTGATCGTAGAGAACACCATAGCAGACATCTCTGTCCCTGAGTTGGGCTGAGCCCCCCAGACCAGACATGGCTCTGGCTATTTGCTCAATAAGCAGGCAATTTCGGGGACTGCCGAGGGCCAGGTGCCGTGGCAGGTACTGGAGAAAGGGCCGAGACACTGAGTGTGGGGCCCTGGGATTCAGACCATGTCAAAGGCTTTGGGATACAAACAGTGGTGTGCTCGGTCAGCAACAGAGTGCCGGCTCTTCAGGAAGTCAGTTCCCGGTCCGAAGGCCGCTGGAAGGAGTCCTGGTTCTTTTCTTTCTGATTCTTTTGTCTACTGTTTACATCTTTTAAGGGTAAGAGATTGGGTTTTTGTTTTTTAACTTACTATATATGGTTCTGGTTGTTAGTAGTTCTTTTGGAAATAGATTTTGGATATATCATGTTTTAAAAATTAGTTGGTTGACAAAACATTCTCTGATTCTCTTTTCCATGGAAGCAATTGCATCTGCAAAGGAATGCCCTGTGTGTGATTCCTCAAGATTTCTTTCAGTTGCTGCCAAACCTGACTTGGCTGGACCTCCGGTACAATAGAATTAAGGTGCTTCCTTCTGGGATTGGAGCTCACAAGTAAGTTGTTTATGTTTCCAGATTTTAAAAATCATCTTTTAAGCGCACGAGTACCTGTTCTTTCGCTCCTTGTCCTTTACTCTTGATTGAATTTTTACCTCGGAATAGAAACATTTAATAGTATTTTTAAAGCCAGCTAAGAGGTGCGACAGCTGAATGTACCCAACACAGAACTATAACTTGGGATATTTGGTGCCACAGAGAATGCTGTTGCCACAGTGTCTTTTTGCTGGACGGCCAGTGTGATTTTTGTCACAGCCGATTCCAGCTCTGACTCTCCTTGTGTGAAGCTGCCTAAAAATCAGAAGTACCTCTGATGAGTTAAACCAGCAACTTTGGCCAGGTGCGGTGGCTCACGCGTGTAATCCCAGAACTTTGGGAGGCCGAGGTGGGCAGATCACCTGAGGTCAGGAGTTTGAGACCAGCCTGGCCAACATGGCAAAACCCCGTCTCTAATAAAAATATAAAAATTAGCCAGGCGTGGTGATGGATGCCTGTAATCCCAGCTCCTCGGGAGGTTGAGGCAGGAGAATTGCTTGACCCCAGGAGGCGGAGGTTGCAGTGAGCTGAGATCACACCACTGCACTCCAGTCTGGGTGACAGAGTAAGAGTCCATCTCAAAAAAAATAAATAAAAAATAAACCAGCTCCTTTGCTCCTGAGGGCTCCTGTGTAACCCACATTGGTTCTTGGCAAATAATGAGAAATTCTTCTCACTTTGGAAAACTGGGAGCACCCAGCCAAGTTCCAGGTGTCCTGCCCATTCCCACCACTTACCTTCCAGGGGTTTCCTTGCATTCCCACTTGTGGGGTGTAATCCTGCCCATGGTGGAAATGTCACACCTCCTTTCCCCTCCTCAGCCTGGCCCTTCCCCAGCAGCCAGGACTCTACTCTCACTATGGAGATGTCCTCCTTTCCTGAGCCCTGTGCTTCTGTGCCCACATCCCCGGCGCCATGGCTTTTTCACCTTCTGAAGCCATGATCGCCCTTAACTCTTTTTCTTTTCTTTTCTTTTCTTTTTTTTTTTTTGAGACGGAGTCTTGCTCTGTCTCCCAGGCTGGAGTGCAGTGGCGTGATCTCGGCTCACTGCAACCTCCACCTCCTGGTTTCAAGCGATCCTCCTGCCTCAGCCTCCCAAGGAACTGGAATTACAGGTGCCCGCCACCGTGCCTGGCTAATTTTTGCATTTTTAGTAGAAACGGGGTTTTGCCATGTTGGCCAGGCTGGTCTCAAACTCCTGACCTCAAGTGATCCACCTGCCTCAGCCTCCCAAAGTGCTGGGATGACAGGCATGAGCCCCCGCGCCCGGCTACCCGAACCTCTTTTGACCAGTGCTTCAGCCCCTCCTCTGATATGAGTGCGTCTGGGCACAGCCCTGAGGTGGGCATGTGCCTGGCAGGCGCAGGCTGGCAGGGAGGCCTGTGTGGTAGGGGAAGTCTCTAAAGAGGGGCATTGGGGCTCAGAGGTCAGGGCCTCATTGTGGATTTTATTTTAGAAGGGAAGTCACAGGAGGGTTTGAGTAGAGAGGGTGGCGTCAGACTTGGCTTATAGTCACTCTGTGAGGAGGGGAGCTCCAGGGCAAGGGTGGGGCGGGTCACCAGCTGGGGCCACGGCAGCAGCCCATGCATGAGGGGCAGCCTGGGCGTGGCTGGCCACAGCAGGGCCTTGGTGGGACTTCAGAGCTGGTGGGATGCGGGTGGGTGTGGGGCCACAAGAAGAAGAGGCGTATCCAGGGCGCCCCCAGTTCCTACCTGAGGAATAGTGTCTCCCAAAAGCCTTGGTGGCCTCCGTGCGACAGTAGAATAGAGGCTTGTAGGAGGCCCTTCGCTTGCCTTGAACTCACTGGTTTTAAAATGTTTTATAAGAAGTCAGTGTATTTTGCCACACGTAATGGGAGAGAACCATGCATCACTCGCCCTTCAGGTTCTGCGAGGAAGCTGCTTGTCTAATGGCAGGTGGTGTCCGGAGCAGGTGGACACACACCCGGTGCATCTCCATGGGGCTCGTACGGACTGTGGGGTCTGCAGGGCAGATCACAGATGGACCTCGAGGAGAAGAGTGTTCCGGGGCTCAGCTGGTACATCTGCTGAGCCCGGCCAGCCGCTTGTGTTTTGGGGGCTGCGTGGGAGCCAGGTGCTCTCTGGGCAGTTGCCCACCCTGTCCTCGTGACCTCAGGAGGCTTCCAAGCCTGAGGCTGAGAGTGCTTTGGGAAGGATTTCTTCTTCACACGATCATCATCTTCTAGGTTTAGAATCACTGGGTGCTCTTTTGTCCACAAATTGTTTTAGCCTTACACAGTTCTGGAGAGTAAGTGCTACTTAGAGGATGTAAATGAACTAACGCCTGTTCCCATAACTACTTGTGTTTTCCTAAAATAAGTATACAGTCCTCAAAATTTGAAATTCTTTGATTTTGCCAGTCAAAGCTGGCTGCCTATGTTTTTGAAGATATACTTTTATTTGTGATTTGTAACCCATGATAACATTCAAATTAGATCAGCTACAGAGCTGAGACATATTACTTAGAAATGCAAAGTGATTATGGGCTTATTAAAGCCTTAAACCTCTCAAAACATAATTAAAACAGTGACGGTGTTAGCATGCTCCATTCTCAGTGTCCTGGATGTGTCAGCTTGCTAGCAGAGAGAAGATGTAGGAAGCATGGATCAGTTCATTTACCTCCTTAGGCAAACAAGTCCAACTCAATATTTACGTTTATATATTCATTTTAAAATCAATGAAACGAATCAACGGGTAAGCTTTGAATTATTGATAGTATTTAAGGAATTAACATTTATAAATTTATCATTTAAAGTGTGATCAGAATATTTTAATAATATTATTATATAAGGTAGAAAAACCCGTGCTGTACTTTCAGGTTAATAGTCAGTAAACATGCACCCCCCGCAATCCCTCTCAGGCAAAACTGAACCCAGCCCCACCCAGCAGCACGTGAGTGGGCCAGAACCTTTCTGCCTTGACAAAGCCCTGGCGTTGGAGAAGCCGAGGGCATGATGCTGCCCTTGCTGCCCTCCTCAGCATCTGGAGGCCTCTGTTCACCTTATAGAGAGCAGATGCTGTTCTTGTTGGCTGGTTTTATACTAGCAAAATTCAGAGGGAGTAAACCAAAAGCAGTGAACTGAAAGAACCACATTGAAATAATCCACTTTTGTGCAGTTCAAGAAAAGTTTACTTCATAAAGTTTATTCCTTAAAAACTTCAAATAATGGCTGGGCACGGTGGCTCACGCCTATAATTACAGCACTTTGAATGGCCAAGGTGGGCAGATCACAGGGTCAGGAGTTCGAGACCAGCCCGGCCAGCATGGTGAAACTCCGTCTCTACTAAAAAAAAAAAAGTACAAAAAAATTAGCCGGGCATGGTGGCATGTGCCTGTAGTCCCAGCTACTTGGGAGGCTGAGGCAGGAGAATTGCTTGAACCCAGCAGGCAGAGGTTGCAGTGAGCCGAGATCACGCCACATCACGCCACTGCACTCCAACCTGGGCCACAGAGCGAGACTCCATCTCAAAAAAAAAAAAAAAATTTCAGATAACAAGGAAAAGTAGAAAGAAAATTGTCTAAACCTTAAGTAATCTGATTTTCCTGTGGGGTTGCCAATCAAAAAATTAAATGGGATTTAAATGAGGGCTGGGCATGGTGGCTTATGCCTATAATCCCAGCACTTTGAGAGGCTGAGGCAGGAGGATCACTTGAGCCCAGGAGTTCAAAACTGGCTTGAGCAACAGAGGAATACCCTGTGTCTACAAAAAATACAGACATTAGCCAGGCATGGTGGCACATACCGTTAGTCTCAGCTCAGCCAGGCGTGGTGGTGCACACCATTAGCTCAGCCAGGTGTGGTGGCACACACATTAGTCTCAGCTTAGCCAGGCGTGGTGGCACGCACCATTAGTCTCAGCTTAGTCAGGCGTGGTGGCACACACATTAGTCTCAGCTCAGCCAGGCGTGGTGGCGCACACCATTAGCTCAGCCAGGTGTGGTGGCACACACATTAGTCTCAGCTTAGTCAGGTGTGGTGGCACACACATTAGCCTCAGCTTAGTCGGGCGTGGTGGCACACACATTAGTCTCAGCTTAGCCAGGCGTGGTGGCACACACATTAGTCTCAGCTTAGTCGGGCGTGGTGGCACACACATTAGTCTCAGCTTAGTCGGGCGTGGTGGCACACACATTAGTCTCAGCTACCTGCAGGGGCTGAGGTGGGAGGATTGCTTGAGCCCAGGAGACGGAGGTTGCAGTGAGCAGAGGTTGCAGTGAGCTGAGATTGCGTCACTGCACTCCAGCCTGGGCAACAGAGTGAAGACCTTGTCTCAAAAAATAATCATAATAATTAAATGTGAAAACCAAGAAGCATAGTACAATAAAAGGTATGAGATAGAGTTTAATAGAATATATAGATTTTTCCATCATTCAACTAGTAAATTTTTACATTCTTTCCTGTCTGTCCGTCTGTCTAGGCATCCATGATATATTTTAGGCTGCATTTTGTAAGGATGTTACTAGGTGTTAAATGAAAGTAGGCGCCTTCCCGAAATGCTGCCTTAGCTGAGTTTCTTTTGTAGAGGCTTCTCAGAGTCCCCAATGTACAAATCATTCATCTGCAAGCAGGGCAGGATATACTGTGCAGCGGAAGTCTCTCAAACATTTTTGGCCATAGAAAACTTTTTTCACAGAGCATGATAAAACACTGGAATTCCTCATAGCACATCTTAGGAAAGACTGGTTTACAGTGAGGTTATAACTGGAAGGTATGAAAGCCTAAAATAGAGGTTCTTAACGGGGGAGATTTTGCCCGCAGGAGACTGTTGGCAATGTCTGGAGACATCTGTGGTTGTCACGCCTGGAGGTGGGTGATACCCCTGGCATCTGTTGGAGAAAGGCTGGAGGTGTACAATACCCCTCAAGGCAGGGGACACCACACCCCTATGGACTGCCTGGTCCCACATGTCCACGGTGCAGGGTTAGACCTGTGTTTACATACGGCAGCAGACCATTTGTGTGTGCATATTGTAAATTTAAGTGTACCTGTATTGAAGTGGCCCCTGAAAGAGAAGAAAAATGAAGAAACTTGATGGTATATTTTGGAGGTAGTCATTTAATTCTCTGCTTTTTAAAATTTTTCGTTTTGTTTTGCTTTAAAGGCATTTGAAAACTTTGCTTTTAGAAAGAAATCCTATCAAAATGTTACCTGTGGAGCTGGGTAAGTATAAAACAATAAAAAGATGATTTTAAAATGCTATCTTTTGAACTTGCCAGACCTTGTAATGGAAGTATCAGGCATGACGAAGGAGGGTAAGCTAGATATTTTAAAAATCCTTCCTACTTGTAGGACTAAGATAATGTAGCTCTCAAGAGCTGTTGATATAGCACGTCCTGTTCGTGTGGAGGTGTGACATGTGAGCCTTGCGTGAGGCACAGTCACAGTGAGGGCCATTGGCGCCATCACACAGCTAAGGAAACCAGAGGCCCTGCACACACCTCTGCAGGCCCCATGTGCTGTCTCCGCTGCATCTCGCTGGCCTTCCTGGGAAGTTTTACCACTTACATATGTTCCTAGGCCCCATCATGACCACTTTTTTAGACCTCAGAATCTAAACACTTAAAACCAAGGCATAAGCTGACAGACAAGTCAAACAAGCGTAAACTATCACAGAAGCAAGTTTTATGACCTTTAAAATATCTAGCAGAAACAGTATAAATTTGTCTGACTAGTAGCCCAGGAAAAAAATGTCTAAAATTCTGAAGGCATTTCTATGATGAACTTGAGAAGCATTTGGAGAACTAATTTATGAATACTCATTTATTTATGAGTCACTCGCTACCACATAGACAGTCTAAAAACAGACGTGTATACACGTCTACGTAAAAGTACAAACATTAAGATTTTATAGCTTTGATTTTATTTTTAGCCATGAATCAGGTAAAACTCATTAGTTTAAAAGAACAGTTGAGACCACGCATAGTGGCTCATGCCTGTAATCTCAGCACCTTGCGGTGCCAAGGCAGGAGGATCCCCTGAAGCCAAGAGTTTGAAACCAGCCTGGGTAACATAGTGAGACTGCATCTTTACAAAAAATAAAATAAAATAAAATTAGCCAGGTGCAGTAGTGCATGCCTGTGTTCCTAGGTACTTAGGAGGCTGAGGCGGGAGGCTAACTTGAGCCCAGGACTTCAAGGCTGCAGTGAGCTCTGATTGCACCATTACACTCTAACCTGGACAACAGGGTGAGACCCTCTCTCTAAAAACAAAACAACAACAACAACAACAAAAAAAAATAAAAGAACAGTTGGGTTAAATTGTGCCTTTGTAAATGGAACAAGTTATGGCTGGAACGCTTACACAGTTTTAGAGAAAACAGACTAGCAAATTTACACCTCAAAGAACAGAGAGAGAATTTAAGCTTTTTAAAGAAGGAGTTTGGGTGTGTTTGAAAACTAAAAATGGATGACAAGATAATACAAAGTCACTTGCCACAGGATTTGATAAGGAAATGAATTTCATTTAGATAGGTAGGTTCTAGTTTAGTCTCTGTTTTCCAACTGGACCATTGAGCTCAGGGCAGAGCCCATTAATGGACAGGGCCAACAAAACATTTGCAGTTTGTAGATCCTAATACTTAACCTATGTGAAAAACAAGCGCAGCTGAAAGGCAGAACACCCAAATACCCAAAATCTAAGCATCCGTCTTTCACACTGAACCCTGGCTCCCTCAAATTCGGAAATGCCACAGGACTAGGGCCCCTGCAGTGCTTCCCCATGCTCCTCACTCCAGGGACTTCGGCCTGAGCCGGGGGGGCTGGCCCACTGCCCACCACGGGAGCCTTACCTCTCAGCGGCCATCATTTCCACAGCCTCCAAGTGTTCACATCATTTCCATTTTTAGTGACATTTCACATTTGTGGAGTCCTTGTATTCTATTTTCTTCTGATTTAACACGATTTTCTTCATTTGCTTGAACATATTTAAATGGCGGCTTTGAAGTCTTTGTTAAACCCAACATCTGGGCCTCCTCCAAGACAGTTTCCATTGTCTGCTCCATTCCTGAGTGTAGGGTACATTTTCCTTTTCTTTGCATGTCTGGTAATTTTTATATTGAAAATGGGCATTTTAGATAATATAGCGACTTTGTATTCTGAATTATACAGAATTGTGAAGGTGGTTGTGGCTGCTTCTGTTTGTTTGATTTTATTTATTTGTTTTTTGGTAACTATCCTGGTCTTAATTTGCGGAATCTGTCTCCTGCAGAGTTACCTTTAAAGCAAATCTTTGACATCTGTTAACATGATTTTACCCCAAATACTGAATAGAATCATATTTTAAAATGTAAAAAGTTTTTATTTGTTCCTCATTTTCATTTCAAGAATGGTATATAAAATGCTGACGGTTTTTTTTCCTCCACTGCAGGGAGCGTAACCACGCTGAAAGCACTGAACCTAAGACACTGCCCTCTGGAATTCCCTCCTCAGCTCGTTGTGCAGAAGGGATTGGTGGCTATCCAGCGCTTCCTGCGGATGTGGGCAGTAGAACACTCTCTCCCCAGAAATCCAACTTCTCAAGGTTTGTAGGAGGTGATTTATGACAAATCACATTAACGTTGAAGTTACAGCTTTTTAAAATCAGGGCAGAACCTGTCTTCTCTTTAATAACGTCCTGAGAAATAGAGGAGTCATGGGTCCTCTGCTGAGTTGACACAGCGTACGCTGATCTCAGGCCGACCCAATTACCTCTGTGACTTTTCCTTGGTTCTATAAATCTGGGCACATTATAGATCCTGGCTCAAGTGGATTTTGGTAGAAGTTTATTGTGATCAATCAAATGAAACAGTTATCACCTCCAAGCCACCCGCAGGCAGCTGCTTCAGGAATGACTTGATGCTCCATTAGACAGCTATTTTAAAATAAGCACAATGAAATATTCCTTATTCCTAACGAGGTACAAGAAATTGGCAGGAAAATGGCCCTGTAGACACGTTTTATCTAATCACCTTGTTGGTGGGTGCTCATTGACCTGTTCCATTCTTTCAATGTACTGCCAGCCAGGTATTTTCAGATGCTCATGATATGTTCTGGTCTTGAGTACGCATTGTAGTTACACTTGGAAAAAGTAAAGTTAAATTGGGATAAAGGAGAATCATAATGAAGCCTCGCCAAAAAAGTACATATTCTGAAATGTTTTCAGAATATTTAAAATTTTACTATTTGTGATGTACTTTGATACTTAAGAAAAATGCATGTTTGCAACCATTAGCCGAGATAATTATATATGTGCTATAATTGAAATGTGTAAATTTATTAGGTCTTTGTAAATAACATGTGACCTTGTACTTTTGACCCAGATGGCCTCTATTTGGAAATTGTTTTAAATGATTAAGAATCAGCCGTTGGCCCTGTGCTTGCTGAGTTGTTTGTAGACATATTTTAACCAGGTTATAGCGGCCTGCATTGGTGCATTGCTCTGAAGCTGCCTGGCTCTGGCACCCTTGACCCTGACGCTGCCAGGACGTTGTGATAGAATAGGAAAAGAAAAGTAGCCGCTGGACTGGCAGGTGGAGGGCACTGGGCACCTGGCAGGAGTGGGGACAGGTAGCTGAGGGCATGGGGTGGCCGAGGAGAGATAGGACCAGGACCTGGAGACAGCCGGGACAAGGATAGAGGGGCAGAACCATCAGGCACAGCCGAGCCAGGACACAGGGAGCTCAGGAGACACGGACAGACCCCGCTGGAGGATCAGGATAAAAAAGAGAAGTTGAAGGTTCATTCCAATTGAAGGAGACTAAAGGAATAGGAAACTGGATGTGCTGCTTCATCCTGGATTGGATCCTGGGCCAGGACAAATATGATAAAGGACATTACTGGAACAGTTATCAAGGTGTGAGGAAGGCCAGCCAGTGAACGACAGAAGTCAGCGATGGGACACTCCTGGTTTTGGTGAATCGCTATGGTGATGTGTGAGCATCTCCATCTGAGGGTGGAGGGGCAGGATGTCTGAAGTTACCCTTGAGTGTTATAGGAAATGCATGAGCACCCCAGACAGAGAGGCGAGGGCGGGCAGGCTCACGGGGGCAGGTAGCCTCAGGGGCCAGGCACCAGCGGCTGCTGATGGGGTGCGGGGTCCACCAACTTCTCAGCAGTGTTATTGCAACTTTTCTATAAGTTTGAAAAAAATACATTAAGTAACTGGTCAAAAATAAATATTTTCTGACTCTTTTCTATTAGGTTTTAGGGCCACATAGAGTGATTTTTCAGCTACTATGTATATTTTTAGCACTTTGCCCTTTCAATTACTTTAAAAAGTCTTTTTGCTGGCCGGGCGTGGTGGCTCACGCCTGTAATCCCAGCACTTCGGGAGGCCGAGGCGGGCGGATCACAAGGTCAGGAGATTGAGACCATCCTGGCTAACAAGGTGAAGCCCTGTCTCTACTAAAAATACAAAAAATTAGTCGGGCGTGGTGGTGGGCGCCTGTAGTCCCAGCTACTTGGGAGGCTGAGATAGGAGAATGGTGTGAACCCAGGAGGCGGAGCCTAGATGGTGCCACTGCACTCCAGCCTGGATGACAGAGTGAGATTCTGTCTTAAAAAAAAAAAAAAAAAAAAAAAGTCTTTTGGCTGTATCCCACTCTTCCTGTTTGCTTTCATTTTCATGAATTTCAGTTTTGTCCCTGGCCCTGAATCAGTTGTCGACAGGCAGATTGGTCAAATATGCATGTTTCTAGTCACTTGTACCCCCGGGGGAATTTTACGACTTCTTAGGACGTTTTGAAGCATGTTTGCCCATTTTTTAAAACTTTTCCTTTCAAACCTAAGACCCCGAGCTTGCGGCAGTCAGGAGCACGTGGCAGCCAGGGGCGTGACGTCCATGCACCTGTGTCCACTGTGACGGCCACCTGGGGTCTCACTCAGCCTTCAGGTCGTGCTGGGCACGTGCTGGGAGAAGCCTGGCCAATAGGTCCCAATGGCTCCCAAAGTGCCTGGAGTGCCTCCCTGAAGTCGTGTTTTGAGAAAGTCAACAAAAGCATCACCAAACAAGAAAAGCAGGCATAATGGGCTAAACATTACTTAGAAAGATTCTGAGTGATCTGAGGGGAAGCAGAAATGTTGATTAAATGTGGCAAGATTAGCCGTGTACACATGCAAAAAGTCCCTCCAAAGTGGTAAGGCCTATGTGGGAAGGTCAGGCGCACCCGGTGGGGCCTGCGTGGGAAGGTCAGACGTGCTCAGTGGGGCCTGTGTGGGAAGGTCACGCGTGTCCGGTGGGGCCTGTGTAGGAAGGTCAGACGTGCTCAGTGGGGCCTGTGTGGGAAGGTCACGCGTGTCCGGTGGGGCCTGTGTGGGAAGGTCAGACGTGCTCAGTGGGGCCTATGTGGGAAGGTCACGCGTGTCCTGTGGGGCCTGTGTGGGAAGGTCAGACGTGCTCAGTGGGGCCTGCATGGGAGGGTCACGCGTGTCCTATGGGGCCTGTGTGGGAAGGTCACGCGTGTCCGGTGGGGCCTGCATGGGAGGGTCAGGTGCGCCCGGTGGGGCCTGCGTGAGAGTCAGATGTGCTCAGTGGGGCCTGGTGGGGCCTGCGGGGGAGGGTCAGGTGCGCCCGGTGGGGCCTATGTGGGAGGGTCAGGTCAGGTGCGCCCGGCGGTGCCTGCGGGGGAGGATCAGGTGCGCCCAGTGGGGCCTGTGTGGGAGGGTCAGGTGTGCCCGGCGGTGCCTGCAGGGAAGGGTCAGGTCAGGTGCGCCTGGTGGGGCCTGTGTGGAAGAGTCCAGGTGTGCTTCTGGCAGTGTTGTTTCCATTCCCTCCATGTGGAACTGCTTTGTGTGCCGCAGCAGCCTGGCATGGTGCAGGTGGGGTGACGGGAATTGTTTGGATTGACAGGGAATGTGGCGGCCATGGAGGATCTGGGCACCCCACCCCCCACCATCCAGGCTGTCACTGGCTTTTTGAATAAGTCATAGGGGGATGGCATTGACAGTAGCTACTAAAGCGGTTTCTTACTCTACCAGAGGCTCCACCGGTTAGAGAGATGACCCTCCGTGACCTCCCGAGCCCAAGATTGAAGTTGTCTGGAGACCACGCGTCTAACGAAGGAGCTGTGAACGCTCAGGACCCAGAGGGGGCCGTGATGAAAGAGAAGGCCGGCTTTCTCCTGTCTGTGGAAAAGCCAGACCTGAGTGAACTCAGGAAGTCTGCTGACTCCTCAGAGAACTGGCCTAGCGAGGAGATCAGGCGCTTTTGGAAGCTGAGGAAGGAGATTGTTGAGCACGTGAAGGCAGACGTTCTGGGAAATCAGCTCTTACCGAGGGAATTACCTCCAAATCTCAAGGCGGCCTTGAACAGTGAGGAAGAACTGCCAAAGCCAAGACGGGTTTTCAGGTAAAACTTAAAAGCAACGGGGGATTTTCTTGATCTTTGCGAATTTGTACAATTATTTTAAATTATCTTTTAAAACATCAGGTCCAGCTTTTAAAGTGTCCCTCCACATTGCCACCGTTTACTGTGCAGCGAGTGCCGGTCCCAGGTTTAGGGTAACGGGGACCCGCATCAAGCCCAGAGCATCTGTGGCAGAGCTCAGTCCATTCAGAGGCTGAGTTTGCCAAGGTTGAGGATGCGCCCGGGGAAAAGAGACATAAGTGACAGTAAGATCTGTGGCCTGTGCTTTCTCCAGAGAGAGCTTTGAGGATGTCAGCGTTTAAAGGAGAAAGAATGGGCAGCAGGGAAAGGAGGAAAGAATAGTAAAAGTGGGGGCAGGCGGTGAACCAAGTGGCCACATTCTTGTGAGGCTTCGATCAGTGCTCACTGAATCCACATTTTACCTGTGAAAAGAGAGGAGTTGAGGGAAAGGTCAGTTATGCAGAAAACAAATGGCAGCTGCCTGGGGACAAAAGGAAGGCAGTCGTTGTGCGGCCCACTTCCCAAGCTTACCTTTGCCTTTGGCACAGTGAGTTTGGGGGCCGAGATTTTATTTTCTTTTCACACCCAGGACAAGGGTCCTTAGGAAACAGGCTCTGCAGAGGCTACATGAGAGAAAAACTCGAATCATGGGTGTGATAGGGCGTGCACCTACACATATGGGAGGTGTGTATCTGTGGTGTGCGTGTGTGTGCCTGCATGTGGTATATGTGCCTGTGTGTGTGTAAATATCTAAAGAGAAAATACTGCAAAATAACAATTAGTGAATCTAGATCATGCATTCTCAAGAGGCAGATCGTCATAGCCGAGGGGACAACAATGGCTTCCTGGGGGTGAAGATTCTTGGAGGCCGCGGTGGTCTGTGGTCCCTCAGGCTCCACGCAGCGTCCAGCATGAGCAGGTTCACGGTGGCACCAGACCTTCCCGGAGGTGTTGGCGTGAAGCACTCACGGCCCTGATCTTTCAGCTGTGCTGTAGGTTTGAACATTCAAACAGGACAAAACAAACCTTGGAAGCATCACTAACAGATTAAAGTGTAGGATGTCCTGGCAGCACGCACAGCAGGTTCCCAGCTACAGCGAGGCCTCAGAGGCTCCAACACGCTTGTGGTGTTCTCAGTTCACACAGTCGCATGGTAAAAGGGCAGGAATATGCTGAGCCTGCTGCTTAGAAACCTCTTTTCTTCCCTCCTCCCTTCATTTATTTATTTATTGTTAGGGACCCTAATAATAGCTAATCCAAGTGAATTGTGGTATGCTTATTAATAGTACTTATAATTTGATCAATATGTCAGATTTGGATACTAGACCCTAGCCTTCGGAGATTGCTTTGGGTGGCTTGGGAAGTTGGAGCAGAGAACTGGAGCCTCTGGCAGGAAGCCTCAACCTGGAGCCCCTGCCCCATTGTTGGGTGGACCCTGAATGTTGTCTTCCCCCTCTGCTGCCTCTGCCCAGGGTGAGCCATAGAGAGCCACTCAGTGCCTCAGCTTTCCCACGGGAGTGGTTGTGGTGTCACATGCATTATCGGGGCCTCAGTTTCCCCACTTGGTCAGGTTGTCGTGGGGTCACAGGTATTAAGAAGAAGCTCTAAGATGATGGCCCTGGTCCGCGCTCGGGGTGGTGGCCCTTCCTGAGGGTCTGGGACTCGGGAAGCTGGCATTGCTCTGTGTTCTCTGGCCAGGGAGCAGCAGGCCCGGTCCAAGGTGACTCATGTGGCATGGGCCTGCTTATAAGGCTGAGTGCTCACGTCCAAAATACTTGCAAGAAAAGTGATGTTATGTAAAAATCATAGGTAAATAATGGTCTGGTCCTGAAATCCCAAAGTTATATTGGGAGGGAATAAAAGCATTCTGAAGTCATCAAACATGGAGCTGGAGTACAATGGAGCATCACTGCCCCAGCCTGATTCTGATGTCCAGCAGGCCTTCCTCTGGGGCAGCTTCTCCATACTGCTCAGGACCCTGAGACCACGACAGGAGACCTGGTGTTCCATAGAGCCCGGGCCACCTGCCCTTCCAACAGCAGCAGGTTAAAGGCCAGTGCCCAGCACACACCCCAGATGACCCCTGTCCCAGAGCACAGGCCATGCCTGCCCTCTCTGCTCTGCTGGGACAGTCACTGCTGTTCCCGTGCAGACGGGGAAGACGAGGGACAGTCACTGCTGTTCCCGTGCAGACGGGGAAGACGAGGGACAGTCACTGCTGTTCCCGTGCAGACGGGGAAGACGAGGGACAGTCACTGCTGTTCCCGTGCAGACGGGGAAGACGAGGGACAGTCACTGCTGTTCCCGTGCAGATGGGGAAGATGAGGGTGAAAGGTCGTGCAGCGTGGTGGGGCGGGCCAGCCTCCTGGGACGTGGCCACCGGGCATGCTGCTTGGCTGTGGCCTCCCGAGGTGGGCTGCTGGTGTGAGGCTTTGCACAGGGCAGGCCGTGGAATGGGATGGGCCTTTCTCCTCTGGGCGAGGTGTTTGGTTTCAGAGGGAAGACCAGGCAGGGCTTCCAGTTGTGTTTCTTAAGCTGCTTTGGTGCAAGGGTCATGGTGAGGAGGTGTCATGTTCTGGAACCTGGCTGGCTCTCAGTCCTGGGCTCAGAGCCCCTATCTCCGGCCTGGTTTTCCCCAGGTGTTTTCACTGGGAGGAAACACCAGGCACACCTGTCAGCTCCCTCTCATGGGCAGGGAGAGGGAGTCTCCAGCACCGTGCGACCCCACCGTGTTACTGGCTATCCCCTCTGCTGTCCCGCAGGCTTCCCTCAAGGGGACCCGGTATCTGACCCTGCCTGAATGTGTCTGTGGAGGCCAGGCGCCTTCTGATGGCCTTGCCTGCCCCGCCCCCTGCTCCCACATCACCCAGCGATGGGATTCCGACCTGCTGCAGCACCACCCCATGCACCTGAACTCCAGGCACGTCACATCGTCCAGCCTGGGCGAGCTGCTGGCCAGGCCCCCTGCTTCCGCAGGCGTTTCTGTCCAGGTCAGACAAGGGTGCGGCATTGGTCTCAAGCAGGTCGGGTGCAGCTGCCAAGGCTGCACGTCCTTCAGGTGCATTTCCCAAGCTGACTGTCAAGCGTCCTGGGAAAGTAGCTGGCTGGCAGTGGGCGTGTTGGGACAGTGTCCTGCTGCCATCCACACATCTTCATTACGTGTCCTGAAATCAACAGTCAAGACTGTGGACTCTGTGGGGTGACTGCAGCTTCTAGTCGTGATAATTGTTCTGATGAGCAGATGATCCACAGGCCCTCCTTTTACGTTTCACACGTTGTATGAATTACCGTCACAGGGTTTTGTTAAACATTCAGCTAAAAACACTCTGTAATTTTAGAAGGAAGACAGCCTCCTCCAGGAGCATCTTACCCAACCTCTTGTCACCATACCAAATGGCGATCCGAGCAAAAAGACTGGAAGAGAGCCGAGCGGCGGCGCTCCAAGAGCTCCGGGAGAAGCAGGCTCTGATGGAGCAGCAGAGACGGTGAGTCCACACAGGGTGGGGGTCCGTGCTGCCGGCCCAATGCACCTGGAACTGGGACTCGGCTGTGATTTTATGGCAGGCCTTGTGGAAGTGTTTAGTTAGTTCTCTCCTCACTGATGCTGATCCAGGATCCGTCTCTTCCTCACCGGGAAGCCGAGCTGCACGTGCCCCTTGTGGTCTGCAGCGCCGCGCACGGGCTCGCTTGTTTGTAGCCCTGAGGCCTCTGTGTGGGGCAGGCGCAGGTGCAGCGCTCCATGTGGGGCAAGTGCTGAGGCCTCTGTGTGGGGCAGGTGCTGAGGCCTCCGTGTGGGGCAGGTGCTGAGGCCTCCGTGTGGGGCAGGTGCTGAGGCCTCCGTGTGGGGCAGGTGCTGAGGCCTCCATGTGGGGCAGGCGCAGCACTCGTGGTCTGCAGGGCCTTGCGTGCAGGGGCCTTGCTCCCTTGTTTGTAGCCCTGAGGCCTCCTTGTGGGACAGGCGCAGTTGCAGTGCTTGCGGTCGCCCCCTTGTGTCCATCTTTGCCCTAGCTTCCTCACGACACCTGCCTGCTTTCTTGTCCTTTTCCCTCATTTCTTGTTATTCCTCAGTCCTTCCCTCCTCATTTTCCCTGGAGTATTCCAGGCCCTGACATGGTCATCAGGGAGGTTCATTCTTGGGTTGCTGTGACTGCCGCCAGTGCCACCACCTTGCGAGGTGTGTTGGCCGATATGCTCAGTGTCCTCAGTGTCTTCTCTGTCCTCCAGCTCCACTGACCACCTGGCTCCACCCCTCCCTGGGCCCCAGGAGTCCGGCTGGCATGGACCACAGCCACAGCACCCCGTGCCCCTCACTTGGTGGTTGGCTTTGGCCAGTGGGGGCCCCCAGCAGGAGGTCAAGGAGGAACGGGAGGGCGAGGGCCTCGTCTTTACTTTCCCGGCTTCTTTGTGAGCTGCCTGGAGCTGGCCGAGTCCAGCCTCTCCCTCCTTCTGGGTTCTGGCAATCTCTCCTTCCCTGGTCTGTCCTGTGGGTGGCTGTAGCCCGGCCCTCACTGGCACAGAGCTCTTGCACCGCCCCTGTGGCTCACCTGCTCTCTCCCCAACGTGAATAAACCCTCCTGAATGCTCCCTCCCCAACGTGAATAAACCCTCCTGAATGCTCCCTCCCCAACGTGAATAAACCCTCCTGAATGCTCCCTCCCCAACGTGAATAAACCCTCCTGAATGCTCCCTCCCCAACGTGAATAAACCCTCCTGAATGCTCCCTCCCCAACGTGAATAAACCCTCCTGAATGCTCCCTCCCCAACGTGAATAAACCCTCCTGAATGCTCCCTCCCCAACGTGAATAAACCCTCCTGAATGCTCCCTCCCCAACGTGAATAAACCCTCCTGAATGCTCCCTCCCCAACGTGAATAAACCCTCCTGAATGCTCCCTCCCCAACGTGAATAAACCCTCCTGAATGCTCCCTCCCCAACGTGAATAAACCCTCCTGAATGCTCCCTCCCCAACGTGAATAAACCCTCCTGAAGCCACCCTGTTGTGTGTGTGCTGTTTTCTCTTGGGACCGTGTGATAGGGACTGTGTTCAGCACACAGATTCTGTGATTGTCTACAGCTGTCCCCCAATGTCCAGCCAGACATTGTAGTTGGTTGTCTTTTTCATTAAAAAGATGAGTGAGGTGAAGCCCTCAGAGCTGGTCCCCTGCCCCAGGCTGTCATACTGATGGGCAAGGATGAGGCTGACTGACCACTCTAGGGCTATCCTAGGACATGGGAGTGTGGTCCGGGCTGCACCAGAAAGCCCATCGCTGTGGAACCAGGTCTTGCCGGCCACGGGCCACAGCTGCTGGGGCCCAGGGAGCACCGGAAAGGCTTTCCTTTGGTGCCCATCAGTCGCCCCACACCGTCCCTCAGGGTAGCTCTACAGAGCCGGGCCCATCAGTCACTGCGAGGTGAGCCCCCCAGGACCAGCCCCGCCTGTCGAGCATGCCAGCTGCCCTCCCCTCACTGTGTGCCTCAGCAGGCACCTCCCTTCCCTTCCCTGCTGCAGGTGGGTCCCATTCCTGCCTCGGCTCTGCCAGTTTCAAGGTACCATTTTCTGAAGTGGGTGTCCAGACACCTGCCCCCTTGACTCCTCAGGTATCACCTGCCCTGCCAGGAGGCTGCCTGTGGGAGTCCCACTCCCTCTTGGCCATGGCTGTGATGGAGGTGATTGTGATGAGACCTTCCGTAGGCTCAGCCCCTGCCCCAGGCTCTCTGGGCACCACCAGCTGCAGGGGGCAGAAAGGGCACTCTTACCCCCAGACACCAGGCTCAGGCCTCATCCCACACCTTCATGGAAGAGAAGTTCTTGGATACAAAGAGCAATTGAACTCTTTCTTCTTTATTTTCCTGCCTGGAGCCCAGAGCCAGTGTCCTGCAGTCTCCTAGTGAGCAGCTCGGCAGGCCTATTCTGAGGGCCCAGACCCAGCACAGCCCCCTTCACATCACCCTGTGGACAGCGTCACCCCTTTGCTTCCCAAGGCGTGACCAGAAGACAGTGACACTAAGTGGAGGCCCTCGTCCAGGAGCACAGCGGGTCCAGCGCCACACATGGTGCTGAGTGGGGACACGGGGGGCACCAGCCTGGCTGGGGCTGGGGGCTGGGGGCTGGGACACACCCAGGCAGGTGTCAGGACACAGCCTCACCTGAGGTAGCTGCTGAGACCACCTGTGCCCTGAGGTGGCACCGGGAGAGGACGCAGCCAGGCTCTGATCCCAGGCAGCACTGACTCGGGATGGAGCCCTCAGCAGGAAGGTGGTCAGAGGTGGGCTGTGGGCCGGGTAGAGCCCAGAAGGGCTGAGCTGCTGTGACCGCAAGGAAGGAGAGCAGATGTCAGGTGGAGGCGTCGAGGAAAATCCGGACTGCGGCCCAGGCATCCAGGATGATGATGGGAGAGACAAGAGGAGGCCGGATCTGGGGGCAGGATGGAGAGGGGGCACCAACCACAGGAGTCCTGCAGGCTGGAGAGCTGGCCTTCCGGGGGTGGAGCCCTGGGCCTGGGTAAGGGCTCTTGGGGACCTCATTCCACCCCAGCCACACACGAGGAGCCCCGCCCAGCCGCAGATGTGGGCGTTACTCGGGATGTTCACAGCCCTAGGCGACGAGCTGTGAGGAGGGAGCATGTGACTCTGGCTTGGGACTGGGGAGGCCCGAAGATGCCTGTTCTTGTTTTGTTTTGTTTTGTTTTGTTTTATTTTTTGAGACAGAGTCTTGCTCTGTCACCCAGGCTGGAGTGCAGTGGCTCAATCTTGGCTCACTGCAACCTCTGCCTCCTGGGTTCAAGCGATTCTCCTGCCTCAGCCTCCCGAGTAGCTGGAACTAGAGGCGCCCACCACTACACCCGGCTAATTTTTTCTATTTTTAGTAGAGATGGGGTTTCACCACGTTAGCCAGGATGGTCTTGATCTCCTGACCTCGTGATCCACCCGCCTTGGCCAGATGCCTGTTTTTAAAAGTGAAACTCAAGTGTCTGAAGGGAGGGACTTAGAGACAGGCATTCAGATCTTCCACAGACAGACCTTATGTCGACAAGTACCCGCAGCCAGGCACCCCCAACCCGTCGTTCAGCGCTTGTGGTGGCAGCCCCAGCTGGTGCCCTTACCTGAAAGGGGTCCTGATGCCTTTTCCTTGGTCACTGGGTGGGGTTGGCCCCCAGCGTCAGTCACTGCTGGCAGCACCGACACACAGGGCCTCGGGATAGAACCCGGCATTCCCGGCTCTGCCCAGATGTGCCCGGAGGAAGAGGCTGTGATTCAGACTCCCACCCAGAGGGCATGCATGCCCCCAGCCTGTGCCCCCTGGAGACAGGTGCACCACAAGCTGTAAAATGACAGAGAAATCCTGTAGCCTTGGCTCGAAGCTGCCTGCAACTTATGACATTAACCTTCTCTTTCTCCAGAGAGAAAAGGGCACTGCAGGAGTGGAGAGAGCGAGCCCAGAGGATGAGGAAGAGGAAGGAAGAACTCAGCAAACTCCTGCCTCCGCGGAGGAGCATGGTACGGCGTGCGTGGGCGGTGACCGGGCACTAGTCCAGTCCCGAGGGTGGGTGGGTGCTCACACGCATCCCTGTCCATGGAGGATGAGCCGAGACTTAGGGAGGAAGCTGCCTGTGCAGGCTGCTGGCCGGTGGGGCTGGGTTGGAGTGCAGCATCCAGAACCATTGCTCACTGCCCAGCCGGAGGGGATAGTTTCCCGCCCCAGCCTTGAGGGCTTGCCTCTTGGCTCACTGACTTTTGGCTCCTGTCTGAGGAATTAGAAGCTCAAAGAGGGAAGGGGAAAGAGGAGATGAGGGGAAAAGATTCAAAAGATAAAAAGCAGCTGAGGTCGAGGTGGGCCCTACAGAGGTCTTTCTGGGCTCCTCACCCTTGGTCTCTGGACCTCGGGGCAGGCAGTTTCCCTGGAAGCCAAGATTGCCAGCTCTTAAGCTATGGGACACGGGATATCCTGAGTACCGTCCTCCAAGATTGCCAGCTCTTAAGCTATGGGACACGGGACATCTTGAGTACAGTCCTCTCTTCCCGTTTTCCCCAGACTGTGTGAGGGTCTTAGTCCAGCCGGGCACAGGGCCGTGGGCACAGGGTGGTGGGAGCCGGTGGCTCCTCCCTCCAGAATGCGCCTGGCTTGCTTCTCTGTCCTGTGAGCATAGTCAGGCAAATGTGCCGTTGAATTTGGTCGCAGATGTTTCTTCAGTTCTTTCTTCTAAGAGATGCTCCCTGTGTGTTACTTTGAAAGGCCACGGGTTGCCTCTGCAGCCCCCTTAGCTGGGGTAAGGCCCCCAAGGGCTTCACCCTACAGCAGAGAGTGTGGCCACGTGGGCCTGCAAGCGTGGACTGCTTGGACAGTTCAGGAGTGTTTCCTTTGTCTAACTTTGTATTGAGCTAGTTTTTGACTTACAGGAAAGCTGCAAAAATAGTGTTTCCATCTCCCCCCGGCCTAGCTTCCCTGATGGTGACATCTTACATAACCTCAGAACAAGGCTCAGAGTTAGGAATTCACAGTGTCCAATGCGTTGGATAAACCAGGACTGCATCTCACCCTTCTCAGGTCCTGGGCCCCACAGGACACTCAGTCACCATCTTTGCTGTCACCTTTTTCCTAATTTCCCCAATATGTGGGAAAGTTTAAAAATACATATTTTGCCACTTCCAGAAATAAAAATACTTGCACAATTAGACATTGCTAAGAATGCTTTCAGAGCTGAATTATAGCAAAAATATGGGAAACTTTAAATGTCAACAGATGGAGATGGCTAAATTGTCACATCCAGACCATGGGCTGCCTCTGTGGCCGACGGAAGGGTGAGTCAGTGATCACATCCACTGGCCTGAAAGTGTCTCGAAGAAGTCGCTGTAAGTTAAAGCAGCACAAGTTGTAGGACAGTGCACAAAAACTCTCATTGGTCTGGAAGAACGTACACCAACCCAGTGACTTTGTGGGGAGGGCTATGGCTCTGGGGAGGGGGGCGCAGAGGAGGGGTCGATGCTGCCACAGTCGTGCTTCTGAGTCCTGTGAGACCGTCACAGTGAGAGTGTCTGCAGTTTCTTAAAAAAGAAAAAAATAGGTTTTCTAGAAACTCATCTATCATGAGATAGAGCAGTTCAGTCAGCGAGTATTGATGGCCTGCTCTGAGCAGGGAGGGGACCAGGCACAGGCCCAGCCCACGGGAGCGCACACCTAGCGCAGAGGCAGACCCTCGGCTGTGGCAGCAGGCAGGGCTCCGTGGTAGCTGGCTGCTGTTCTGCGCACCCCACAGGCCCTGGGTGAGGCAGCTGAACGCATGGAGAGGCCTGCTGCTGCCCTGTGCCACCCTCTGGGCCTGCGCTGCCTCAGGCACTGGTGAGATACTTTGTATGGCCCAGAGTGCTGTAGTCAGAGTCCAAGGGAAAATCTTTGTGCCTAAATGTTCATATCTAATATACAAAGAATGGCTACTAATTGATTTTAAAAATCTGAGAATCCAGTAGAAGAAATGGGCAAAAAGTATGGCAGGCAGTCCACAGAAGAGGAAATCTAAGCCACCATAAATACATGAAAAGATGCTCAGCCTGTGAGGGACACGTAGGGTGGACGTGAGGTGCAGGCGCCTGTGTGGTCGGCAGGAGGGAGCCGAGGTGGTGGAGCGTGGGGAGGAGCCGAGGTGGTGGAGCGTGGGGAGGAGCCGAGGTGGTGGAGCAGCATGGGGAGGAGCCGAGGTGGAGCAGCGTGGGGAGGAGCCGAGGTGGTGGAGCGTGGGGAGGAGCCGAGGTGGAGCAGCGTGGGGAGGAGCCGAGGTGGTGGAGCGTGGGGAGGAGCCGAGGTGGAGCAGCGTGGGGAGGAGCCGAGGTGGTGGAGCGTGGGGAGGAGCCGAGGTGGAGCAGCGTGGGGAGGAGCCGAGGTGGTGGAGCGTGGGGAGGAGCCGAGGTGGAGCAGCGTGGGGAGGAGCCGAGGTGGTGGAGCGTGGGGAGGAGCCGAGGTGGTGGAGCAGCGTGGGGAGGAGCCGAGGTGGTGGAGCAGCGTGGGGAGGAGCCGAGGTGGTGGAGCAGCGTGGGGAGGAGCCGAGGTGGTGGAGCAGCGTGGGGAGGAGCCGAGGTGGTGGAGTAGCGTGGGGAGGAGCCGAGGTGGTGGAGCAGCGTGGGGAGGAGCCGAGGTGGTGGAGCGTGGGGAGGAGCCGAGGTGGTGGAGCAGCGTGGAAAGGTGCTGAGGTGGTGGAGCGTGGGATAGAGCATGGAGGCTGCTGCCACCAGCTGCTCGGAAGGCATCCTTCCAAGTGAAGAACGTGTCCTTCTTTGAACACATTTAGGAGTCCATTTTATAGAAATAAAAGCAATCATATAAGCATTTATATACACAGAAGTGTATCTGTGTATTTCAGTGTTGTTAGAGAGACAAGCATAAATAAATAAAACTCCAATTTCCATGTCCATAACAGGGAAGTGGTTCCATGCATTGGCCCGGGGAGGGCAAGCTCCCAGGCTGCTGGCCTCCCAGCTCCCTGCAGCTGGGCAGGAGGACACGAGAGGGCGCCACGGCCTTGGGTGGCCACTGCTGGGTGGATCCCATTGGCCAGTGGCACCCACGGGCTGGGCTGGGATAGGCTGGGCTGGGCGGGCCTGGGGAATCATGGCCGCTAGCTTTGCAGCCTGGTCCTGGGGGTGTGCCCCCTGCCCTGCATGTGCTTTTGCTGATCTGTCACTGTGAGGTCACACCCCGAGTACATTCGATGGGGTGGGAGCCTTGAGTCTGCAGCTGCTGAAAGGGCTACAGAGCTAAAGCCTGTGGCTGGGTAAAGCCTGGGTCTGTCACCTGCTTTGTAAAACGCACTGCACTTCTCTTCATGTCGCTCTGAAACCAGCCATGACTTGAGCCCATATTTTGGGCTTCACATCAATTGCATGTTTGACACTCGACATACAAACCCTGGCGCAAAGCCCATTCCACGCCACCAAAGCAGCAGCCTGTTGTAGACTTCGCCGGTGTGTTCGTGTTTATATTTGGTTCTTTGCTTGCTCACTCAAGAACTGGATGTTCGAAAAAGTCTTCCTTCTCTATATTTTAGAGTGGAAGTAAAATGTGGATGGGTGGACTTCCCTCCAAATACATACTTTTAATGTCTTTTAAAATAAAATTAAGTGTCTGATTTTAAAAGAAAAAAACACCCACTGGATTTAGCATTTATTTATGTATTTATTTATGAGACAGGCTGAAGTGCAGTGGCACAATCTTGGCTCACTGCAACCTCTGCCTCCCAGGTTCAAGCGATTTTCCTGCCTCAGCCTCCTGAGTAGCTAGGACTACAGGCATGCGCCACCACACCTGGCTATTTTTTTGTGTTTTTAGTAGAGACAGGTTTCGCCATGTTGACCAGGCTGGTTTTGAACTCCTGACCTCAAGCAGTCCGCCCACCCCGGCCTCCCAAAGTGCTGGGATTACAGGTGTGAGCCACTGCGCCCGGCCAGGATTTAGCATTTGTTCTTTTCTTTCTGTTGGAAGAACCTTTGGGAGAATCCTGATCACCTGAAAGTGTCCCAGCTCTCAGTCAGCCAAGAGTTTCCTCTGCTGTGTCTGCAGCCTGTGCCTTGCTTTATGGTGGGGTGGGAGGGATAGGAAAAGGTTGGTGGGTGGTCCCTGGTCCTCCCTGCCTCCCATCTTTCCGCCCGTTCTGGTTGCCAAACACTTTCTAAGTGTCAGGCATGTACTAGGGTTAAACTAATGGCCAGACAAAGGCCCAGGCCTAGAAATACATTTGGAGGAGAGAATGGCAGATAGAACAGTTCCAAACATCATCTCAGTAAAGGCTAAATGGATCCTACGAGTCTCCACATTGCAGTAGCCCCTGGTTGGAAGTTCTTCTCTCCCACTCTGTTGTCAGGGCTCCCTCCTACCTGTTTTTGTCATCCTTTGGTTTCTGACAGTCCCCGGTAACACACAGACACACATGTGCTCACTGCACGCTGCAGGCACCCGCACAGGCCCAAAGCTCCTTGAGGTCCGGAGGGGTCAGCGTGGCTCTCACATGTGTCCACTGGAGGCAGCGAGCAGCTCTGGTCACGCCGCCCTTGGGGTGCTAGCCTCCTCCTGCCTAGGTTGCACATCACAGCGAGTGTTGGGTCCTCCCAGGTCTCCCAGGCTCTGGCACTGAAGCTGGAGAAACAGATCTGGGGCCCCTGTGGAGAGGGGCCATCTAAGGATGCCTGTAGGAAGCCAGCTGCTGCGGCAAACCTGGCGTGGGGGGCATAAGGGCATGCAGGGCAGCCTTCCGAGCTACCCCAGAGTCCCCTCACTCTGCATCTTTACCTCCTACCCCAGCTTGGGCTGTCAGGG
Organism: Pongo abelii; assembly: GCF_028885655.2. Lineage (NCBI taxonomy): Eukaryota > Metazoa > Chordata > Mammalia > Primates > Hominidae > Pongo > Pongo abelii. The sequence goes on from NC_071993.2 coordinate 139,556,596, forward strand.
AGGCCCCAAAAAGATGTCCAAACTGAGATCCCAGTAGGGCACGAGAGCTAGCCAAGACCTGGGGGGATGACTGGTAGATGGTTGCACATGGACCATCTACCCGGGGCGGCCTCGGACCCACCTCTTCATGGACGAGGAGCTAGTCTAACACACCTTGCAGGTTAGCTTTGTGGAAAAACAGCATCTACTGGGATTCCAGAAATCATCTTGTTGCATTTTCCTAGGTGGCATCAAAGATTCCCTCTGCTACAGATCTGGTAGATAACGGGAAAGTACCACTGAATCCACCTGGAAAAATGAAACCAAGCAAAGAGAAATCGCCACGATCAAGTAAAGAAATGAGGTTGGTAACTGCGACTGGGACTCAGTCCTTCCAGGGCTCAGCCAGCCACCCACGGGCAGGTGCTGTTCTTTCATGAGCATGCACTGAGGAGCCCTGAACCTCCCGGCTGTGGTGGGCTCCAGGCTGTGGTGGGCTCCAGGGAGAGCCAGATAACCCTGGAAGATGGGGTCCTTGCCCTCAGGGAACTGCTGTCACCCAGCCATGGCGCCTGTAGGTCACCAGGATACAGAGTGCTCCCGAGCCCTCTGTAATGGGTGCTGCCGTGGGCGCTGAGGGGAGACGCGATCCGAGATCCACCTGCTGCAGTCCGTGCCCTGCCCTGCTGTGCCCTCCCCACCTCACCCCCGCTGCCTCCCCAGGTCTTCTCATGCTGAGTTCTGATCCCATTTCTTCCCACCCCAGCTTCCTTAGACCTGACCCTCAGGGCCGCTCAGTCCTTCCCCTCATGGGGTGTTAGGTGAGGCAGCGAGGCCAGGTGTTGACCCAGGTGAAGGGGACCCAGGCAAAGTAGCCACCATGGGGTGGAGGAAACAGCCAGAACTGAGAAGCTGTGTCAGGAAGCACTTGAGACGTTTTGATTTTTAGTCCCTGGCCAGGGGGCGGCCAGGCTGCTGGGCAGGTTGTCGTCCCGGGGAAAGGCAGGCACAGGCCCATCAGGCATTGCTGGTGAACCACAGAGGGGCCTGGAGTTCAGGAGAGCAGGGAGGGCTATTCGGGAAGCCTGGTGCTAACCTGGGACCAACGTGAGGGGAAGGGTAGGGGCTCAGAGGCATGCACTTGGCACTGGGGAGTAGGGATGGATGGAGCAAATGGGGCTGAGGAGCACTGGGTGGCGCGGCGAGTCCACAGCAGGACACGCTTCACAGCGCCTGGTGGACAGAGCAGAGTCGGGGCACAAGGCAAGGATGGAAGCTGGAGGCTGGTCCCTGGGTGGGTCCCTGGCTGGGCCTTGAGGGGAGGGGAGGGGCTTCACTGGGAGGGTGACAGCAGCTGTTCAGAGTTCCCGGGGGCTCACCCTTCTCACCTCACAGCAGCTTGGGGGTCCGGGGTTCATGAACCCTCTCACCTCACAGCTGCTGGGGGTCCGGGGTTCACCCCTGTCACCTCACAGCAACACTCCTTTGATTTTCCGCGTTCACAGCTTCTATAGCTGGGTTAGTGGCTGCACCCTGGGGATGATCACTGGGCTCCCTAGTCATCTCCACCTCCTCTGAGCCGTGTATAAGGACCAGGCTGACACGGAGCCTCAGTGTGGACACGCCTTCTTGTCCAGGCATTTCCCACGCTGACTCTTCAGCTGGGCCCCTCCCTCGCACCTCCCAGGCATCCTGGGAAGCCAAGGCTGGCCCCAGGGAGACCACTGGAGACCCCACGGCATGAGCACTGCTCTCCGGTACCCCCGGGCTTTCCTGGCTCGCTGTGGCTCTCACTGAAGGAGCCTCACTGCACTCAGAGGCCAGAGCAGAAGAGACCGTGGGGCCTGAGCTTGGAAGGCCGTGGGCCTGGCCCCTGGCCCTGCTGCTCAGCGTTCGTCTGCCAGGGGGCTCCTCCCTCAGTTTAACGTACCCTGGATCCCGGCTGCGATGTAAGAAACCTGAAGGAAGGGTGAGGTGGGATGAGTTGTAGGTGACGAAGGGCATGTTCTGTTCCTGCAGAATTTGTTCCTCATGGAGGCTGAGAGTGTTTGGGGAAAATCTCGAAGGCCAACTAGGTTGGATTAACTCCCCAACCTTGTGAAAATGGCTTAGACTAAAACCATTTCGTCTCAGACATTTGAATGTTCTCTTACATCTTCCACGGAGTTTACCTGCCATATTTGGCCTTTAAAAAGCCCACAGCAGACCACAGTGGCCCGCTCACCCCCATCACCCTGGGGCACAGTAAGAGCTGGGGTCTGAGGCGCTGACACAGAGCATGCCCTGACCTGGGGGCTCCGTTCTGTAGGACTCCAGAGGACATCATGCTTTCTTTTCCATAGTTACTCTGAAAAGCAAGCAAAACCGGCACAAATCCTGCTGCTGGGAGTAAGAGGGTCTTGGGGGAGGCTGAGACTGTGTACCATTGTATTCACAGTGGCGCATGCACCCACGCCTGCACCAATGCCCACACCATGCCCATGACCACACCCACACTTACACCCACCCCCGCACACCCACACACACTTACACCCCCACACACTTACACCCACACTTACACCCACACACTTACACGCACCCACACACCCACACGCACTTACACCCACACTTACACCCACACTTACACCCACACCCGCACACCCACACACACTTACACCCCCACACACTTACACCCACACCCGCACACCCACATACACTTACACCCCCACACACTTACACCCACACTTACACCCACACACTTACACCCGCACACCCACATACACTTACACCCCCACACACTTACACCCACACACACGCACCCACACACCCACACGCACTTACACCCACACTTACACCCACACTTACACCCACACCCGCACACCCACACACACTTACACCCCCACACACTTACACCCACACCCGCACACCCACATACACTTACACCCCCACACACTTACACCCACACTTACACCCACACACTTACACACACCCGCACACCCACATACACTTACACCCCCACACACTTACACCCACACTTACACCCACACACTTACACACACCCACACGCACTTACACCCACACACCTACACACCCACACACTTACACCCACCCACACTTAAACCCACACTTACACACTTACACCCACATACACTTACACCCCCACACACTTACACCCACACTTACACCCACACACTTACACACACCCGCACACCCACATACACTTACACCCCCACACACTTACACCCACACTTACACCCACACACACCCACACACCCACACGCACTTACACCCACACACCTACACACCCACACACTTACACCCACCCACACTTAAACCCACAGTTACACACACCCACACACCCCCCCACACTTACACCCACACACACCCCCACACTTACACCCACCCACACACCCACACACACCCACTTACACCCACCCTTACACCCACCCACCCTTACACCCACCCTTACACCCACCCACCCTTACACCCACACACACACCCACACACCCACACACCCCCACACACACTTCCGCCCACACACCCACACACTTCCATCCACACACACCCACACTTGCACCCACCCACACACCCACACACACGCACACACACCCACTTACACCCACCCACTTACACCCACCCACACATCCACCCACACACATCCACCCACACTTCCACACACACCCACCCACACACCCACACACTTACACCCACCCACACTTACACCCACACTTCCACTCACCCACACTTACACCCACACTTACACCTACCCACACTTACACCCACACACACACGCACCCACACTTACACCCACCCACACTTACACCCACTTACACCCACCCACACTTACACCCACACACACACGCACCCACACTTACACCCACACACACTTACACGCACCCACACTTATACCCACCCACACTTACACGTACCCACACTTCCACCCACCCACACTTACACCCCCACCTCTACCTCCACACCACACTTACACCCACACTTACACCCACACTTACACCCACACTTACCTCTACCTCCACACCCGCACTTACACCCACATTTACATCTACCTCTACGCCCACACTTACATCTACCTCCACACACACACATCTACCTCCACACACACACCCCCACACTTACATCTACCTCCACCCACACACTTACACCCACACTTACATCTACCTCCATGCCCACGCTTACATCTACCTCCACACCCACACTTACACCCACACTTACATCTACCTCCACACCCACACTTACATGTACCTCCACACCCACACTTACACCCACACTTACACCTACCTCCACACCCACACTTACATCTACCTCCACACCCACACATCTACCTCCACACACACACTTACACCCACACTTACATCTACCTCCACACCCACACTTACATCTACCTCCGCACCCACACTTACACCCACACTTACATCTACCTCCACACCCACACTTACACCCACACTTACATCTACCTCCACACCCACACTTACACCCACACTTACATGTACCTCCACACTCACACTTACATGTACCTCCACACCCACACTTACACCCACACTTACACCTACCTCCACACCCACACTTACACCCACACTTACATCTACCTCCACACCCACACATCTACCTCCACACACACACACCCACACTTACATCTACCTCCACACCCACACTTACACCCACACTTACATCTACCTCCACACCCACACTTACATCTACCTCCACACCCACACTTACGTCTACCTCCACACCCACACTTACACCCACACTTACATCTACCTCCACACCCACACTTACACCCACACTTACATCTACCTCCACACCCACACTTACATCTACCTCCACACCCACACTTACACCCACACTTACATCTACCTCCACACACACACTTACATCTACCTCCACACACACACTTACATCTACCTCCACACCCACACTTACACCCACACTTACATCTACCTCCACACCCACACTTACATCTACCTCCACACCCACACTTACACCCACACTCACATCTACCTCCACGCCCACACTTACATCTACCTCCACACACACACTTACATCTACCTCCACACACACACTTACATCTACCTCCACACCCACACATCTACCTCCACACCCACACTTACATCTACCTCCACACCCACACTTACATCTACCTCCACACCCACACTTACATCCACACTTACATCTACCTCCACACCCACACTTACTTCTACCTCCACACCTACACTTACACCCACACTTACATCTACCTCCACACCCACACTTACACCCACACTTACATCTACCTCCACACCCACACTTACACCCACACTTACATCTACCTCCACACACACACACCCACACTCACATCTACCTCCACGCCCACACTTACACCCACACATCTACCTCCACACCCACACTTACACCCACACTTACATCTACCTCCACACCCACACACCCACACTTACATCTACCTCCACACCCACACTTACATCTACCTCCACACCCACACTTACACCACGTCCACACCCTGGGGCCCCACACTCATGCAGACTGGAGTGGACCCCGCCACCCCACAGCTCACCTGCAGCAGATTCCCGGCTCTTTCTACCACTGAGTCATTGTCTTTAAAATTAAAGGAACCCCAAACCCCTGAGCCCCAGTGCTAACAGAAAATATGTTTAAAATCAAAATTGAATACACTTTTCTGTTTGTCTGTTTAAGGATTTGGGAAAACCGTGTATTCCATGTGGGAACAGAAACCTGCTTTTCCTTTCATGTGGCGCAGTGTGCAGTGTCCTAAATGTGTCATATCTTAAATCAATTTAAGGTTTTTAAATAAGAATAGTGTGTGTTCTGGCAGCTTCTGAACTACTGAAGAAGGGATGGGAGAGGCAGCCCAGGCCCCCGGTGTGAGTCTGGAGGAGAGTGGGTGCCCGGGAGGCCCAGGGTAGCTCCACAGTAACTGGCACAGGTGTGCGGGAGCCTCAGGACCACTGTTTGGTCTGGGAAGAAAGACACACGCTTTCTCCCTGGTTACGGCGGGAGTTGCTAGGATGAGAGTAAATGTGTCAAGTCATTTCCGTCTTTGCCCTTTGTTTCTCAGTGCCCTCCAGGAGGGAAATTTAGAAGAGAAGATAAAACAGCACATCCCCCAAATGCATGAGCAGAGAAGATTCCATGGCCAGGCCCCGCTGGAGGAGATGAGGAAGGCTGCCGAGGATCTGGAAATTGTAAGGATTTCTTGGTTCTGTTTAAAAAAGTGTGGGGTGTTTTTTGTTTTGTTTTGTTTTTGTTTTTTTGAGACGGAGTCTTGTTCTGTCACCCAGGCTAGAGTGTGGTGGCACAATCTCGGCTCACTGCAGCCTCCACCTCCCAGGTTCAAGTGATTCTCCTGCCTCAGCCTCCCGAGTAGCTGGGACAAGTGTACACCACCATGCCCGGCTAATTTTTGTATTTTTAATAGAGATGGGATTTTGCCATGTTGGCCAGCCTTGTCTCGAACTCCTGGCCTCAAGTGATCCACCTGCCTTGGCCTCCCAAAGTGCTGGGCCACTGTGCACAGCCTAAAACATTGTTTTATTAAAAATGAAGAGAACTCACTGTGCCTCTTCAGAGCATGCGCTCTCTAAAACCGTGGGACTGTGTGGAATGTGTCTTATGAGGTGTAGAAATTCCCAGAATTACAGTTGGTCACATGAGAAGGAAAACATTTCAGCCGAGGGGCTGAGCCCTCAAATGTGCCAGGCCCCATGGCGGGCCTTGGCATCTCAGCACTGGGAATCTGATGGCAGGAGTGGTGGCCTGCTGACAGGGACCGGGAACCAGTCCTCTCCACATGTCTGTGGGATCCTTGCTTGAGGCTTTGCACCCAGCTGATCCAGGCTCTGGGCCCAGGGCTGGGCCATGAGGGGCGTCACTGCAGAGAGGGGTCTGGCTGAGGCCACCCGGACCATGGCTGACATGCTCGGTGTCTATGTAGGAAGGCCGATATTCATGGGGATCCGAGGCCTCCTGACGAGGAGCCTCCTAAGCAGTACTGCTTACGGAAGTGGCTCCTATATATTTGGAATGTTAACCATCCTCTCAGCCACCGCCAGTGCTGTTTATTCACTCAGCATACGCTGATGCCTACCTCCTGGTACTTGGAGTATCCTGGGCTGTGGGAGACACGCAGGAATGAAGGAAAGTGCTTTGCTGCCCGAACTGCTGCCTGGCCAGCCCATCCAGCTGTAGAAGGACACAGCTGCCGTCCCTGGCAGTGAACCTGGATACCCATGTCCCCACCCTTCTTGCAGCCATAAGAACGCTGGCCTGTCCTCTCAGGCTACCCAAGGCCCCTGGCTGGTGGCCTCTTCCAGGTCAGTGTACCATGCCCGAACACAGGTCAGGCTGGTGCGGGCTGCATCCGGGCTACCCCCAGAGCAAGCAGCACTGTCATGGGGGAGGAAGCAGCCCTGGCCTTCCTGTCCCCACACCCCATCTGCAGGCTCCACTCCCACCATTTCCACTGTTTCCCTCTCTCCTAGAGCCGGAGATGGGAGAGAGGAGACATGAGGGCAGGATGTGGAGCCACTTCATGGAGACCCCACCCAACCTGACTTGGACCCCGCTTCTGAGACTCTTTTCCTCCTCAGCCCAAGGAGTTTGTATCTGCCTTTAGATAAACTCTTATTCTTTCTAAATCCGTCGTTCATGAGTATGACCTTGTCCTTGGACACCCAAACCCTGCCTCTTAGGGCTGCAAAACATCTGTGTCTTAACCCATCATTTCACATTATGGACAGAGAAGTCGATTTGGTATTATGAACAACTCTAGCCACAGATTTGATACATTTAGTGAAATAGATGAATCCCTTGAAAGACAACATCTGCCAAAACTTACAGAAGAAATGAATATGCTCGTATCTATTACAGGAATTTAATCAATAATTAATTACCTTCCAAAACAGAAATCACAGGCCCAGAAGGGTTCACTGGTGAATTCTACCAAACATTTAAGGTTTAAGGAAGAAACTATACCAATTCTCGATAATCTCTTCCAGAAGATAGAAACAGAGAGAAAACTTTTTAGCTCATTCTCTGAGGCCAGCATTACTCTTAATACCAAAACCATACAAAGATATTACAAGAAAGGAAAAGTGTAGACCAATATCACTCATGAATGTAGATGCAAAAATTCTCAACATTCAGAAATCAAATCCAGCAATGTGTAAAAGCAATCACACACCCTAATTCAACATTCAAAAATCAGACAATGCAATTCATCACATCAGTAAGCTAAACAAGAAAAATCAGTTGGTTTTATCAATAGATGCAGAAAAAGCATCTGACAAAATATAACACCTATCATGATAAAAACTCTCAGCAAACTAGGATAAGCTGGGAACTTCCTCAACTTGTTAAAGAACATCCAGAAAAGACCTACAGCTAACATTATTCTTAATGGCAAGAAACTAGAAGCTTTTCCACTAAGATCAGGAGCAAGGCAAAGATATTCCCTCTCACTACTGCTTTTCAGACTCATGCTGGAACTCTTAGCTAGTTCAAGAAGACGAGAAGGAAATAAAAGGTGTACAGATTGAGAAACAAGAAATAAAATTGTCTTTATTCTCAGATGACATGATTATCTATGTAGGAAATCCGAAAGAATTGACAAAAATTTCCTGAAACTAATAAGTGATTATAGAAAAGGTTACAGGATACAAGGTTAATATACATAACTCAGTCACCTTCCTATGTACCAGCAATTAACAAGTGGAATTTAAGATTAAAACATAACATTTAAATTAGCACCAAAAAAAATGGTACTAAGTAAAAATCTAACAAAATGTATACAAAATCTATATGAGGAAAGCGACAAAACTTTAATGAAATAACTGAATAAATGGACAGATATTCCATGTTCATGGATAGGAAGACTCAATATTGTTGGTAGTCAGTTCTTCCCAACTTTAGGTTTAATGCATTCCCAATCATAATCTGAGCAAATTATTTTGTGAATATTGACAAACTGTTTCTAAAGCATTTATGGAGAGGATGAGACCTAGAATATCCAACACAGTATTGATGGGAAACAAAGTCAGAGGACTGACACCCCCCAACTTGAAGACTCTAAAGCTACAATAACAGTGTGATATTGTCAAAAGAATAGACAAATAGAATAGAGAGCCCCAAAATAGACCCACACAAATATAGTTAACTGAGTTAACTGATTTGACAGAGGAGCAAAAGCGACTCAGTGGAGAAAGCGTAGTCTTCAACAGATGGTACTGGAACAACTGCCAAAAACAAAAAAGAATCTAGACATAGACCTCACACCCTTCACAAAAATTAATTCAAAATGGATCATAGACCTAAACGTAAAATGTGTTACCGTACAACTTTTACAAGATAACATAGGAGAAAACCTAAATGACCTTGGGTATGGTGCTGATGTTTAAATACAACACCAAAAGCAAGATCCATGACAGAAATAATTGATAAGCTGGGCTTCATTACAATCAAAAACTTCTGTTCTATGTAAGACACTGCCAAAAGGATAAGACAGACCATAGACTGGGAGACAATATTTGGAAAAGATACACCTGATAAAGGACTGTTATCTAAAATATACCGAGAACTCTGAAAAACTCAACAAAAAGGAGCAAACAAGCCAATAAAAAAATGGGCCAAGAATCTGCAGAGACACCTCATCAAAGAAGACGCATGGATGGCAGATCAGCATGTGAAAAGAAGCTTCACATTGTGTGTCATCAGAAATGCAAGTTAAGACAAGGAGATTCACCACGCAAAAAATCTAAAACACCACCAAATGCTGGTGAGGATGTGGAGCAACAGGAACACTCATTAATTGTTGGGAATATAAAATGGTACAGCCACTTTGGAAGACAGTTTGACAGTTTCTTACAAAATTAATCACACTCTTATCATACAATCCAGTAATCACACTCCTTGGTGTTTACCCAAAGGAGGTGAAAACTTATGTCTACACCAAAACCTGCACACAGACATAGCAGCTTTTTTCATAATTGCCAAAACTTGGAAGCACCCAAGGTGTCCTTCAGCAGGTGACTGGATAAACTGGAACATCCAGATAGTGGAACGTTGCTTAGCACTGAAAGGAAACGAGCCATCAGCAATGAGAAGACACGCGGGAGCCGACATGCCAGCGTGAAAAGGCCGCACACAGATGGAGATGGTGAAAGGATCGTGGTGGCCCGGGTGAGGTAGTAGGGTATTGAGGGGTGAATCAGCGGAACACAAAGGGTTTTAGGGCAGTAAAACTACTCTTCATGATGCTGTATGGTTGGGTCCATGTGATGATGCCACAGACTGTGCCACCCCACACATGAGCCTGCATGTCGACTGTGGACTCTGGGTGGTGGTAACAGTGTGTCCATGTGCATGCATCGAGTGTGCCGCTCCAGTGTGGGATGAAGGCTGCTCTAAAAAAATCAAGTCCGGGTTTTTTAAAGTCTGCTTGGAAATCTGAAACCTGAGAGCTGGCTCTTGTGTCCCCCACTGTTCTCCTGTGCTCCCCCACCCTGGTTACATGCAGAGAAGGGGGGCCGTGAGACAAAAGAGAATGACCCAGAAGGACACTGTGGCGGTTGATCTCAAATGCCTACCCCAGGCCACGCCTGTCTCTTCATTGACTTTCATACCACCTTAGGAGGAAGGTGGTGCCACCCATTTCACAGGTCAGAAAACTGAGACTCACGGAGGTGCCGTAACTGGCCCCACGGTGACACTGTAAATGGTGGAGCTTTCAGTCCAACCTGGGTATGTCTGAATGCAAAGCCAAGGTCCAAATACTGCAATGTCTTCTTGGAGACATGAATTGCCACAGAATTCGCCTTGTGCTTTAATGCCTGTCTCGTGTTTTTCTGTGATTAAAAAAAAGTCATGTGAAGTTCCTGATGAAGGGTTCAGGTCACCAGCACCGGCTCCTGTTGTGTGCCCAACTCCAAGTTACTGTCAAGATCCAGGGAGGGATGTGCTATGTCACCCTGCCCAGGAGACAGGGACATAAACACCCGCTAACTTTCCATGACAGGCTCCCTGCAGCACTTGAGCCCAGAGGATGCCCATGAGGTGGGTCCCTTCATTTCAGTCCTGGCTTGGGAGAGCCAGAGGAAGGGGTTTTAAAACTCCCAAGAATGAGCTGGGAAGCAGCTGATCCTGCCCTAGAGGAGGTGAATTGTGTTGAGACAGGTGGTGTTGGCTGTCCACAAGCTCCAGCCATCCTTCTCCTCTGTCCCACTGCCTCTCACAGAGGGCCGGGTGGGTGGGCCAGGGGAGAAGGGGCCCTCTGAGACAGACCAGAATAGCATGGCAGGCATCCGTGCCACCTGATGGCCTCATTTTTAGGAAAAGATCTTAATTATGGTTTTTTCTGAAATTTGCCTTCTGAGCACCTGGACCTCCTGTAGGCTCAGTCCATTTCAAATGACCCTCCCTTTTTCTGCTGTCTACACAGGCCCACTAGCAAAAAAGAAAGTACTGTGTTCTTTAGACTCAGTAGGGAACCTATTTGTATAATCCTGGTGAGACGATCATGCCGGCCCTCCCTGCAGGTGAAGTCTCGGGCTTTGCCAGAAGAGTGTGTCTTTCCTTAGAGCAGGGCCTGAGCAAACCCTGCAGCAGCATTAGAGACGAGTCCTGGCTCCGTGGCTGTGTGGCCCACCAGCCTGCTGTATGGAGGCGGGCACGCATGTGCGTGAGACAGTTGGCATGTCCCAGGCAGAGAACCATCTAAGTTCACACTGCGTCTCTAGAAGCAGAGGGTCTCATTTTCCCGGCTTCTTCCCCGGCTCCTCGTGTTTCCTTCAAGGCATCTGCACAGTGCCGCGCATGGCGTGGCGCTAGCAAGGAGTCCTCCGTGGCATGGCGTGTGTCGGGAGAACCCCCCCATGCACCCGGGAGCCTGGCCTGTGGGAGAAGGGGATGCCAAATGGGGGAAGTAGGAGGGGCTGGAGTCCAGCCCATGAGCCAGGAGCTTGCATTTGATTAGAGGACCAGGGTGGACGGGTCCGGGCAGAGAGAGAAGAAAGCCCAGAGGGATGAAAAGGAGATGCTGAAAACAAACCAGCCAACAGACGTGGCCCTTCCAGGTCAACACGGCCCATTCTGCACATAGGCTTATCTCCACTCTGCCCAGAAGCCACCAGAATGACAGGAGAGGGAGCAAAAACGACCTTCACTCCTCAGGATGAGGAAATGGAGAGGAGCCTGCCCGCTTGTCAGGAGGCTCCCCCTCCCCAGGGTCTTTCCTGTAATAATAGAGCCCCACGTCTCTCCTGGGCACAGGCTGCCCCACAAATGGGCACGTTTCTCAGCCTCCCTTGCAGCCAGACATGGGCCTGTGACTCTGTTCCGGCCGGCAGGATGTGAGCAGAAGATGAGTGTGAACTTCCTGAGCTTTGTCCCTTCCCTTCCTGGCTGGAATGCAAACATGATGGCCGGAGCAGGGGCAGCCACCTCAGCCCTCAGGTGGAGGCCGTGGTCCAGGGCTGCAGAGCCAGTGTGCAGGAGTCTGTCTCTGGTGGGGGTGCTGTCCTCTCAGACGTACTGCTCCACCTGGTCTCAGCTGCTGTCGTCTGGGGGCTGGCAGGTGAGCCCTTGTCCTCGCACACATGGAGGCCAGCGCGATTTTGCACGAAGGAAGCCCCCTAGTGGTGCAGCGTGAAGGGCCTGCCCAGCAAAATGCCAGCAAAGATGCACAGTGATGCAGCCCCAGAGCCTGGAAAGCACAGGAAGACAAAACCAACCACAGAAGGATTGGAAATGGGGGTCGGGGTGCGGTGGCGCATGCCTGCAATCCAAGCACTTTGGGAGGCCGAGGCAGGTGAATCACCTGAGGTCAGGAGTTTTGAGACCAGCCTGGCCAACATGGTGAAACCCCGTCTCTACTAAAAATACAAAAAATTAGCCGGGCACAGTGGTGTGCACCTGTAATCCCAGCTACGCGGGAGACAAAGGCAGGAGAATCGCTTGAACCCAGGAGGCAGAGGTTGCAGTGAGCTGAGATGGCGTCATCACACTCCAGCCTGGGCAACAAGAGCAAAACTCCATTTCAAAAAAAAAAAAAGGAAGCGGAGTCTATACAGGTCATGCCAGGGCCCTGGGTCTGCTTCCCTACTCTGCCCAGCCCACTGACTCCTCCAGCTTACCCAGCAGGAGCCAGGGCTGCCTCTAGATAAGCTGACCAACCAGGCACCACAGTGGTGACAGCAGCCATGTTTAGCCTAAAGATCCCTGCAGAAGGTCAGGTGCACAACCGACCAGGAGGGCTGGCCAGCTCCTTGGCGCTGTCTGAGATATCAGCCAACCAAGACAGAAGCCACCTGGGCGTCCCCCAGACAGCCCCAGCCTGCACTGAGCAGCCAGCAGCCCGCCACCGACACCCCGATCTCAGCCTTGTTCCAGGGCCTCAGTCACGAGAGGTTCCTCAGCTGTTGAGGGAAGCCCCAAGGTGAGGGAGAGGCCAAAGCCAGCCGGCTGGGGAGCGAGCTTCGGACGGATGTGGACATTAGGGGACACTTAAAAATGACAGGCCAGAATTAAAATCCCCCCGTAGGAATAGACAAGTCTGCTGCCATGAAACCCAGCAAGCTGTTGTAGAAAGTGAACACTCAGGTAACCCAGAAGAACTCCCAAGGCAAAGTTTAATATGTGGCAAAAATTTTTAAAAATTAAATTAGTAGATGAATAAATCCCCCAGGAAGGGGAGGTGGGAAACAGATGAGACAAGAGGAAAGGAAGTTAGAGGACGACCCGAGCAGAGCGAAGCATCCGGCAGGTTCTGGCAGGTTCCAGCAGGTTCCAGCAGGAGAGATGAGAGCAGACAGAGGGAGAGGGTGCAGGAGGGCTCTTCACAAAGGAACCAACATGCTTCCTGCTAGAAGGGCCCACACGTGCTGGCACCATGGCTCAGCATCCTGAACCAGAGCAGGACGGACCCCCGGAGATTCCAGGGAGGGCGGGGAGAGAGGCCCACACAGAACCAGGCACTGGGAGGGAGCTGGTCACGGTGATGGCACTGCCCTCAGCAGGCGCCGGGATTCGGTACTCCGATTACAAGGTCGGGGGTCATCACACAATAAGACGTTTTCAGACACGCAAAGACTCAAAATGCTGCTTCCCATCTAGAGAGTCTTTCTCCAGAAGCTACTGTAGAATTTGTCCTATCAAAACAAGGGAGTAGATGCTGAGAGAGGAAGGTAAGAGTTCCAGAAGAAAGGGAGCTGACCCAGAAGCCCCCAGCCACCCCTTGCTGTGAGAGGAGCCTGGTGGGGGTCTCCCCAGAGAGACCAGGTCAGTCTGAGACTTGGCCAGTGGAGGAGGATGTCGAGAGAGGTTTGCAGTTTGAGAGGATGTAATGACAGATGTAGAAAACAAAGTAAACATTTTAAAATGAGGCAGTTATGAATGCCACAGGGAATACAAGTTTCTATGGGAAGCAAAAAACGTTATCAATGACTGCTTACTGGGTCAGTAACAAGTAATATTGACCAAGTCGCAGAGCCGGAAGCCATGAGTGCTGCTCTAGGCCACAGTTACGATATGGGGGGTGGGGGAGGCTGCAGGGGTCTCCAGGGACCTGCTGTGATTATGGCTGTATGGGGTGGTGGGGGAGGCTGCAGGGGTCTCCAGGGACCTGCTGTGATTATGGCTGTATGGGGTGGTGGGGGAGGCTGCAGGGGTCTCCAGGGACCTGCTGTGATTATGGCTGTATGGGGTGGTGGGGGAGGCTGCAGGGGTCTCCAGGGACCTGCTGTGATTATGGCTGTATGGGGTGGTGGGGGAGGCTGCAGGGGTCTCCAGGGACCTGTTGTGATATGGCTGTATGAGGCGGGAGGCTACAGGGGTCTCCGGGGATCTGCTGTGATTATGGCTGTATGGAGAGGGGAGACTACAGGGGTCTCCGGGGACCTGCTGTGATTATGGCTGTAGGGGGTGGGGGGAGGCCACAGGGGTCTCCGGGGACCTGTTGTGATCTGGCTGCATGGTGGGGGGTGCAGTGGTTCCAGGGACCTGCTGTGATTATGTCTGTATGGGGCAGGGAGGCTGCAGGGGTCTCCCGGGACCTGCACTGGCGGTAGTGTCCAACCTGTGCCCCCAGCAAGGCAAGCTGGGGAGGGAGAGGGGAGCTGGGTGGCCCAGGGCTCCTGTGCTTGGAGTGAGGAGGTTGGGACTCTGCAGAGGGCCTGAGGGGCAGGAACAGGAAGATTCCCTCCTCAGTTTCTCCACCTGACGGCCCCCCGCAGTGCCCTCCTCAGCCTCACCTTGTTCTGCCCAGGGGATTGGCCGTGGACTATGAGGTTTGGAACAGAAAGCCTGCCCCTGGTTTCACACTCGGCAAGTTCCTTCTCCTGTAGGAGCCCCTGATCCACAGCTTCTGTGTCTGTGGGGTGGGGGTGGCAGTTGTGGCCCCATCTGCTTCCCAGGACAGTTACGGCTCTAAGGTGCGGTCATGGCTGTGGGGATGCTTGCCAACACACTGCCCGGGGTGTGGCATCAGCCTTCCCTTTGCCCTTAGGATGATGTCCTGAGTCTCTGTTCATCCATTGACCTGCGTCTGCACAGGACACCTGGGTGGGGCTGTGGGGACACCAGGATGAGTGGCCATGTGTGTGCCTGCAAAGGGTGGTGTCCTCATGAGGTAGAAGGCCTGGGAGCTGGCTGGAAGTAGGCTGCTGGGCCCCATTGCAGGGGGGACTGTGCCATGATGCGGCTTGCAGGGGCCCCGGGGGAGCGGGGCTGGCTCTGCTCACGCCCACATGGCCTGGGCCCCATGTGGAATCTGAGCCAGAGACGTAGTGACGCCCTAAGTCCTGCCAGCCTTTCTAACGTCTTCCCTCCTTGTCTCCCACAAGGCCACAGAGCTACAGGATGAAGTATTGAAGCTGAAATTGGGATTAACCTTGAACAAAGACCGTCGATGGGCGGCCCTCACTGGAAACCTTTCTCTTGGCCTGCCAGCGGCACAGCCTCAAAATACATTTTTTAACACAAAATATGAAGAATCAGGAAATGTTCGCAGACACCAGTGACACCAGGTGGCTGGACTGATGGAGACGTCTTCAGACAGGAGCCGCTCAGTCTTCTTTCCCGGGCGTCGCCTCCTGTGTGGTGGCCGGAAGAGCCCAGGTTCAGTGTTACCCTTAGGGCTGATTTCACGCAGCCTGTTGTTTTCCTTAGACAGGTCCACGTTCCTCTCCTGAGGCTGTGGAAGATTTCAGCCGTACTAAAAGAAAGGACACTGTGAGCATGTGGTCTCGCCTTCCCTTCTTTCTGCAGGTTCCTGCCAAGCCACGTGACAGAATGCTCATGCTCAGGCACCTGCCTCTCTCCTGTCCTGGAGCCCTTGTTACAAAAGTCCTCGCAGCTTACAGCTTTCATTCACTTATTTGAGGGTAGGAGAGGATACCAGGTCACCCGATTCCCGCCAAGCCGGAAGTCCCTGCAGCACCACCTTTGGCTAGGAGGGAGGGGTGACAGCCAAAAAGGGCTTCGGAAGAGTGGTTACCCTGCTCCCTGCCCAGCGACAGGCCTTCCTTTCCCCTGCTCCCTGCCCGGCTACAGGGTCCTCCTTTCAGCCTTGACCCCCTCCTGGTTGCTACCAGTCAGCCTCCCCAGGGACACAGCGGGGTCCACAGACCTCCCCATCATAGATCAGCCTTATTTCACGCTGTCTGCCCAGGCTGTGGAGATTCTGTGTGACTTCGTCTCTTGTGCTGAGTGTTTGATTGGATCTTGAAAACATCTTTGGTTTGATTTCTGTAACAGAGGTGAGACTATTCAGACTTTGTTTCTTTTTGTGTTAATTTTGGTAAATATGGTTTTCAGTGAGTTTCCTCATTTCATCCAAGTTGTGCAATGTATCAGCATAAAGTTCCTCTTATTTTCAGTATCTTTAGGATCTGTAATAATGTCCCCTCTTTTATTCTTGACCTGGTGTTCTTCATCATTCTTACTATGGATTTATCAATTTTGTCCCTCTTTTCCAGAAGCCCCAGGTTTTGGCTTCACTGGATTTGCTGTTTGTCTTCTGTCTCATGGGCCTCTGCGCCCTGCACTTCCTACTTTCCGAGAGTTTAACTGGTGCTTGGAGAGAAATGCATCACTTCCAAACCCACGTATTAGAGAAGAAGGAGGGTGTGAAATTGATCATCTAAGGTTTCCATTCAGGAAGCTAGAAAGGTGTCAGTGACCTGTTGCGGCCCAGCAGCTGGAGCAGCAGACGTTTGCCATTTCTCACGCCTGAGGGCAGGAGTCGGAGCAGCTCAGCCAGCGTTGGTGGTAAGGGTCTCCCTTGAAGGTTTAACTGGGCTTGGGGCTCAGCTTCCAAGGTGCTCTCCTGGTTGTTGATCAGAGCGTGTCCGTTGTGATCACCGTCCTTTGAAACTGTGAAGCCTTGCCCGGTGGCCTGCCGCAGGATATGTTTTGGTAGATGTAGGCTGTGCACTTGAGAAGAATGTATTTTGGGTTGTTGGGTACATTGTTTTGTGTGTGTCAGGCGACACTGACTAATCCTGTTGCTCAAAGCTCCTGTACCCTGACTGACTGACTTGTTTAAGCCTGGTTTCTCAGTTACTGAGAGAGGCCTGTGAACAGTTCTAGCTATGATCATGAACATGTATTTTTTTCTTAGTTATGTCAGTTTCTGCTGTACGTATTTTGGGGCTATTTTGTCAGATGCCTACAAATTTAGGATTGTTTTACCTTCCTGTTGAACTGACCTTGTCATTATTATGAACTATTTCTCTTCGCCTCTCCTTTTCACTTCTTGCCTTCATGTGGATTTTGTCTGATACTAATCCAGGCACACCACTGCTGTTTTGGTCAGCGTTTTCATAATGCATCTTCTTCCATCTTTCTACTGTCAGCCTCTCTGTGTCTTTATACTGGATTTAAAGTGCACCCTATCTCTACATCATACACTCGGGACTCCTTTTCTTTCTCTAGCTGCCAGTTCTGTCTTTCAGTTACAGTGTTGGGCCCTCACATTTAAGGTGAGTGTGCGTACAGCGGATTCCATGCCCATCTCATGTTTTTATTCCTTTATTCTTCTTTTGCTGCTTTCCGATAGTGATCAATTTTTTTATTTATATCTCTTCTATTAGAGTTTTAGTAATATCTTTTAATATTATTCTCTTGAGTGTTGCCTTAGAGATTTGGTACGTGCCCTTGAGTTCATTAGCATTTCCTGAATGAGCCAATGACCCTGAGAAGGTCCCTCCCATCTGCCAGTTCCCTGCCCTTGATGCTGTTGCTCTCGTCTGCCTCCCTTCCACAGATAAGCATGCAAGACACAGGTACCGTGTGCCCCAACGGTGTCTTGACGTGTTGTTACTCGACATCAGTGTCTGCTTCACTTTACCCATCCTGATGCTCTTCCCTCCTGCACCCTCATGCCCCAATGAGGGCTGATTTTCATTTAGCTAATAACTTTTTTTAAGTATTTCTTTGTATCGTGGTTATGCTTTGACTGGCCGTAAGTTCTCTCAGCTTTTGTTTTTCTGAAAATAAATTTAGTTCGCCTTTATTCTGCGCAGGACAGAATTCTAGTGGACGATTTTTGCCATCCCCAGAACTTTAAAGATGGGCTCCACTGTCTTCTGGCTCCCATGAGTTTTGTTAAAAATTCAGTGTTTGTTGTTATTTGTTGCTCCTTTGAAGGTAATGTGTCTTTTTTCTTTGTCTTAAAATTTTTTCTCCTTATCTTTGGTTTTCTGCAGTCTGTGCTGTGCCTGGATGTGATTTCCTTTTTACTTATTTTTCTTGGAATATGTAGAACTCAAATCTGGGAGTTAGTGTCTTTCATCAGTTTTGGAAAATTCTTAGCCATTTTTTTTGACTATTTTTTCCCCTGTTCTCCCTCTTCTCCCTGAGACTTCAGTTTTGTGTGTGTGTGTGCGCGTGCGTGCATATGCATGAGTGTGTGTGCACGTGTGTGTGCATGTGTGTGCGTGTGTATATGTGCATGTGTGAGTGTGTGTGGCTGTGACCTGCACGTCTCTTCTGTCATGTGTTCTATTTTTCATTCCTCTCTACATCAGGCTAGATGCCTCGTGTCTACATGGTTTTAGATTTACGAATCCTGTCTTCTGTTGTGTCCCACAGAAAAACCCATGAGGTTTTTTAACATTAAAAACAGCAGCTTTATGATAGAGAAAAAAACACGAACACAGATGATTGTACCATCGCACTCAGAAGAAACATCCCAGGCCCTGAGCAACATGTCTTTCCTCGGCCGAGTCAGGCTTCCTGGTGAGCCTCAGGGAGTGCGTGGTGTCAGATCCCATCCTGCTCTTCTCCAGCATTTCCTCTCACTCTGTGTTCTTGGGGAGTGTGTGGTCTCGGATCCCATCCTGCTCCTCTCCAGCATTTCCTCTCACCTCCGTGTTCTCAGGGAGTGCATGGTGTCAGATCCCATCCTGCTCCTCTCCAGCATTTCCTCTCACCTCCGTGTTCTCGGGGAGTGCGTGGTGTCAGATCCCATCCTGCTCATCTCCAGCATTTCCTCCCACTCCATGTTCTCGGGGAGTGTGTGGTCTCGGATCCCATCCTGCTCCTCTCCAGCATTTCCTCTCACCTCCGTGTTCTTGGGGAGTGTGTGGTGTCAGATCCCATCCTGCTCATCTCCAGCATTTCCTCTCACTCCGTGTTCTTGGGGAGTGCATGGTCTCAGATCCCATCCTGCTCCTCTCCAGAGTTTCCTCTCACTCCGTGTCTCGTTCTCGTCTCTGCCAGAATTCCACATCTGCTCGTGCATGCCATCCACCTTTTCCACTAGATCCTTTTACATCATCATTATAATGATTTCTTTTAAATAAGTGTTTTCTTTCAGTTTTAAATTTCAGATGTTGTGTTTTTCAGATCTAAGGTCTCTGGTAATTTTTTGTGGATGCTGATTCTCTGTTGAAATTCTCCATCTTTTCATTTCCTTTATATCTCTTTTCTTCTTTTTTTCTATAACATATTACATTTTTCTAATAAGTTTTTAGTGAGTGCCCAGCATTGTGTAAGTTGACCCTTGAACAAGAGTTTGAATTATAAGGGTCCACTTATAAGTGGATTTTTAAAAACAAATATATTGCAAAAAATTTTGGAAATTTGCAACAATTTGAAAAAATTTGCAGATGAACCACACAGCCTAGAAATATCTAAAAAAAGAAAAAAGAAAAGGGTATGTCATGAATGCATAAAATATACAGACCATACATGGACCATTCACAGTAGAGAGAAATGTCGCTGTAAAGATGCAGCATTGGCCGGGCGCAGTGGCTCATGCCTGTAATCCCAGCACTTTGGGAGGCCGAGGTGGGCAGATCACCTGAGGTCAGGAGTTCAAGACCAGCCTGGCCAACATGGAGAAACCCCGTGACTACTAAAAATACAAAATTAGCCAGGCATGGTGGCGCATGCCTGTAATTCCAGCTACTCGGGAGGCTGAGGCAGGAGAATCGCTTGAACCCAGAAGGCAGAGTTTGCGGTGAGCCAAGATCGCACCATTGCACTCCAGCCTGGGCAACGAGAGCAAAACTCTGTCTCAAAAAAAAATGCAGCATTAAATTATAACTGCATGAAATTAACTGCAGTCCACAGTGTGCTGCTGGAATAATTACAAAGCCATCTCCTGTTGCTATTGCAGTGAGCGCAAGCATTCAAGGATCCACTTAAAACATCATGTGGTGCTAATCTCTGCACGAGCAGTTCATGTCTTCAGTACATTGTGTATCACAGTAAAAAGTGATCTATTTTAACTGGACACGGTGGCACACACCTGCAGTCCCAGCTGCTCGGGAGGCTGAGGCAGGAGGATCCCTTGAGCCCAGGAGGTTGAGGCTGCAGTGAGCTGTGATTGCACCACTGCACTCCAGCCTGGGCAACAGAGTGAGACCCCAACTTGAAAAAAAGGGGACATCTGGATGTTCTTGTGTATTTTTCATGTTTAGTGCAATACTGTAAACCTTGAAGAACACTTTGGGACCCATAGAGTGCCACCAGTCATGCTGAAGAGCTCCTGAGAAGCAGAGAAAAGTCATGACATTTCAAGAAAAAGTTGAATTTCTTGATATGTTCCATAGATTGAAGTTTACAGCTGCGGTTGCCTACCAATTCAAGATAAATGAATCCAACATTAAAGACCATAGTAAAAAAATAAGGAATTTTGTGAGCAGGCCCAAAAGCCTTAACACTTTCTGTGAAATACCTTTTTATCTTGTATTGGGAATGCAGCTTTTATGTGGGTATAGGATTGCTGTGTGTGATGGTTCATATTAAATGTCAACTTGATTAGATTGAAGAATGTAAGGTATTGTTTCTGGGTGTTGCCAGAAGAGATTAACATTTGAGTCAGTGGACTGGGAGAAGACCCACCACAGTGTGGGCAGGCACCATCCAATCGGCTGCCAGCATGGCTGGAAAAAGCAGGCAGAAGAAGGTGGCTGAAGCTGACTGGCTGAGTCTTCTGGCCTTTATCTCTCTTCCATGCTGGATGCTTCCTGCCCTTGAACATCAGACTCCAAGTTCTTTGGCTTTTGGAGTCTTGGACTTACACCGGTGTTTTGCCAGGGGCTCTCGGGCCTTCGGCCACAGACTAAAGGCTGCACTGTTGGCTTCCCTCCTTTAGAGGTTTGGGGACTCAGACTGAGCTACTACTGGCTTCCTTGCCCCTCAGTTTGCAGACAGCCTATTGTGGGACTTCACTCTGTGATCCTGTGCCTCAGTTCTCCTTAATAAACTCCATTTCATATGTATATATATCCTATTCTGTCCTTCTAGAGAACACTTACTAATACACTGAGGAAGGTGTACCTGTAGACTCTTCAAATAAAAGGAAAGGGAAGGAACTGAAGCTGGAGAATCTAATCCCAGCAAAGGATGGTTTGATAATTTTAGAAAGAGGCTTGGCTGGAAAAATGTCAAGATAACAGGAGAAGCAGCTTCTGTCGGCCAAGGGGCAGCAGACAAGTTCCTGGATATGGAAACCATGAAGAAAGTCACTGAGGAGAAAGAGGAGAAAGGATGTCTGCCTGAACAGGTTTTTAATGCAGACATAAGTCCCCTATTCTGAAAAAAAAAAAAAAAATGCCACAGGCATGAATTAGGAAGACAAGCAAGTACCAGAATTTAGGGCAGGAGGGGAGAGGCCAGCCCTGCTGTTCTGTGCAAACACAGTCAGATTATGATCAGGACTGCCCTTATCTAGAAAGCTGCTAACCCCTGAGCTTAAAGGGAAAAGAAAAACACCAGCTTCTCCTTGGTTGTACAAGAAGGCTGGACAAGAGCCTCTTTTCTGGGTTGATTTCATCAATGCTTTGTCCCTGAAATCAGGAAGTACCTTGCTTCCTGTAAGTGACAGCCTTTTAAAGTTCTGGTATTGGACAATGCCTCTTGGCCACCCAGAACCCTGTGAGTTCAACACTGAAGGTGTCAAAGGAGCCCACTTGCCCCCAAACACGTCTCCAACGCAGCCTCTGGCCCAGAGGCCGCAGGGACCTGGAAGCCTCATTGCGTGCGGCACCGTGCGGACAGGAGTGTCAGTGCTGGCAAAGAGAACTTCAGGGGGGAACACCGTGAAAGGCTGAGGGATTACACAGTAGACATGTCGTCATGGTTGGCGACAAGGCTGGGAAAGCCACGAAGCCTGAAACAGCACATTCTTGCTGGGGGAAACCGTGTCCAGATGCTGTGCACGACTTCCCAGCATTGATGACAGCCAATCACGGAAATGATGGAAAAGGAATGGAATCCTGTCTCTTGCCACCACCTGGATGGAACGGAGGCCATAATGTACGTGCAGTAAGCCAGGCACAGAAAAACAAGCATCGCTTGTTCTCACTCATGGGGGCTAAAAAAGTGGATCTCATGAAGATAGCAGACTGGTGGTGACCAGAGGCCAGGAAGCAGGGGAAGTGGGGGGTGCAGGGGGTGACTAATGAGTGGAAATGCACAGTGAGATGGAGGAAATAAGACCTGGCGTTCAACAGACCAATAGGGTGACTACCTAACGTTAGTCAATTGCACATTTCGACATAGCTAGAAGAGAATCATTCAATGTTCCTAGCGGAAACAGAAGGAATATTTAGGGTGATGGGCATCCCAGTTACCCTTACTTGATCTTCACATGTTATACGAGTGTATCACATTATCACATGTACCCCCAAAATAGGTACATTTATTACATATCAATTAGAGAAATTGTGGAGATAGCAAAAAAAATGAGGGTGAAGAGTTTCCACATACAGGCCTTGGAGAAATTCAAGAGCTAATAGACGCTGCACCAGAGCAATGAACAGAAGAGACTGAGGGAGATGAGTGTTTCCAAACCAGGTGATGAGGAGGAGGAAGACATAGAGGAGGCAGTGCTGGGAAAGAAGTTGACCCGGGACCCTGGCAGGAGCATTCCTGTCATTCAAGCTGCCTTTGCCGTCTTTCAGGACACGGGCCCTTCTATGATGCAGGCATGGAAACTAAAGCCAGCGCTGGAAGGAGGATTGTGACCGCACAGAAAGTTTAGAGAAATGAAAGAGCAACGTCAGGCAGAAATTACATATATGTCCGTCACGTTACACCCAGTGCACCTGCCTCTCCTGCCTCCCCTGCCTCCTCCCCCACTTTTGCCTCTGCCACCCCTGAGACTGCAGGACCAGCTCCTCCTCCTCCTCCGTCCACTCAACCTGAAGAGGAGGAGGACAAAGGCCTTTATGAGGATCCACTTCCACTTAATGAGTAGTAAATAGATTTTCTCTTCCTGATAATTTTTTTTTCTGTCTTACTGTAAGACTACAGTATATAACATACAAAATATGCGCTAATTGAACGTTAGTGTTACCGGGAAGGCTTCCTTCCCATCAATGGTAGCCTATTAGTAGTGACATTTTGGGGAAGTCAGAAGCAATATGTGGATTTTCGCTGCGTGGAGCATCAGCGCGCCGTAAACCCCACGGTGTTCAAGGGTCAACTCTGTAAACAAACCACAGAGACTAAGGACAATGCCGGCTTCCCTGAGAGGACTGGCCCTTTCCTCTGTGAAGCACATAAATGGGTACAGGTTTGATCACCTCCGTTCCGGCAGGGCTTGTGCTGGGTGGAGCCTGGGTCACAGCTTCAGTTACTCCTGGCCGGCCTCTGCTTTTGGCAGGCTGGTGGGTGAGACCTGTCCTGGGCTTGCTGCGAACCCCAGATTTCATCCTCTCTCCAGAACAGCCCCTCAGCTTCCTGTGCTGGTACCAGACCCTGAAAATGGTCTGGGGGACCAGCCATGCCTCTGATGCCCTGGACCCTGCCCCAGGGCCTCCAGCAGCCCTGCTTCCTGTCTGTGACGCCCTGGGCCTCAGCCTGGGCAGGCTGGGATGCAGCAGCTCCAGTGCCCCTCGAGGCCCTCCAAGGCTGCCTCTGGCTCGCAGCCCCGCACGCCCCCTGTGACTCCTGCGTCTCCTGTGACTGCTGCATCTGGCCTTCCCCTGTGGCTACAAGAGCAGGAGGTCATCGCTCACCTGGCCCAGAAGTCGCACTTCATTCACTGCCATCTTTTTAAAAGAATCACTCTGCTTTAATTATGCTTCTTAAAACAGTGTACAGGAAAAACTCCAAGCCTGTTAGGCTGTGTTAAAAAATACAGCTAACAGAAAATTCCAGGTTATTCACATGTAATGTGGTAACCACACGCTTGCATTCCCTCCATCTCTGTTTTGATCAAGTCTCTTCATTCCATTGTTCTTGGGAACCTGCAGTCCCTCTATGCTCTTCCATTCCCCCACTTTCTCTCATATCAGACGGATATTTCTCTATTAATTTTTGAAAACTGGGCTTTCTCTTCCCTTCCTTTTCTTCTCCCCTGCCTCGGCAGAGGCCTTTAGAAGTCCTGATGTCCCGTTTCTCTCCACCCTGTCTCAGTTATCTGTTGCTGTGACATACCACTTAGTGGTTGAAAACAGCAGCCTCCCCCTGATCTCAGAATGCTTTGGGTTGACCGGGCTCAGCAAGGCGGCTCTCCTGTCCTCGGGCTGTCCGCGGGGGCACCAGCGATCTGATGGCCGGGCTGAGCTGAGACGTGCAGGACAGCACCCTCACACACCTGGCTCTCTGGCCAGGTGGCCTGGAAGGTTGGTCTCAGATGGGATGCTGGGATCACTGGAACTACCTTTCTCAGGATGTCGCTGGCTCCCATGGTCCCTCCTTGGGGTCTCTAGCACGGTGCCTGGCCTTCCTCCATGGAGGCTCAGGGCTCTAAAAGTGCAGAGTGGGAGTGTTCAGGCCTTCCAAAGGCTTGGGCCTATCCTGGCCTGCCCCAGTTCCTCTGTATTCTCCTGGGGAAGGTGAGTCCCAGGGCAGCCCAAGTCTCTGTAGAATGACAGGCAGCAACCACAGCCTGCCTCCTGCCCTGTGCCTGGATGCTGTGAGTTGTCCTGGGCTGGATCCGGAAGTGCTGAGTCTCGTCCTTGTCTCTCTGAGTCGATGTTATTGTTCTGTCTTCCGGCTCCCAGACTTGTGGAGGCACAGCCCGGGTCAGCAGGATTCTGTCTCCTGTAGAGGCATCTCCTGTCTGTCTGGAGGCCATGGGATACTCACCAGCCTTTGAGTTCAGGTCTTTCTCTTCAGCTACACCGGGACGTCAGGAGCCCCTGGGCTGTGGGTGCAGCTCTTTCTCCATTTCAGGAAAGCTGTTTGCTTCTCTTCTTTCAAAAATAGCGGCCTCTCTTCCACCTGCTCCCTCTGTCATTCAGGGGCCCCTTTGATGGATTGTTCAGCTCTGGCTGTGTCCCCGAGCCACACTCTTTTCATTTCCTTCCTTTTGCTCAGTGTTTGTGGACTTTTTTCTACTTCCTCTTCCACGCTTTTCCTTTGGATGCCAACATTCGCATCCTCTCTGTCGGTTCATTTGCTGATGTGTCCTTGGAAAACCCTTTATTTCTTGGCTCTAGAAGTCTCGTGTGGGGTGTGCCGTGCTGGGGTCCCCTTGGGCCCTGGCTGGCGCTACTGGTGCCATCTCTCTGGCATGGGTCTGTTTGACTAAAGTAGCCTTCCCTCGGGAACTGGCGCCTTTAGGTGGGAGGCGATTCTTTGGTGGCTCATTGGGTCAGGCATGGCTTGGGTCAGGCCTGGCTACCAGCCACGGGTGGTGCGTCAGGGCCCTCCCTGCTCTCTGGCCAGTGCTGCAGACATCGCCCCCCAGGGCAACACGTGCACAAGCACCACTCCATGTCCTGGCATCTCCAGGATGGGGTGTGGGTGCCCGGAGCTGGCTCTTCGTGGGAGACAGGAAGAGTGAGGTGCACCCACCACGTGGTGCCACCTTGTCTGACTCTTGTCTGGGGGATTCCAATTGGGGTCCCCTGAGTCCTTTTGTTTTTATGAACCTGCCAAGATGCTGCCCACCTTTCACTTGAAGCCACCAATCACTGCTTTTGCTGTGACACAGGAGAAGTGCGCCCTGTGATGGCCTCAGGCCCTGGGCACAGCCCAGCCTTAACACTGCCATGGAATCAAAGTCCTGTGGGTCAAGGAGCTTTCATGACAAGGTGCTGCTGGATGGGCCCTGGGGAGAGGCTACATATTCCATGGGGAGGACCGAGCTCCTGGCAGAGGCAGCAGCTGGAAGGCAGGGTGGAGGCAGGGATGAGCCGGCCACTTGTCCTCCGGGAGGGCCCGCCGTGGGAATCCATGTCCTCCTGCCTGTCTTCCGGAGGCCACCTTCATGCCCTCATTTTCCACATCATCCTTCCCTTGGTCATCTGCCCTCTCTCACCCTCTAAACCCCGACCTCACTCTGTGAGAGGCCCCATTTCAAGGGGACCGGGAGAGCCTGCCTCCCGGATGGCAGTGGTGGGTAATTTCTGCTGGGCAGGGTAGAGGAGCTGGCACAGAGGCCACCACCCAGACCCCTGCTTGGAAGGTGCTTACAGGCTGGTGGGGGAACGGTGCTGGAGGCCCTGGCGCCCCCCCTCCACCCTGTGATTCAGCCCATCTCCTGAACATGGCCCTGCTCCTGATTGGGCCCTGCAGCCAGCAAGTCCCTGCTGCCTCTCTGGATCCTGTAACCTCTTGCAGATTTCAGGTGTCTGGGCAGGAGGTGCCCCTCTCCCTGGTGGATTTGGGGTATCTGGGCAGGAAGCCCCCACTCCCTGGTGGATTTGAGGTGTCTGGACAGGAGGCAACCCTCTCCCTGGTGGATTTGAGATATCTGGGCCAGAGGCGCCCCTCTCCCTAGTGGATTTGGGGTGTCTGGGTAGGAAGCCCCCATTCCCTGGTGGATTTGAGATGTCTGGGCAGGAGGCCCCCCCTCCCTGGTGGATTTGGGGTATCTGGGTGGGAGGTGCCCCTCTCCCTGGTGAATTTGGGGTGTCTTTGTGGGAGGTGTCCTTCTATCTGGTGGATTTGGGGTGTCTGGGTGAGAGGTACCCCCTCCCTGGTGGATTTGGGGTGTCTGGGTGGAAGGCGCCCCTCTCCCTGGTGGATTTGGGGTGTCTGGGTGGGAGGTGCCCCTCTCCCTGATAGATTTGGGGTATATGGGTGGGAGGTGCCCCTCTCCCTGGTGGATTTGGGGTGTCTGTGTGACAGGTACCCCTCTCTCTGGTGGATTTGGGGTGTCTGGGTGACAAGTGCCCCTCTCTCTGGTGGATTTGGGGTGTCTGGGTGACAGGTGCCCCTCTCCCTGGTGGATTTGGGGTGTCTGGGTGGCATGTGCCCCTCTCTCTGGTGGATTTGGGGTGTCTGGGTGACAGGAACCCCTCTATCTGGTGGATTTGGGGTGTCTGGGTGGGAGGTACCCCTCTATCTGGTGGATTTGGGGTGTCTGGGTGGGAGGTGCCTCTCTCCCTGGTGGATTTGGGGTGTCTGGGTGGGACATACCCCTCTCCCTGGTGGATTTGGGGTGTCTGGGTGGGACGTACCCCTCTCTCTGGTGGATTTGGGGTGTCTGGGTGGCAGGTACCCCTGTCTCTGGTGGATTTGGGGTGTCTGGGTGGCAGGTACCCCTCTCTCTGGTGGATTTGGGGTGTCTGGGTGGGAGGTACCTCTCTCCCTGGTGGATTTGGGGTGTCTGGGTGGGACGTACCCCTCTCCCTGGTGGATTTGGGGTGTCTGGGTGGGACATACCCCTCTCTCTGGTGGATTTGGGGTGTCTGAGTGGGAGGTACCCCTCTATCTGGTGGATTTGGGGTGTCTGGGTGGGAGATACCCCTCTATCTGGTGGATTTGGGGTGTCTGGGTGGGAGGTACCCCTCTCTCTGGTGGATTTGGGGTGTCTGGGTGGGAGGTACCCCTCTCTCTGGTGGATTTGGGGTGTCTGGGTGGCAGGTACCCCTCTATCTGGTGGATTTGCGGTCTCTGGGTGGTATCCCCCTCCCCTGGTGGATTTGGGATATCTGGGTGGGGTCCCCCTCCCCTGGTTCCTGCTCTGCTGTTCTCTTTGCCTCCCTTAGCTACTGAGTGAGTACCGTCTATGCTGACTTCCAGCTCAGGGCATCGTGAGCTTCTGGGACTCTCATTTTTCTGCCCAGCTGCCTTGGGAAGGGAAAAGGGAGGCGAGAGCCCAGAGCCAGGCCTGAGAACCCCCAGGGGCAGGGACTGTGCTGCAGAAAGCAGGTGGTCTGGGGTGGCCGCAGGCCCACGGCTTGGAGAGAGCAACCGCCGCAGCAGGGAGCCAGTGCGTGGGAGACGTGAATGTGGTTGGCGGACGCTGCCAGGGGGTCACAGGGTCACAGGCGGTGTCCCAGGAGTGCTGATGGGCGTCACCAGCCCTGGGGCCCCAGGACTCAGGCCCAGCCTCCCGTGAACCGAGTTCACCTGCAAGTGTCGCCCCAAGGCCGGCGGGCTCATGCGGGGGCGGGGGGGTTCATGCGGGGGCGGGGGGCTCCTGCGGGGGCGGAGGCTAATGCGCGGGGGGCGGGGTTCATGCGAGGGCGAGGGGCTCATGCGGGGGACGGGGGGCTCATGCGGGGGCGGGGGGCTCATGCACGGGCGGCGGGGTTCATGCGGGGGCGGCGGGGCTCATGCGGGGGCGGCCGGGCTCATGCGGGGGCGGGGGGGCTCATTCGGGGGTGGGGGGCACACCGCGGAGCCGCCTGCAGGGGCTGGGGGGCTCTCATTGAGGGAAGCAGCTGTCCAGCCCTGGAGGTCCCACGCCAGGCCATGGCAACAGGGTTGGCATTACAGGGCAACGTCTCAGGCTGCGAAAGCAATCGGCCAAAACTCCGGCCCTCCTGGCTCCCTCAGGGAAGCCTGGCTCATCTCCTGTGTGGATCCCTGAGTCCTGCACCCCAAGTGAGCCCAAAACAGGAGGGCCAAGCCTACAAACGTCCGTGGGCAGCCGGCCAGGGAAGGTGCCGTTCAGGCCCCATGCACTCAGTCCAGGTCTCAGGACACACAACGCAGAACCCGGCGTGGGCCCTGGGGCGTGAGGCGAGACGCGGAGTTCACGCGTGACCTCAAGGACACCCTGCCGGACTTCCCCAAGTGCTGGCCAGGCCTTGGGGGCAGCTGGGCTCAGGTCCCCCTTGTCACCATTGGAAGCTGGCCCTGCACCCACTACACTCACCAGCTCCTCCGTGGGGTCAGGAGGCCGGGGAGTGGAGAGGCTGGGGAGAGCCCTCAGGGCTGGAGCCCAGTGTGGGGGCAGCTCGCCATCCAGGGCTGGAGCTGTCAGGGTGCTGCCTGGCTGCTCCCTCCACCCGGGAAGGAATGAGGCCCTCCCAGCAAGCTCTGCTCCCCTCAGGCCCCAGGCTGCCCAGAGGCCCCCCAGTCAGCCTTTCTCAGCTAGAAGGTGTTCATTTCTGTGCACCTGGGAGAACGCAGACGACAGCCTTTCTCAGCTAGAAGGTGTTCATTTCTGTGCACCTGGGAGAACGCAGTCGACAGCCTCCAGCACCCTCCAGCCCTAGCCCAGGGGACCCTGCTCCTTCCTGCACCTCCTCCCTCAGGCATCCTGTGGAGGACAGCACAAACACTTGGCCTCTCCCGGCCACTGGAGGAGGGCAAGGACAAGAGCCCCGCAGCCCAGCCCAGCTGCACGCTGCCGCACCTGCTGACATGGCAGTGCCTCCCTAGACCCAGCACAGGGCTCTGCTCTCGGCTCTCCAGCCACACCTCAGAGAGCCCCACTCTGTCTGTGGGTCTGCCTGGGGTCTAAACCTCAGCTCAGGACAACCCTGAGGTCACGTGGACTCCGTGTCTGGCCCCACGCCCCAGGGCTCATGCCAGGTTCTGCATGTGGAGGGGTCGGGACAAATGCATAGCCACACTCACCAGGAGGAGAGTTTAAGGGGAGAGAGTTTGCAGGGAGGCCCCTGGACCAGCTGAGGGCCCAGCTATACAAGTATCATGAGAGTGGTGGTGGTGGTGGTGATAGTGGTGGTGATCATTGTGATGGCGGTGATGGTGATGATGCTGATAGTAGTGGTGATGGTAGGTATGATGATGGTGGTAATGGTGGTGGTGATAGTCATGGTGGTGATGGTGATGATGGTGATTGTGATGGTGGTGGTGGTGATGGTGGTGGTGGTGATGGTGGTGGTGGTGATGGTGGTGGTGATGGTGGTGATGGTGATGGTGGTGATGGTGGAGGTGGTGATGGTGGTGGTGATGGTGGTGATGGTGATGGTGGTGATGGTGGAGGTGGTGATGGTGGTGGTGATGGTGGTGGTGGTGGAGGTGGTGATGATGGTGATGGTGGTGATTGTGATGGTGATGGTGGTGATTGTGATGGTGATGGTGGTGGTGATTGTGATGGTGGTGATGGTGATGGTGATGGTGGTGGTGGTGATGGTGGTGGTGATGGTGATGGTGATGGTGATGGTGATGGTGATGGTGATGGTGGTGATGGTGGTGGTGATGGTGATGGTGGTGGTGATGGTGGTGGTGATTGTGATGGTGATGGTGGTGGTGATGGTGGTGATGGTGGTGATGGTGATGGTGGTGGTGATGGTGGTGGTGATGGTGATGGTGATGGTGATGGTGGTGATGGTGATGGTGATGGTGGAGGTGGTGATGGTGATGGTGATGGTGGAGGTGGTGATGGTGATGGTGATGGTGGTGGTGGTGATGGTGGTGATGGTGGTGGTGATGGTGGTGGTGATGGTGATGGTGGTGATGGTGGTGATGGTGATGGTGGTGGTGGTGATGGTGGTGATGGTGGTGGTGGTGGTGGTGGTGGTGATGGTGGTGATTGTGATGGTGATGGTGGTGATTGTGATGGTGATGGTGGTGATTGTGATGGTGATGGTGGTGATGGTGATGGTGATGATGGTGGTGGTGATGGTGATGGTGGTGGTGGTGGTGATGGTGATGGTGATGGTGGTGGTGATGATGGTGATGGTGGTGATGGTGGTGGTGGTGATGGTGGTGATGGTGATGGTGGTGGTGATGGTGGTGATGGTGGTGATTGTGATGGTGATGGTGATGGTGATGGTGATGGTGATGGTGGTGATGGTGGTGGTGATGGTGGTGGAGGTGGTGATGGTGATGGTGGTGGTGGTGGAGGTGGTGATGGTGATGGTGGTGGTGGTGGTGGTGATGGTGATGGTGGTGATGGTGGTGGTGATGGTGGTGGAGGTGGTGATGGTGATGGTGGTGGTGGTGGTGGTGATGGTGATGGTGGTGATGGTGGTGATTGTGATGGTGATGGTGATGGTGATGGTGATGGTGGTGATGGTGATGGTGATGGTGATGGTGGTGATGGTGATGGTGGTGGTGATGGTGGTGATGATGGTGGTGGTGGTGGTACTAGTGATAATGGTGATGGTGGCGGTGGTAGTAGTGATGGGGGAGGTGGGATGGTAATGATCATGGTGATGATGGCTGTAGTGGTGATGGTGGAGGCTGTGGTGGTGATAGTGACAGTGGTGATAATAACAAAAGTGTTGATGATGGTGATGGCAGCTGACTCATGGAAGCTTTACTGGGGCTTGTGCTGTACTAAGTATCTCATTTAATATTAACTTATTTAATATTCAGTATGAGCCTACACGTTAGGTACCATCATATTTCCCACTTTACAGATGAGGACACTGAGGCACAAGGGAGGTGGCGGTCTCCCCAAGGTCACATGGCAGGACTCTAGCAGTTTGGCCTCAGAGTTTATGTGCCTGCTCAGCTCTCTGCACCACCTCCAGTGGAGTCTTGGCAGGTTCTGTTCCTAGCCAGTCCTTTGAGATACTGCCTCAGGGGATGTGACCCTATATCATCCTGATAACCCATGGGGCAGGGAGACAGCTCCAGAACAGACAAGACAAAGTTGGCCTTGTAGACCCACACTGCCCTCCAAGGGCTTCCAGACTGGAGCAGAACAAAACAAACGCTGCCCAAAGATCTGTGGCCTGCTAGAAGGTCGAGGGTTCCCGGCTCAGCATCTGCAAAGATTGCCTTGAGCCCCTGCCTCAGACGACACGACAAGGGATAAGGAGTGTGTTCCCCAGGCTGGCCTCCCTGCCAGACACCTTGGAGGAGGCCTGGCGTGCTCCTGCTCCCCACTCTGTCCAGGCTTCTTGAGTGATAAATGGTTGCTTACTGAAATCAGAGCAGGCCCTCTGTATTAAAGGCTTTGTCCTGTCTCCTGCCTTCCACAGTTGCTGTGGGCAAAAGGCTTGCCATGAGGCAACCTGGGTCCCAGCCTCAAGGCCCATTCCCGCCTTTGGCCTCTGGGCACCAGCTCTGGAGAAATCTGTGGTCTCTGACTCGTGGCTGTGGCCTTCCAGGCCTCCATCTTGACCTTCAGTCCACCTCCGGAGCACCTCACTATGCTGCATGAGACTTGCACACAGCCAGGCCCCAGTGAGCTCCAGGATCCACCTCAGGAGCACCTAACTATGCTGCATGAGACTTGCACACAGCCAGGCCCCGGTGAGCTCCAGGAAGGTCAAGCAAGCCCAGGTGTGTTGGGGGCTGGGGGATACCAGGTGATTCTGGGGCAGGCTGGACACAGGCCAGGCTGTGGCTGCACCTCAGTCATGGGGAGGCCCCTGTAAGCCTCATCTCGTGGAAGAGACCAACAAAGGCTGAGAACCTGCTCACCACTGTCCTTCCCAAATCTCACTGATCATGTAGTGCAGTAGGACAGTGCTGGGCAGGTCCAGGTCCAGCAGTCAGGAGGGCCCTCTGAGCTCAGACCTGGGGGAGCGACCCTGAAAGACAAGGGGCGGGCATGGAGCTGGTGATGCAAGTGAGCCAGGCTGCCGGGGAGAACAAATCCTGGAGCTCCTCCAAGGACCGCAGGGGAGGCAGACCCTGAGGGGAGGTGGCCTGTGGGGTTCCTGCCTTCCTCCCCTGCTGTCTCAGGGGACATAGAGGCCAGCCCCTGCTTCCTCCTCCAGCCACCTGTCCCTCCCTCAACTGTACCCCTTCAGGCCACCCATCCTGCCAACTGCTGGTCACCCACCCCCAGCCCCCGGGGAAGTTCTGGGCAGTCTCCTGTCCCCTCAGCTTGCCCCATCCGACTGGCTGGGCTGTCCCGAGCTGGGCATGTCCTAGGCCTTGCTGCGGCTGTGCCTACAGCCAGGGGACCAGAGGCTTTAAGACCTTTTGTTTGGATCAAGTCTCTTGAAGACAAAGTCTAAAAACCTCAGAGGTGTCTCTTCCCACTCTTGGCCTTTTTACCCCAGCCAGGGGCATACTCCCGAGGCTCCTCCAGCCCAGCCAGGCAGCTCAGGGTCCTCTCACTGTGGGCAGCGCCAGCCCCAGTACCCAGGGTGCCTCCCAGAACTGGGCAGACCTCACTGACTGGCATGAGCAGAGTGGCCCCTGGGGAGATGCTCAGAGTGGCAAGCCTAGGACAGTCTCCCAACCCCCAAATACAGGGTCAGACAGGAGGGGATACCTGGGCGGATGAGGTCCCCAAGGACATCTGCACTTTAATCGGGGACTCTGGAAACTCCCGTGGCCTCTTCTTCAACAAGCAGGTTGGAGCGGGGCGGGAAGCAAGCGGGAGCAGGTGCGGGGGCAGGGCTGCTGGGGGAGGCCCTCAACAGCCACCGTTTAAGTTGCAAAAATGGTCTCCCTGTCTGCAGATGGTCTTTTTTATACCTTACCTAGTGGAGAGCAGGTTTTAAAAACGGCTTCCAAGTTCACTTAAAAATACACAGTAAATAGCACAGGCCAGAGGGGAAGACGCAGAGGGAAGGCGGGCAGGGCAGAGGGACAGGAGGTGCCATGGGCCAGCCATGCTTCTCACTGCCCTCTTCCCCTCTCCAGCCAGAGCTGCCAGCTGCTGGGTGCATCTGTCTGGCCCTCTGTGCCCTGGAACCCTCTTCCCCTGTCCTGCCCGCCGCCACCCAGCCTTGGTTCCTTTCAAAGCCCAGCAAGTCCACAGGTGGGTCCCTCAGCACACCCCAAACTGTTCCTCCTGCTGGTGTGGGAAGTCACCAGGAGCCCCAGGCACACGCAGACACCTTGCAGAGGATCCTGCCCACCCCCACCCCCACCTGGTGGGGCCCTGGTGAATGCTGGTGCTCCCCTGACAGCTCCCCTGGACACTCTTTCTGGATCCCCCCACCCACATACAGCCCCCTGTGCATTAACCCCACCCCATGCTGGCCCCACCAGCCTGAATGCTGATTCGCCCTGGCAGTCCCCACTGCTCAGAAAGAGCAGTGCCCAGCAGGCCTCTCCAGCAGGCAGGAAGAAGAGCCAAGCAAGTGGGCAGCCTCAGGACGGCCGCTCAGCCCAACCCGGAGCAGGGTGGCTAGGGGGTCCCTGCTGCCTGGCATTTTTCCTCCAAAGTCAGCCCCACCCTCTGGAGCGGGCAGCTGCAGAGGCCTGTGGGCAGGACAGCAGGCAGGCTCCACTGCAGGCCTGGCGGCCAGTGGGCAGGGGCTGGCTGATCCTGGAGAGCGGGGCACCTTGAGGTGCCTGAGGCCCCAGGAAGGGCTTAGTGTTGGCGGGAGCCCCAGGCCGCACAGAGGAGGACAGACGCTCGCTGGGCTTCCAGGCCTCCTCTGGGGCTGTCCCCGGCCGGAACTCTGGCTCATTCGGCCTCGGTCCCTACCCCTGTTCTACCCGGGACGGTCAGGTGTCCCAGGCCCCGCGGGCTCCCTCACTTCGCCCTGGCTCCTCTCTGAGGCTCCCCCTGCCGCGCGGCCGCCGGAGGGCGAGGTCGAGAGGCGCCAGCGACCCGACGGTCCCCAGTGGCACCAGGGGCGGTGGTCCTCCATTCCCAGGCTGGGAGGAGCCCTGCCGGGCGGCGCTGGGTCGCCAGGACAACTCCGCGGTCCCCCGCCCCGCCTCCAGTCCTCGTCAGGAGCTAGAAGCCCGGCTCAGAAGCCCGGCCTGGGGCCAAGGTCACCGCAGCAGGCCGGGCCCCTGCGTTCTGAGCCGGGTGCGGACGTGCTGGTGCTCGGGGAAGTCGGGGGCTTTGACGCCTGAAGACGCGGGAGCCGGGCTCCTGCGGGGGTCCCGGGGGAAGGGGGTCCGGCGCCGTCACCTCCCACTCCTCGCCCGCGGGTCGGGGAGCCCCTGCCGCGGGGGAAGGAGGCTGTTTCCTTTGTAAACTGGCGGAGGCGCGCCTGGCCCCTGGGCCCGGCAACCCGAAGAGACACGCCCGAGACCTCCGGACGGAGTTAACCCCTCTGGCCCCGGTGCCGGCCACCCCCAGGCGCGCAGGGTGGTCCTGAGCCGGGCGCGCCCTCTTGTCGCCCCGAGAGGCGCCGAGCCCAGTGGGGCGACCCAGTGTCCCGCCCCCCCACGCGGCGAGGGCGGCACTAGGCCGCTGCCCCCGGGCGCCCCGCGTCTCCTCCGCCTGCCCCGGCTTCCTGCGCGCGCCGCCCGGGACTTCCTCGCCGCAGTGCCCGGGGCCACCAGAGCCCAGCGCGGGGCGCTGCCGGGACACGCGGGCGGCCGACCCCAGGCGGGAGGATCCGGGCCACCGGGGAGGGAGGGAGGGAGGGAGGAAGGGCGCAGGGCTGGCCCCGGAGGGGGAGGGGGGCCCGGGACCGGCCCCAGGCAGGGGAGTGGGGGGATGGGGTCCCGGGGCTCCGGCCACGGCGGGTGTCCCGCGCGCCGCCCCCGGGCTCGTGGCTCTCGGGTCCCCCCGAGCCAGGGGACACTCCCGGCCAGCGTGGGCCGCGAGCCCCGGCGCAGCCCCCTCTCCAGCCCGGGGGTCCGCCCCGCGCGTCCGGCCGAGCTCTGCGGGCGGGCGCGGCTTCTCCCGGGACGCAGCGGCGGCGGCGGGCGGGGTCCCCGGGAGCGGAGCCCGCGGCCGCGCGCCCCCGGCCCGGCTCGGCTGTGGCGGCCGCCCCAGCGGAGCTTTGTGACGTCAGGCGGCCGCGGGGCGGCGTCACGCGCGGGGCTGACCCGGCGGCAGCGGCGGCGGCGGCGGCGGCGGCGGCGGCGGCGGCGGGGCGGGGGCGGCCTGGGACGCGGCGGGAGCATGGAGCCGCGCGCCGGCTGCCGGCTGCCGGTGCGGGTGGAGCAGGTCGTCAACGGCGCGCTGGTGGTCACGGTGAGCTGCGGCGAGCGGAGCTTCGCGGGGATCCTGCTGGACTGCACGAAAAAGTGAGCGGGGGCGCGGGCCGGGACACCCCCGGGGTCCCCACCCGACACCCCCCTCCGCCGCCCGGAGACCCGGGACCCGCCTCCGGGGTGGGGGGTGGCGTGGCCCCGGCGCCCGCTTTCGGTTTCTGCCGAGCCGGGGTTTCGGGGCGCGCGAGCGCGGCCGCCACTCGGGGGGCGAAAGTGGTTCTCAAAGTCGTCGCGACTTTTCGGGGCGGGCGCCGGGCCGGGCCGGGGCGGGGGGCGCAGGGCCGGGGTCCCGGAACTCCACACATCTGCCATAATTAACGCACTTTTCTTTGTTCAGACCCACTGTTGAATTCCGCTGTTGGCAGAATTGTCGTTAAAGCGGGGGAGGGTCAGATGCGCCGTGGCCTTGCCCTGGCAATTACTCACAGGTGGGGGTGCCCTGTCGAAGGCCATGGGCCCCTGGCTGCTGGGAGTGACTCCGCGGCTGAGGTTTGGATTCGGGGAGAGCAGTTGCGCCCAGCTGTGCGATTTAAGAACAGTTTCAGGCCAGGGAGCCCTGAGTCATGGGGGCGTGAAGAGGTACAAGCTGTGGGAGCCCTGGCTTCCTGGGTGGGGGGCGCAGGGCAGGGCGGGGCGGCTCCTCCTGAGAGGCACCTGTGCACCGGCTGCAGGGACCCATGCAGTGCAGATGAGCCTCCTGGACACCGCGTCACATGGCAGGGAGCTGTCGCTGCCAGATCAATGATTAGGCATGAATCAGGCTGTGGCCTCGTTGCGCTCCTGCAGGGCTTTCTTTTGAAACTGGGAAAAGGAAAAGGCTCCTCTTGTAAAGGCCCAACTTTTTCCATCCGTGGAGCCCAGATTTTTGCCTGGTGACATGAATTAGCAGAGGGGACCGTGTTCCTTCCACAATTATTTCGCAGACGTTATTTCTTCATTAGATGTGCCAGAAGCCATTTATCCACAAGTCATGTGATTTAACATATGGCTCCCGTGTGGCTGTTGCCCGCTCCGTGTGGGCTACCGCTGGGAGTGCACGGGCAGGACGGAGGGACACTCGGGGGCTGCAGAATCGCCACCTGGGAGCTGCCATCCCCTCCACCATCGGCCTCAGCTTCCTCTGGCAGTCAGGGTTGGGCTTGGTCCTGGTCCGCAGGGCCGCACCCCTGCCAGACCTGCACCACCTTGCCTGGCCTTTCCTCCCTGGAGAGGAGCACGAGCAGCAGTGGGTTGCCCCATTTCCCAGGCTCCTTGACTCGGGACAAGGGAGGCTGAGAATATCTGCAGTGGCCTCGGGCTCTCCTCCCTGAGGCCCATGGCTAACCTGGTTTGCAAATCTACACCACCACCTCCCCTTCATGGAAAAAACCAGGCCCGATGGGACCCCCGGCGTGGGAACTGGCAGCTGTAGGATGCATGGGTGTTAACCCTGCCTGCCACGTTCAGCTGTAACCAGAGCCACCCACGGAGCCGGGCGCTGGGCCTCTGCGGGCACAGCCACTTAGCAGCCGCCCGTGCTGCCTTAGGCTGGCCCCCTTGTCCTTGTGGGCAATCTGAAGGTAGAGCAGGCTCCCCGACCCCCAGTCCTGAGGCTTGTCCTGGAAGGACCCCTGCCCCCTCCCTCATCTCCCCTGAGCCTGAGTCTCCACCCGGTTCTCTGCCCTTGTATCCCGAGTCCCAGGGCTCCTGTTTCCAGCCCTGCCTCGGACCGCAGGGTGCTGACCTGCCTTCCCCAGGTGCCAGTTTCTCATCAGGGCGTGGTGCCCGCCCTTATCCCCTGCGTGTGACAGTGGAAGCCCAGTCCCCAAGTGTGGGTGCTGACTCACAGGGAAGAGCTGCTGGGAGCCCTATGACAGGTGTCCGCCCACCTCAGGGAACCTGTGGGTCCCAGGGCAACCAGCGCTGTTGAGTGCAGGCGGTGGGCAGCCAGGCACCTGTTCAGAGCAATCCCACGGGAATGGCGGCCCTGCTCACACAGGCGCGGGGATGCAGGGCTGAGGTGGGCCCAGCAGCCAGCGTTTGTTGTCGGCTGGTTTGGGAGATGGCATTCTCTCCGTTGCTTGCAAAGCGGAGGGGAGAGGGGCTTGGCAGGTGGGTGGAATTGCCTGGCCTGTGCCAGAAGGGCCATGTGATCTGAAGCAAGATTCTCTTGAGTGTCAGCCTGCGTGTACATCTGGGTGAGTTCACTGCACACCTACTGTGTGCCAGGAAGTGGGCTGAGCCCGGAACAGGCGGCCTCCAGTGATCTTCCCCCAATCTGGGCCAATGTGGTAGTTCCTTCCAGAGCATCGATGACACAAGCCTTGCCCTGACCTGCGTTGTTTTGCGGGTGATTTGGGGGTATGCTTCTGGTTGAGGATCTTGGGTGGGGTGGCCCTGGCTGAGGGGTGGCTTGAGGACAGATGTGTCTCCGGGTGCGGAAGGGCTGGCCTGCCCCACCAGAGCCTCCTGGCTCGATCCCTGAGCTGGTATTTATCGGCCTCCCCCAGTTGTGGGTTGCCTATGGTTCCAGACACAGACTGCTGGAAAGGTCAGGGGACTGTCCTCTGTGAACCACACCCTAGCCCAGACACCCTAGCCCACACTGAGAACCCCAGACACTGCCTGTCCTGGCAGAAGGGCACCCTGAGCTCTGTCCTGGGCTCACCTGTCCAGGTGGAGGCTGCACTACTGGGGGCTGCTCTTGGGATGATTCACTCAACAACCAAAGGGGGGAGCACCTGGGCCAGGGCTGCAATGGTGATAGGCTGTGCCCCCTGCCCTTGGGGAGTGAGAGGGGCGCAGGCCTAGTGCATTGAAGGCCAGGGCACCAGGAGGCCTGGCTAGCATGGCTGGTCTAAGGAGCGTCTCAAGGGGATGGCATCTGAGTGAGTGGGTAAGGAGGGCGTGGGGTGGGGGCCTGACCTTGTGCTACTTGGGGAGCCCCACAGGGCTTAGAGAGGGACTATGCTGATGGCTCATAAACCCTTGAGTCCAGGACACAGGGGGCCGGCCGTGGCCACCTGGCCCTACCTGCTCTCCCCTGGAGATCCTGGGGCAGGTGCCCACAGGGTGAGGCCGGCTCCCCTTGTGGGGCCTTGGAGGAGGTGCTCCCCTGGTGTCTAGCCTGTGGCTTCTCCTGCCAGCCTGCTTTTCCCTAACCCCTCAGAGAGGTGGCCGGGGGAGGCCCCACTGCCCCCAGCAGGCCTGACCTGCCCGCCCTTTTCCCACATGCTGTCCTGCTGTGGGTGTCTGCAGGGCTACGGGGAGACTGCAGACGCTTTCTAGACTGACACTGGAGCATAGCCGAGGCCTTGGGTGCCAGACTCAGGCTGTCCTGGGCTGCACTGAGACTGCCTCTTCCTGTTCCAGGAGCCGCATTTTCTTTACCTCTTTAGGCCACAACAGGGTGGCCTTTCCTGATCAGAGAGCGAGGAAGGAAGGTCCAGGGT
This sequence comes from Pongo abelii, assembly GCF_028885655.2. NCBI lineage: Eukaryota > Metazoa > Chordata > Mammalia > Primates > Hominidae > Pongo > Pongo abelii. The sequence goes on from NC_071993.2 coordinate 139,596,432, forward strand.
GAATGTGGGCCCGGGAGGCCAGACAGGGGGCTGCCATATGGGCCTCTGCCATCTCATCGTCCTGGTCTGTAGAATGGGGAAGCCATGGGGAGGCGCTGCCAGCGAGTGCAGGGGGCTTGGGCAGGCAGCCAGGGCTGTGCTCCTCCTGGCCACGGCCCCGGGCAGACCTCAAGCCTGGGCCTTTCTGGGAGTTTGGCTGAGCCTGACATCCAGGAGAGCCCCCAGGGCCGCCATGGCCGAGTTAAGGCTCGGCCACTTGTGTCTGGCTGAGGACCTCAGGCCTGGTCTCCAGGGCCCCCGTGTCCTTGCCGGGACGCTGCTGTGCCATTAGGAGTGGCACTGGTGTACTTTTTGCTTTGGGGTCTGGTCCGTTCTGCAATTAGAGACTCCAGGGCATCTCACCCCTGCCTCAGTTTCCCTAGCCCTTTCTCAAAGCAAAGATTATTTGTTCCGTCCCTGAGCTCACAAGGATGCTGCGTGAGGCTTACTTCAAGGGGCCCCTCGCATGTCCTCTTCCCCACAGGCAGGGTCCCCGTAGGGCCCCTCGCATGTCCTTCCCTTCCTCACAGGCAAGGCCCAACTGGTGGCTCTAAAAGGGCAGCCTGGACCCAGCAGGCTTATCTGGCTCCAGGGCCACTCTATCTTCCTACCTGCCAAGGCTCGGTGTTACCTGTGGGTCACAGCCAGGCCAGCGGGGCCCCCCTGTCCCTAGGGGGTGGGTGTGTGGGGAACTACAGCGCACCTGTGCACTTCCAGAAGGACCACTCTTCACGTCCCAGGGTCCAGGATAAGCCACTGAGGTTCTCCCTGTGCCAGCGCCATCCCCATGCCTGGAGGCAACAGACCCCAGCGGGCACCCACCCACTCAGCCTGGAGGCACGTTCCCTGGTCTCACTCGGCCTCACCAGCCAATCTATGAAATGGGAAGACTGTGATCTATATCTCATGGGGTTGCCCAAGGAGGGCAGGAGCCGAGGTCCCAGCAGCCTGGGGGCTCTGCTGTTAGCTTTGCAAGATCCCTGGGACTGGGTTCCCCTACCCGTCCCAGCCTGCAGAGTGAGCTGTTCCCACCCTGCTCTGTTCCCACCCTGTTTACCCACCAGTGCGCTGGGGTGCGGCCTGGGCAGGGCGGCAGCTCCAGGAAGGAAGTATGGCTGCCTGACGTGCCAGGGTCACCGGCCGTTTCTGCAGGGCTGGCTTGTCCGGTCCCTGGGCACTGATGCAGGTGTGACTCAGGGTCCCAAAGGGGATGGCAAAGCTCAGGCTGCCCCCCACCCGTTTGATCTGCCTGGGAAGGGACTAACCCCTGGCCCGTGGCTGAAGATCCTGGGGCAAGGGGTGGGGCTGGCTCCGTTTGTGGGGCCCTCCTCAGGCTCCTGGCACCTTCAGCCCAGTCCGCAACCCCGTGTGGTCAGGGTTCCATGTTCCCCAGCCCTAGTGGGGTTGCCCCCTCTCTCTGGCTGTCGTAGCCACCGTCCTCTGGCAGGGTTACTTCTGCTCCGTGGGGGGCCTTCTCCTTGCCAACATCCTCTCATTTGTCCTCATTTGAGGCCTTTTCATGGGGTGCAGTGGGTCCTATGGAGGGGTTCCTGGCTCCCCCAACAGCAAGGGGCCGTAAGCACGCTGGCCCAGAAGCTCAGGGTGCCTGCGTGCACCAGCAGGCGTGTGCACCAGCGTGAGGAGTGTGCATACACGTGGACGTGCTTGTGTGTGAGCACGAGGTTGGTTTTCAGAATGCTCAGCCTGTGTTAAATGCTCACAAGGTGCTCATGGAAGATGATGAACCGGCTGCTGATTTGGGTGCAGAGGCCAGTTCTGGCTATGAGGCCAGGGGACTTGGAGACACCAGCCTGCAACCCTGGGTGGGGGTGGGGGCTGGCTTTGGGCAAAGGCTCATCTTCCGCAGCTTAACTCTGACAAACCTTTTCTGTAAGTGAAAGTCGCCGGCTTGGGTGGCCCCACCGTGGCCTGGCTCACAGACAGCGTATAAAGGAGCCTGGGGGCTGTGATGTGTGCTGGAAAACTTTCTTCACAAACGCTGGAGCGGCCAGGTGTGGCCCGATGGCCCCCAGGGTGCATGGGGTCTGTGCTTCTTGGTCCTGGCACCAGCACCTGGCTGGGACTGGTGAGGGCGCCGCCCAGGACTGGCCTTAGCGCATCATGCCCTTGGACCCGTGTGCCTGGCTCTCCTTTCTCGCGAAAGTCTTAGCCCATCAGAGTTGAAGGCAGCCCACTTCCCACGGCTGCTGCAGGGCTCAGTGAGACCATTTGCACAGGGGGCCCGGCCTGCACTCCGGAGACGCTCCTGCCGTCGCTAGCCCGTGGCTGCAGGCCCCGCAGCGGTGCCTGGCCAGAGGAGAATGGGGCGGGTGGGGCTCACTCTGACCACCCCCACCCACCACAGAGCAGAACCCCCCACCCCGTGTTCATCCCCTCACAGGCCCCAAGGCCACAGCTGCGCCCTCCCCGGCGAGTTGCAATGCTGTCTTGCTTTTCTGTCTCTTTCTCTCCATCGCCCTCTCTTTTTTCTCTGGTTTAGCTAGAGCAGTCTTGAAAATTACATCTCATTTGTTACCAGTTACACGTGTTCACTGTGGAAACATGGATTCTGTGGACCTGTCTCCCGTGGTTTGTGGTAACATCAGCGTTCCCAGAACTGTTTTCCTGACGTGCTCACAGCAGCTTGTTGGGCGGGATGAGGCCAACAGGGGACAGGGCTCGGGGACATTGGCTGCACTTGGGCCTCGAGAATGATGGGGCAGCCGGGTGTCTGTGCATTGAGGTGGCCTGCACTCTAGCACGTGAGCTGCTTCTGAGGACAAATCCCCCAAAGCCACGCACAGTGCTGGGCACTGCCCGTTAAGTGCAGGCTGCCTTGCCCAGCGAGTCCTAGGATGAGAAGTCCTTTACCTGGGATTGGTGTCCTGGCTGTGGCAGCCGCAGGGCCTTAACTGTGGCTCACCCAGCAGTGGCTGCTCCTGCCCCTTGTGCCCCTTCCCCTGCAGATCGTGTGGCCCAGCGGGGGAGGGCCTGAGGGTGCCAGGCGGGCAGGGAGGGCCTTCCAGGTTGTGTGGGCAGATGGGGATGAGGGCTCTCTCGGGCTCACTGAAAGCATCTGGGCCATCTCCAGAGGGCTCAGCCCTGGGCCATGCGCAGCCCCACCCGAGACACACGTCATGCACCTGGAACCCTGCTCCTGTAGGACGGCATTCTCCAGGGCTCCTGCAGGATGGCATTCTCCTGGGCTCCTGCAGGGAGCTTTCTCCAGGGGCTTGCGTTGGGGGTTGAAGAGTTGCCTGGCCCTAGGGGGGTCTTCCCTGAGTCCCCCAGCCCCTCGGAGAGGAGGGAACGGCTGAGCCTGTGAGGAAGGAGCCTGAGTTTTGGGGCCCAGGGCCACGGGCCACAAGCAGCCAGACCCCTCCCCAGGCCAGGTCAGGCTTCCTGGGAGCATTCCTGCTGGGGTCCACTTGTCCCTTGGGGCCATGGACTGAGACTCGGAGCCTCTGTGCCTGTCTCTGGCCAGGGAAGCAGCTGGCCTCCTGGCCATATGCTGCCTGGCTTTGAGGCACATGCCTTGCCCTGCTGTGTCCAACCCAGGACATACATAGGGGGCGTGGGCATTGGTTTACCATCCCGAAATACAGCCCTGGACTCAGGGCATTCGCTGCCCAGACCTGCTGGAGCACGGGTCGGGAGCCTTGGCTCTGGGGGCGCTGCGGGTGGCAGATATGCTAGGGTCCCTTCTCACTGTGGTTTTTCTCTCTCCATTGCCAGGTCCGGCCTCTTTGGCCTACCCCCGTTGGCTCCGCTGCCCCAGGTCGATGACCCCCCTGCCGACAACAGCCATGGCCGGGCTCCCGAGGAGGGGGATGCAGAGGTGATGCAGCTGGGGTCCAGCTCCCCACCTCCTGCCCACGGAGTTCAGCCCCCCGAGACCACCGGCCCCGAGCCACCCCCGCCCCTCGTGCCGCCGCTGCCCGCCGGAAGCCTGCCCCCGTACCCGCCGTACTTCGAAGGCGCCCCCTTCCCTCACCCGCTGTGGCTCCGGGACACGTACAAGCTGTGGGTGCCCCAGCCGCCGCCCAGGACCATCAAGCGCACCCGGCGGCGTCTGTCCCGCAACCGCGACCCCGGGCGCCTCATCCTCAGCACCATCCGCCTGCGGCCGCGCCAGGTGCTCTGTGAGAAGTGCAAGAGCACGCTGAGCCCCCCGGAGGCCAGCCCCGGACCCCCAGCCGCGCCCAGGGCCCGCAGGAGGCTGGGCAGTGGCCCGGACAGGGAGCTCCGCAAGCCAGAGGAGCCAGAGAACGGCGACCCCACGGCTGCGGCCACCGCCAGGAGGAGCAAGAGGGAGAGGCGAGAGGAGGACAGGGCCCCGGCAGAGCAGGTCCCGCGGAGCCCGGTCATCAAGATCTCCTACAGCACGCCCCAGGGCAAGGGAGAGGTGGTCAAGATCCCCTCCCGCGTGCACGGCTCTCTGGAGCCCTTCCGTCCCCAGCAGGCCCCGCAGGACGACGGCAGCCGGGACCCCGAGGTGCTGGACAGAGAGTCCCGGGACCGGCCGTCCTGCGCGCCCTCGGCCTCCATCCCCAAGCTGAAACTGACACGGCCTGTGCCGCCCTGCGCGGACCTGCCGCCCCCTAAGATCCGCCTGAAGCCCCACCGTCTGGGGGACAGCGAGCACGAGCCCGTGTACCGGGCCGAGCTGGTGGAGGAGCTGAACGGGTACCCGCGGGACAGCTCGCCGGCGCCCTGTGTGGACGGCCCTCCCGGTGGGCTGGCAGACCTGTCTTCTGGAAGTTCGGGTGAGGACGATGACTTCAAGAGCTGTCCCCAGGGTCCACAGGGACGCGAGGGCTTGGCTTTCCTTGTCAGCTGCCCTGAGGGGAGAGCGGACTGTGCCAGTGAGTCGGCGTGCAGCAGCGACAGCCTGGACGAGGCCAGATCGTCCGGCTCAGAAGGGACACCGGCAGACACGGGTGACCTCTCGCCTGGCCACGGTGCATCGGCGCCCTCGGCGTCCAGAGAGGCTCGCCAAACGGTGCCGCCCCTGACGGTCAGGCTGCACACACAGAGCGTGTCGGAGTGCATCACGGAGGACGGCAGGACTGTGGCCGTGGGGGACATCGTCTGGGGTAAGATCCATGGTTTTCCTTGGTGGCCGGCGCGTGTTCTTGACATCAGCCTCGGCCAGAAGGAGGACGGAGAGCCGTCTTGGCGAGAAGCGAAGGTCTCGTGGTTTGGTTCTCCGACTACGTCGTTCTTGTCTATTTCAAAACTCTCCCCTTTCTCTGAATTTTTCAAACTGAGATTTAACCGTAAGAAGAAGGGGATGTATCGGAAAGCTATAACCGAGGCTGCAAATGCCGCGCGACACGTGGCCCCGGAAATCAGGGAGCTCTTAACCCAGTTTGAAACGTAACTGGTTCCCTGACCAGGTGAGTGTGCCAGCGGCAGCCTCCTTCCCCCAGCCGGCCCAAGCTCACACCTGTGTCCAGGCCGTGCCTCTGCTCCGGGCCCTGAGGCCCGGGGAGCCGCCACCTGTGCCCCTCAGCTGGCTTGCTTGGGGCCCCAGCCGTCTGGAAAATGGTTGCCCTCACTGGTGATGTCATCTGCGCTTCTGATTCACACAAGAGGCGCACTGCAAGGAGGCCAGTCACCGCCGGTGCTTGTTGAAAGCATACAGCGAGTTTGGGTTTGGCAGCCATTTTTCAAAGGCCAGAAGGGAGCTTCTCATGCTCTCATTCGTTGTTTGGAGTCAGGGATGTGGTTTGACGGATCCTGGGGAGGGGAGAGCCCAGGCTGAGGCCCTGTCTTGCGTTACTCACTCAGGGAACAAACTCTCACTGCTCTTTCCAAAGATCAGAGCGGGCGTCTCCCTCCTCCTGCGCACGGATAGGCCATCCCAGGACATTAAAGGAGGAAGGGTGAGGTGAGCTTCCCGCCCTCAGATGAAGCCCCCACCCCAACTCCCCAGACTGGCCCAGCCCTTCCCCCCGCGACCCCCCCGAATCTTCCTCCTGGGTCAGTGCGCGCTCCGTCGTCAGCAGGCTGTGTGCGTGGCCAGGTGCCCGGGACCTGGGACATGGTGTGGGGGCCTGTTCCCGGAGTCAGCATCTCACTGTCGGCCTCTCCTAGGAGCACTTTGTAGAATCTCCAGCCAGGCCTTGTGTGGATTCTCTGTGCCTGGGGGGGCACTACGCTGTGTGGAGGTGTGGGGGTGTCACCTTGTGGGGCTGGGGGCACCACCCGTGCCCCTGTAATCACCATGTGGGGCATCCGGAGCCTGCCGAGGGGCTGTTTTCTGCCCTGAGCTCCTGAAGTCCGCTCTCCCAGCTCCAGAGGCCTCTCAGCACCTCCTAGATGCCCCTCTTGTCTTCCCAGCAGGATAGGCAGGCCAGGGAGGAGTCCTCTCTGGGTGGGGGCAGGTGGTGGCGCTCTGTACTCTTTTTTCTGGCTCCATGGCCTAATCGCCCCCTGGATGCAGAGATTTCAGGGGTGGGGGCTGTATGCAGAGGGCAGGGGCAGGGCTCTGCCTAGGCCTTGGTGACGTCTGGTGACCTTGTCTTCCCTGGCTACCTGCCCAGAGGCCTTAGAGTTTCCCAGGTGACAATCCTCGGGCCTTAGCCTTTGTTGGGGGTTGGGACTGGAGTGCCTGGTGCCCCTCCACTGCTGCACCCTGCGTATTGGGGTTCCGGTGGAAGCAGTAATGAGAGACCACTGTGGTTGAGCCAGGGTCCCCAGGGTCCCCAGGCTGCCTGGCTGCCCAGGCTCTGGCCTGGCCTCACCCCCTCCCTCCAGCCACCCGGCTGCATCTGCCTTGCTCTCCTGAGACCAAGCACAAACCTGGCTGCTCCCCCCGCCCCAGGAACCAGGCCCTTTTCTGGTCAGTTCTGGGGCCTTGGGGCAGGCGTGGGGCAGGCGCCGTGTTGGGGAGTGGGTGTGGGTGCCGTCTCTCAGCTTGAGTCTGGGGAGTGTCTCAAGCTGGGGCACCATCCCCTGAGGGGTAGCAGGAAGGTCAGAGGACTCCCGTCTGCTGTCCTGGGGGGCCCTCCCCAAGTTCTGGACTCAGGCATTTGCGAGGCATGACGTCCCCCCACGCAGGACGTCCCCAAGTGAGGCCTGAGGCCTTGGCTGGCAGGGAGTGCCCAGCCGGGAGGACGGGAGGACACGGTCTTGCAGGCTCAGGGCCGGCTGTGTTTATCCGGAAGTAGAGGAGGAATCTCACCAGACGGGTTTGCCTGCCTCCACGGGGGGCAGTGCCTGCACACGGCCCTGCGCCAAGACCAGCCCCCTGCTCTGGGAGTGGGGGTGCCGGATCCTTTCAGCACCAAAGCGCAGAGTGGTGTTTGCCTGGTCAGCTTTTTGGTCTTGTTTCCTGAGGGCTAAAGACCAAGTGCTCAGCGTGATCAGAGCTGGTGTCTCGTGGGGCCTGGGATTTCCCGCCCTCTGTGGGGTTGGTTGTCCTTGGGAGACATGTTTGCTTTGAAGTGTCAGCAGCGCACCTCTGGTCTGCTCTTTGTAGGGGAAATGCGGGGGTACCTGCCTTTCCTGGGAAGGGGGACCCGCCAACACCATCGTGAAGGTGCACCTCTCTGAGCAGAGGCTGAGTGAGGTGTGGGGCGCTGCTGGCCATGCCCGAGCGAGGGGCGGAAGGAGGAGGCTGGTGTGGGGGCTGGAGCTCGGGCAGGGAGGCCTTCTGGGGAAGGTCGTCCTCCCAGTTCCCGCCTACCGGCCACCCTGGCCTGGCCCCAGCCGCTCCTGCAGCCGCCCAAGGATGAGGACGGGGACGGCTGGGCGGTGTCAGAAGCTTCCTGAGGTTTGTGGGTGTCTGCTGCCTGAGGCACTTGTCAAGGAGCAGTCACCACAGGCACCGTGAGATCGGCTCCGTTGCAGGGACACTGAGCCCAGCATCTCCCTGTGAGAGACCCCTCACTCTCTCTCAGCTTGCTGCGGGGCTGGAGGCCCTGCTCAGGGGTAGGTGGATGCCCCACAGACCACAGGGTGCCAGGGCACTGGGCCTGTGGCCGGCAGTGCCGAGAGGCAGCCTGGCTGGCACAAGGGACAGGCACATCAGCTTCAGCAGGGGCCGTGCCAGGACGTATGGCTGTGTGACACACTTGGGCACCCCTTCGTGTGAGGTCCTGAGCTAGGTGCGCCGAGGCTGGGCTGGCCTCCTGTGCAGGAACAGAGGCCGTTGGGCCTTGTCCCAGCCGGTCACCTGCTGCTGCGGTCTCAGTGAGCCAACACCTCTGAGCCTGTTTGTTCACCGCTCCCAGGCAACAACAGGCTCCACCTCTGAGTGAGCCGTACTCCACCCCGGTGGTCACGGCCGGCTCCAGGGCCTGTGAATGGCCTGTGGCCGCTGCCCTTGGAGGTGACCACTGTACCCTCTCAGGCCGGCAGAAGAAGCCGTTCCCTGGCACTTCTCCTACACCCACAGGGACCCCCTGGGGTTAGAGCTGAAGTCCGGGGCCGGGGCAGGTGGTGGAGACCGGGCTCTGGGGTTACTGTGCCTGGCCAGGCTTGTCCTGCAGCTGGGAATGGGGACCCAGATAAGGCAACGCCGCCCACACCCCCCACAACCGCCTGGGCCCACGGAGCCTGACAGGGGAAGGCAGCTCCTCCCCAGTGTGAGCCCCGGGGCCTCGGGCTGGGGTCCTGCCCCCATCCAGACTCAAGGTCCTCTCTCTGCTCCCCTGGGCTCTCCCTCACCACCCACCCACCCACACCTCTACTAAGGGCCAAGCACTCCACTGGACCCAGGCTAGAAGGGGGGCCAAATGGGGAGGGCTGTGAATCACCAGTTCCCAAATTAGTGCATAATCACACACAGGAACTGCTGAGAAGGAAGGGAAGAGGGGCTTGAAGCAGAGCATCCAGCGAGAAACCTGGCCTGGACTGGGATCCGGGAAGGCTTCCTGGAGGAGGTGGCAGGAGCCAGGATCTGAATGGTGAGCTAATCAGGAGCTGATGGGGTGAGGGTGGGGGCGAGTGTTCTAGGCAGGAGGAGGGCAGGGCATGTTCCAGGGGTTGCGGAGGTGGGCAGAGGGCCCGGTGGCCCAAGGCACAGATTCTGGGTGCTGTTGGAGAATTACAGACAGAGGAGTGAGATGGTCTTGTTATTATTTGTCAGTTAAAAATAAAATGAAACTTTAAAAAAATCTGATAGCTTTACAAATAAAAGCAATGACCTCCAGCTGTGAGGACAGGGAGAGTGACGGGGGACGGGGAGGCTGGGCGGTGTGCAGGTGTCGCTCCTGGAACTAGGGGAGCCACCGTCTGTGCCCCGTATCCTCAGGGGTGGCTCCAGTTCTCGGGAGGCACCTGAGGCCTGGCTGGAGGCATCTCAGGGGAAAGCTCAGAGGCGGGTCAGGCAGAGGGCTGGGGGCAGGGATCCGTATTTGTCGGGGGGACCTGGGCCAGGACAATGCTGGGGGGGGGGGTTCCACAGACTGGCTGCTTGAGGCAGAGGCTTTGGAGCAGCAGAGGCGGGTGGAGATGACAGGTGACTGGACGTGTGCACTGTACGGGAGCAGGAAGGAGGGTGGCGGAGAGTGGGTGGCACTGGCCACCCCTGTGGGGAGGACCTGAGGGGCTTGGGACGTTGCCCGCCCTGCACCTCAGTACCACTGAAGGTTGTGGGGGGCGTGCCCAGAGGGGCGGCGGGCTGCCTGGTGTTCTGGGAGCCATGAGGGCCAATGGGGACACCTGGTCCTGGGAGCTGTGAGGGCCGATGGGGCACCTGGTCCTGGGAGCTCTGAGGGCCGATGGGGGCACTTGGTTCTGCACAGGCACCTCCTGTGCTTCCCTGTCGTGGCCAGGGCGGGCCGTGCTCTGCCGACGCGCAGAATGGAAGCTGGGCACCTCCCTGAAGTGGGGACTCAATGCTCTCCTGGTGTCCCGGCCTCTTGGGCAAGGGGGAGATTTCACAGCTTCCAGACAGTGCAGGCTGGAGGGGTCCAGCCTCCTGTGGCCCCAGGGGTCCAACCCTTTCTCCTCCTGCCCTGGCAGGGGACTTTCGGGGGCGTACCCAGCACAGCCTCCGTCAGCAGCTGGGAGCACAGGGTTTCTGCGCCACTGAACAGTCAGTGTCCCTGGGGTCGTCCTTGTCTTTTGTGAGTTTCCTGTAGCTGCTGTAACAAACCTCCACACACTGGGGCCCTGAGACCACAGGCGTTTATTCCCAGGCCTCTGGGGGTCAGGAGCTTGAGTGAAGGCGTGCAGGGCTATGCGCCTTCAGCTCCGGACAAGAATCCCTCTTGCCTCTGCAGACCTGGGGGTCCAGGCGTCCCCCTCTCATGACCACGTCACCCCAGGCTCTGCCTCCATGGGCTCAAGGCCTCTGCCTCTTCAAAGTACCCTGTTGGCATCTGGGGACCCGTAGATAGTGCCGGAGGGGCCGCTCATCTCGAAACCCTCATTTAATCACGTCGCAAACACGATGTCGCTGAAGGTGCCATTCCCAGGCTCTAGGGACGAGGAGCACCCGGTCTCATTCACTCCGCATCCCCAGTGCTGTGTGTGTGGGCAGCGTGGGCACAGCCCAGGGTCCACCCCAGCCTCATGTCCGACAGAAGGGAGGGCCCCAGGGAGCAGGGGTGGAGATGGGCTTCAGCCCAGGGGCCTGTGGGGCGAGGGAGGGACCCACTGCTTCAGAAAGGTCCGCTGTGCACAGGCCTTGGGGGCAGCATGGGCCACTTCCGACCTTCAGCTTCATAATCTTGATTTCTCCTGGGAAATAAAGATAATAATCAGGAAGCTGCCCGGCACTGGAGTGCTGAGTCGGCAGGAGCCGCTGCCGGGACTTGGAAGAGTGTGGTGCTCACTGGAGTCTCCGGGCCAGAAGCAGCGACGCCGCCGTCTCCAGGCTTCGGCTTTTCTGATTTATGTTTTCCTTTTAGAACAGCATCCTCGAGCTTCCTGCACAAAACTTGCTTTTCTCTTCCTCCAACTCTAAATAAAAACGCTCTTCTGCTTCCGAGGACGGGTTTCTCAGCTGACTTCCCTGCGTTGCTTTCAGGGAATTCAGGTCCCACGTGAAGGTTGTAATTATTTTGTTCCAGAAGGAAGCAGAGGCCTGTAATTCTGAGCCTGCTGCAGGGGCTGAGGCCCCGCCCTACCTCCTGGCTCCCAGCAGCCGGGCAGCTGGTCCCTGCCGCCTCCTCCCGCCAGCAGCTTGGGCATTGAGGTCGTGTTGGTGGGGCAGGCGGGCAGGTGCTGGGGTGTTTGGAGTTGCTTCTCAGGGGGTCAGAGGCCCGGGACATGGGGGACTTTCCCAGCGTGGGGGGACGCTGCTGGAGGCCCCTACCCACCCATGCCTTCAAAGCCAAGCATTGTGCCCACCTCTGGTGAGATGCCCTAATGCCATGCGGACCTGTTGCCAGGCGTCCTGGTTGCTTCCTGGGTCTCACCTTCAGCTCCAAATCCTTGCCCCTGACCCCACCGGGCTTCGATGCCCTGGATAGGGCATGTGCCCCGTGTCAGAGAATTGGGAGTGGAGGGTGGGACTTACTGCACGCCTTGGGGCTCGCTGTCTTGCCAGGACCCCTTCAGGGGCAGTGGGAGCTCCTGCCCGGCAGGAGGCTGTTCTCTCCTGGAGACCCCGGGGTTGGTTGCAGGCTTGGGGTTGTCAGCCTAATCCATTCCAGATCAAGCTCACCCAGGTTTTCACCCTGGGGCTCCGCCCACCGTTGGTGATCACTTTAAGATTTGCTCTTTCAGGAGGGATTACGAGGTGCTGGCCCTGGTCTTCATTTACTCACTGGAATTCTTGCAGAAAAGCCTCTTTCCTTACCAGCTTTCAGTGGCACTGCACCAAGACTTGTGGCCACCCCCCGCTTGCAGAGAATTCTCATGGAGGCCAGGGCAGATGCGGGGGCTGGTTCCCCAGCTCCTTCCAGTGTGGCCGAGGAGTGTCCCTCCTGAGCGTGTGTGTCTCATGAAAGCGCACGTGTTTGCTAACATATCTAGTCAGGTTCGATCCACACAAGTGCTATTCTTTCCATGCTCAGACGGTGCCATCTTGGGTCAGCTGATGGAGGCCAGCGCCCGTGTCCTGTGGTGACCACAGCAGCCTGCTGGCGTCTTTGCTCCCGCCGTGCCACGTCATCTGGGCTCACTGTGCGTTTTCTGGCTCAGGCCTGAGGCAGCCACGTCCCTGGGAGCCCTGCTTCCTGCTTTCTGCCCCTGGGGCCGCTGCTGTTTCTAAACCTTTGCAGTCGACACAGCTAGGATTCACTTTTGTGTCTGATGCCAGAAATCTTGACTTTCAATGTTAACATGATCAATTTTATAGATGTAAAGGTTCATATATCTATATCAACATTTAATATAGATGTGTAAAATATTTAAAATATAACAATACAATGTCACATATTACTGAAAATAATATATGTAATACTATTATGAGGCAGTATGATAGTTTCGGAAGAAAAGCACCCTAGCACCTCCCACCAAGGAGGGTGCCCGCCGGCGTCCCAGTGGGTGGTGCCAGCAAACGCCTGAGCTCGCCCTGCCCGTCTTTTTGTCCTGGGGTCCGGCCCTTTGGGGTGTGTGTCACATCCCTCTCTCTGTGGCAAAGTCATGACCTCAGAACACACTTAGGCATCTTCATTCACTTTCTATTTTTAGAGACTCCTCGTTTTTTTAAAACCCGCTGTGATAGGATTCTGTGGGCACCTCCACAGCCCTGGGTCCACTCCCGTCCTGGTCTCCCCGGCCTTCATGTGGCGGCATCTGGGCAGGGCCCGGTCATCCTTCCGAGCTTCCAGCCTAAGCAGGCCCCACGCCGGCTTCTCCTCCCCGCCCCTCGCCTCCTTGTGATGCGCAGAGCTGTGGGACACACCCAACTCCCTGGGGGGCCTCTGGCTGTCCCAGTCTTTTCTCCAACAAGCTGTGGGGAGGGTGTGAGCCACCAGCTTTCTCACCATGGAGAAGGTGTGGCCCAGGCAGGGAGATGCTGGTGCCTTGGGCTTCAGAGACAGTGGGGTGGGAGAGAGGTAGGTGAGCACGAGACTCCGACCCCATGTCCCGGTGGGGACTGTGAAGGCTCCCAGGCAGGTGGGGCCCCAAGGCCTCCAGGTTCCTGAGAACACCTTGTGTCCTGGAGGCCTCAGTGACGCAGAGCAGCTGAGCTCAGCTCCATGAGTGAGGGTCATCTAGAAAGGTAGGAGAGACGTGAGGAGCGGCCAGTGCTGCTCCAGCCTTGGAGTCTGTGTCTCTGCTGCCGGGGGAGGGAAGGCTCCTGCGAAGGCCACTGCTGCTGTTCGGGACGAAGGGCCCGTCCAGGCTGTCTCCTCCCAAGGCCCGTTACGCATTTTTCTAATGAGGATAGTGGCTGATGGATGTTTACCGACATTTCCAAAGGTCACATGCTGTTGTTGATGGAGAAGGACTTAGACAGTTTTAATGACCTCCTGGGGCTGTGTGTTTCTTTGCAGGGAAGTGTGGTTGCCTTTGATTTGAGCCTCTTTCGAATCCTAAAATGCTGCATTAGAAGGGGTGGACAAAGCAGGTTCCAGGCATGGCAGGGACCCCACTTGTGCCACAGCACCAGCTGTGGCCTCTGCAGATCCCCCAAACAGCCCTCCTCCTGACCCGTCTTGCACGCAATCCCTGGTGACTCCCTAAAAGTTTGGGAGGGACCCCGGGGGCAGGAGGACGCATAGGTGGAGCTGCTGCGATTCTAGGGTCAGCGTCCACCTCCCTGTCAGCCGTGGAGCGGGTGGCTCAGGCTGCCTTATTACAGCTGCCTCTTCCTTCTGAGAAATGGAAAATGGTATTTGTAGGAATGCATTTGTGTGACTGGCTCTAATCCTCGCAAACATTCCTCACAGGGACTGTTCAGCTTCCTGTATGGAATCTGCGGGGTCGGAGGAAGTTATTCCAGGACTGACAAAGTGAAGCCTCGTGGTTTGGAGGCACTGACGCATGGCTCTGTTTAGGAGTCACTGTTGGTACCCCCGGCAGGTCTCAGCTGGTGTTGGGCTGGGGACTGTGTCAGCGGGGCCTCCGAGAGCCTCCTGCACCACCTGGGACGTGAATGAGAGATGGTCCAAAATGCAGCTTCTCTTTAATTTGTGTTTGTGTCAATCTTACTATGTATTTTCAATTTTTACAAGTCCAGTGGTCACATGCAATATGTAATGACAAGAATTCAGCTTCGTATTTCTAGACGACGTACTGCTGCTGCTGCTTGATCCTTGAGTTTTCAGTTTAGACGTTACGGGCTTTTTCTATGGAAGATGAAGAGGCTGAGATCTCCCCTGTTCACTGCCACACATACACATCCACTCTCACACACACACACATCCACTCACACACACACATCCACTCACACACACTCACATCCACTCACACACACACTCACATCTCCACATACACACACATCCCCACATACACATCCACTCACACACTCATCTACTCTCACACACACACACACATATCCACTCACACACACACACACATCCCCCCACACACATCCACTCACACACATCACTCTCACACTCATTTACACACGCACACACGCACTCACACACATCCACTCTCACACACACGCACACACGCACTCACACACATCCACTCTCACACACACACACATCCACTCACACACACACATCCACTCACACACACACTCACATTTCCACATACACACATCCCCACACATCCACTCACACACTCATCTACTCTCACACACACACATCCACTCACACACACACAAATCCCCCCCACACATCCACTCACACATCACTCTCACACTCACACATGCACACACGCACTCACACACTCACATCCACTCACACACATCCACACACACTCACACGTGCACTCACACATCTACTCTCACACACACATCCACTCACACGCACTCTCACACACATCCACTCACACACACATACATATCCCCCCCACACATCCACTCACACACACATCACTCTCACACTCAATTACACACGCACACACGCACTCACACACTCACATCCACTCTCTCACACACATGCACTCTCACACACATCCACTCACACACATCCACTCTCACACACACACCCCCTCACATTTACTCACACACTCACACATCCAATCACACACACATCCACTCACACACACGTGCACTCACACATCTACTCACACCCACTCACACACACTCACACATATCCACTCACACACATCTACTCACACACACATCCGCTCACACACACACATCCACTCACACACATCCACTCACACACACACATATCCACTCACACACACACATCTACTCACACACACATCCACTTACACACACGCATCCACTCACACACAGCCTACTCACACATATACACACACACACAATGTTTGGCTAACTCAAGACTTGGTGTTTATGTTAATGATTTTAGCCCATCCATGTAGAGGAGTATAGATGTTGCCGGCCGTTTCTTCTCTGTGGCATTGATCCCAGCTTGGTGCTTGGTCTTCAAATTGTTTACAGTGTTGTCACTCAGGAATGCCCAGCATGAGGAGAAAGAATCCCCTCTCACACTCACGCTCACACACACATCCACCCTCACACTCTCACACAGCACATGCCTGCAGGTGCCCTCCAGGCCTCCCTGTGTGCAGCTGGGCTTCTTCACAGCATGGTGGTCTCAGGGCGGTTGCAGTTTCTCCCGTGGCAGCTCAGGGCTTCCACGAGGGCAGCACTGGAAGTGGCAGTGGCCTCTCCACAGGGCCGGGACAGGGGCAGGTCCCTCCAGTGACTTCTCGGCAGGGCCGGGACGGGGGCAGGCCCCTCCTGCCCTGCTGTGGTCAGGCAGGGCCTATGGGGCGCCTTCCTACCGACAGGAGGAGTGGTGGGGCTGGCATGGCCCCGTGCGCCCTCGGCTCTGCAGGCTCCGCTGCCTTCCCCGTCCCTGCGCTCTCCACCCGCCGGCTGGTGGAGAACTGGGGCCGACGGTGTCTGTCCCTCTGTTTGTTGGATTTAGGGGGCTGCTTTCTTCAGGGCCCAGGGTTGGCCCTGGGTTGCGGGGCTGAGGGGACCGTCTGTCCCCTCCAGGTCTTTCTGCCTCAGGTGGTCATCTGGGGCCTGCGTGGGCTCAGGTGGGGGGCAATGGAAGCAGGGCTGACACCTGGGGCTCCGCACAGATCTGGGAAAGGGTTTCCCCTCAGGGTCTAGCCCTCCCTTCCCACCCTGGGACCCCCATGCATGGGGCTGTGTCCTGGTGGAGGGGGCTTGGGGCTCCTCCCCAGGCTCGGGTCTCCACGGGGCCGTCAGTGCGAGGCGAGGGTCCCCGGAGTCATGTATGGGGGCCCTTCCACACCATGTGCCCGGCACAGGCATGGTCATCAGCCCCTACCAAGAGGCCACAAGGCTCCAGGGCTGCTGGCTTCTCTGTGGCTCTGCGTGTAGGGCCTGTGGACTGCAGGACTTCAGGGCGAGTCCTGTGGTCTGAGCCCCCCTGCACTCTCCCCCCGCACGGCCGGGCTGTGGGCCCTGAGGGAAGGGGGACCGGCGGGAGCTGGGGGGTGCTGGAGGTCCCGGGTGAGCCTCAGACCCTCCGGGGCACCCTAGCCTGGTGCTCAGACCTTGAGGGGCTGGTCCCCCATACTGGACCCTGAGCTAAACCTCTGTCCCTTTTTGCTTTCCCCCAAGGTCACCGACGATGAGGGCGCACCTGCTGTCCTGGAGCTTCTGATCTCTGTTCGGAGACCCTGTGAGCCTTCTGGCCGGCTGCGTGCAGAGCCCACTGGGCACGGTGGTCGGCCTGGTGTGAGGCCCCCCAGGGACCGGCAGTGCGTCCAGGGAGGGGATGGCCCTGAGCCCAGCGGCTCCTCCCGCCGGGTATATTTCTTCCCGCCACTCAGCCCGTGGCTGCCCTGGCTCACGAGGCAGTCGGGACTCGTGACTTGCTGGCTGCTGCTGCCTCGCGTGCTGGGGTTCCATGGAGGAACTGGGCCTGCCGCCCCGGCCTCGCCTGCTGCCCGCATGCTGGGGTCCCGTGGAGGAGCCCGGCCTGGCACCCCGGCCTCGCCCAGCGGCTGGTATGGGCAGCTGTTCCCTGCCTCGCAGTGTCCTGGAGGCAGCCGTCTCGCAGGCTCAGCTTGGTCTCCCGCAGGCTTCAGAAAAACCCAATTGCACGTGTGGGATTCTTCCCCAGCCCTTGGGTGCGGGGTCTCTGTGCACTTGAGAGCTGGGGGACCCACCCACCGTCTCCCACTCCAAGTTCATCCCAGAGTGTGGGGCCCGCTGGGCACCCGGCACCCGGCCTGCAAGGCCACCTGTCCCCCAGATGCTGCTACGAGTGACCAGTGCTGTGTGGAGGAGGCCGAGGGCGGCCCCTGGGAAACCAGGCTTCAACAGTACAAGGAAAAGAAACTTGCTCTGTTTTGTAAGAGCGTGTTCCTTTTCCTCTTTTTTGTCACTTTAAAGACCAAAAAGAATAAAGAAAGAAAAGAAAAAAATCTGCTCTTTCTTTGTTTAAATGTTAAAAAAAAAGAGAGAAATGTATGTCATAGTTGTTGAAGTTGTGACTTGTGCGGCCACAGTTCACACTCATGCGTGTGTCCCCGTCGGGGCTGACGGGGCCTGAGTCCCCTGGGCACTGCTGGGCAGGGCCTGAGTCCCCTGGGCACTGCTGGGCGGGGCCCATGTCGCACGGGTTGGGGTGACGCCGCCACCGGCTGTATCTCACTGCCTCCAGGTTGGGGGACGCTGGCCACCGCCCTGAGCCCCAGGAGGGCTGTGGGCTGAGTCCCCATCTCCAGGCCTCCCTGCTAGCTTTCCAGTGGACGCTGGGATTTCCCGGAGAGGCAGTGCTCTGCACGCCAGGAGCTTTGTTCCTTGTTTCTTGGAGTGAAACCTCTCATCCCTTGTTTCTTGATTTGCTCATTCAGAACCAAGGGAGATCTCAGAGATGATGATGGTGGCTTTGCTTGTTCCTGGTTTTGCTAGAACATTCTGTGCTCTAAAGGCATCGCTGCCCTCAGCAAGGATCGTCTGGCGGGGGAGGGGCCGGGGGAGGGCAGCACGCACTTAGAGGGTCCTCTCCAGGGCACATGAGGGAACAACCCTCATGGTTCCCTGTGGTTCTGGACCTGACTTGCAAGGAGGGGCATGGTTTTCAAACTGGTTTGTAGCAGCAGAGCCCTTTTCTCCAACAAAATCACCCAGAATCACTTCCTCCCGGAGGGGCTGGGCTCATCCTCCTGAAGCCCTCCAGGCCCAAGGGTCCTGGGAAGCCTTTGAAAATCCAGGGAGGGGCTCGCATGAGCCCAGGAGAGCAGAGCCGGGACTTGAGAGGAATGAGAGCAGCTCCCCCTCCCTTCCTCCCTCCCCGGCCCTGCCCACGTGGGTGCAGCAGAGTCAGGGCCCTGACCCTCGGGGCTGGGCATCTCATCCCTCTGAGCTCCAGTGCCCAGGGGCTGCCCCTGCCTGACCTGCTGCTCGGGGTGACTCCCCCTGCCGCACACCCCACTTTGCACCCTGGACCTCCTACTGACTAGGGTTGGCTCCCCTTTACAAAGGGAGGCCTTCGTAAAGCTTGGCACTGCTTCAAGAAATGTGTGTGTCCAATGGAAGGAGCAGGCTTCACCCCAGGACAAAATACGCATGCAGCCCTGAGCACATTCACTCCCAGCTGCCCAGCCTGCGACTAGAGCTCAGCTCCTGCAGGTGACAGCAACAGGACCCGCCTTCGAGCCTGAGGCCAGGACTGATGCCACAGCCTGCAGCTCCTCCCCAAGCCCAGCCCCAGCCTTTGCCCTTCAATCCTGAGACCCTGCAATGCATGGGTGGGGCTTTCATCTGGTGAGGAATGGAGGCCCAGGGAGGTGGGTTCCCCAACTGCCAGTACTGACTGGTCAAGCCAGTCTGGACCAGGTCCTGAATCCCCGCCCTTCCACCCATGGGCTCCCCAGGAAGGCTGAGCTGGGGAAAGAATTCCTGCTGGGAAAGCCCTGTTCTGGGACCAGGGTTTTGTCCCTCTATTGGAGGGGGTCAGGGGGACACCTGGGAGCGGAACGCCTGAGGGAGGAGCACCTGGCGGGGAGCCTTGGGGGAGGAGGCACCTGGGGGAGGAAGTCTGGAGGAGGGGGTCTCCTAGAGGAGGGGCAGCTGGGGGAGGGACCTGGAGGAGGGATCTCCTGGGGGAGGGGCCCTTGGGGAGCCAACCCTAGTCAGTACGAGGTCCTGGGTGCAAAGTGGGGTGTGCGGCAGGGGGGTTGGGGCCTCAGCAGGGCTGCCCGGAGCTGGTCCTGGGCCTCTCTTGCTCTGGGTCTCCCCTGCTCTGGGTCCAGCCTCCCAAGCATCCCACCTGGCAAGACATCCTCGCTCAGAACAGAGCCACCCCGGCTGTCTTCCCAGGGTTTGTCGTGGAGAGGGCTCTGGCCCTTTAGCCTTCAAAGGAGCTTCGGGGTTGGGGTACGTTTGTGGCCCCAGTAGCCGCTGTGATGGGGGCCCAGGGCAACTCCTCCGGGAGCAGGGAAGGCACTGCTGGCACCACCAGCCCCGCAGGGACGCCAGCATCCCGTCTCCACAAGGGCTGCCGTCCCTCCTCTGCTGAGGCCAGCTGTCATCGTATTCGACATGGACCAGGCTGTGTGGGAGGACACGGGTTGGCAGGTGCAGGGAGCACGGTCTTGTTTTCTGTCACTCAGTGGTCCCAGCCTGAGCACCAATCCCTACCTCTGAGGGTCACACTTCCAACCCACTCCAGACAGAGCTGGAAGCAGGGGCTGGCATGGGCGCTGGGGTAGACGCAGGGGCTGTCGTGGCCTGGGGTGGCAGAGCTGGGGTGGACGCAGTGGGTGGCGTGGCCTGGGGTGCTGCTTTCCAGCCCTCTTCCTCTTCTTCCTCTTCCTCTTCTTCCTCTTCCTCTTGTTCTTCCTCTTCCTCCTCTTGCTGCAGATCCTCCCCCAGGTGGCTCCGTTTCTGCTGGTCCCATCTCCCGGAGGCCCTGCCCACAACCCCCTGCCCGCCATCTAGGGGGACCCTGGAGTTTTCCAAGAGAGGGAGTCAAGGCCTGTGTGGGGCTCCTGGGGCTGGAGTCCTGGCTTGCCTTCTGGGGACAGAGACTAGGTCGCCCTGGGCTTCAGCTCTGTGGCCTGGCTGTGTGGGCTGGACCAGGGCCTCTGCGTCACCTCCTTGCCTGGGCTTCTCACAGTGCAAGCCCCGCAGCCCGGGCCCTGCTGGGTGGTGGTGGGATGGCTGGGGAGGGGCAAGAGCAGGTGAGGAGTCCTCACTGGGGGTGCACACTTTGCATTACAGCTGGGGAGACTTGAGACCTGGGGGGCCACAGCTGGTTCCTGGACCCCAAAGCCCAGGACCCTTCCAAATCCTGCCTGGACGGCACTGTGGCCGGGAGCCCAGCCAGCACTTTTCTGCAAGGGTTTTCTGTTTCTTTGATTATAAAATAACCCCTGTTGGTGGGAAAAAAAAATTAGCAAAATAAGGAAAAGCAAAAAAAGGAAAATTAGAATCTCCCGCAGTCTCACACCCTGTGGGCCTTTTGCGTATTTCTTCCCGGGTGAGCTTTCTGGGCATTAACAGATGTTTGCTCTGCAGACCTGGCCTTGTGCCACCCTGGAACTCTGTGCCCAGCTCACCCTTCCGTAGCTTCCTGTGGCCGGGGGCTCCCTCCCCTTCCTGCCCCAGCTCTGAGGTGCCAACGGCTGCCTGTGGTCAGGGGTATCTCCCTGTGGACACTGAGGGAGGAGCCGCGGCAGGGCTGGGCTCTCCCGCTGGGCTCCCTGCACCCTGAGGCCCCGGCCCCACCCCCAGCCATGGGAAGGGTGCACTCCGAAGAGGCCGATGCAGATGGGGCCCTGCCCCTGGCCTGAGCGTGGCCGTCATCTGCTCAGGAGGGTTAAGCTCCTTTGTGCCCCAAGGAGCTTCAAGCCGATCAATACCCGGCTGGAAGTAGGGGGCTGCAGCTGGGGGGGCCCCACCGCCCTGACCCCAAATGGACTTCCTGCTCCCTGGCCAGCTTCTCTGCGGGGGGAGGTCAGGTCAGCGGGCCTCCTGCTCGGCCTTCGGGGCCACCGCCCCTGGGCTCCGGCTGAGGCTGTCCCACGGCCGGTCTCCCTTCCCGCCCCCACCCTGCAGAGGCGGCCTCACCAGCCAGCCTCTGCCCCAGCAGAGTTATTTTTAGCCCCAGCCCCGCCTGCTGCTACCATGGGCCTTTTCTCCGCAGAGAGAGGCGGGTGAGGCCTGTGGGCCTCACCCAGGGCAGCCAGTTCCCCAACCACGAAGGGAGGCAGGAGAGCTTCCCTGTGCGGGCAGGCGTCGCTGACCCTCGAAGGGGCAGAGCAGTGGGGGCTTCCTTCCTTCCTGGGTGTGGCTGCGGGGAGGGGGCTGAAGGCCTGGAGCCGGAGGGGCTTGCCCTAGGAGACCCATAGCCAGGCAGGGGTCAGTGTCCACAGCTGGAGGGGCTGGAGAGGTGAGAGAGATGGTCCCACGGGAGCTGGGAGGACCAGGAGTGGGCCCAGTGCTCAACCCACTGCCAGGCAGGGACAAGGCCTGAGAGATGAGGGGGCAGCGGGGGTGACCCTCGGAGGGCAGAGGGCGCCAGGACTGGGAGATGACGGGGTGACCCTCGGAGGGCAGAGGGCGCCAGGACGGGGAGATGACGGGGCAGTGGGGTGACCCATGGAGACCCACAGAGAGCCAGTGGGGGCTGAGGGGTCCCGGGGGAGGATTGTGAGGAGCCACAATGGCTGTGGTCAGCATGGCTGGGAGACAGGGGCCCAGGAAGCCCGCTGGAAGCTGCCGCCCCAGCTGTAGCTGCGGGGCTCTCTGTGGGAGCCGGGAGCTGGGTGCAGAGCTGCGTCGAAGCTGCCTGAGGCCTGGCAGCCCGGCAGGAGGGGACGTCCCCCCACGGAGGAGAAGGCTCTGGGGCCTGCTGGGTGCAGACACAGCTGGGGTCTGCTTTGGGGAAGAAAACCTAGGCAGGTCACCGAGGCTATGCCCAAGCCAACGCCTGTCGCCTGTCACCGAGGTGTGGGTGTCTGTCCTCCTCCCAGCCGTCTGTTCCCCTCCCTCCAGGCCCCGCTCCAGCCCGAAGCCCCATGGGAGCCCGAGAGAGGACAGTCTCAGCAGGCGGCACAGGCAGATGGAGACTCCTCACTGCAGGTCGCAAGGCATGTTTTCAGAGACCAGCTGCAGTGAAGATCATCCAGCCCTTGGGCCCCTGATCCGTTTGGATACAGTTTCCAGCATGAATTTCTCCAAATGGTGGTTTGCTACAAAAAGAAGAGTTCTAATGATTTATTTGAGGTGTTCACCCTATGATTTTGGGGTGAGGATTCGTGACAGAGACAAGCAACAGGAGTCCAGGAAGCCCTCGGGGGAGACAGGAAACAAGTCTTTTTGAAAAAACAGCCTTTCTTTGAGACATAACTCACATATCATATGATTCCTCCCCTTCCAGTGGACACGTCCACGGCTTTCAGTGTATTTATAGATGTGCAACATCCCCACAGGCCCTTTTAGAACATTTTCTTCACCTCAGAAACAAACCCCACAGCTTTTAGCCATCACCCTCCTCCTCAGGCCTAAGCAGTCCCTCATCTGCTTCCGTCTCTGGGGACTTCCCTGTTCTGTGTTCCGTGTGACATGTGGTTGTGTGTGATTTAAGATTGTGTGTAACATGCACTCCATTTGATCCATGTGACATGCGGTTGTGTGTGAGATATGATTGTGTGTAACGTGTTCTGTATGACGTGCTGTTGTGTGTGAGATACAGTTGTGTGTAACACACGTTCTGTATGACGTGCAGTTATGTGTGAGATACAGTGTGTAACACATGTTCCGTGTGACATGTGGTTGTGTGTGATTTATGATTGTGTGTAACATGCATTCCATGTGGTCTGTGTGACGTGGTTGTGTGTGATACACCATTGTATGTAACATGTGTTCCTTGTGACCTGTGGTTGTGACACACCGTTGTGTGTAGCATGTGTTCTGGCAGGCGGTCGTGTGTGGCGTGTGTGGCTTCCTTTGCCGAGCACAGTGCGTTCACGATGCCCCCGTGTTGGAGCGTGCCTGTGCCCCATTCCTTTCTATGCTGAATGATGCTCCCCATGTGGGTGAACATATGATGTTTGTCCATCTGTCAGTCTGTGGACATGTGAGCTGCCTCTGCCTTTTGGCTGCTGTGCATGAAGCTGCTGTGAACTTCCGTGCAGTCTCTGTGTGGCTGTGTGTTTTTGCTTCTCTCGGGCTCACCCCGGGGTGGAGCCGCTGGCTCCTGTGGGTCATGATCATGTGCGTCATCTTCAGGAAGGTGCCAGGTTGTGCTCTGCAGTCCTAGGCAAGTGGATGTGGTCCCGCTGCCAGCTTCAGCCTGAAGAGCAGGTGCTGAGTGAGGTGCTGAGCTTCCTGGTGTCTCGGGGGACCCCTGCTGCACCCTGGTAGGCCAGCACCCCACCCACCAGAGCAGCTGTGGAGAGGACAGTGGGCACGGTGGGGACTCCAAATGGGACGCACATGGCCCCCAGGGGAGGCTTGGCTTGGGCACCCAGGTGGCCAGGGTATCTCTAACTAGTGGCTGCCCTTGAGGTGAGTAGGGCCCTGCTGCCCCATCAGAGCTTGTCCCACTGTGGCTGGCGAGGAGACCAGCAAGGGCTTGAGGCCCATTCTTGCAGCCTGTCCCCTGGCTGGCTGGCCTGGCATTCAGTGGTGGGGTCCCGGAGGCCCCGGTGCCAAGGCAGGTGTGCTCTGGAGGCTTGAGCTGGGCCCCCCTGGAGGCACCCCTTGTCTTTGCGTTTCCCTCTCACCTGCTCCCTGGACAAGCCCTCTGCATTTGAGGGCCTGTCTGTGTCCCCAGGGCACCTCTGGATGGGCATGAGTACACAGGGACCCAGCACGTGGGTTCTGCACCATCCAGCACTGTCCATACAGGCCCTGGCATGTCCTCCTGGCCTGTAATTTTGTTCTGCATGGCTTGGTTTTTGCAGGAAGGGGAGCACAGTATTCCTTCTCATCCCCCAAAATGGATTGCAAATGTTCTGAGCTGTCACATTGGAGAGAACGAGGCCCCTGCTAATTGGCGCATTTTCCTACAACCACTCCAGGCTGAGTTTTAGAGGAAGCCTCTGCCTTTCTGTCTCATATTGCGCACTTTTTCCCTGAAATGTTTAATGTGTTAAATTCCAACTTCACGCACATT
This sequence comes from Pongo abelii, assembly GCF_028885655.2. Classification (NCBI taxonomy): domain Eukaryota; kingdom Metazoa; phylum Chordata; class Mammalia; order Primates; family Hominidae; genus Pongo; species Pongo abelii. The sequence goes on from NC_071993.2 coordinate 139,620,575, forward strand.
AGCTCTAAAGTCGACTAATCATTTAGCTTGATTGTCGAACTGAATTTGGCTCTGAGATTTTAAAATAAGAAAAAAAAACTGTCAAGCTCTACGTAAGGCAGACACTATGGCTGATTCTTCACAAGAAAATATCTTTCTTTCTCTAGGGATTTGTGGCCGAGTCCATCTTTATGGAGAGTAGAAATCGTTTCACCCACCAGGGCAGTATATAGAATGTTAGGCAGATGTTAAATATTGATGTAGAAACTCAAAATACTTTGTCTCTTTCCAGAAATGAGCTTTTTGGTTTAATTACTCTGAATCTAATGACTGTGAAAAAAACAAAACACAACACGTGTGGGTTCAGAACGGAAAACATTGAGATTAAGGAAGAATTTCAGCTCCTTAAAACTGGGAATGGAGCATACTGGGCCTGTCCTGGAGTGGGGCTGCTTGCTGATGCCGACACACATTTGTGACTGTGTACCCATGCGTGCCCGTGTGTGTGCCGTGTGGATGCTGTGTGCCCATGCATGCGTGTGCTTGTGCTGTGTGGATGCTGTGTGCCCATGCATGCGTGTGCTTGTGCTGTGTGCCCGTGCATGTGCCATGTGGATGCTGTGTGCCCGTGCATGTGCGTGCGTGTGCCGTGTGGATGCTGTGTACCCATGCATGTGCATGCATGTGCCGTGTGGATGCTGTGTACCCATGCGTGTGCATGTGTGTGCCATGTGGATGCTGTGTACCCATGCGTGTTCATGCGTGTGCCGTGTGGATGCTGTGTACCCATGTGTGTGCATGCGTGTGCCATGTGGATGCTGTGTACCTATGCGTGTGCGTGCGTGTGCCGTGTGGATGCTGTGTGCCCATGCGTGCGCGTGCATGTGCTGTGTGGATGCTGTGTGCCCGTGCGTGTGCGTGCATGTGCCGTGTGGATGCTGTGTACCTATGTGTGTGCATGCGTGTGCCGTGTGGATGCTGTGTGCCCATGCGTGTGTGTGTGTGCCATGTGGATGCTGTGTACCTATGCGTGTGCATGTGTGTGCTGTGTGGATGCTGTGTGCCCGTGCATGTGCCGTGTGGATGCTGTGTACCCATGTGTGTGCGTGCATGTGCCGTGTGGATGCTGTCTACCCATGTGTGCCCATGCGTGTGCCGTGTAGATGCTGTGTACCCATGCGTGTGCATGTGTGTGCCGTGTGGATGCTGTGTGTCCGTGCGTGTGCCCTGTGGATGCTGTGTGCCCATGCGTGCATGTGCATGTGCCATGTGGATGCTGTGTGCCCATGCGTGCATGTGCATGTGCCGTGTGGATGCTGTGAGCCCGTGCGTGTGTGTGCGTGTGCCGTGTGGATGCTGTGTACCCATGCATGTGCATGCGTGTGGCGTGTGGATGCTGTGTGCCCATGCGTGTGCATGCATGTGCCATGTGGATGCTGAATTGCACTTTCAACAACGCGACCATTCCTTCCTTGCAGGCCGCCTCTGGAGGTGTTCACTGCCGGTGGCTGTACCTGGCCATAGAGCTGGGGGCTGTGGTGCCCCAGGCGTCCCACCCTGTTCCGGGACGCAGAGGCCAATGCTGCTCCCCTGTTCGGGCAGGCGTGGGCTGCACGCCTGCTGGCAAGGGGCTCGGCTGGGCTGAGCTGGGGCCAGCTGTCCCTAGAGCATCTGCTCCTGTGGGGAGGGGGCATTTTGACAGCATGGGGATAATTTTTTTCATAATTAAGAGGTTTTTTTTTAAGTGAATAGACTTTATTTTGTAGAGCAGTTTTTGGTTTACAGAGCAGGGAGCAGGTAGCACAGGGCATTCCCTGCGCCCCCACCCACAGTGCCCTTACGCCCGTCATTTGCATCGTCACTGGTGCCAGTCCAGGGCCTGTTAGGAACCAGGCCACACAGCAGGAGGTGAGAGGTGGGCAGGCAAAGCATTACCACCTGAGCATCACCTGCCATCAGATCAGCGGCAGCATTAGCTTCTCATATGGGCATGAATCCTATTGTGAACTGCCCATGCCGGGGAGCTAGGCTCCGAGCTCCTCATGAGAATCTAATGCCTGATGATCTGAGGTGGGCCAGTTTCATTCCCGATCATCCCCCCCAGCCTCTGGTCTATAGGAAAAATGTCTTTCATAAAACTGGTCCCTGGTCCCTGGTGCCAAAAAGTTGGGGACCGCTGCTGCAGTTCCATCAGTTTTGACAAATGCACGACGCCGTGTGTCCACCATCATAGTATCGTATGGAATCATCTCACTGCCCTAGAAATCCCTGCGCTCTACCATTCATGATTTACTTGGACAAAAACACATACGGCCACCAAGGAAAACAGCCATAGTGAAGCAGATGTCAAAATATCAACAAAGCAGATGTCTGGGGTGGCAGTGGCTGCATTCCACGTCGCACTGGATAATAAAACCCAGCGTCCAGCAGCCCCTGAGTTTTAGAGGTGTAGATGAGTGTGGACAAGTTTGAAAAATCTGCAACAACTGCAAAGTGATACAAACACACCTGTGTTTTCCATTTGAGATAAAGCCCTGGGATGGCTGGCGTTCCTCGTGGAAGGAAATGCCAGATTTCAGTCAGAGCTTAGTAAAATAGAGATGTTGCTTTTTCTTGTCCAAGTTCACAGACCCCACGAATGAAAGATCCCTGCTCTAGGACAGCACGGAAAGCTTGTGCGTCAGAGGAATGTAGGCCCACAGGGATTGAAAATGTGTTTTCAAAACAAGGTATATTGTTTGCAAAATCTCCACCATTACAAATAGCCACGTAGGCTTCTGACGGCTCTATGTGCACAGCCAATCCCGAGTGAATCAATTATTTCACATCGACAGGACACAGGTTAATTAGAAGTTGATTAGGCTTTTGCAAAAGGAGATGTAATTAATGCCCAACCGCACGCCAGGCACGACGGCTGCATTTCAATATCTTCACACGACTGAGAGAGTCACTGCCTGAGAGCTGGGAGACAGCAGGGGAGCAACCAGCATGCCAGTGCCTGGGAAGTCCAGCAAGCGGCAAGGGGTGCTGCTGGCCCAAAAGGTTAGCTCAGGTGTGCTACGATCCCCATCATCATCATCATCACTATCATCATCATCACACCATCACTATCACTGTCATCATCATCATCATCACATTCGTCATCATCATCACCATCACAATGACAATCACCATCACCATCACTGTCACCATCACTATCACTGTCACCATCACAATCATCACATCACAATCACCATCATCATCATCATCACTGTCATCATCATCACACCATCACTATCACTGTCATCATCATCATCACATTCGTCATCATCAGATCACAATCACCATCATCATATCACAATCACCATAATCACCATCACTGTCACCATCACCATCACAATCATCACCATCATCACCACATTCATCATCACATCACCATCACCATCACAATCATCACATCACAATCACCATCATCAGATCACAATCACCATCATCATATCACAATCACCATAATCACCATCACTGTCACCATCACCATCATCATCACCATCACCATCACAATCATCACATCACAATCACCATCATCATCACCATCACTATCACTGTCACCATCACCATCATCATCACCATCACTATCACAATCACCATCATCATCATCACCATCATCACATTCATCATCACATCACAATCAGCATCATCATCACCATCACTATCACTGTCATCATCACTATCACAATCACCATCATCATCACCGTCACTATCACTGTCATCACTATCATCATCACCATCATCACATTCATCATCACATCACAATCAGCATCATCATCACCATCACTATCACTGTCACCATCACTATCACAATCAGCATCATCATCACCATCACTATCACTGTCACCATCACTATCACAATCAGCATCATCATCACCATCACTATCACTGTCACCATCACTATCACAATCACCATCATCATCACCGTCACTATCACTGTCATCACTATCATCATCACCATCACAGTCACTGTCACCATCATCATCACATCATCACTATCACTGTCATCACCACCATTATCACCATCATCTTCATCTCATCACCATTACTCCACCATCATCACCTCATCACCATCACACCACCATCACTATCATCATTGTCACCATCACCATCACCACCACCATCATCTTCATCTCATCTTCACCACCACCGTCTTCATTATCACCTCACACCACTGTCATCATCTTTGTCATTATTGCTGTTGTCATCACAGTTCTCACAGCTTCCTCATGCCTGCCCCTGTGCAAGGCTCCCCGGAAGGTGCTGGGCTGCTGAGGCATGTTTCTGGAGGAACAGCTGTGAGCACCACATCACAAACAAGCCATGTGGACCAGATGTGGCCCGGGCCTGGCCTGGCTCCTGTCTTGCAAGCCCCCTGCCTTGAGAAATGGGGACTGTGTGGATGAACACACAGGCTCAGTGGAGGGGAGAATGCCGCCTTTGGAGAGGTAGGAGGGCTCCAGGCGGACTTCGAGGACAGGGAGCCTCAGCAGTGTGGCCCTGGCACTCTACCAGGCCTCGGGGTGTACCCTGGTGGGCTTCAGTCCAGGCCGGAGCAGCTGCGCAGTGTCCCTGCTCACTCCTCATCCCCGGGCATTCTCAGCTGTGCTCTCCCTCCCTTGCCCACTCATCCCATTTTCTGCCCCAATTGTTTTGACTCCTTCCTCCAAGGACCACAGATGTCCCCTTCCCTCTGCATGGGTCCCAGAATTTGGGGCCAGTCAGGCCTTAGCTCCGAGCAGGCACCCTGACCACCCATCAATCCCAGCATGAGATGCAGGAGGGAAGCAGAGCCAGAAGGCTGGGTGGCCTGTCCAGCGCCCCAGGGAAAGCCCAGCTCCATCAGGCCAGGCTTCAAATGTCAACCTGCATCCAGCAGCTCAGCCTCTAAGTGTCCCCATCCCTTCCACAGTGGCCACTACCCTCTCCACGATGGAGCCTGGCTCCGGGCCGAGGGGCCAGTGGCAGCAGGGTGTGCCGGAGACCCCCCGTGAGAAGGACAGGGGCCAGCAGCCCTTCCCACCGTGACCTTTTATAGTCCCCATTCCAAGCCCTTCCTCCCTCCCCGATGTCTGGGCCTCCCAGCACAGCCCCGTGCCCCACCAAGAACCACAGAGGCAGCCCCCGTGCTCTGTCCCTGCAGCTTGGTGACTGTGTGGCAGCATGGGCCCTTCCTCTGCACACCCAGCGCATGCCTGGGTGCTCCCACCTGCCAGCCCTGCCTGGCCTCCATTCGAGTGGAGAGGCCCTGGGACCACACCCCAGAGTGCCTGGGAGGGCAGAGGTGGGCCTGCTGCCAACACAGGGCCTTGGAACGTGGTGCCTCATCTGGCCCAGCCGGGGCCCAGGACAGCACCCTGCCCGGGAGATCAGGCTCCGGTGTTAACCCCTTGCCCTGGCTCATCGGCTCCTCCCGGCTGTGCCGGGATTCCTGGCTCTTGGTCCCCATCCACCCCTCCTCCCCAGCAAGCCAGGCTGCAGGCCCCACCTTCTCCCCAGCTCCTTCCGTCCTCCTGTGGCCCATGCTGTCTCCAGGAGAGCAGGGGGCTCAGGAAGGGATTGTGCCCGTGGGCACTGCTGACCTGGGCAGGCAGGGGCAGGGTGGGCGGCACTTCCTCCCGTCTCAGGACCTGGCAGGGGTGGCACAGCCCAGCTGCAGGGACTCAGGCGGGAGTGAGCTGCCCTGCCCCCACTGTGCCTCTCAGGGCCTGTCCCCCTCCCACCTGAGCCCTCCACTGGGCGTCTCTTCTGCAACCAGTCCATGCCCACTGGCTGCCTGTGCCCCAGGTTGGGCTTTGCGCTGGAGCTGCACCCCAGGCTCTGCAAACCCACCATGGTGACAGCGTTTCCAGGGAAACCACAGCAGGCTGCCAGGCAAGTGCAGGCGGAGGACACCCAGGTGGGAGGTGTGTGTCTGTGTGTGTGAGGGAGCACAGGAAGGTGTGGGGCGTGTTCGTGGGTTGTGTGTCCATGAGGTGGTGTGTATGTGGGGGTACCCTTGAGAGCTTGTGTGTGTGTAGGTCATTGTAGGGCACATGCCTGAGGGTCCTGGGTCTGTGTGTCTGAGGCAGCTAAGTGTCTGTGTGTGCATGTGTGAGCACATGCGTGTCAGTGTGTGTGAGTGTGGGCGTCTGTGTGCGTCTGTGTGATGTGTGCACATGTGCCAGTGTGTGTGCTGAGATGCATGTTTGCACGTGTGTGTCAGTCTGTGTTGGGGTGTCTGTGTCTATGTGTGCGTGTGTTGGGGTATCTATGTATCTGTGTATGTGTGCATGTGTGTGTGTATGTGCTGAGGTGTGTCTGTGTGCATGTGTGTGTGCACACGTGTGTCAGTGTGTTGGGTGTCTGTGTCTATATGTGCATGTGTTGGGGTGTCTCTCTGTGTATGTGTGCACACGTGTGTCTGCATGTGCCTGTGGAGGTGTCGTTGTGTCTCTGTGTGCATGTGTGTCAGTGTGTGTGCATGTTGGGGTGTCACATATGTGTCCTGAGTGTGTTTCTGTGGGCCTGAGGGTCCCTGGTGGGCAAACTTGTCCACCCAGCACCAAGGATCTGTGTCCCCAGCAACACTGCCGCTCCCCTCAGCCCATCCCCCAGGGTCCCTGAGCCTTCAGGTAAACTCACCTTAGCCAATGCCAGCAGGCTTGTAGAGGCCATGTGGGCTGAGCTCGGACCTGTCCCAGAGCGTGAGGGTGCTGTGATCCTCTGAGGGCCTGGCAGGCCTGGTGGGGCAGGGTCCTGAGAAGGAAGATGGTGCCTTCAGATCATGGGGTGTTCCTTGAAGCTTCCCGTCCACCTCACCCCCACACCCCACCCCTGCGCAGCCTCCTCCTGGGGCTCAATAGCACCCCCTCCCCAGGGGCTCCTCCTCCCCACCATTCTTGTCCCCTGAGGTCGCTGGGCCCCCAGCAGCTCAGGCCAGCCATCTAGGAGGTGCAGGCCCCAGGTCTGGACCCAGCTGGGCAGGGCCTGGGGTTCACTCTGAGGTCTGGGGCACCAGCCCCTCGGAGGCATCAAGGACAGAATCATCCTCAGGGCCAGGCCGTGGGGCACAGCTGTCCCCAGTAGCCCCCAACACCCCATCTGTCCACACAGGCTCAGCAGCTCCCGCCTGCCTAGCTCTGCGGCCCCAAGGGCCCCTCCCCATAGGGTTTGAGTGGCCCAAGGCAGGGCAAAGTCTCACCTTGCCTGGAAATCTGGGAGGCTCCAAGGACCCCGAGCCTGCACCTCATTCATTCATTCATTCATTCTGCCATCAGCTCCTGTGGAGCTCTTGTCTGAGTTCCAGGCCCCGGGCCATGTGCCGGGCCCCAGGGAATCAAGACACTCCAGGACAGGCCCTGGGGCATCTCCCCAGCTCTCTCAGTCTCCTGGTGCATCACAGAGGCCAGTGCCTTTGTTGGAGTGAGCAGCTGTGAGGGGCAGTTAGGGCATGAAAGAAGGAACCAGCCACTTTGGAGCATCAGGGAGGACTTCCTGGAAGAGGCCATCTCTAAGCTGATCCTCAAAGAGCTGAGAGCAAGCTTGGCAGGCTGCCACTGGGGAAGGAGAAATTTTCTGGACAGGGAGTGCAGAGTGTGCACGTCCTGATGCAGAGAGGGACGCAGCGGGGAGCTCCTCTCTGAGACAGGGTCCCATGCCAGACAGTGTGAGAAGCAGGGGAGGCTGCAGGCCATGGTGGTTGGCCAGAGTGAGTGCCCAGCAGGGATAGCCTGGGGGGCCTGGCAGGGGCTGTCCCAGGCAGGTCTGCAGCATGGACCACGGCAGAGCCCCAGGAGGCTCCTCAGTGATGCAGGGTGGGGACAGGCTGTGCAGGCCACGGGTGGGATGGAGCAGGTGCAGTGGCCCACCAGCCACCCAGACAGCAGGGGGCCCCCTCCTGCCGTGCCACGCATAGGCTAGGCCTGGGTGAGGGCGGTGTGGAGGACAGACCGAGTCAAGCCCGGGTAGTTACGGAGCGTGTTTAGTGCACCATCGCTTCGTGTTCACCCTGTGACGGCCCAGGCCCCCGGAGAAGCAGCCCGGGGGGCTCCCGCCCTGCAGGCCCAGGGGAGGGCACCCAGCAGGGAGGCCGGATCAGGAGGAGCTCAGCTCCCACAGGTCCGGGCACCGCCAGCAGAGCCCCCAAAGGACCTGGATGCCCTAGCCCCAAGGGCAGGGGAGCAGCCACCAGCAACAGGGCTGGGACACTCTGAGGGGCCTGCAGTGCTGGAGGTGCAGATACAGCACCCCCAGGGATGCTCCGGGGCAGCCCTTTTAGGCAGCAGATGTGGCCACCACCCTGTGCCCAGCAGAGGCTGCCAAGCCCACCCACCCTCAGCAGGAAGGGGGTCAGGACCTGGCCTGAGTGAGAGGGACAAGAAGAGAAGAGAGCAGGCAATGACTGGAACGGACCCAGTGGCCTTCCTCGCACCTGGCCAGCACTGGCCCCTCCCCTCCCCTCCCCACACCCCATGACCCCAGGGACAGGCCTGATGTGGACAGAGTCCCTGAGAGATGCACATTTACAAGTTTGATCCAGTGGATAGATTTTCCTCTTTGCTAATTGGAACACATCTGCTGTGGCTGCCTTAATAGGCAAATGAAAGAAGAATTAAAACCAGCAGAATGCACCCAGTTAACATTTCAAACAAGAATGCTTTCCCCTTTAAGCTAATACTGGACTGAAGACAAAAAGGATGTCAGCTTGAAGCTGACGAGAATGAGTAGCTTTGCAGCTCCCCTGAGGCGGGCCTGGAGCTGAGTGCAGGCTGCAGCCCCTGCCCTCATCCCCCTCGGCCCTGTGCTGGCCACGTGGGCGACCACGGGCACCCTCCTTACACCTGGGATGCATTTGTCTGCAGGTGCCCACCGGCCCCTCCCTTCAAGCCTCACGGAATTGAAGCAAGGGGCTGCGGGAATCGATTCTCCAGCCGAAAGTCTTCTCCAGTAAAGGAGCTTCCCAGGCTCCATTTCACAGGAGCACCGGCTGGGGGAGGACAGGGAGGGCCTTCATTATGCAGTCATTACGGAGTCTCATCAAGCACTGATTCCACCTGCTTGAGAAGCTGACTTTTTTTTTTTTTTTTTTGAGATAGCGTCTTGCTCTGTTGCCCAGGCTGGGGTGCAGTGGTGCGATCTTGGCTCACTGCAACCTCTGCCACCGAGGTTGAAGCCATTCTCCTGCCTCAGCCTCCTGGGTTGCTGAGATTACAGGCACGTGCCACCACACCCAGCTAATTTTTTTTGTATTTTTAGTAGAGATAGGGTTTCACCAATTTAGCCAGGATGGTCTCGATCTCCTGACCTCGTGATCTGCCCGTCTCGGTCTCCCAAAGTGCTGGGATTACAGGCGTGAACCACCGTGCCCGGCCCGGAAGCCAGCCTTTCTTTGGTTCTGGAAGCAACAGCAGAGCCATGACTTTGGTGGTGGAGACTGGTCTATGTTCAAATAACTGTCACCACCCTGGACACTAGGCCGGGCATAACAGACCACGAAGCCAGGTGGTGGCCAACCTGCAAGACCGTAGCCTCAGAGCTGCAGCTTCTCCCAGGGAGGGGCGCCTGGCAGTGCCTGCAAGGACGGAGACCCCGGCAGTGTCTAGGTCCATGTCCCATGCTGAGGGTGCACTGGGTGACGTGGGAGGCGGGCCCTGCCCACATGCAGCTCGGTTGGCCCCAGCCGACTGTCCCCATCCTCGAGACCCGCGGCAGCCTGAGAAGGGCCTCGGTGGTCATCCTCGTCTGTTCCTTCTGCTAAAACAAAATACCTCAGAGGGGGCGATTTGTAACCAGAATTTCATCGCTCAGTTCTGGAGGCTGGGACATCCAGGACTGAGGCCCCAGCAGATTCAGTGTATGGTGAGGGCTGCTGTCTGCTCTCTGCTCCCAGGACGGCAGCTTCTTGCTGCGTCCTCACCCAGTGGCAGGGACGGGAGGGTGGGGAAGGGCAACCAGGACCCTCAAACCTTTTATGAGGCTACTGGTCCCATTCATATCCTCATCTCCCAAAGCCCACCAGTGATGCCATCGCCTTGGGGCTTAAGTTCTAACAAATGAATCTGGGGGTGACTCCAACATTCAGACCATAGCAGCAGCTGTGATGGTTACTTTTGTGTCAGCTTGACCAGGCCACGGTCCCCAGCTATTTGGTCAAACGCCAGTGTAGATGTCGCTGTGAGGGTGTTTCTTGGATGAGGTTAATATTTCAATCAGGAGACTTTGGGTAGAGCAGAGTACTGACCATATTATAGCCTCATCCAGGCAGTCCAAGGCCTTAAGAGAAAAAGACAGTGGTCCCTGAGGAAGAGGAAGTCCCGCCTCCGGACAGCCTTCAAACATGAGTGGCGGCAGCCAGTGTCCTTGGGTCTCCAGCGGCCCTCAGGTGTCAGACGAGCAGCTGCCACAAACACATAAGCCAATTCCTTAAAATAAATCTCTCTTGCACACTCTCCCTATGTATATATTTACATTATATATATATATACACACTATATACATGTATACTATGTATACCACACTATGTATACACACTATACATATACTGTGTATAGAATATATAGGTATGCAATATGCACAGACTATATGCACTATGTATGCACACTGTATATAATCTCTATATATGTATACTATATATACACTATACACACACTGTATATATCTATATGCACACTATATTACACAAATATATACACACTCTATATTAATGTACACTATATGCACACTCACACTATGAATATTCTATATATGTAAACAATATCAATATATACTCTATATGTACACGGTATATGTCCTATATGTCCATGGTATATGGCCTATATGTAATGTACACGGGATATACCCTATGTGTACACGGTATATGCCCTATATGTACATGGCATATGCCCTGTATGTATACTGCATATATCCTATATGTACACTGTATATATCCAATATGTACATGGTATATGACCTATATGTACACTGTATATACCCTATATGTACATTGTTTGTACACACTTCCCATTGGTTCTGTTTCCCTGGAGAATCCTGCCTACCCCAGACACTGCTACACCCCTCTGCCCACTGCCACAGCCTCCCTGGGTGCCCTCAGGCCCCTTCTCCACTGGATGTGGCCCATTGGCTGGGTGCCCCCAGCCCCTTCTCCACTGGATGTAGCCCATTGCCTGCGTGTTCCCAGGCCCCTTCTCCACTGGATGTGGCCCGTTGACTGGGTGCCCCCAGGTCCCTTCTCCACTGGATGTGGCCTGTTGACTGGGTGCCCGCAGGTCCTTTCTCCACTGGATGTAGCCCATTGCCTGCGTGCTCCCAGGCCCCTTCTCCACTGGATGTGGCCCATTGGCTGGGTGCCCCCAGGTCCCTTCTCCACTGGATGTGGCCCATTGACTGGGTGCCCCCAGGCCCCTTCTCCACTGGATGTGGCCCATTGGCTGGGTGCCCCCAGGTCCCTTCTCCACTGGATGTGGTCCATTGGCTGCAGTTTGGCATCCAGAGATTACAAGGCTCCGAGCTGGTGGGAGCCAAAGTGGTGGGGAGCAGGGAGGGGACTGCCAGATAAAACTCAGGATCCCCAGCTAAGATGAATTCAGATCAGCAATGTATCATTGTCTAGTATACGCCTGTCCCAAATTTTGCAAGGAGCACACACATGCTAAAAATGGATTTGTTGCTCTAACTTTGATCTTTTGAATTTGCTAACCCGGGCTGCCCTAGGGAGGGGCACCCAGCCCAGTGGGGAGGGGCAGCTCTGTGCCGTGGGTGGCTCCAGCCCAGCCTTGTCTACACCCCTGGCTCCCCGCCCTGTGAGGGGCTCCCAGCACCAAGGCCCCTCGGTAGGGTTCCCACCATGTGTCTTCTCATCTCGGAGGGCCTGGGCCTGTGGGTGTGGCTGGGATCTTTCCCAATGCCAGTCTTATGGCCTCTGCCACTAGGACAGACTAAGGGAGACCCTCGGCACATAGCTGCCTTAGGAAAACCCGCCAGGCCCCAGGGGAAGTCCCAGCGAATCCAGCTGCCCAACGACGGGAGAAAGGTTGTTTCCAGGCATCCTGGGATGACTGGCTCCATCCAGTAACTCAGCCCAGAGCTCCTCGGGTGCCCCCTCCAAGGCACTCTTGGCCTGTGGACGTTTGGCGGGACACTCAGCTCTGGCCAGGAGGCCCCACAGCACTCTCTGTGGAGTCGAGGGCAAGAAGCACCCTCCACGTTCAGCCTGAGCACGAGGACAGCTCCAGGGGGGGCTCTGGGCTCTGGTTCCCCAGAACACCCCAGAGAAGTACAGAGCCTGCCAGCGACCCCACATACCTCGAATCCAGGGCCTTCGAGGTGCAGGAAAGATGGCAGAATGTCACCCCAACCTCCCCAAAGGAGTAGTCAGGGCCAGGGTAGCCCTTCTGGCCTCTGTGTGACCAACAGGCAGACTTCCGGCTGGCCCCAAGGCCCCTGCTGCCTCATTCACCTCTTGGTGTGTCTGCCACATCCCAGCCACAGCCTGCCACAACCTGGGGGACGGTAGCCGGGGGAGGTGTGGCCGGGTGGGCCTGTGCATAGGGACAGACTGGTGACACCATGCTGTTCGCTGGCCTGACTGCTGCACCTGCTCCCCGCTTCCCTCTGTGGGCACCCAGTGGGCCTGTGTGAGGATGAGGCCTGTCTCTCTCTTCCGAGGGCGAGGGACTGAGTTGGGCCTGCGGGGCTAGCCGTGTGCCCCCAGATCTCACAGGACTCCCCCAGCAACTCCTTGTGTGAGCCATGGCTCTGACCGGAGCTGGGCCTCCGTGTTCAGGGCCAGGGCCCCGCCTACACCTGACCCGCCTACACCTCTTCCCTGAAGCCCGGGCGGCCAGTCTACAAGCGCAAAACATACCTGTCCCTAGACGCATGGCCCAGCTTTCTGCATCTGTCTTCTCTTCTGTTCTCATTACAAAAATCGCAGGTGCTCATCGCATATTATTAAGAAAATGTAAAAAAATCTGAAAAGAACATTAGAATTACCCATAATCACCCCCACCGGAGATAAATCCGTTACCTCTTTGGTATGTTTCCTTTTGGGACACACACATAGACCCGTATGTTTATACATAGACCGAGTGAGAGGGTGGGAACCACCTGGCCTGCCACACTCTGTGGCACTTGCACGTGCAGGGGCCTGAGCGCTGCAGCTTCCTCCCTGCCCAGCACAGGCAGCCACAGGGCCTCCCTCCTGCAGCAGGGCCGGCAGGACCTCCTGCCCATTCGCCTGCCCCAGTCACTGCCTCTGTCCCCGCCCCTGCCAGGTGCGCCCATGAGATGCACGCCCGAGGGCAGTGATGCCCGGCAGGGCCATCCCCGAGGGCCCACAGCACAGCTGCAGTTAGAGAAGGGACCGCTTCCAACGCAGCCAAGTTCATGCCTGCAACGGACTTCAGGGCCTGGAGAGGGTTGTGTTTGCGCTCCTTCTGGAAGCATCCTGCTTGGACCCTGCCAGCCCTGTGGCGGCCAGAGGTCCCGGGACCAGGCTTCTGTCTCAGCCCTCAGAGACAGGCATTTGGGGAGAGCTGGCAACAGCAAGGGCGCAGCCAGGCCCCGGCGTGTTTGTGTCCTAGAGAAGTGGAGCCGGCTCTCCCTGGAGGCCACTCACAAAGCCAGGCATCCCTGGGGCAGTCGGTGAGTCTGGGGAAGAGGAGGGCAGGTGCCCCATCCACCTGCCCATGCAGAGACAGATGGGACCACCCAGGAGGGCCAGACCAGGCTCCTTCCTCAGGTCCAGGCCCAGCCCAGCACCCTTGATCTGGTCTGCTCTGGCCCATGACACAGAGAACCAGAACCGGGCCACTCACTGTCAGCACCTAGCCAGGAGCAGGCCCACTCCAAGAGTCTCAGGACCCCTCTCCCACCGGCACCACTGCCCCCAGCCCTACAATACAGATCTTCCCATCTTCTGGAGCTGGTGTGGCTCTGACGGTGCATTTGCAGAGCCAGTGCCCAGTGCAGGCCTCTCGGCACGGTGTGGGTGAACCCCAGGGGGTCCTGTTGGCCCCGGGCTCTGCTATTGTTGAGCAGTTGACTCTGTCCCTAAGAATAGGAGGAGATGGGTGCCTGGGGACCAAGCACAGCTGGTCACCCCAGAGTGCAAGACCAGTGGGTCCCATTTCCTGCCCAGTGAGTCTGGCTGTCCCGGTGGCCTCTTCCTGCCTCAGAAGCCCTGGACTAAAAGCAGCACGTGATCAGCTGGACGTTGGGGAGGGATCTTCACTGGAGCAGAAGCCTCTCAAAGGCCCTGTGTTCAGCTGAGAGTGAGTTCCAGAAAGTGATGGAATCTTCCAGAAAAGATGCCACCTACATCCCCGGGATGGCTCTGGTGAACGTGGTGGGCTCCTGTGTCAACAGCATGGGCCTTGGCCAATCTGAGCTCCAAGGCACACCCAGAAGACCTCCCCCAAGTGCCCACAGCTATCCTTGAAGTTGCAGAGACAGACCCCAGAATGAGCCATGATGCCATGCTCAAAGTGACCAAAATCCACCCAGAGCACATGCGATGTGCATGTGTGTGCCTGCGTGAGGATGCGTGTGTGCCTGTGTGCCTGCATGTGGGGGTGTGTGGGGGGTGTGTGCCTGCGCGTGGATATGTGTGTGCCTGCCTGTGTGTGGATGCATGTCCGTGTGTGCCTGTGTGTGGATGCATGTAGATGTGTGTGTGCCTGCGTGTGGATACTTGTGTGGGTGTGTATGCCCATGTGCGTGTATGCCTGCATGTGTGTGTGCCTGTGTGTGGATGTGTGTGTGCATGTGTGTGCCTGTGTGTGGATGTGTGTGTGCATGTGTGTGCCTGCATATGGAGGTGTGTGTGCCTGTGTGTGGATGTGTGTGTGCATGTGTGTGGACGCACGTGTGTGTGCATGTGTGTGCCTGCATGTGGAGGTGTGTGCACAATGTGTGTGCCTGTGTGTGGGTGTGTGTGCATGTGTGTGGGTGTGTGTGCATGTGTGTGGGTGTGTGTGCATGTGCGGATGTGTGTCTGTGTGTGGATGTGTGGACGTGTGTGTGTGTGTATGTGTGCCTGCATGACAGGGCCTTTCCCCCACCCCACACAGGCTGGCACTCCCGGAACAGCTGCAGTGCTGCCCTCATCACCCACTACCCTCACCCCCAGCACACGGGATCTGGGCCCACTGTCTTCCCCCCAGCACACGGGATCTGGGTCCACTGTCTCCCCCCAGCACACAGGATCTGGGCCCACTGTCTCCCCCCAGCACACGGGATCTGGGCCCACTGTCTTCCCCCAGCACACGGGATCTGGGCCCACTGTCTTCCCCCCAGCACACGGGATCTGGGCCCACTGTCTCCCCCCAGCACACGGGATCTGGGTCCACTGTCTCCCCCCAGCACACGGGATCTGGGCCCACTGTCTCCCCCCAACACACGGGATCTGGGCCCACTGTCTTCCCCCCAGCACACGGGATCTGGGCCCACTGTCTCCCCCCAGCACACGGGATCTGGGCCCACTGTCTCCCCAACACACGGGATCTGGGCCCAGTGTCTCCTCAGCAGCGTCCCTGAGCCCCCCGTCCATGGCCCCAGCCACCACTGTGGTGCAGACGGTGGCTCTCAGGACCCCCCAACCCCCTGCCATCTCCACTCCACGGATTCCCTCACACTGGGCTGAGTGATGCCCAGCACCAGGCATCTTTGCAGGGCCCAGGACCCTGTTCCTCAAAGACGGCTCAGGGCCGAGGGTGGTTGTGTGGCAGGCACTAGGCCTCTCAAATTGGCCTGCAGAACGCTGCCTGCGGTGGGGCAGGGCCTACTCTGCCAGCCGACAGCATGTGTACCCTGGAGGCCAGCAGAAGAGAAAGGGAGGTTTCATGTTCTAATTTTAATTTTCATCAGAATATACTCATAGAGTGAGAACTCAAGCAGCACAGGAAAGACTAGGGCAGGACTTCCTGAGCCCCCACGGCCACTCCTCAACCCAGGAGCCTCTCCCTGAGCCCGGTTTCTGGTCCTAGAGCCTTAAGCCTGGCAAGACACTCGCCCCACCGCTCCTGCCCCACGCCTTTGGGGGTGTCGGGATGCCCCACTTTAAGCCGGGCTGAGCTCATTTCCACCTGACCTCCCTGCACTCACATCAGCGGCCTTTTCAGTCCTGCCGTCCTGGTGGGGTGCAGTGGCCCAGGGTCCTGGCTACCTAACGCGCTCCCCAGTCAAACGTTGGAGCAGAAGGGATCACAAGTGGCACAGCCAAAGGAATGGATTCCAGAAACGTGAGCTGGTGGTTGCAAACACTCATGTGAGCAATTGAAAAGGCCATGAAACCATTACCAAACATTGAAAGCAGAAATGGAATTTAAAGTGAAGGTGGGTAAAACCCCGAATCCTCCTGATCCCAGATTTCTTTTTCTTTTTTAAGCTTATTTGCTTATTACAAAATGAATCCACTCTTTTTACAGAACAATTACAAAATATTGACAGCCAAGCATGGTATCCTAAACCAGCCCATCCCTCACACACTCAGAGGCAGCTCCTGTTAACCCGGGGTCCCCTCCTCAGGGCTGTTAGCAGGTGCGTGTGCATGTGAGAGTGGGTGTGCATGTGTGCATATGAGTGTGCATGTGCGTATGTGCACGTGTGTGACTTGCATGAGCATGCATGTGTGTGTGAGTGTAGGAGCGCATGTGTGCATGTATGTATGAGTGCACGTGCATGTGTGCACGTGAGTGTGCATGTGTGTATGTATATGTGTATGTGTGCATGTGTGAACGTATGTGTGCATGTGCGTGTGTGTGCATGTATGTTAGGAGTGCATGTGTGCATGTATGTGTGTATGAGTGTGTGCACATCCGTGTGAATGTAGGAGTGCATGTGTGCATGTATGTGTATAAGTGGGCATGTGTGTGTATGAGAGTATGTGTGTGTGCACATGTATGTGACTGCATGTGTTTACGCATGTGTGTGCGTGTGTGTGTGTATTCTTAACCCAAGGGAGGTGCTGCTTACCACTGGATCATAACCAGATGTTTAACCAGTCTCCGGAGGGAGGACATTTAGGTTATTTCCAAATGCAGCACAGAGCAGGGGCGCTGGGGAAAGGGGAAAGGGGAAAGGAAAAAGAGCTCAGCGCAGGGAACTCGTGATCTTGTAGAGACAAACGGAAACATTCACACACCAAGGAACAACAGCAGAATGGGGGGGCTGAAATGGGGGGGCTGGAATGGGGGGTCGGAATTGGGGGGGCCAGAATGGGGGCCCGGAATGCGGGGGCTGGAATGGGGGGGCCAGAATGGGGGGGCCGGAATGGGCGGGGGCCCGTGATGGGGCGGCCGGCATGAGGTACTTGACTCTTTGTCGTGTGGGGTCGGACACATCCATAAGAAAATGTTTAAAAAGAAGGGAAAGGACCAGGGCACTTCAGAAAAAACGAAGGAAGCCACGTGGGAGACGTCACAAGGCGTTGTCCACCCCTTGCCCACCCCGTGGGCTCCCAGCCAGCAAGCGGGGCAAGGTGCACACTTCCTCCCCGAGGCCCGCAGGCGGGGCAAGGTGCACACTTCCTCCCCGAGGCCCGCAGGCGGGGCAAGGTGCACACTTCCTCCCCGAGGCCCCCGGGGCGGGGCAAGGTGCACACTTCCTCCCCGAGGCCCCCGGGGCGGGGCAATGTGCACACTTCCTCCCCGAGGCCCGCAGGCGGGGCAAGGTGCACACTTCCTCCCCGAGGCCCCCGGAGCGGGGCAAGGTGCACACTTCCTCCCCGAGGCCCCCGGGGCGGGGCAAGGTGCACACTTCCTCCCCGAGGCCCGCAGGCGGGGCAAGGTGCACACTTCCTCCCCGAGGCCCCCGGGGCGGGGCAATGTGCACACTTCCTCCCCGAGGCCCCCAGGGCGGGGCAAGGTGCACACTTCCTCCCCGAGGCCCCCGGGGCGGGGCAAGGTGCACACTTCCTCCCCGAGGCCCGCAGGCGGGGCAAGGTGCACACTTCCTCCCCGAGGCCCCCGGGGCGGGGCAAGGTGCACACTTCCTCCCCGAGGCCCCCGGGGCGGGGCAATGTGCACACTTCCTCCCCGAGGCCCGCAGGCGGGGCAAGGTGCACACTTCCTCCCCGAGGCCCCCGGAGCGGGGCAAGGTGCACACTTCCTCCCCGAGGCCCCCGGGGCGGGGCAAGGTGCACACTTCCTCCCCGAGGCCCGCAGGCGGGGCAAGGTGCACACTTCCTCCCCGAGGCCCCCGGGGCGGGGCAATGTGCACACTTCCTCCCCGAGGCCCCCAGGGCGGGGCAAGGTGCACACTTCCTCCCCGAGGCCCCCGGGGCGGGGCAAGGTGCACACTTCCTCCCCGAGGCCCCCAGGGCGGGGCAAGGTGCACACTTCCTCCCCGAGGCCCCCGGGGCGGAGCAAGGTGCACACTTCCTCCCCGAGGCCCGCAGGCGGGGCAAGGTGCACACTTCCTCCCCGAGGCCCCCGGGGCGGGGCAATGTGCACACTTCCTCCCCGAGGCCCCCAGGGCGGGGCAAGGTGCACACTTCCTCCCCGAGGCCCCCGGGGCGGGGCAAGGTGCACACTTCCTCCCCGAGGCCCGCAGGCGGGGCAAGGTGCACACTTCCTCCCCGAGGCCCCCGGGGCGGGGCAATGTGCACACTTCCTCCCCGAGGCCCCCAGGGCGGGGCAAGGTGCACACTTCCTCCCCGAGGCCCCCGGGGCGGGGCAAGGTGCACACTTCCTCCCCGAGGCCCCCAGGGCGGGGCAAGGTGCACACTTCCTCCCCGAGGCCCCCGGGGCGGAGCAAGGTGCACACTTCCTCCCCGAGGCCCCCGGGGCGGGGCAAGGTGCACACTTCCTCCCCGAGGCCCCCGGGGCGGGGCAAGGTGCACACTTCCTCCCCGAGGCCCGCAGGC
Source organism: Pongo abelii (assembly GCF_028885655.2). NCBI lineage: Eukaryota > Metazoa > Chordata > Mammalia > Primates > Hominidae > Pongo > Pongo abelii. Next base: position 139,639,425 of record NC_071993.2, read on the forward strand.
GGGGCAAGGTGCACACTTCCTCCCCGAGGCCCCCCGGGGCGGGGCAAGGTGCACACTTCCTCTCCGAGGCCCCCGGGGCTGACCACAGGTTCACATGGGCAGCGAGGTGGTTGCAGGAGGACGGGGCCTGCAGATCCAGCCCCCGACGACACTGCGGGCCCGGGCAGGGGACGGTGCCACCCTCACCTCTGCCTTCTTGCCTCTGCTCTGCCTGGCCCGTGGCTCTGTAGGCCTCCGTCCTCTAAGGACTCAAATTTTTTAATATAAAAATAAGTTGCAGGCCAGGTGTGGTGGCTCACACCTGTAATCCCAGCACTTTGGGAGGCCAAGGCAGGCAGATCACCTGAGGTCAGGAGTTCAAGACCAGCCTGGCCAACATGGTGAAACCTCATCTCTACTAAAAACACAAAAATTAGCTGGGCATGGTGGTGGACGCCTGTAGTCCCAGCTACTCGGGAGGCTGAGGTAGGAGAATTGCTTGAGCCCAGGAGACAGAGATTGCAGTGAGCTGAGATCGTGCCACTGCACTCCAGCCTGGGCAAGAGAGTAAAACTCTGTCTCAAATAAAATAAAATAAGGCCAGGCGCGGTGGCTCACGCCTGTAATCCCAGCACCTTGGGACGCCAAGGCAGGTGGATCATGAGGTCAAGAGATTGAGACCATCCTGGCTAACACGGTGAAACTCCAACTCTACTAAAAATACAAAAAATTAGCCAGGCGTGGTGGCAGGCACCTGTAGTCCCAGCTACTGGGGAGGCTGAGGCAAGAGAATGGCATGAACCCGGGAGGCGGAGCTTGCAGTGAGCTGAGATCGCGCCACTGCACTCCAGCCTGGGCGACAGAGTGAGACTCTGTCTCCAAAATAAATAAATAAATAAATAAATAAATAATAAAATAAAAAGTTGCAGTGTCAGCAATAAGTTAGCTCTTTAATGGAGGCTTTTTTAAATGAATATTTCTGAGCTCTTGGTGAGCTCAGCTGAGGGAGGGTGGGTGCCACGGGTCCTTGACTCAGACCTGACTGTGGGGCTGGGACACGACTGCCCCTAGTGGGAGCAAGGCCCAACGGTTGGGGAGATGCCCAGCCAGCAGCTAGGGTATCTGTGGGGGCTCCCCCATCGCCTTCCCCTCCCCCTCCTTCCCTCTCCTCTCAACCCCCACTCCCCTCACACCTTCCCCTCCCCCTCACTCCCCTCCCCTCTCCTCAGGGCTCCCTGGCTTCCTGCCTCACCCCTTCCCCTCCCCCCACTCCTCTTCCCTTCCTCAGGGCTCCCTCCCCCCTCACTCCCTCCCTGCTCACTCCCCTCCCCTTCCTCAGGGTTCCCTCCCCCCTCACTCCCTCCCTGCTCACTCCCCTCCCCTTCCTCAGGGCTCCCTCCCCCCTCACTCCCTCCCTGCTCACTCCCCTCCCCTTCCTCAGGGTTCCCTCCCCCCTCACTCCCTCCCTGCTCACTCCCCTCTCCTTCCTCAGGGCTCCCTCCCTCCTCATTCCCTCCCTGCTCACTCCCCTCCCCTTCCTCAGGGCTCCCTCCCCCCCCTCACTCCCTCCCTGCTCACTCCCCTCTCCTTCCTCAGGGCTCCCTCCCCCCTCACTCCCTCCCCGTTCACTCCCCTCCCGTTCCTCAGGGCTCCCTCCCTCCTCACTCCCTCTTCGCTCACTCCCTCTCACCTCTCCTCAGGGCTCCCCAGCTTCCTGCCTCTCTGAATTCCCCTCCTCCAGACCCTCAAGGCTCCCTGCTCATTCCCTCGGGGGTCCTGAGGTCTCCAGGGGCCACTCTGGCTTCCCCCCTGCAGACCCACCCTCCTAGGGGAGCAGGGCGACCCCACACAGACACTGATGGGACAAGAGAACCGGCCATGCTGAAAGCCTCCAGGTGGGGCTGACAGTGCTGGGCCCACGGGGGGGAAGCAGGTGAGAGCCATCTCTGGCCTCAAGGCTGATCAGCAGCCCCCAAGGTGTCCCCTGCAGAGAGGGCCAGCCTCAGGCCTGCCACCCTGCAGACCACAGGGACCTGTCCTGAGATTCCTCCATTTCTGAACACCAGCCCAGGAAATGATGGAGGGTCTGGCCCCCAGCCCCAGACCCCAGCCCCGGCCCCAGTCCCAGCCCCAGCCCCGGCTCCTCCTCAGCCCCAGCCCTGGCCCAGGCCCCAGCCCCAGCTCCTCCTCAGCCACAGAGGCATCTCCAATTCCTGAAATAATTCAGTTCCCTCCTCTGGGCACCTCTAGAGCCCAGCTAGGCCCAGGGTGTGTTGTGCAGTTGTGGGGGTCGGGGAGGGATTTTGCAACCCTACCCTTTCTGCAGGGTGCCTCCGGTGGCTCTGGCCTCTGGGCGCCAGGCTGTGCCAGCCACACAGAGAGGCTCGGCCAGTTACTTCCAAGAGGCCAGGCAGGCAGGAAAGGCCCAGGATCCGCCAGGATTGGGGAGGGAGGCAGGAGGCTTCTCTAGGTATAAAGCAGCTGAAATGTGGAGTTTCCTCCCAGGAGCCGAGAGGTAGCTGCAGGGCGAGCCCTGGGGGAAGTGTGCAGCTGCTGGTGCTCATCCTGGGCAGGGGTGGTCACGGCTTGAGGATGGCAAGGGCTGATGCCTTGTTTGCTTTTAAAATCGTTGCTATTTGCTGTAGTTCCCCTGTTATTCCTAAACTCTCAGGAAGTACCTACTGGCCTCAAGGTAGTCTCGCTTATGGGGCTGGGGATGAAGAAGAGTGGGGTGTGCAGGTGGGCGGAGCTCCAGCGGCAGGAGGCTGAGGGCGGGGTGGGGAGTAGCAGCAGGGGATGGGCACGAGGCCCCTTCTGTCCTCCTGCAGCTGTTTTAATGTGGCGTTTTGGAAAGAGCCGTGCCCCGTGGGTGCCTATGGGAAGGAGGCGTCTCAGTCGCGCCCCGTGGGTGCCTATGGGAAGGAGGCGTCTCAGTCACATGCCCCTAACGATTGTGGTGTTTCTCTACAGTGCGTCCATGGGCCCAGCACCTGGCGTGCCCTCCCTGGGAGCTTGCTGGACGCATGACCAGGATTCTGGGAGGGCAGAGGACAGGTGGGTCCTGGTGGTAGGTCAGCTGCTGAGTTTCCCTATGACATTTGTTCTGCTGGTGCCCAGAGCCCCTTCAAGGTGCCCATCATCAGGGGAGAAGTGGAGCCACAAACTGCCTTTTAACCCTGGGGTCCTGCCAAGAGGTCTGGGGTGCCCTGGGGCCCATGGCTTGGGCTGCAAGTACAGCCAGTTCCCTCCGGGCATGGCCACCAGCCCTGGGATCCTGTGCTCGGGTTTCCCTGTCTGCCTGGCTGGTCAGAGGAGGGAGTCCCTCTATCCACTCTGCCCCACATTAAAGGCAGAGACTGAAGAGGTGGCTGCCTGGACTGTGGAGCCCCAGGGTGGGGGCCACCTTGGCCAGGACTTGGGTGCCCCCTTAGAGAAGGCTGTGCTCACCCCTTCTTTTCTGCAAGTACCTGGGGACCTAGACGGGGGCAGGGGATGCCCAAAAGGGCCTAGGCACCTTCCATGGCAGCTGCCATCACAGGGTCTGTGGGAGGGTGTGTCCTCCCTTCCGCAGGCCTGGTGGGCACTGAGGCCATGCAGCTGCGACCCACCCCTCACACCTGGGCCAGGAGCGGACTGAGTCCCAAGGCTGAGCCTCCACTCTGGACCTGGGACGTCTGGGCAGAGGAGCCCCGTGGTGGGACTAGGGCGAGGGCGTAGGGGCCTCAGGGTGGGCCCTGGGTACCCTTGACCTGCAGAGGCGTGCGGGGAGGTTCCAGCAGCTTCTTGGAGAGGCCCAGGGTAGAAGCACTAGCAGGTGAGCTATTGTGGGCCTTGGCGAGGCTGGGCCTTGAGCTGGATGCCCCGTGGCACAGCCCAGGCCGGCACTGCCCCAGCTTGGAGGGGCTTGTGGGCAGTGGAGTACCGAAGGTACCCAGGCAGTGGGAGGAGGGAGAGGCGAGGGCTAGACCCAGGCAGGAGGTGCAAGATGGCCCCCCGGCCTGGCCCAGACAGGAGGGTGGGGTGGGCAGCAGGAGGTGGGGGTCCTGAGGTCAGTGCTTCAGCTGCTCCGGCTGGCAGGATGCTCACCCTCCTGGGAAGGAGCCTGGCCTTTCTCCAGAGCCACAGCAGGGGCCTGGGCACCCCGCACTTGGTCAAGGCTGAGGAGGCCTCAGGTGCTGGCTGCTCTGGAAGCAAGGAGGCCTGGGAGGGCCTGGAAGAGGCTGCCTTTCTGCTCCCTGCTGCCTCACCGTGGGAGGGCACAGAGGAAGTGCAGGGCGGGAGCTGGGAGAAGCGGGAGGGGGAGGAGACACGGGAGCATGGGCAAGAGCAGGGACAGGAGGGGCTGGGTGCCCAGGTGCTCTCTGAGCAGGACCTTCCATGTGGCTCTGGGGGGCCCCTGGCACTGGCAGGTCAGGGGTCAGTGGGAGGAGGGAAAGGTGAAAGGTGAAAGGTGAAAGGTGGAAGGTGGAAGGTGGCCGGGAGCAGCTGCCCGGGCGGGGGAGAGCAGGAAGTACATGAATCAACGCATGGGCGGGGGTCCCCTGAGAGGCCCATGGGAGCCCCTCAGCCCAGTCCCTGGTAGAGGGGTACCAGGCCCAGCTGTGGGACTGTGCCTGGGATTCCTGCGGCTGGGGCTTCCTGAAAACCCCCCCCCGCCTCAGCTTTGAATCCGAGGGTCATCAGGAAGCGGTTCTGGGGCCCGATGGCCAGAGACCCGGACACTGGGCAGAGGGCCTCTCCCTCCAGCAGCAGGGGTCACCCGTCGGCCCAGAAGCCCAGCCCTGGGGCCCAAGGAGGGCTGCCCCAGGCGGCGGTGTAAACAGGCTCTCAGGGCCTCCACGTGGCCCAGACTTGGGCTGGAGGGACTGCAGGTGGGGGCGCTGGAGGGACCGCAGGTGGGGGCGCTGGAGGGACCGCAGGTGGGGGCGCGGTGGGGCCCTGGGGAAGCCAGGCTGATCCCAGCCCTGGTCACAGTGAGGGCCTGGCTGTGGACACCCAGGTGCTTCAGGCAGGGCCTGGCAGGGAGAGGTCCACTGGGCTTTTTCCTGACGGGGTCGGGGACGGAGGGGCTCCCAGTCGGGCCCCTTCTTGTGTGCAGCCTCCTCCCTCTTCTCTCCCCTTCCCTCCTTTCTTGTCTGAATTAATCTCTCCCTCTCGCCCACCTCCCCACCTCTCAAAAGACTGCAGGCACCCAGGATAACTCAGCACACACGGGTTCTCAGCTTCCTGTTCACACAGAAACCTCGGACAAGAAGCACGTTGCCCATTTTTCATCAAGGCCAACCCCAGACCACGAGAACGCTTTCTCCGCGTCAGCCCCAGCACCCCAGCGCCCCTGCCTCCAGGCGCCCACGGCCGCCGCACTCCAGTGGCCCGGACCTGGCTGAGGCAGCTCCCGTGGTAGATCAGGCCTCACAGGCGGCTGGAAGAGCCAGTTCTGGGCCGGGCCTGTGGGAACAGGCGTCTGTTAGTCAGGGTTTCAGGAATGCCGCCTTCGGAGCCTGAAGCGGGGAATGGCGGCTCTGGGCCCTCAAGGGGCAGCCGGTGAGCCTGGGAGGCCAGGCCCGGCTGACCCAAGGGGAGAGGGACCCTCTCCGCCCACTGCCGCTGGCCCTGGGCAGGTCTAGAGCCTGGGGGTCCCCAGAGGCACAATCTCTTATCTCCGGGAGAAGGCAGAGCGCAGAGGCAGGATACAAATCTCCTGTCAGAATTCCCAGTTAAAATACTAAGTGATGGCTCCAGGCTCGGACACCGGACACGGAGAGAATAAGGGACAATCAGCCCCGACAGCCTGGGCTAACAAGACGGTTAATTACAGCCCGAGAAGAACGTTAACAGTATTCATTCTAACCACAAAGGAGGAAAAGAGAAGACTGCCTAAGAAGGAGAGGGAGGGTCCCTTTCCCAGATGAGGCTGCCCTCACCACTGGGGACTCAGCCCCTCCCAGGCCTGAGGGAGCCCAGCCCTGCCTGGCCCCACCCACCTGACACCAGCCGTGCCGGACCCGCCCACCTCACCCAAACCCTGCCCGGCCCCTCCCACGCTTGTCCCAGCCCCTGCTTGGCCCCTCCCACTCATCCCAACCCTTCCTGGCACCGCCCACCCTTGCCCCAGCCCTGCCTGGCCCCTCCCACCCTTTCCCCAGCCCTGCCTGGCCCCTCCCACCCTTGCCCCAGCCCTGCCTGGCCCCTCCCACCCTTGCCCCAGCCCTGCCTGGCCCCTCCCACCCTTGCCCCAGCCCTGCCTGGCCCCTCCCACCCTTGCCCCAGCCCTGCCTGGCCCCTCCCACCCTTGCCCCAGCCCCTGCCTGGTCCTGCCCACCTCACCCCAGCACCTCCTATGGGACTCACGCCTTTGTCTCGGGCTTTTGGTTTTCAAAATAAATTATAAGTTTTAATAAAATAAAGTATTAGAAAAGCTATTCATTATGGAAGATGTAAAAATCCGAAAAGAAACTTCCATTTGGGAGGAGAAATGGAAAATGGAGCCCAGGAGGTGGAGGAAGGGGGAGGAAGGCCCGGGGCCCTGGAAGGTTCTGTCTGTTCTCCAGGAACCCAGCTTCCATTTACTCCCCTAAAGCAGAGGGATGCTCTGGGGAGGCAGGTGTGGGGCCCAAAGGGACCCCGATGAGGACAAGTGGGGTCAGCGGGGGTGAGGGCTGCAGCCAGAGCAGGCACCAGGTGTATGCCCCCCGTGCCACTCTGGCCTTCAGCACGTGGAGGAGAAAACCAGCCCCTCACAATGTAGATCCCCTCTTTAAACTGGGCTGCACTTCAGTCTATAAAATATTCAGTGTCTTTCTAAATAATTGCATTATTTATGATGCCGCTCGTGAAATATTCATGCCTGACTTTGACACGGAGCCAGTGAGCCCATGCAGGTCTGTGGTGATGGGCTGGCCTTTCCCAGGTAATGGGAGGATGTAGGGCTGCCGGGGCGGGGGGTGTTCGGGGAGTCGTTGGAGCCCCCTGGCAGGTGGATCTCACCCGAGAGCCAGGACCCTCCCCACTGGCAGCCTTGGGGCCTGCCTGCTTTCCTGGGGAGCTCATGAGTGGGTGGGTGGGCACCGGCTCCCCAATGCCTGATCCTCATGATGGCCACTTCGAAGCCGTGGCAGACAGGAGGCACCCCAACCCCCAACCCAGCCCCCACCCCGACCCTCACCCCAGCCCCCACCCCAACCCCCACCCCAGCCCTCACCCCAGCCCCTACTTCAAACCCCACCCCAGCCCCCAACCCTCACCCTAGCCCCCACCCCAGCCCCCCAACCCTCACCCCAGCCCCCACCCCAGTCCCCACCCCAACCTCACCCCAATCCCCACCCCAATCCCTGCCCCGACCCCAGCCCCCACCACAACATCCACCCCAACCCCCACCCCAACATCCACTCCAGGCCACACCCCAGCCTCCACCCCAACCCCTACTCCAACCCCCACCCCAGCCCCGACCCCATCCCCCACCCCAGCCCCGACCCCATCCCCCACCCCAGCCCCCACCCCAGCCCCCACCCCGGTCCCCTCCCCAACCTGACTGAGGAGGCTCCTGGGCCATGGCTGCTGCCCTGAGAAGGCCCTCCCGTGCGCAGAGGCACCCCACCCCCACTCTTCCCCGCCAAGGTCCTGCCATCCCAGCCTCCACTGTGGACCCTGGAGAAGGTGACGGAAGGAAGGAGACAGAGGGCAGGCTCTGAGTGTTTGGGGATCTGTGTGCAGGGAGGGACTCCCCAGGCCTCTGCTGGTGGGAAGGGGAGGACTTGGCCCTCAACTGAGGTCTTTGTCCTGTCCTGTGGATTTTGCGGTGTGGCCTTTGTGAAGGGTGAGTGGGGGCCAGGGTGGTCACCCTGGGGCTCCCCTGAGAGGCCCCCCGCCCTCACGTCAGCCGCCCTGGACTTGGAGTCCAGGCCCGTGTCCCCCAGGCCCCCACTTCTCCTTGTCCTTCCCCCTGCACATCCCCCCTCCTTGAGGGTGCAGAAACCACCTAAAGGTCTTGCTCATTGTCAAGGAGCCTTGGTCCCAGGACCCTGCTGCTCAGGGTGGAGTGGCAGGAGTGTGTCCAGCCAGCACAGACCCTGAGGGTCCCACAGGTCACTGGACATGGACCTGGGCCAGCTGAGGGAGGGCTGACCTCTGGAGCCCCCGGCATGTTCCAAAGCCCAGGGCACAGCCCCCCAGTCAGGAGGATCAGCTTTCTGGAGGTCCTCAGAGGGGCCCACCCTTTACAAGGCCTGGCCCGAGGAAATGAAGGGGCGGCCCCTGGCTGAATGGGGGATGGTCCTTGGAGTCTGAGCATCTTAGAATTCCTGGGGATGTCCGGTTTGGTTCTACAGTTTGCAGATAGGGGAACTGAGTCCTGGAAACAGGCAGGGCAAGGGGAGGGCCCGCCAAGCACTGTGCCCCACTCTATGCCAGGCCTATGTCGGCCCCTCCCTTGCCCTCTCAGAGCTCAGGGTGCATTTTGAGCCCATCTGGCCTGGAGCACGCAGGGCTGGGGGCTGGCTGGGACCTGGACAGGGCTCAGCTGCAAAGGCGGCTTCCCCCAGCACCTCCCAGGCTCTGGCTGTTCCAAACCATGCTCCAGGCTCAGATGGGCTTGTCCCAAAACAGCTGAGCCACTCCCTTCACTAGACAAGGGCCCCCCAAAACACAGCATTCCAGGGGAATGGGTGACCACCTCGTGACTGCCCCTTGCCCCGCTGCTAGCCCCATCCTGGGCAGGGGAGCAGCTCCTGCCTCCAGGTACCTTCTCCCAGGAGACCATGTGCAACGGAGGGGCGGTGCCCGGCGGGTCAGCTCACAGGCTTGCCTCACCTGCGTTTGCTGAATGAGTGAGTTAGTGGGTGAGGACCTGCAGGCAGCCCCTGGCTGACACTTTGGCTGTGGAGGAAGAAATCAGGATGTTCAGGGCCAGAGGGGAAGGTGGCAGGGAAGGCAAGAGGGGAGCATCTCCCTGTGGAAGAGCAGGGTGCTGGGTGGGGCATGCTGGGGTGCCGGGACCCCCGCCCTGGCTGCCACAGTCTGGCAGGGAGCAGGCTGCAGCCGCCTGCAGGAGCTGAGCCCAAGGGGACAGCAGTCCGTGTGTTAGGGAAAGGGGACAGCAGTAAGTGTGTCGGGGAAAGGGGACAGCGGTACATGTGTTGGGGGTGGCCCCGCATACCCTCCAGGTAAAGCCATGCACTGTACCTGGGACGTGGCCCTTGAGTGGCCACTGGAGCCGCCTAGGCCTGAGGGTGGGGTGGGGAGCCCATGTCAGGGTCCAGCCAAAGGTGCCACAGGGCTCTAGCGCCAGAGGCACCCAGCACGGGCCTGCCTAGCCCTAGGGCCCTCTGCTGCCTAGGGACCTGACCCTGCAGTCTCTGGGTGGTCAGCGCTGCCCTAGAGGGGCGTGACACCCTCTGCTGGCCCCACACAGAAGGACACAGCTGCCACCCAGCATGCAGCTCCCCCAGGCACTGGGTGCCTACGCTGTACCCAGCAGCTTACACTGCGCCTTGTCGCCCACGCTGTACCTGGGAGCCCGCACTGTGCCTAGACACCCACGCTGCACCCGGGATCTCACACTGCATCAGGTGCCGGTGCCACTCGGGCAGACCACACTCTCCATGTGTGGCAGGATCCGCCAGGGAGGAGCACCCTGACCCTGATCTCCCCAGGCAGCTCTGGAAAGGCCTGTGTCCTGGCTGGGGACCTCTGGGAGGCCATGGAGCTGGGAGGGAGGGACTGGAGGTCTGAGGGATCCAAGTAGACCGTCCTGCTGCACCTGCCAGGCCCGTCAGGCCTGGCCATTAAGGCTGAAGGATGACCCCTCACCTCCTGCCCCTGGGGGCTGAGCCCTACCTAGGAACCTGAGTGTTTCCAGGACCCCAGCCCTGGCAGTCCCGGCTAGGCAGATCCACCCAGTACCATGCAGGAGGCCCCAGGACTGAGCCCCACAAGGAACATTTCCCAGTGCCCACAGCCCACCTAGGGGCCAGTCCACCAGGGATTGGGGGAGCCCTGGGAAGGACAGGGGAAGAGTGAACCACTAGGCCCTGCGTGGCCACTTCCCAGCAGCCAGATTTAAGGCCAGGTTAGGAGAAATCTCTTGTGCCTCGGTTTCCCCTTCTGTACCCCAGGATCACATTACCCACCCCCCAACACTGTTCTGCAGAATGTGCAGAAAATTGCAGGTGGTGACGCTTCTGCAAACAGCAGAGCTCTGGGCACCTGTCCAAGGCGGCTCCGGAAGGCCCCGCGAGTCCCGTGCGCGGGGACTTCCCAGGGGCGGGGTCGCGGGGCGGGGACGGCGCTGGCTCCGCCCCCTGCTGGCTCCGCAGGAACCGGGAACGGGCTAGACGGTGTAGCGGCGCCACCTGCCGACACTTCCTAGCATCGCGCCCCCGCGCGGCCGCGGGGCGGGGCCCGGGGGGGTCATTCAGGAGTGGCCCCTTCAGGGCTTACAAACAGACGCGGCGGCTGCTAGAGGGGGACACAGTGACTTCTTTCTAGAGCAGGGATTTGGAGAACCGAGTCTTTATGCATGAATGTACCTGCATAACCATTTGCTAAATAGGGCCCGGAGGAGGCTCATAGGAGGGTGTAGGGGCAGGAGCCTTCTTCTGGCTTTGAGCAGCCAGAGTTGAAGCTGGAGCTTTCCCAGGTGGAGAAGACACAGCGAAGACCAGGGCGGGACGGCCCGTGGCAGGTGCCGCACATCGCGCGGTGGGCTGAGGGACAGGTCAGGACCCCAGGCACAGAGGTGGGTGGCCAAGCCCCGGCTCCCTGGCCCCTCTCCGAGTGAGGCACCAGGGCGTGGTCCCGAGTTTGGACTCAGAAGAGGCTGTGCAGAGGTTGTCTTGTCCCACACAGGTGTGCCCCTTTCATGACACGTCACAGAATAGCCCCACGATGGCCTCTAAGTGTAAGTGGAGGGAAGAGTTGCTGGTCTCTCGCTTTAAATCACAAGCTGGAAATGGTTAAGCTGAGTGAGGCAGGCAGGTCGAAGGTCAAGGTGGACAGCTGGGTCTCTTGCACCAGTGAGCCAAGTCATGAATACCCAGGAAATGCTCTTGAAGGAAGTTAAAATGCTACTCCAGTGAACGCATAGTTGCCAACAAGTGAAACTGCCTCCTTGCTGATGTGGAGAAAGTTCGAGTGGTCCGGACAGAAGATCAAACCAGCCATGACCCTCCCTTAAGCCAGAGCCTCGTCCAGAGCAAGGCCCTAACTCTCTCCAACTCCACAAAGGTGGAGAGGGTGAGGAAGCTGCAGAAGAAAAGTCTGAAGTCTGCAGAGCTTGGTTCACGAGGTTTAAGGAAAGAAGCCGTTCTCCGTAAGGTAAAGATGTGGCTTCTTTGCAGGCTGCCAGGGTGAGGCTGCATCAGGAGGCTACGTCTGCGGAGTCACCCCAGGAGCGACGGGCAGCATCTGTGGGTCTAGTGGCGAGGTCTCTAGTTCTGAGTCTCCAGGGAGAGGTGCGCAGGGAGCCCAGGACCCCCCTTCCCCCACGGCACACAAACCTCTATCTCCCCCCGACCCGCACTGATCCCTTGTGAACCACAGGACTGCGTGCCGTTATTCTCAGCTCAGAGATAGGCCCTAGACCGGAGCCCAGCTGCACACACCTCAAAACGAACGTCCGAGGCTCCAGGGCTGCAGTCACTCTTGGACGAATTCTAAGGTCATCCCAGTCCTCTCAGGGGAGAGGGGACAGACAGGCCGCAGGACCAGGTGACCAGCGTGAGTCCAGAAGGGTAGGGCCAAGGGCTCAGAGCCACCACCCCAGCCATCTCAGAACCAGAGCAGCCCTGGGGGTCCCGCTGTGGGCCTTGAGATCCCAGCATGATTCCAGGTAAATAATTTCCACTGTCAAAAAGTGTAAAAATGATTGTCTGAGGTGCGATGGCCATATTTTCAAACCAAACTTCAGAAGGGGCGTGGCAGTACTGAATTCTGCCTGGGTGTGGTTTTTCCAGGCAGCAGCCCCCAACGGGTTTTCTTTTCTTTTCTTTTCTTTTTGACATAGGGTCTCACTCTGTTGCCCAGGCTGGGCAGCCTCACCCTTCCAGTCTCCAGAGATCCTCCCACCTCGGTCTCCCTAGTAGCTGGGACTACAGGCATGCACCACCATGCCCAGCTAATTTCTAAATTTATTTTTGTAGAGATGAGGTTTCTCTCGGTTGACCAAACTGGTCTTGAACTCCTGGCCTCAAGTGATCCTCCTGCCTCGGCCTCCCAAAGGTCTGGGATGGCAAGCTCGAGCTGTGGCCAGCCTTGACAGGGTTTCCCATGGGCCTGGGTTGTGCTTGTCTCCAGCAGCTCCGAAGCGCCTCTCTTCCAACTCCACTCCAGTTCCAGCAGCACAGAGACCCAGGTGGGCATCCATCCACGCTGGGGTCGGGCCCATGTGCCAAGCTCCTCTGAGTAGCCTGAGTCCTCAGCCACGGTGACCCCACGTGGAAAAGTCTCGAAACTGACGTCTCAGAGAGGATGATGTGTGAGCGACCGCGACAGTAGCACAAATCCCAGGTGGACAGGACACTCCGGCTGCCCCACGTGGCCAAGGACGGGTCAGCACCACCTGGCATTTTTGTCCGTTTTGGTGGCAGGTGAGCCCAGCACATAGGGAGGGACGGGCAGCCCACAGCCAGGACTGGACAACTCAGAAGTTCTGGCTAAGGCAGGATAACTTGGGCAGGCTTCCTGAGTCCCTCCCAGCTGCGGTCCCCTGGCCCCCACTTGCTCAGTGGCCAGGTGTGGGAGGATCCAGCGGTCCTGTGCCAAGGGAGCGCGAGTTGGGGCTTGTGGGGATGGGAGGCCGGGTTGAAGGCCACCTTTCAGTGGAGGGAAGGACCTGATACCACCGTCCAGCAGCAGAGGGAACGCCAGGCCAGGGGTTCGAGTCCAGAGATCTCAGAACCTCGGGAGCCAGCTGCTAGTCTGCATTTCAGGGTGCTAGGAGTCCCTGGAGACGGAGATGGAGCCCTGTGGGTGGAGACAGCAGGACTTCAGGTCACCAATGTGGCCAGGGTGCTGGTGTTCAGGGACCCAGCTGTGGGGGTCTCAGTTCTCCCAGCCCTGCTCGCAGGCTGACCCTCCAGGCCAGCCCCTCTCTGTAGGTCTGAGGAGGGTCCTTATGGAGCACAGGTGGGGCTGGGGAAATGGTACACGTCTCCGCAAGGCTCCTGTGCCTCCTTTGCTCCGGAGAGCCTGCTCCTTCACAGAGGGGGTCTGATACAGCCTGAAAGGGGCACTGTGGGGGTCACAGTCTTGGGGGGCGGTCCACAGGGGGTGCATTCTACCGGCAGCCACAGTCTGAGGGGTGCAGTCCATGATGGGCACAGTCCTGGGGGTGCAATTTGGGGCCTGTTCTGCCGCACACCCTGCACTAAAGCAGATGGCCCCGGCTGAGACCCCATGTCAGGCACATCATCACGTTGCATAGAAAGTCCTGTGACCAGGGCCCAAGGACCACAGAGGCTGAGCCAGGCAGCCACCTTGGCCATGGCCTCCCCGAGACACGACATGCTTTGAGGTATGAGTTGGTGCTGGCCCTGCCATGTGGCTGCCACCGTACCACTTCCAGAGCATGAGGCCCCTCACATGAGTGTGGCCAGAGTGTCCGCACGGCCCAGGGACGGGAGCGTGTGCCCTCCAGGAGGCTGTTCTGAGGCTGCGTGGGAGGGCATGGTGTCCCCTCCATGGGGGCACCCTGCCTGGGCTGCGAGGATGCAGGGTGTCGTGGGTGGAGCCTGGATGGAGCGAGGACCATGCTCTGTCCTCCGTGCAGGGAGCTCGGGTCCTGGGAGAGGAGCAAGGTTCAGGCCGTGCTGTCACTGGGAGGTGACAACTTCATTTACTAGCAACCACAATGCCTGGCAGATGATGGCGATGCTGGGAGCCAATGGGACATGCATGGACAAACCACGCAGAAAGCCACCTGTGCTCAGGTGAGAGCCAGGAGGCCATTGTTTCCTGGGTGCGACGCTGCAGGAAGGAAGCTGCCTCGGGGTCTGGGCCATCCAGCCCATCTCCCTGTGGGCTCTCCAGCACTTCCAGACCTTTGTGCTCACTCCAGCGGGGCAGCAGGTGGGCAGCAGGTGCCACAGAACCCCGGCAGGAGCCCATTCAGCACTTCCAGCCGGTGGAGGTGGCTCCTGGGGGTGACCGTGGCCCCTGCAGGAGCCCACAGCCTCTGTGCAGTGTTGCTGGGTCAGGGCCCTCATCCTCTGCCCCTGTGGACGGCCTGGTCTAGCTCAAGCCCACTTCACCTGTGGCCTGGCTGGGCTGCTCAGTCTCTGCAGCCCCTTGGAGGTGCCTGGAGGGGGTCAGCATCTCTGCCAAGCCCTGGCCTCAGAGTGTGGACAGTGACGCCAGGGGTCTCTGCAGGATCTCAGTACAGGCAGGCGTGCCAACTCTCTGCCCACACCAGATGTTAGAGGCTGGCATTGGGTATAAAAGGCAAGGTGATTGATTGAAGGGGAAACTGAGGCAGGGTGGCTTGCTCCAGGTGCCACCTGAATTCCCCAGCCCGCCCCACGTTCCCAGCCAGCCTCCCTTCTGGGATGTGCTTCCCTGCTGCAACCTGAGCCAGGACCACCCCAGCCCCCGACCCACCTCAGCAGCCAGATGCAGCCTCCTCAGAGCCCGGAGCACCGTGGGTTTGGACCTCGACACCTGCCTCTTGCCAGCCTCAGGCTCCTTTCCACATCCTCAGAAAGTACTCACCCCCGCGGTAAGCAGGTGGGTAGCAGGTGCCCGGGGAGGGAGGGCGGGGGAGGGACAGCTTCACGGGCAGCCACCAAGCGCAGGAGGTACCAATACCCACCCCCAGGAGGGGCCTGGAGGGCCCCGGGAAGCCATCACCCCAACGAGCGACCTGCCTGTGCCAGATCACCAGGCAGCACCATCAGGACCCCTCCTTCCCGCCTCCACCCGAGAGTGGATGTGAGGTGGATCCCACAGGGCCCGGCTGACCTCAGCCTTTACCTCCTCAAGGCCGTGGGCTGCAGGCTCTGCACTGACTGGCTGGGGCGAAGGAACGCACCCGGGCGTCCCCGAAGGGAGGGGCGTGGGCACACGGAGATCTCGGGGCACCTTCTCTCCTCGTCATCTGGCCCTGTCTGTGGGTCCCATCCTCCAAGGAGGCCGTGCTCATGGCAGGAGCACAGAAGGCTGGGTGCCAGCAGAGGTCCCGCGACGTGGGGGGAATGTGGACCCTGATGGAGGTGGTGATGGTCCCTGCTGGCGTGGAGCCTACGAGGCTGAGCCTTGTGTGGATGACAGGCACCCACTGAGGGGGTCTAGGAGAGGCCATCCCACCTGGATTCCAGAGCCTCAGCCCAGGGGGTGTGCCGGGGACCCAGCAGGATCAGGGGCCTGAAAACCTCCTTGACGCCAGGAGCGTCTGAGCAACGCTGTCCACCCGAGTGGCTTGATTGGTGGCTCTGGGCAACGGCGTTCCCCAGGGAGCATCATCAATGCCAAGTCCATCTCTCAGGAAAGAGACCACGGTGGCTACAGTGGCACTTTTCCTAGGACTCCCATCCTCAGATATCAAGGGCCCCCAAAAGAGCGAGTCCCCCAGAGCCGGCAGGTGGAAGTGGCTCCTGGGAGCAGCTGGAGACGGCCCTGAGCAGTGTGGCCAGAACACCGCCCCCCACGCTCCCCAACTCCTGTGGGCCACAGCGCAGCCCCCTCCGCCCAGCCCGCAGCACCCAACCCGCTGCAGTGCCCACCTCCACCAGCAGAGGGCACCGTGCCCACGTGAGCAGGTGCCCGACTCCCCTGTGCCCTGTACCCTGTGCCCGCAGCCCTGCGCCCTGAGCCCCACGCCCCATGGGAGCCCGCCCCTCCGCATGCATTCCCATTCCCCCTGGAAACCGCCCTGGAGCCAACAGCACCAAATGCTTCTCCAAAAAGACCCTCTGACCACAAAGCCACTGGCACTGTTACAGAGGACGTGGGGTTCACAGGCCAAGCGCCTGCCTCGCCATCAGCTTGCGGTGTGTCCTCCAGGCAGTTCCCATTGTGATTTCCCCAGTCATTGGGCTTCACTGCCCCCATCATGGAATGCGCAGGCCCCTGCCAGGTTTCCCACCTCCAAGGTGCGGTGCTGTGATGGCCGCCACGGTCCCTGCTTCCTGTGTGCGCACCGGCATCATCATCATCCTTGTCATCATCATCCTTGTCATCATCATCCCTCCAGGAGTCTGGACCCTGAGCTGAGCACCAGGGCAGGGCAGCCCCTTTCCACACAGTCCTGGGGGCTGGCCCTCCCTGCTCCTGGAAGAGCCTGGGCTGTGAGCTTTTAAACTGGGCAGGGTGTGACTGCTGGGTGTGCTGCAGTGGGAGAGGACACGGCAGGGTGTGACTGCAGGGTGTGCCTCAGTGGGAGAGGATACAAGGCAGGGTGTCACTGCGGGGTGTGCCTCAGTGGGAGAGGATACAGGGCAGGGTGTCACTGCAGGGTGTGCTGCAGTGGGAGAGGACACAGGGGTCTCCCATTGATCTGGGCCCCCAGCACGGCTCCCCACACCACCGCAGACCGGCTGTGCTCCTGCCTCAGGCCCTGGCAACCCTCCCGTCAGGTAAGGCCTGGCCCGACAGCCTCTGAGGCCTCCCAGGCTGTCTGTCTGCCAGTTCTGATGGGGGTCAGGAGGCTGGGTGGAGACCCCCGTAGACCAGGACCTCAGCAGGTGGCTCTGCCACACTCAGGCTTGGGACCCCCACACACTTCTGTCTACAGAACAACTCAGACCCACCACAGGTGCCTGGTGATGGTGGGAGCTGTGTTGCCTGTGGTCTCGCAGCGCACAGGCCATGTGCTCCTTTCTCTGCTGGGCTGCAGGCTTCGGAAAGGTGGTGGAGGAGTCTCCTGGGGCTGCTCTAACTGATGACCACAAACTGAGCAGCTTGAAAAGTCCACATGTGGGCCCACAGTTTGGAGGTCAAAGTCCGACTCAGGTCTCACTGGGCTGAAACCAGGGTGTGGGCAGAGCTGTGTGTTCTTTGGGGACTCGGAGAGAATTCATTTTCTTGCCTTTTCCAGCTTCTAGAGGCCACAACGTTCCTGGCTCCTGGCCCTTCCCGCCTGTTGAAGCCAGCAGCGGCCACCAGCTGAATTTCCACCCTCGTGTCTCCCTGGACTCTCGTCTTCTGCCTCCCTCCTCTCCTTTTCTGGACCCTTGTAACTCAGGGGACCCACCCGGATGATCCAGACAATGTCCCCATGTTAGGGTCACTCAGTTCCCTCTGCCATGCAAAGTAACACATTTGCAGGTCACAGGGTTTAGAGCGTGGACGTCTTGGGGTGCATCTCGGGCGTGCCCCCCACGTGGGGGTCTCTTCCAACAGTGGCGTTGCCCTCAGTCGCCAAAAGCGTCCTGGTGCCTGCCGCCTCCTAAGCCTCACACCCGGAGTTGAGCTTTGTGGTGGGTGTACCTGTCCAGCTCAGGGTGACCTGTGGGTGACCAGCACAGGGTGGGGGCTGCAGCTGAAAAGTGGGGCCAGATGCTGAGAGCACAGACCCGGGATTAAACCAGCTGGCCAGGTGAGGGATCACCTTCTCCATGGCAGCCGATGGCCTCCGGCCCATGCTCCATGCAGCCGCCCAGCCGCTTCTCTGCTGCCTCTCCTCTGCAACCACAAAGGCCCTGCTGCCTTCCACGTGGCCCCTCCCCTCTGCAGCCAGGCACTGCAGAGGGGAGTGCTGAGTTCAGGCGGCAAGGACAATGAGCCATGTTGCAGGTGGCCCCGGCTAGGTGGTTTTGGCCCCATGTAGGTTCAAACTTCTCCAACAGCTGCTCCTTGAGAGACAGTAAAGAATGACTTCGGTTTGTTTTGTGGTTATTCAGGCTGTCCCAGTTGTGAGGCTAGTCTAGGATGGACTTTGGGTCTGCCCAGCAGCCCTGGAGGGTGCTGGAGTTGGGGGCAGCATCTGCATGGACCGGCCATGGGACCTCCTGGGGGAGAGGGTCTGTCTGAGCTCAGCCAGCACAGAGATGGATGGAGCAGCTGGGTTCCCACCGCCCTTGCTTCTGGCTCCCAGGGGCCCTGTCCCTACCTGGCCTGGGTGGAGGTGGCTGCAGACTGTCTGGGCTGCCTCTACTTTCCCCAGGCCAGTGAGGGGCCCTCCTGGGATGGCAGGGACGCTCCAGGCTGTGCCTGATCTGCAGCTCCATTAGGTCCTAGCAGGACCTCTCCATGCCCTTGGAGCCTGGGGGTACTCCCCAGAGTGGTCCCAGGCGGGAGGAACGGTGGCTGCCAGAGCCTTAGCCACACCAGCCTGGGCCTGCCTGCTCCAAGGATACTCAGAGCCCCTGTGTCTCCCCTGGACTCCAGAGGAAGGAAGGACAGGCTGGCACTCTACTTGGAGGTCACAGCAACACCAGGGCCCCGCACCCCAGGCCTGGCCTGCTCTCAGCTCTCCCCCTCCACTGTCAAGTTCCCTCCTCTGCCCTCCACCCTCCTCCCTCCTCCTTCATCCTCCCTCCTTCTTCGTCCTCCTCCTCCCTCCTCCATCCTCCCTCTCCCTCCTCCTACTCCTCCCTCCTCCTTCATCCTCCTCCTCCCTCCTCCTTCATCCTCCTCCTCCCTCCTCCTCCTCCCTCCTCCTCCTCCTACTCCTCCATCCTCCTCCTCCCTCCTCCTTCATCCTCCTCCTCCCTCCTCCTTTGTCCTCCCTCCTCCTTCATCCTCCTCCTCCCTCCTCCTTCATCCTCCCTCCTCCTTCGTCCTCCTCCTCCCTCCTCCTTCATCATCCTCCTCCCTCCTCCATCCTCCCTCCCCCTCCTCCTACTCCTCCCTCCTCCTTCATCCTCCTCCTCCCTCCTCCTCCCTCCTCCTTCATCCTCCTCCTCCCTCCTCCTCCTCCCTCCTCCTTCATCCTCCTCCTCCCTCCTCCTTTGTCCTCCCTCCTCCTTCATCCTCCTCCTCCCTCCTCCTTTGTCCTCCCTCCTCCTCCCTCCTCCTCCCTCCTCCTCCTCCCTCCTCCTCCTCCCTCCTCCTCCCCTCCTTCTCTCCCTCCCTCCTCCTTCATCCTCCCTCCCCCTCCTCCTTCATCCTCCTCCTCCCTCCTCCTCCTCCCTCCTCCTTTGTTCTCCTCCTCCCTCCTCCTTCATCCTCCTCCTCCCTCCTCCTCCCTCCTCCTTCATCCTCCTCCTCCCCTCCTTCTCACCCTCCCTCCTCCTTCATCCTCCTCCTCCCCTCTTTCTCTCCCTCCCCAGCTAACAGTGCTTTCCATCTGATCTCCTCTCAGGAGCCCTCCTGTCTCCCCATCCTGGCAGCCCCTCCCGCCCTTCGTTGTTGCTCCCAGCACCTCTCTCTTGCTTCCCTGGCACTCTCTGGCCTGTGTGCACCTTCCTGGGGGCGTGGCTGGCTCTGCTCTGTGTCCAGTGCTACTCCCCTGTGCCCGTGTGGCCACGGCTCCAGAACAGGAGAGGAAGAGCCAGGGCGTCCCACACCTGGGTGGGGCTTAACTGTGCCCCATGCCAGGCATGACGGCTGAGCAGTCAGCGTGGCCCAGGGAGACAAGGGCCTGCGGGGCGTGCAGAGGACATTCAAGCGAGGCTGCCTGAGGGCCGGCAGTTAGGGCGGCAGGGGCTGGGTCACCAGGCTGGGGAGCTCTCAGCTTGTGACCTCTTTGAGGTGCCTTATTTTGCTGCAGAAGGGGCCTGTGTGTGATGCAGCCGCCCCAGCGGGGTGGGGTCCAGGGAGTCCCAGAGGGGCAGGTGCGAGTCACTCTTGTGAGGCATCTTCTGGTTCCCTGGGCGAGGTCCCAGGCTGAGGGTCCAGCCTGCCCTTTGCTGCCTGCCCTGGCTGGTTTCAGGCAGGCGTGGGCTCCACTGTCCCCACTGCTGGTGGCCGTCCTAGCAGAGTCCAGCCTGCAGCCCTGTGCCCGGCACCCGATCTGGCTCCCCCAAGCTTTCCTCGCACTGCTGGGCCCCTCCTTGGGCCTTGGGTGAAATCAGGTCACTGGGCTCTTCCTCCGGGGAAGCAGAGCAGCCTCTGGAACCGGGACGGGCAGTGGGGCTCCCTGGGGAGCCGAGAATGACATTCTTCAGGTCGATTCTAAATTACACAGAAGGTGGTTGGACTCCGCGGGCCTCGGAAACACGGGGGGCCACCGTCCCAGGGGTCCCAGCAGGATGGGGCCTGCAGTTTCTTCTCGGAAGGCCCAGCTGCCTCAGGGTGTGTGGGCCCTAAATAAGGAAATAACGATGGTGGGGGGTTGGGGGACAGAACTGTGGAGGAGGCGGGCAGGGAGCTTCAGCTCAGGGAGAGGCGGCGAGGGAGCAGGAAGGCTGGGCTCCGGGAGGGAAAGGGAGGTGCTGGCACCCAACCCCTGACAAAGTAGGGAGACCCACAAGGACAGGCCGGGCCCCTGCAGGGCTGAGGCGCCCCCATACCACAGGAGGCCCAGCCTCAGCCCATGCCTCGTTTTACCTGGGAGAGCTCTGGGTCTCCAGACCACAAGGACACTTGGCTGTGAGCAGGATTCCGGGCTCCCACCCTCCAGCGATGAGCACCCAGAGTGGCCAGTGCAGCCCGGGACATGGAGGTCAGGGCAGCTGGGAAGCACCTGTTGCCGGCAGAGGAATGGGGGAGCCCTTGATGGGCCCCATGCTCCTGTCACGGCGGCCGCTGGAGCTGGTGGGCAAAGCCCAGACCTCCATCTAGAGACCCAGGCAGGTAGCAAGTAGGTGTGCCTCTGACTCACTGCAGGGACAGCGGCTCAGGAAGCCACCTACTGCCGGTGGGCACGGATTGCTGGGTGGAGCCCACAGTCTCGGGGCTTCCCAGCTCTTTAGACCGAGCCCTGGCAGAGCACAGCTCACGCACACCGTGGTGCTGGAATGCCAGGTCCACACTGCAGGGCCTGGGTGCCCCTCCCCTGGGGCGCCTGCTCTCTCCCTCCCCTTCCCTCCTTCTCCCTCTTCAGTCATCAACAGTTGCACAGATGTCTGGGAGAGGGGCCCTGGAGTGGAGCCTCGGGCTGGGCGAGGGCATCAGGCTGGTCCGAGGCTGCCCAGCGTGGCCAGTGGGGATCGAGTCAATTCCACGAGGCTCCACATCTTTTCCTGGAGAGTGGGGTGGTTCCCACTCCCTGAACAGGCCCCAGGGGCAGTAGCCTGCTCTGCTCTGCTGGTGGCCACCCGAGGCTGGGGTGCGGGCCATGGCCAGACTCTGGCCCAGGGCCCCAGGCAGCGCTGGACAGGGTGGAAGGCCAGGCTGTCAGAGCAGCACAGGGTGGCCTGTTGCGTCACTACCACCCTGAGCCTCTTCTCCAAGGTTGCCAGGCGGTGGGGGGCCAGGCCCCAGGGCCAGAGTCCCCAAATCCTGACAGCGCCGTTGGCCAGTGACTTCTGGGGCTCTGCCCTGACCAATATGGGATTTTTCCAAGGAAGTTCTGAGCATATTCAGCTGGGAACAGACTGCCCCGTGCCAGCCACTGACCCTACACGTGGGCTTGTCGGCAGGAGCACAAGAGCTTTCCTGGTCTGAGTGCTCCATAGCCCTGGCCCAGCACAGTGCATGTGCCGTCATTTTTATGAGCAGGCGGGTTCTGGAGGGTTTTGGCCACAGGATGGGGTGACCAGGGTGCCTCTGCAGCTTGAGAAGCATGTCCAGCCCCACAGGCCCAGCCCCGTGGGGCTTCTGTGGGCCAGGAGCCCCTTCCCCTTGCAGGGAAGCGGGCCTGAGGGGATGGACAGGACCTGCTCAGACCCCATGGTGATCATGGGAAAGACCTCTCCCAGGAGTGTGTGGCCAGTGATGAGGCCCGGACAGACAGCTCCCAGCACCCAGGTCCCAGGCTGAGCTACTCACAGGGTCCCTGGAGCTGCATCATCGGGGGTTTTGAAGGTGCCGGCACTGCAGTTGGGGAAAGTGAGGAGGAATCATTCGCCAAAGTCAACAGACGTGCATGGCAGCACTGTGCTCAAACTTGGGTGGTCTGGAACCCTGATGCACCCTGCAAAGTTCCAGGGCCTGGCAGCTGGAGATGCCCCAGCCTTGAATGCATCCATCACCGAGCTGGGGGCCGTGGTCCCCCTCATTGGCTACCCACACGCCCCTAAGGACAGCCTCCCTGACACAGCGGCATGCCTTCTGGCAGGCCCACAGGGGACCTGGGGCCAGGGCTGCTCAGCCTGCCCACGTGGCTTGGAAAGGCTGTCGCTGGCTTGGCCGGATCCTCGTGTTCTCCGCCGGAGTGAAAACCAACTTGTTCTGTCCAAGCCTGGAACCCGCCCAGGCTTCCAGGAGGCCATGCTTGCCTGCCCTTGGCCAAGGGGAGCCAACCGCCCTTCCTGGTTCCAGGGAACCCCATGCTGTCTGCTTTGCCTAGAGGCCCAGCTCCCTCCCTCAGAGCAGGCTCACTGCCGCCCGGGTGTGGTAGGGGTGGCCAGGCCTCCCTTGGACAACGCTGGCTGGTTCTCTTCTCTGGCTGAGAGTCAGAGCCCGTGCTTGCCCCAACCCAGAAGCTTCCAGGATGCTCTGCCTGAGCCAGGCCCTGGCCAGGGCCAGAGAAGTCCCCGCCCTCCCGGCCAGGCAGGGCAGGGAGCTGAGCCCAGGACGTGGATCATGCAGACTTGGATTAGCTGAGGGCTGGCCGTGGCTGGGGGCCCTCACTGGCCTCTCTCTCAGAGCCTGTTTCTTTCCTTGTGAGGTGGTGACAGTAGCCCTGACATCACAGGACAGAGCAGGATCACGTGAACAGCAAGTCCTGGCCCATGGTAGGCACACACAGGGGTCAGGAGTTGGCCTGCGCCCTTCCCTGGGGGACAGTGGCTCAGGAGCCCAGGCTGGCCTCCCTGCTGGCACCAGAACCCAGGGCCCCCTGGGCACAGGCCTGGGAAGGCTGAAAGGAGGGGTGGCCCAGCACAGTCCAGCATGGAGAGCCTCAGTGCCTGCCCCCAGTAGGGTCCCCAGCCCCTACTCCCACACCTTTGCTGGGCAGCAGGTCCCCCCACAGGGGCTCAAAGGCTGACGACCTTCCCTAAGGGTGCAAGTTTGGTGTCTGCAGAGTCCAGGGTGGGTGCTGGTGGCTTTGGGCAGTGTCTGGGGGCCCTGCAGATGCCCTGTGGATACAGCCCAGTGGGCAGCACAGAGCCAGACCCTGCCCTGCCCTGCCCTGCCTTGCCCTGCCTTGCCCTGCCTTGCCGTGCCTTGCCCTGCCTTGCCCTGCCTTGCCCTGCCCTGCCCTGCCTTGCCCTGCCCTTCCCTGCCCTGCCCTTCCCTGCCCTGCCATCCCCAGGGTAAGGTTCCACAGGCCAGAGCCTCCCTGCCTGTAGTCACCAGTCAAGGACTGCTCCCCAGCAATTCCTCCTCGCTAGCGCCTCCCTCTCCGTGCTTACACAGCTGCAGCCCCCCCATCCTTCCAGGCCCAGCCTGCCCCAGGACACACTCCCTTAGGAAGGTCTTTGCTACTGAATGGCTCGTTGGCCCTCACGGCCCCTCAGGTGCGTGTCCGACAGCCCCTCTGGAGACTCACAGCCCGGCCTCCGTGCCTGGCTCAGAGCTGGAAGAGCGCCGCAGCCTCCGTCAGTCACACTGAGCCCAGCCTGGGGAAGGCCCCAGAAGCAGGGATGTGCAGCCTCGCAGACCCCACCCGGCCCTCCGCTTGGGGCTCTCTGGCCTACGTGCTCAGAGCACGAGGAGGCGGCCCAGGCTGTAGCCCCTGCTCAGGAGGCCGTGGAGAACTGGCTGGAGTCCCTACCACGCCCTGAGCGAGGGGGCGGCAGAAGCGAGGTGGCTCTGTCTCCGTGACATCAGAAGAGGCCGGGCCATCCTCCCAGTGAGGGCCCAGGGGGCGGAGCAGGAAGACAAGTGACCGCAACACCAGGTATGGCGCTGAGCACCGCGTGCAGGCCTGTCCGGTGACCCTCACGAGCCCCACACAAGGTCAGGGTCACGCTTCCCATTTTACGGATGGGGAAGCCCAGGCACCCGGACCACGCAGGGGGCCTTGTGCAGGGCAGGGGTCATGTCTGGTCCCGTCCAGGTCACCTTACAGGTGAGATGCCCGGGCCTGCAGGTTGAGGCCGGCCAGCCCCCTCCCAACAGACCCCCTCGGTGGCTCTGAGTGAGGGCTGGTCCGGGGACAGGGCCTGTGGGGCACCACTGGGACCCAGCTGGAGGGTGTTCAGGAGCCATGAGGGCTGCAGTCAGGCTGGCCCTGGGACACCATAGGGGATGCAGCCCTCACCGGGCGCCTCCTGTGGCCACAGCACAGCCCAGCCCTGCCTGCCCTAGACAGGCTGCCAAGGCCTGGTTCAGGCCAGGGTGCCGGGCCGAGGTCGTGCCCACACTGCCACCCCTCTGCTCTGTGTGCTCAACTCAAACCTGCCCGGCCCTGCATGCAAACTTCCAGCTGAGACCCTCTGAGGCCCCTGGCGCTGAAGGATCAGGGTGCCCCCTGTGTGTGATTTGAAATAAAATCAGCGCTAAGCTGTTGAATGGGTGAAAGGTCAGAGTTCTGTTCTTTCCCACAGAGACGGCTTGGATGCCTTTTTTGAAATAACAAATATCAAATCCTTTCTAAAAATGTCACACATGGCCCCGCCTGGTTGGTGCCCAAGGACGTGCCCGGCCCACCCCGGCACCCTGCAGTGCCTCCCACCACCGTCTGGCCTGCTGAGCCTGCTGTCCTCGGCCCCCGGGAAGGAGCTCCCTTCTGCTCAGAAGGCTTCAGACCAGCCCGGTCTCCTTCACACCCTCCACGCCGCCTCCTCCCAAGGCAGGCTCTGCCTCTGGACTGTAGAGAAGGCTCCAGAAGGACCGACCCCCAGGACTGGAGACTCAGGAGAGGGAGGGCTTCCCTGAGTGCCAGTGGACTGGACCCTACCCTGAGCCAGGCCTAGACCAGGGGTCCACCCTGTGTGGCTGGGGAGCAAGAAAGCCAGTGGGGCCATCGCCTTGGTGCGAGTTCCATGGGAAAGGGTCCTTATTCCAACGGGGTGGGAAGAGGTGCCAGGCAGATGGAAGTCTTGGTTTCCCCAAAGGAGCCATCGGCCTGGGGCTGGAGGTCCTGCTTCCTTCTCCACCCCAGCTGGCCCTGGAGGTGGATGGCAGGCCCACCGCAAGCCCTGAGAAGCTGGGCGGCCTGGGTCAGTCCAGAACTCCCCTGACCCACCTTGCCTGTTGCACGTGGGGACGCCAAAGCCAGGGAGGCTCAGCCCTGTGAGGCCTTGGGTGCTGGACAGAAAGACCCCTGCTCCTCCACCACCTCAGGGCTCTCAGCTGGCCAGGGCCATGTGTCATCCACTGAGCTGGGGAGCTCTTAGGTAGAGACACGGCAGGGCCCACGCAGGTGACTCCTGGGTGACACTTTGAAAAAGGAGGCCTCAGGTAACTGTGGCCTGTGAACCGTGGCTGCGCCCAGCACTCAGCCATTTGCCTGATGAAAGACAGTTGGGGAGAGTGCCGGCTGACCGGGTGGGGGTGTGAGCTGAGCAGGGGAGGAGGGGCCCCATGTGATGCTCCGTTGGGGGAGGGACCCTCGGCAGAGGGCATTTGACTCGAGGAGGGGGCACCTGGCCCAGGCTCGGCTCACCACCCAGCCCATGTCCAGCATCCCCCCAAAGCCAGCCTCTGCCTGGGCCGAGGCCGCCCTCCCAGGGGTGGGGAAGCCTTGGCCCCACCTGCTGCCCAGTCTCCCCAGGCTGCTCTCACCGCAGTGCCCCAGATTTTGCTTCTGGAAATACACTGGCAATTAAATCAAAAAGCCCTTAGAGCCGCCCAGAGAGGAAAGGTGAGCACTTACGCAATAGCTCATTACCGCGGCTCCCGAGGGCCCGGGAGGATGCCGCCCACCAAGGCCACCTGCCCAGGACTCTGCCTGGGGGCAGGAGGAGGGCAGGACACCAGCTGCCTCTGACCTGCAGCCCCTCACGTCCTCACAAGGGAGGATATCCCCCTCCCAGGGCCAGCCACGGTTCAACGCGGTGTGTGGGCACAAGGTGCTGGGTGGGGCCAGGGGACGCCTGTCTCAGGCTCAAGGCTAAGGAAGGGAGGAACGCTACTGAGCAGAGCTGTGCGGCCCCAAGGCCGGCTCCAGGCAGGAAGGGCAACGCCAGCTCCCAGGGCGGGCAGGGACGGGGGAACAGCCCCTGGGAGGCGCCAGGGTCATGGGGTGCTGGGGAGGTGAGGGACAGGGTGCCGCCCTGGGGGTGGTCAGAGTCTTGCTGGGCCAGCGCTGATGGGACTCAGGTCCACTTCCCCGCCCGCATACAAGGGGAGACTGGGGGTCTTCATGCTCATTCATCCCCTCAACGCTGAAATGAAAGGAGGCAAGGAAAGAGGGAGACGGCAAGGGAGGGAGAGAGGGAAGAAGGGAGGGTGGAGAAAGGGAGGGAGGGAGAAGGGGAGGAGGAGAAGAAGATGGAAAGGGGGGGAGGGGATGGGGAGGAGATGGGAGGCAGGGGGAGGGGAGGGAGGAGATGGGATAGGGGAGGGGAGGGAGAAGATGGGATAGGGGAGGGGATGGGGAGGAGATGGGATAGGGGAGGGGATGGGGAGGAGATGGGATAGGGGGAGGGGAGGGAGGAGATGGGATAGGGGAGGGGAGGGAGGAGATGGGATAGGGGAGGGGAGGGAGGAGATGGGATAGGGGAGGGGAGGGAGGAGATGGGATAGGGGAGGGGAGGGAGGAGATGGGATAGGGGAGGGGAGGGAGGAGATGGGATAGGGGAGGGGAGGGAGGAGATGGGATAGGGGAGGGGAGGGAGGAGATGGGATAGGGGAGGGGAGGGAGGAGATGGGATAGGGGAGGGGAGGGAGGAGATGGGATAGGGGAGGGGAGGGAGGAGATGGGATAGGGGAGGGGAGGGAAGGCAGGGGAGGGGAGGGGAGAGGTCTAGCGGCACCTAGAGAGTGTAGACAGTGCTGGCTGTTCTGAAGGGGCTGCAGCAGCTCTCCGAGTCTTTTCTGGGGCCTCTTGGGCCTGTTGACCCTCACACGGTCCTTGCCCCTCTGGGCACTTCTTCCTGCCTCCTGGACAATGGTGGGGGTGTTGGGGGTTGGGGATCTGTCTCCCACCCACCAGGGCCTCAGGAAGCTCTGGCAGCACTGGCCCCTTGCCCTGGGCCACAGGACACTGCTAGGCTGATGTTTGCAGCCCCATGGCCACGGCTGTTGCAGCCCCTGCCCCCTGCCCAGGGGTCAGCAGGTCCCAAGAGCCGCAGAGTCCCCTCCACCGTCTGCCTCACTTCAAGCTCTGGCCCTTCCTTCACCAAGAAGAAAACTCAGTAGGCTCACTTGATTCTTGTTTTCCCTGAAAATAATAATAATAATAATAATAATAATAATGGCTCCTGACTTATTTAATAATAAAATTGTAGAACATTTATAAAATAGAAGAAAACCACAACCTCACCCCAAAACCCAGAGCGGGAAGGCCTTGTGGCAAGCGTCTGCTCAGCCCTTCCAGCCCATCCCTGGCACGCTGACCCTGCTTGGGACTCTCCTTGCCAGATCGAGCCTGCCCTGGGGCACCAGGGGATAATAAACCTGTGAAAGGTAGGCTCGGTGACCAGGGCTGCCCCAGCGAGGGTGAAACAGGGCTCAGCCAGGAGGGCTGGGGCAGTGGCAGGTGTCCAGCCACGGGGTGGGGCTGGCTCAGAGGGGCCTGTCCCAGGAGGGGAATTAGGGTAAGATCTGACTGTAAGGCCTCAGGCAAGCACAGATGGGTAACCTCTGCAGGTCCCAGAGGCCAGGCCGGGGGGGCAGTTTGGGGCAGGCAGGGGGCTGGAGGGGAAGAGCGGGGGCTTGGTAAGGTGACCTTGACTTTCCCCAGCCTGGAGACCAGCCTCAGAGTGGGACGAGCTTTGCTTTCTGGGTTCTGACTTTCAGCGGCGGGCCCTATGTTCTGGTGGGCTGCCAAGTCCCAGTGATCTGTCTCCAGGGGAAACTGCCTATTTGTTTAGGAAAACATGTTAATGGCCTTTTGGGTAGTGGAAGGAAAATCTCAGGGCACTGTCTGAAATCAACAGAGTCAAAGTGGCTCACAGCACAGGAGGGGTGTCCCACAGGGGCGAGGGGCTGCCTCGAAGGCGGAACTGTTAGGGGCCCTCAGATTGGACCCAAGGGGCAGGGGAGAGGGGATTTGATACAGGATAAATTGTAGGTAGTTTTAATTTAATTTATCTGATGACTAGAGATGTTAAGCATTTCTACTTTGGACATTTGATTGGTTTCATTTAAATCATCTTATGCTGGTCTTTCTCCATTTTTTACTGGGATATTTGCTTTTTTAAAATTAGTTTTGTAGCTCTTCATCTGTGGCAAATATTTTTTTCTGTTTGTCACTTGACTTTTAATTTATTTAAGGTATTTTTATAAATAAAAATGTTAAAATTCTGTGCACTCAAATTTGTCCATATTTTCGCTTGATGAAGACTCTGGTTTATGCTTAGAAAGTTCTTATCAAATTCAAAATTGGTGCAATACTTACAGACGTATGCGTTTTTATTTATAGAATGATTTGCTTTTTTATTTATTCTCTAGCCCACCTGGAATTGATTTATGGGAACACTTGGCTAGGAATATAACTTATTTTTTCTCCAAATAATGAACCTGCCTTCCCAGGACACTTGCGGTGTTTCATCCTGCGGCCGCCTGGGCCCTTGTGGTTTTGCGCTTTGAGTGGTGCTTAACGAAAGGGCCTCTGGAAGTGTGTGCACGGCTTAAACTCGGAAGACTGAGCCACATCTCGGGACCAGGAGCGTAGAGCTGGCACCCCCCTAACAGGAACTCTGGGAGGCAAGCTGTTGCCAGGAGACCCTCACACGGGCAGCAGCCTTGGGTAAGAGATGGGCCCACCCAGAGCAGCCTGGTGGGGTATCAGGAAAGAAAAGGCCTGACCTTGCTCTCCTCCCACCTCCATCTCCTGCCAGTTCCTCCCTCTGCCAGATCCAACCAGAAGGCAGCGGGCATGGGAGTCCCCTGGTACTGCCGCGGAGGCGGATCCCAGAACGCCCGCAGCACACAATGTCCTCACCAGTGACAACTAAAACTAGAAATCACGGACGATGTCTTCAAAGTTCTGGGGTAAAACGATTTTAAACCAGATTCTTTACCCTGCTGAACTATCAGCAAGCAGGTGTGTGGTGTGTTGCAGACGCTTATGAAACCACGGAGGGGACAAGCCCACACGGAGGGAGGAGTGACTTGGTGAGAGGTTCAGGGGCTGGGTTAGCGACAAGATGGAACGAAAAAGCTCATGGAGAGTTCCACTCCCACGTGGGAGGTGGCAGCCCACAGCAGGCCAGTGATCCTGCAACCACGACTAGAGAAAGGCAGGTGGTGTGTGAGAGTCCTGCCTCTAAGGGCATCAGAGAGCTGCAGAGGCAACTAGGCAAGGGACAAGTACCCCCAAGCTGAGCCAAGTGTTCCCCAGCTGCCTGCTGACTGGACACCAGTTTGGTCCAGACAAGAGGCCACTTCTGGACAAAGAGAAACGGCAAAACTTTTGGTGCTTGCCATGGAGCTAAAGGCCAGATTGGAAACTCGAGGGGCTCAACCAAACCACTGGTTCTTCTGAGGGGCATGTGCTGAGTCTGTGGCCACAGGGGAGGCTGGGAGGTGAGAGTTTAGCTAAGTCCTAAGGCAGAGTGGTGGACTCTCTGGCCCTCCCATCCCAGGGGACAGGGTTTCTCAAGCATATCCTCTCCATCTCTGTCAAATCATTCGTCTGATTACAAAGCAGGAGACACAGAAGGCTGGAGAGTTCGTCTGGAACCTCCAAAAAGCAGAGCCAGGCCTTGTGCAGACCTTAGGGAAACGGAGGCCTGCCAGGCAGGCAAGGCCATACCCAAGTGTGGGTAGACTGAGTCTCACTAAAACTGCAAGCTGCTCCTCCCAGCACAACCCTGGCTGGAGAGACACGGTGAGGCGGCGCTCTCTCTGCCTTAACAAGGAAAAGAGACCCTCGCTGGTGCAGATGCGATCACCTGGGTCTCACTGGCTTTTTTATACACAATGTCAGGCATATAATAATTTTCAGACATGGAAAGAGGCAAGAAAATATGGCCAATAACTAAGAGGAAAAAAGAGACAATAGAAGTAGACCCTGCAGTGATCCAGACATTACGGTTTGCAGACAAGGACTTTAAATTAACTACAGTGAATAAATTTGTATTAGTTCATTTTCACACCGCTATAAAGAACTACAAGAGGGGCCGGGCGTGGTGTCTCACTCCTGTAATCCCAGCATTTTGAGAGGCTGAGGTGGGTGGGTCACTTGAGGTCAGGAGGCCAGCCTGGCCAACAAGGTGAAACCCCGTCTCTACTAAAAATACAAAAAATTAGCCAAGCATAGTAATGTATGCCTGTAGTCCCAGCTGCTCTGGAGGCTGAGGCAGGAGAATCGCTTGAATCTGGGAGGTGGAGATTCCAGTGAGCTGAGATCACGCCACTGCACTCCAGCCTGGGCAACAGAGTCAGACTCTGTTGCAATTAAGAAAAAAAAAGAACTACCTGAGACTGAGTTATCTATAAAGAGGTTTAATTGACTCACAGTTCCACATGGCTGGGGAGGCCTCAGGAAAGTTACAATCATGGTGGAATGGTGGAAGGCAAAAGGGAAGCAAGGCTCGTCTTATATGGTGGCAGGAGAGAGAGAGCGCAAGGGTGGGGGGACTGCCAAACCCCCCTTTTTTTTGAGACAGAGTCTCCCTCTGTCACCCAGGCTGGAGTGCAGTGGCGCGATCTCAGCTCACTGCAACATCTTCCTCCTAGGTTCAAGAGATTCTCCTGCCTCAGCCTCCCGAGTAGCTGAGATTACAGGTGTGCGCCACCATGCCCAGCTAATTTTTGTATTTTTAGTAGAAACGGGGTTTCACCATGTTGGTCAGGCTGGTCTTGAACTCCTGACATCATGATCCACCCGCCTTGGCCTCCCAAAGTGCTGGGATTACAGGCATGAGCAAACCGCAACTGGCCTGCCAAACACTTTTAAGCCATCAAATCTTGTGAGAACTTACTCACTGTCATGAGAACAGCATGGGGCAAGCGCCCCCACGATCCAGTCACCTTCCACCAGATCCCTCCCTGGACATGTGGGGATTACAATTCAATATGAGATTTGGGTGCAGACACAGAGCCAAACCATATCAGTATTACAGAATTCAAGGAGGGATGGAATAAGTTAAATAAAAAGCTGAAAAACTTCAGCGAAGTATTGAAATCTGAAAAAATAATTTAATTAATTAATTTAGAGATGCAGTCTTGCTCTGTCACCCAGGCTGGAGTACAGTGGCGTGATCTCGGCTCACTGCAAGCTCTTCCTCCCGGGTTCACGCCATTCTCCTGCCTCAGCCTCCTGAGTAGCTGGGACTACAGGCGCCCACCACCACGCCAGCTAATTTTTTGTATTTTTAGTAGAGATGGGGTTTCACTGTGTTAGCCAGGATGGTTTCGATCTCCTGACCTCGTGATCCTCCTGCCTCAGCCTCCCACAGAGCTGGGATTACAGGCATGAGCCACCGTGCCTGGCCAATTTAAATTATTAAGATATCAAATGGACATGCCATAACTATAATATTCAGTATCTGAAATTAGCAGTTCCATCGATGGCTTTAATAGCAGTTGGACACAGCTGAACACCAGATTGGTGAACCGGAAAATGGATTAATAGAAAACATTCAAACTATAGCACAGAGATTGTAAAAACAGATAAGAAGAAAACCAGAGAAACCTGTGACAGGCGTGTGGCGCATGCTCCGAAGTTCCAATGCTCTCATCACTAGAGTCCCGGAAGGAGAGGAGAGAGCAAATGGGGCAGAAGCAATGTGCAAGGAGATCGTGGCCTAGAACTCAAGAATGAATTCACGAATTCAAGAAGCTCCACTAGACACAAGAGAAAGATCGAGCTAAAGAAAAACAAGGCAGCTGGGCACAGCGGCTCACGCCTGTAATCCCAGCGCTTTGGGAGGCTGATGTGGGAGGATTGCTTGAGCCCAGGAGTTTGAGACCAGCCTGGGCAACACAGATAAATCCCATCTCGACAAAAAATACAAAATTTAGCCGGGCATGGTAGCACATGCCTGTCGTCTCAGCTACACAGGAGGCTGAGGTGGGAGGATTGCTTGAACACAGGAGGTGGTGGCTGCAATGAGCCGTGTTCATGCCACTGCACTCCAGCCTGGGCAACACAGGGAGACCCTGTCTCAAAGAAAAAAAGAAAACAGAAAAAAAAAAAAAAGAAGGCAATATTAACATCAGGAAACTATAGTTATACGACAAAGGAAATGTAATCAAATTTTATGTCATAGCCCCAGATCTGAGTCATATTTACCTAACACAAACACTAACTTTGATTTAATGAAAAACTGTGGCCAGGGGCAGTGGCTTACACCTATAATTCCAGCACTTTGGGAGGCCAAGGTAGGCAGATCATGAGGTCTGGAGTTCGAGACCAGCCTTGCCAACATAGTGAAACCCCGTCTCTACTAAAAATACAAAAATTAGCCAGGTGTGGTGGCACACACCTGTAGCTGCAGCTACTCAGGAGGCTGAGGCAGGAGAATCACTTGAACCCGGGAGGCAGAGGTTGCAGTGAGCCAAGATTGCACCACTGCACTCCAGCCTGGGCAACAGAGTGAGACTCTGTCTCAAAAAAAAAAATAAAGAAAGAAATAAAAATAAAAAATAAAAAATTGTGATTTATCCCAAAAAATAGGAAGAAAAGAAGTTCATGGGTCTGTGTGGTGGTAAAGGCCACATGTAAAAGAACTTAACTTTCATCTTCCCATCTACGGACAACAGATAATATATAAAACTGAAAAACCAAGCAATGACAAGGTAAGTGTGTTATTTAGAAATATATAGGTAAATACCTGAAAAAATTTCTACAAAGAGCTGAAAGTGGTGGCCTTTGAAGAGGAAGAACTTTCTAGAAGTAAGACAGATTAGGTAAGGGGCTACGGCATTTGGTTATAAGCCTTGACGAACAGTCCAAATTTTAACATTAATTATGGTTTTGATTAAAATTAAGGTTAATGGATATCAAACATTATCAAATGCCTTTTTGTTATCTATTGATAATCAAAATGATTATATTTCTCATTTAACCTATTGATATAAGTTATTAGATTTTATAATATTAATTCATCCTTGCCTTAAAGAAATAAATTCTGTGAATTTGATATATTCTTTATTTAAAATGGTGACTGAATTTACTTTTAAGAATTTATTTGGAATTCTTATATCTACATTCATAATTGAGATTATATTATAATTTGTCTTGTGATACTATCTTTGCCAAGTTTTAATATCAAAGTTATACTAGGTTCATAATATTAATTGGGGAGCTTTCCAAATATTTCTATGAATTTTCAATTTATATGGCATTGGAACTCTGTTCCTTCAAAGTTTGAACTAATCCACCTATAAAGTTGTATTGGTCTGGCATCACGTATGGAAATAATTCTTTGGCAAAATCCTTTCAGTTCATTCAGTGGTTGTTCATCTCTTAAAGTGTTCGGGTTTCCTTTTGAGACAATTTTTGGAAAACCACATTTTCCTGGAAAATTGCCCCTTTCTTTGAGATGTACAAATGTAATAATGTTGCACATTATTTCATTTATAATTCTTTGCTGCTATGTAATTTTTAAGAATTGTTTTTGATAGTTAACTCTGTTAGGTAACCAAATACAATTATTTCAACCAATGACCTGTTGAATTTATTTCAAAACTCACCCTCAGTTTTTTAACTTCCAAGACGCCCGTCACGGTGTCTCTGACCTCAGGTCCCCTCTCCGCTGTCCTGGTTGGAAGCAGGGTGAGCCTCTCAGCCCCACGGCGAATGCAGGTTCTCATTCCTTCAGTTGCTGTCAGTTTTGGGGTAATCTTTCCCCTTTCCCCTCTCCATCGACCTGTTTATTTCTGATTTTTAGGCAGCTTATCTTCTTTTTTAAATCTTCTTACTCTATTGAGACCTCTCATGTGTCCTCTTGTTCCCGGAGTCCACTTATTCTTGATTTTTAATGAAAACATAAAGCAGATGCTTCAAAAAATAGTGAGAGAATCTCTGCGAGAAAATCTTTTCGAAGCGCGTTTTAGCTTCCTCTTGGCCGGCTCGCTCTCTGCCCTTTAAGATGGTGGATCGTTTCACAGGCCCACGTGGTTTTATGCTGGGTGTGTGCATGTGTGCGTGTGTACACACCTATGCACTCATGCGTACGGATTTTCTGTGCATGTGTACATGTGCATACAGATGTGTATGTGAGCAAAAGTGTGTGCACACATGCAGGGGTGTGTGTGTGTGTGTGTGTGTGTGTGTGTGCCTGCCCCGTCTGTCTCCTCCTGGAGCGCTGAGGGGACTCCTGCACCCCGGTAGAGCAGGCATCTATGAGCAGATGTTTCCTGGCTTCCCTCACACCCGTCTGCTTTGGAACTTAAGCTGAAGGTGGCCATGCACCCAGCCCCTGGCCACCCTGCCACCTGCCACCTTCACCTCTTGTGGCCACCGGCCATGGTGCCTTCTGCATTCCATCCAGGTGTCTCCTTTCCCGAGCCTGATGGAGAGCTGGGGCTGAGGTGAGCCCCCTCCTGCGGTCACACAGCACCTGCTGCAGACCAGGCGCCCAGGTGCAAAGCTCCTCCCACCTCCAAACCCAATCTCTAGCTGGGCTGTGTCCTGGGAACCAGGTGCAAAGCTCCTCCCACCTCCAAACCCCGTCTCCAGCTGGGCTGTGTCCTGGGAACCAGGTGCAAAGCTCCTCCCACCTCCAAACCCTGTCTCCAGCTGGGCTGTGTCCTGGGAACCAGGTGCAAAGCTCCTCCCACCTCCAAACCCCGTCTCCAGCTGGACTGTGTCCTGGGAACCAGGTGCAAAGCTCCTCCCACCTCCAAACCCCATCTCCAGCTGGACTGTGTCCTGGGAACCCAGGTCCCAGAATGGACACAGACCAGGGAGCTCCTCAGGGGCTCCAGCTCAGGTCTCCTGGGTCCAGGCTGGGATGCTGGCTCCCCCACCAGCTGTCTGAGACCCCAGGCCTGGCGCCCTAGGGACGTGCCATGTCCGTGTCTGCACTGAGGTCTTTGGGTTTCTGCAAGCTCCCGAGCTGATCAATAAGCTGCTCACAGCTGCAGACAGGCGAGCCCGCGTGTTGGGTGGCCCCTGTGGCATTTCACTGGAGAAGCATTAATCAGCCCGACCTGTGCACCTGCCAGTGGCCTGGCTTGTGATGTGCTTTGAAAGTCAGGGCTCCCAGCCCGGGTCAGAGATGCCGCTGGGGTGCTCATCAGCTGGGGGCACTTGGGTTGAGGGCTTCTATCAACTCCCTGCTGTCACCCACTCTGCAGCGGTCACAGGAGCAGTTGCAGGACTCATGGGGCATGCAGGGTCCCCGACAGCCTGGGGAGGAGCTGGTGGTGCCAGGGATGTGGGTGTGGGAAACCCAGGAGACAGGGAGTGGGGCCTTCCTGGATGCCCACGTTGTTCCTTTCTCCAGCTCAGCCCTCCTTCCCTCATCCCTGCTCCAGGGTCTCCTGAGTCTCACCCACTTCCACACGCGTCTCTAACAAGTGGGTCCCCACTGCCAGCCTCCCTGAAACCTTCCTCCTGATAGCACAGCATCTGATCACTCAACCCAGGGCCCTCCACAGACTCCAGTGAGAGCACCCAGACCCCAGCTCACAGCTGTGCCTCCTGCCAGCTCTGGCCCCTGCCCTCCCCCGACCCAGAGGCTGCTCCTCCTTCCTGGGGTCTCAGGCCTCACCTCTTCCAGAAAGCCTTCCCGGGCCAGGCGGGGCCCCCACTGTTTGCCTGCTTCCCACAGTGGTTGGGGGCTCCAGGAGGGAGGGAGAAAGTCGAGCACAGGCAGGCCAGACAACAGGTGCAGCCTGGGCCCCTGAGTCCTGCGACCATCCTGCTGGTGCCGTCCGAGCTGCTTCAACACAGGCAGGCTTCAAGACCTCCCGCCCACCTCCAGGGGCTCCAGGAGAGAACAGGAGCCGAGAGGAATCAGAGCCACCCACTTCCCTCCCAGCAGAGGCCACCTGTGCGGATATGGGATCCCAGGGGGCTGCGGGGCCTATGAGGCTGCGCAGGGACACAGACAAAAAACTGGGCCATGCAGGATGGCCATGCAGCCAGGCCACCCAGGGACACGCTCCCTCACTAGCCAGAGGCAGTCTGGGCCGAGACCACCAAAGGCAGTGCCCCGCCCACTCCCCGTGGAGCACACGCCTGGCTCTGTTTAGCCCGGGAGTGCAGCTCTCCCAGTGCCTCCAGCTGGTGCGGCCGCCGTGCCCTGGGACCTCCTGCTTCCTTAGCGGGTGTCAGGTGTGCCCCCGTCGGAGCCCCCTCAGCCTCCAGAACCCAGAGTGTGGGCCAAGAACCACAGCCGTGGAGTCGGCAGCATGTGGGCTCTCAGGCTGAGGAGAGGTGCCCTGGGGCCCAGAGAGCCGGGAGAAAGCAGCCCCCACCCACGGCCCCATGGCCCCTCACAGGAGGCTGGTCAGCCCTGAGGTCTAGCAGGAGGGGCCCCTTCCTCCAGGCCAGCTCTGGGGGCATCACACGGGGTGGGTGCTGGGGGGCCCAGGGATACCTCCTGCTCCTCACTCTGCTGGGTTCAGCTGCCCCCCTGGCCTTAGGAGCCATCTGTCGCTTCTGACCCCGGGCTTTGCCTCCAGGTCTCTAGCCCCCTCTGGAGCAGGTCAGAGAGGTGGGTGCTCCCGAGGCCGGTATCTGCGTGGTCCCTGAGCCTCCTGCTGTCCAGTCTCCTGGCCTCCTGGCCCCATCCCCTGTGGTAGGTCCTGTGGGGTCCAGGGGGGAGAAAGGAGAGGCCTGAAGGGGCTTTCCCCCTGGCACCCTCTGCCCTCTGGGCCCAGGGACATTGAAGCTGGGCAAAGGTCGCTGCTGAGGAAGCCTGCAAACCCCAGGAAGTGGGTGCAATACTCCCTTTGGCAGCCCCAGCGCACCTGCCCCTGCAGCCTCCACCCTGTCCCTGGGGCCCGGAGGACGTGACCCAGAGCACTTGGGAGGGGCAGCTGCTGGGTGGTGGGAGCCCTGGCTGCATGGTTTGAACCCCACCTCTGCCACCTCCGTCACCTCTGTGCCTCAGTCTCTCCATCCATACAGGAGGCACCGAGACAGTTCCAGCTCTGAGGGTGTCACAGAGCACCCAGCAGGAGACGTCCACGCCTTGGGCTGTGGCCCTTTCAGGGCTCCCGTTGGTGTCCCAGAGCTGCTGCCACAGAGCCAGCACGTGGGTGGCTAAGACACGCGTTTCCTCTCACAGCGCTGAAGGTCACGTGCCTGCAGTCAAGGTGTCAGCAGGGCCACGCTCCCTCCGAAGCCTCTGTCCCTCGGTGGGGGGGACCCTTCCTTGACTCTCCCGGCTCCCAGTGGCTCCTGGCATTCCTGGGCGCTTCCCTGTGTCACCCCAGCCATGCCTTCTCACAGACTCCTCTCCGTGTTCTCTGCTGTCCTTGTAGGGCCCATCCTAGGTCCGGGATGACCACATCCAGAGATCCCTAACATCCCTAACCCATGACATCAGCAAGGCTACTTCCAAATAAAGCCACATCCTGAGGTTCTCGGTGGACATGAATCCATGGAGCCCACTGCCTGGCTGGAGCAGGAGGAGCTGGGCAAAGGCCCCACCTTGAGCCCCACCTTAAGCCCCTTCCCACAGAGGGCAAAAGGCCAGGGCTGGAGCAGGAGGAGCCGGGCAAGGGGCCCCACCTTGAGCCCCACCTTGGGCCCCTTCCCACAGAAGGCAAAAGGCCAGGGCTTAGGGTGGCTGAGTGACCTTGTGGGACCATGCAAGGCTGACAGGCCTGAGGGTGGATGGAGAAAGGCATGAGACCCCTGCGTGAGCTGGTTCTGGAGGGGCCTTTTGGCTTGGACTCTGAACGCAGAAGACAACCCTACCTCGCACTGCAGAGGAAGAAGTAGACCCCTCTGCATTGCCCCCCTGGGGAGTGGAAGATGAGCTCCCGATGGGTGGGGCTGCAGGTGCCACCACAGGTGACCCTGGGATGGGAACCTGCATCAGGAGTCACCCAGTGGCTGCAGTAAGTGCTTGGCCTCCTTGTCCTGCAGGCCTGGAGGCCGCTTACATCTGACTGTGAACCCAGCCCAGCCCCTTGGTCTCTTTCTTGGTGTCCTGGGAGGAGCTGCCACCTGTCATGGGACACATGGAAACATGTACACAGGGCTTCCCAATGTTGTGTGACCCACATGCTGGTGACAGAGAATGAGCTGACTATGGCCACTGGCACAAGAACACTGACCACTCAGGGAGGGAACAGGCAGTGCCCCGTGTCCTGGTGGCCAAGGTGCCATGCTGGTTCCCAGGAAATGCACACGCCCTGTTCCATACGCATCTTCGTAAACATCAGCTGGTATTTCTCAATCGCATCTTTGTAAACATCAGCTGGTATCTCTCTTTCAACTTTTCACCTGTGCCAGCTCCAGTGTGAGGAGTTCACAGCAAGCACATTTGGGACAACTCCCAGATGTGCCAAGACCAAGACCAACACCAGACCAAGGCCAGCAGCCCAGGGCAGAAGAAGGCACTGAGTGAGGGAAGAACAGGCACTTCCAGAATTAGGATGCATGATGTGGAGGCAGAGGTGGGGGAGAAGGGAAGGCTCTTCCTTACCAACAAATGTCGGCTATTAGGTGTAGATGGCAGAAAACAGTGCAGGCACAGAGGCAGGAACGACGAGAACCTCCATATACGAAGTGCAGGCTGCCCCGAGGGAGACCGAGGAAGGCTGGAGAGCTTGGGCAAGACTTGAAGAAGAGTCTAGGTCAACTGGAGCCGAGACACTCTCCCTGCCTGCCAGGGGCACTGGGGAAGTTGGCATCCTTCTGAGTCGTCGAGCAGTGCCCTACTGAGATGCTGAGCTGTGGTGTAGGGTTTCCTAGCTATGTGGACAAATGTAAGGACATCCCTCCCAGGCTTGGCACCCTGGCAGTCCAAGGGGCCTTCCTGTTCTCAAATGTACATGCAGCACTTGGGAAAAGTAGCTGCACATCCCACAGGAAGTCAGTGAGCTGACTTCAGTCAGTTCATGCTGTAGCAACAGTGTTTCCTGACCAGGATGCATTGAGCTAACAGTCAACGTGAGATCTTACAACTGATCTTAATAATTTGAGATAAGAAGAAGCTTTCAGAGGCTGGGCGCAGTGGCTCACCCCTGTAATCCCAGCACTTTGGGAGGCCGAGGCAAGCGGATCACGATGTCAGGAGATTGAGACCACCCTGGGTTACACGGTGAAACCCCGTCTCTACTAAAAATACAAAAAAAAAAAAAAAAAATTAGCCAGGCATGGTGGCGGGCGCCTGTGGTCCCAGCTACTCGGGAGGCTGAGGCAGGAGAATTGCTTGAACCTGGGAGGTGGAGCTTGCAGTGAGCTGAGATTGTGCCACTGCACTCCAGCCTGGGCGACAGAGCCAGACTCTATCTCAAAAAAAAAAAAAAAAAAAAAAAGAAGAAGAAGAACCTTCCAAAATTACCATTTATTTGGAAAATAAAATATACAATTCTAAAAGCCGTGAGTTAAAGAATAACACATGATAAAAATGAGAAATGCTTAGAACCGGATTACAGTGGGTGCACTGCCTATTATGTGTGAGTACGTGAAACTCTCCACATACATATGGAATATTGCAATGTGCAACTAACTCACTCTGGAAATTAGACAGATTTAAAAGAAGGAAACAATGGAAATTAATGAGCCAAGCCTCCAACATAAGTGACAAAAAGAACAAGAGGCTAAACCAATAAAAGGAGAACAAAGATAAAAATATGAGCAGAAACTCAGGAAATAGAAAATAAAAGGCAAATCGGGTGGATCAAAGACAAATGCTGGCTGATTATTAGAAAGATGAAGGTGACAGACATCACTGGCAAAAACAGAGAGAGAGAGAGAAAGAGAGAGAGAACTGAGTCAGTATCAGGAATGAAAAGGAGAATAATCAAACATAAGCAGAAGTTTAAAGATAAACATATCAGGAACCAGTCCGTTTGAAATCTTTTCCAAAACGGGTAAGATTTTAAATGGATACATTCCCAGAAAATTGTGGAAAATGAATACATTCGCAGAAGATTATGACAAAAAATTGATTCAAGAAGGAAGAGATGACCTAATAATTCTACAACCATTAAAGACATTTAACCATTGATTTAAAATCTTCCTACAAGAAAACTCAGGTTGACAGGTGTGGGAGACCAGAACGTGCCTCCTGAAAAGCAGGCCTGTGGGGCTGAGGGCTCTGCGAGGAGCAACGGAGGGAGAGCTCCCGGTCCCCCCCTACACAGGACATGGGCTTACAAAGACGAAGGAATCCTGCCCCCCTCTACCAGGGAGAACAAAGGTTAACCACCGAAGACAGCTTCAGACCCTCATCACCTGCACCTGAAGATAGTTCCCGAATAATCTACACCAACAAGCTTTACGAAGGAGCCGTTATCTGACATTTATTTGCCTTTCCTCAAGTTGCTGCCTACAGAGACTCCAAGTCTTTCTTTTTTGCCCAGAACTTCTCTGAAAATCTATCGTTCTTTGTTAAAGATGCTCTACAAGCTGGAATTCAAAGCCGCCTCGTTGAGAGTGACTCATGCCCTAGGCATCTCCCACACATACGTGAAACACACATGTTAATAAGCCCCTGCTTGTTTTTCTTCTATTCATCTCTGTTTTGTAAGAGGGATCTGTTCCGACTAAGAACTCACAGGGTTCTTATTTTCCCCTGCCCAGGGTTGCACAGATGTGTTCTACCAAACTTTCAAGGAACAGAACGTTCCAGTCTTTTACTAACTCTTCCTGAGAGTAGAAAGGAGGGAGCACTCCCTGAATCATTGTGAAGCCATTACAATCTTTAAAACAAACCAGACAAGAATAGTGGAAGAAAAATCATGTTTTATACAATCTCACTCCCAAACAAAGACGTGCAAATCCTAAACAAATCATTAGCACACTGAACTCGTGGTATCTATTTTTAAAAGGTGATGACACTCATGACCGTTTTGGGATTTGTTGGGATTATCCCAGGAATGTGAGTGATTTAGAATGAGAAGATTGATAGCTTTCATTCACCACATGAACAGATTAAAAGAGAAAGCATAGGCTCATCCCAGTGGATGCTGAAAATCACTCAATACAACTCAAAACACACTCAGGAAAAAAGGAAGAAACTTTTCAAACTTAGAAATGGGAAACTTACCAAAAACCTACAGCAGACCGAAAATGGGGAAACACCGGTGTATCCCCTTTAAAAATCCAGAGCCCAGGCTGGGCGCAGTAGCTCACGTCTGTAATCCCAGCACTTTGGGAGGCCAAGGCAGACGGATCACGAGTCAGGAGATCGAGACCATCCTGGCTAACACCGTGAAACCCCATCTCTACTAAAAATACAAAAAAATTAGCCAGGTGTGGTGGCGGGTGCCTGTAATCCCAGCTACTCAGGAGGCTGAGACAGGAGAATGGTGTGAACCCAGGAGGCAGAGCTTGCAGTGAGCCGAGATTGCACTACTGCAGTCCAGCCTGGGTGACAGAGCAAGACTCCATCAAAAAAAAAAAAAAAAAAAAAGTCCAGAGCCCAGGCGGGAACACTCTCCCCTCAGCGGCACGGCAGAGATCCAGCTGAGGTGTAATGCGGGGCAGCCTCACACCTTGTCATTCACTGGAACAGCAGTGAAGAGAACCGGGATTGGAAAGGAAGAACATAATTCATAAATTCCAGGCAATGATTATTACAAAAACAAAATGAATCTGTAGAGAAATTACTAAAAGAAAGTTAGCAAGGTAGCCGGCTTACAAGATCCACATAAAAAGCCATTGTATTTCTTAACATCAGCAAATAGAAAACATAATTCAAATAAAGATAGTTACAATAATAATGAATTATAAGAAGTGACTCGATATAAAAATGGACAAAGTATTTGAAGAGTCACGTTCCTCACGAAGATATACAAACGACCAATAAGCTCAGGAAAAGATGCTCAAGGACATTAATCGTTAGGAGAATGCACACAGAAACCCCAATGAGACACCAGGTCCTACCCGTGAGGACAGCTGCAAAAAGTAATCCAAGTAATCCTAATACAAGGAAAATAACAGCAGTTGGTGAGGGTGTAGAGGAATTGGGACCCCCACAGATTGCTGGTGGGAATGTAAAACGGGGCCGCAGCTGTGGACAGCAGTTTGGTGGTTCCTCAAAAAGTTAAACAGGCCGAACTTGGTGGCTCACACCGGGAATCCCAGCACTTTGGGAGGCCAAGGTGGGAGGCTCACTTGAGCCCAGGAGATCAAGACCAGCCTTGGCAACATAGAGAGACCCCGTCTCTACAAAGAAATAAATTAAAAAATGGCCAGGCATGATGACAGAGCCCTGTAGTCCCAGCTGCTCAGGAGGCTGAGGTTGGAGGATCGCTCGAGCCTGAGAGATCAAGGCTGCAGTGAACCTTGGTTGTGCCACTGCACTCCAGCCTGGGTGACAGAGCTAGAACCTGTCTGAAAAAAAAGTTAAACAGAATTACCATATGATGCAGCAATTCCATTCCTAGGTCTATACCTTGAAGTCGTATGTGGTATAACTTTATTTATTTATTTATTTATTTATTTTGAGACGGAGTCTCACTCTGTCACCCAGGCTGGAGTGCAGTGGTGTGATCTCAGCTCACTGCAAGCTCCGCCTCCTGGATTCACGCCATTCTCCTGCCTCAGCCTCCCGAGTAGCTGGGACTACAGGTGCCCGCCACTGCACCCGGCTAATGTTTTGTATATTTAGTAGAGATGGGGTTTCACCGTGTTAGCCAGGATGGTCTTGATCTCCTGACCTCGTGATCTGCCTGCCTCAGCCTCCCAAAGTGCTGGATTACAGGCGTGAGTCACCATGCCCGGCCTGTATAACTCCATTTATATGAAATGTCCAGAATAGGCATATCCATAAAGACAGAAAATAAATGAGTGGTTATTGAGGGTAGGGGCATGTGTGAAGTTTCTTTCTGGGGCGATTGAGATGTCTAAAATGAGAGTGAGATGATAGTTACACAACATTGAATATACTAAACCACTGAATTGTGTGCTTTAAATGGTTAAAATGATGAATTTTATGTGATGTGAATTTTATCTCAAAAAATTTATTGAACCATAAGGTACCTAGGAATAAATCTATGTAAAGACAGAAAATGCCTATATAAAGAAAATACTATGAAAGAAACATTAACAAACAAATAAATGGAGATATACCATTTTAATGGATAGAGATACTCAATCTGTACAGATGTCCCACCCCCAAAATTTATCTCTCCATCCAATACAGTTGCACTCACTATCCCAACAGTTTTTGTGGAATTTAACAAGCCAGTTTTAAAGATTACATGGTACAACAAGCAGAAAAGAATAACCAAAGACATCCCTGAGGAAGAACAAGCAGAGGGTGTGTCCTACCCAATTCACGTCGCTGAGCTAGCGTGTCACTGCCGAGAGACAGGCTCGCCTGTGAAGTGGAGGAGGACGTCAGTGTAGAAACGCATAGCCTTGGACAGGCTCGCCTGTGAAACGGAGGAGGACTTCAGTGTAGAAACGCATAGCCCTAGAGCTTTTGGAGGAAAATATCTGATTGTGAATTTTCTGACCTC
Source organism: Pongo abelii (assembly GCF_028885655.2). NCBI lineage: Eukaryota > Metazoa > Chordata > Mammalia > Primates > Hominidae > Pongo > Pongo abelii. Next base: position 139,682,985 of record NC_071993.2, read on the forward strand.
GTAATAAGAGAGAATTTAAGCAAGACCCAAAAAGGTCAACCATAAAAGAAAATATTTCCTAAAGTGATGTCTGAGTCTGCTCCGGCTGCCATAACAAAATACCTTAGACTGGGGATTTAGGAACAGTAGAAGTTTCTTGCTCACAGTTCTAGAGCTGGGATGTCCAAGATGAAGGTGCCGGCAGTCTGGGTGTCTGGTAGGCCCTGCTCTGCCCTTCAGTGGTAGTAACTTCCAGCCATGTCTTCACGTGGTTGAAGAGCAAAGGGGCCCCTTCATGCCTCTTTTGTAAGGACATGAATCCCATTTATAAGGGCAGAGTCCCCGTGACCGAATCACCTCCCAAAGCCCCGCCTCTTCATTCCCACACATTAAAGGTTAGTGTTCAACATATGAGTTTTGGAAGAACACAGATGTCCAGAACATAGCGAGTGACTGCATTAGAATTTAACACTTCTAATCATTAAAAACCGTCACATAAACATACAGGCCACTCACCAAAGGAAGACATTTGTAATGTACACAAATTTCAAATGATCACTAGCCAGGGTTTTTTTTTTTGAAACAGGGTCTCACTCTGTCGCCCAGGCTGGAGTGCAGTGGTGCAAACACTGCTCACTGTGGCCTTAAACTCCTGAGCTCAAGTGATCCTCGAGCCTAAGCCTCCAGAGTAGCTGGGACTATAGATGTGTGCCAGCATGCCAGGCTAATTTTTTTTATTTATTGTAGTCTTGCCATGCTGCCCAGGCTGGTCTCAAACTCCTGGGCTCAAGCAATCCTCCCGTCTAAGCCTCCCAAAGTGCTGGGATTACAGGTGTGAGCCACTGTGCCCAGCCACTATCTAGGATTTTTAAAAGCACATTACTTGAAGTATAAGAAAACCCCAAACAGGCCAGATGAGGTGGGTCATGCCTGTAATCCCAGCTACTCGGGAGGCTGAGGCAGGGGAATCGCTTGAACCCAGGAAGCAGAGGTTGCAGTCAGCTGAGATCACACCATTGCACTCCAGCCTGGGTGACAGAGTGAGACTCTGTCTCAAAAAAAGAGAAAGAAAACCCCAAACAATCCAATGTAAAACTGTGCAAAAGACGTGAACCTCCGAGGAGGAGCCACCAGCGATCCGCCGCCGGGAGAGGCTGTCCACTGTCCTTCAACAGATGGGCAAAAAGTGAGAAGCCTGACAAGACCAAGCGTCGAATGGAGCACCAAGTCCACACAGAGCTCTCCCGCACCACAGCTGAGAGTGCAAACCGGCACAGCCAGGTTGGAAAACCCTCTCCTGGACCAAGCAGATCCCTTCTGAGACCCCAGCTGCCTCCTTCACCCCTTCAGGCTTTTCTTCACAGGCCCCACCCGGTGAAGCCCCCATCACCAGTCACCAAGGGGAACGTCGCGCCGACACAGATTCCCGCAGAGCCCGTTCCCGACCCACACGCTGTTTCCCGTCTGTTCCTGGCCTGACGCGTCCCCTGGGATGTTGGCTTTTGGGGGCCCGGATTTGTGTGTTAGGTTTGCTGTTGCATCTCTGTGGCACAGTTGCCACCGAGCAGAGGGCCGTGAGTAAAGGAGTGAATAAATGGTGCAGGGAGGGCGCCGGCTGGTTCTGTTGCAGGCATGTCCCCGAATGTCCTCTCCACTCAGGCCACCCCAATCCCTGAAGCTGCGTCGGCCTGGCCAGATCCCATCCTGCTCCTCCCCCCACCTTCCCGCAGCCCCGACTCTGGGACCACCTTCTCCAGTCCCCAAACGCACTGCGACCCTGGGACCCAAGAGCACAGGACACCCGAGACAGCCAAGGGTACCTTAGGGGCCTGTTGACTGAAGGAAAATACAAGTTAGTTTCATTTGGAAATCTGACTGAGGCCGGTAGACCGAGGCCTCCAGCTCAGGAGCAGCTCCATGAAGTTGCGCCTATGCGAGTTTTGGTTCACAGTTTACCTCCAGCTGGTGAAGAGTCGGAATGTGCAGAGTCGCATCAGGTGTGGGTGCAGGAGAGTGTCTGGTTAGAAGTCAGAGGTCAGAGGCGTCACCCCCAAGCCCAGCCGATGTTATCTTACATGCGGGGAAAGGCAAGGACCGGGCTCATTCATCTTTTACGGAACGTGGTGAGTCGGGCAAGAGACCCGGGCCCTGTGCTCCGTCCTGTTTTGTCTTCGATGCTTCTCTCCGGAGCTGCAGGTGGCCGGCCACACAGTCAGGCTTGGGAAGCTGTGCTGCAAGCGGGAACGAGTGGACGGGGCTTCTCATGCAGCTGCTTTCCCTCACGGGTGCCCCACCCGTCCTGTGTTGAGGTGAGCTCCGCCCTGCTGAGCACAGGGACTTGGCCTCCACCTCCGGGGTTCCACATCCTTCCAGTAGGAAGCAGGGAAACATTGGCTTGGGAGGCTGAATTTGCTCAAACGGCAAACACACGGTGAGAGCCTGGGAGGGAATCTTGGCCAGGGCAGGGTGAGCAGACACTTCTAGAATCAGATCAACAAGCCCGTTCAGCACGAGCACAGCTCTGGTTTATAGCAGAGGGAATTGGATCAGAGGCCTGGAGCCCAGGGCCAAGGAGATTACAGCCGAGGGTGTCACAGTGGGGGGCACCCCACTGCATCCCAGCCTGACCAGTGGGGAGGGCACCATCGATCCAGCTCTCTGGTCAAGACATGCTTCTTCCTAGAGGGACAAAGCCCCAAGGCATTGAGGACTCACTCTGCCCCTGCGGCTTGACTGGGCCCCACACTCCTGTCCCTGAGAAGCCCACTCAGGGCACTGGAGGTGGGGGCACACCCCAGGTGGATTCCTCCCATCTTCATATGAGGTTCCAGGGGAGGGCCTTCTTGGATAGAGGATGGAGGTTGGAAGGCCAGGAGTCCCAGCTCCATCCAGGCCACCCCTGGAGCAGCAGGAGCTGGGACAGGTTTGCTCCCCACCTGCGGGGGACGGGGGGCGGTTTCTGTCCATCATCCCCTTCAGTGTCCCTGCTGCCCTGAGGCTCTGCGGGGTCCGGGGCCCCCTCACAAGCAGTCAGGCTGCCTGTTCCCAAGTGAAGGTGGTGGACAGTCCCGGAGCAGCAGCTTTGAAAACGTCAGGGTGGGAACCAGAGGGGATGGTGACCCTTCTGAAGGGAAAGCGTGAGAAGCCCATGGAGGCTCCCGTGTCCATGCAGCCTCTGTCTCCACACAGGAGACCTCAGGAGGGCCCTGGAGGTGGGGGGGTGGGCTGGGGACAAGTGCCCTCAGGATCAGAGGAGGAGGCCACCTGCAGGACCTGTCCTGCCCACTGCATGCGCCTCGTCGTGGGCTGCTGGGCTCCTTGGAGGAGGCCCCTCTGCTTTGGAAGGGCAGGGCAGAGGCTGAGTGGTGGGCTGGCAGGGGTCTCTGTGCAGAACAGCATTTTGCAGTCCCCAGTGTCAAGTGCGAGGCAGCCCAGTCCAGGCAGAGCACGCTGATGCCCAGATCTTGGTCTGACACCATCCTCTCCACAGTCCTCACTCCCTGAAGCAGCGAACCCAGAGACAGAACTGCAGCGCAGAGGATCCATGAGTCATTTCCATGTTTGGGCCGTGAGGTTATTTTCTTCTAGAGAGACCAGCATGGAAAGAAGGGGGGGCCTTTGCAGTGGAGAGACCCAACGCACACCTCAGCCAGTGACCCTGCCTAGGGCAGGGTGGGGGTCTTCCCTCAGGGCGGCCTTGACCCCAGCCCTCCCCTGGCCATGCTCCTGAGCCCCTGCACCACCACGTCCACCCTCCCTGTGAGCCCCTCAGGCAGTGAGACAACAGCCCTGTCCACGCCATTCCCTGTTGAGTCCCCTCCACTGGTTTGCACGGCTCCCCAGCATGTCTGGCTACTGGCTGACCCTGGCCTGGTGGGGCTGAGTCACACCCCCAGCCCCACCGTCCAGGCAGATGCCCAGCAGAGAGCCTGCCGTTCTTGGCCTCCAGCCTCTGTTTACTCCCAGGAACACTTTTGGCATTGCTTGAGTGGCACATTGGCTGGGCCTACCCACCTATTGCCACCCAAGGTGCCTGTTTGCAGGAGGTGCCCTGAGGGTCCATCTGTCCTGCAGGGCACCCACCAAGCACAGTATGGCACCTCTGCACCGAGACTGTCCACGTCCCTACTGCGAGGCTGGGCTGCGCTGCGCCTCTGAGAAGCGGCCCTGTTCCCACCCAAGGCCACGCCTGCAGACATGGCCACGTCCCCAGACAGGGCCCCGAGAAGCTCGCCCCAGATGCCACGAGGCGCGCTCTTAAATAGGGACTTCCTAGATGCCACGAGGCGGCGTCCTTAAACAGCGACTTCCTCTCACCCACCTCGATTTGATTTTCAGTTTTAAACTAAAGCGAATTCCGCTTTACGAGTAATACCATTTAATTGTAGAACATTGGGAAATATATAAACTAGAAAGAAGAAGAAATACTGCCTGGCCTTGGGCACCCCCATGCTCAGAGAAGCCTTGCAAAGTTTTACGCCCGCCCAGGTGTGTCTTTACTCAGCGGTCAGAGAGTGCCCAGGTGGCACTGCATTTCCCGCTCAAATGTTCCTTTCTGGTTGTAAAGGTGAGATGTGCGCCTTATCAAAAGCTGGAATTCCCAGGAGAGGGCAAAGAAGGAAACCCCCTCTGGGGAGAGGCAGGCCCCACAGCTCTGGGACTTTCAGGCCCCGGGGACTCTCACAGCCCCACTGCAGGGCTGGTGGGGGGCAGGGCATCGTAAAAGCATCCACCGCCCCTGGTGGAAGAGGAAGTGCGGAGCCGGGTGCCAGGGGCCTGGCAGTCACGGCTTATTGTTCTTTATGAACAGAAATGAACAAGCGAGTCCACAGGCTTCAACTGGAGGTTTCATGATGCAGGGAGGCACCCTTCACAGTCTGTCGAGGGACACAGACACTATCACTCTCTCTGCAGCTCTACGGCTGAGCAGGGGGTGCACCCAAGAAATGTATCTCCCAGAACTGGGGAAGCACCACAGGGCCACTGGGCAAGTCATGCAGGGTTGCAGCATTTACCGAGGACCCTGACCTGGGGGCAACCAGCCGTTCATTTCTATTCTTCTTTTTAAACCTTTAATTTCTTTATTTTTAGTGCAGCTTTAGATGCACAGCCCATGTGAGAGTTAAGTCCAGAGAGTTCCCATACACCCTTCTCCCCCTCGTGCACACCCTGCCCAGTCTCCCCCACCAGAGTGGCGCATTCGTTACAATCCACCAACCTGTGTGGACACATCGCCTGTGTGGACACAGAACCTGCATGGAGACATAGCCTGTGTGGACACAGAACCTGTGTGGATACGGAACTTGTGTGGACACATAGCCTGCGTGGACACAGAACCTGCATGGAGACATAGCCTGTGTGGACACAGAACCTGTGTGGACACAGAAACTACATGGACACGGAACTTGTGTGGACACATAGCCTGTGTGGACACAGAACCTGCATGGAGACATAGCCTGTGTGGACACAGAACCTGCGTGGACACGGAACTTGTGTGGACACAAAACCGCCCAAAGCCCATGCTTTGCATCAGGGTTCACGCTTGCTTTTTTTTTTTGTAAGAGACAGTGTCTCACTCTGTCACTTGGGCTGGAGGGCAGTGGCTATTCACAGGCACGATCTCAGCTCACTGCAGCCTCAAACTCTGAGGCTCCAGTGATCCTCCCACCTCAGCCTCCTGAGTAGCTGGGACCACAGCTGTTTGCCACCACACCCAGCTTACTTTTTTTTTTTTTTTTTTGAGAGGGACTCTCACTCTGTCACCCAGGCTAGAGTGCAATGGCGCAGATCTTGGCTCACTGCAACCTCCGCCTCCTGGGTTTAAGCAATTCTCCTGCCTTGGCATCCTGAGTAGCTGGGTTTTACAGGCGCCCACCACCACGCCTGGCTAATTTTTGTGTTTTTAGTAGAGACAGAGTTTCACCATGTTAGCCTGGCTGGTCTCAAACTCCTGACGCCAGGTGATCTGCCTGCCTTGGCCTCCCAAAGTGCTGGGATTGCAGGTGTGAGCCACCGCGCCCACCCCAGCTTACATTTTTAATTCATTTTTCAGTTGGTCAAAACATGTCTTCAAGTACTTTTTGAGGACACATAGTATTATGTACATATTATCATAATTATCATCACCATTAATGTTTCTAATGTGTTAATAGAGAATAGCTATATTTATTATTTCATTTTACTTATCAATAATTAATAATAGCCTGTTATTTACAACATAATAAATGTATTTTTACATTTAATGTGCAATGGAGCAATAATTACAGAATTTTGAGGCAAAAATACATGTGAAGAATCTTAGACCAGCTGCATTACCCATCGTCTTTCTAAGTGAACACACAGGAAGGGGCTGCTTCAGGCTGAGCATGGAGGCTCACACCTGCAATCCCAGCACTTTGGGAAGCCAAGGTGGGAAGATTCCTTGAGCCCAGGAGTTCGAGACCTGCCTGGGCAACATAGGGATACTTTGTCTCTACAAAAATTAGAAAATTAGGCAGATGTGGTGCTGTGTGCTTGTAGTCCCAGCTACTCAGGAGGCTGAGGCAAGAGGATTGCCTGAGTCCGAGAGGTCGAGGCTGCAGTGAGCTGTGATCACACTGCTGCACTCCAGCCTGGGCAACAGAGCCAGACCCTGTCTCAAAAGAGAGAAAGAAAAAGGCTGCTCCATGATCCACGGCCACCCGCCTGGGCTCTGTGTTCCCACATGTTCGGGGCACTCTGAGGATCCTGTGCTTTGGCCTTGTCACCCCTGCTCTTCGAAAGGTTTGCATCTCGGCCTTGTCACCCTCACTCTTCGACAGGTTTGCATCTCGGCCTTGTCCCCCTTGCTCTTCGAAAGGTTTGCATCTCGGCCTTGTCACCCTCGCTCTTCAACAGGTTTGCATCTCGGCCTTGTCCCCCTCGCTCTTCGAAAGGTTTGCATCTCGGCCTTGTCCCCCTTGCTCTTCGAAAGGTTTGCATCTCGGCCTTGTCTCCCTTGCTCTTTGAAAGGTTTGCATCTCGGCCTTGTCCCCCTTGCTCTTTGAAAGGTTTGCATCTCGGCCTTGTCCTCCTTGCTCTTTGAAAGGTTTGCGTCTCCTTTTCAATGCCGAGTTCACCTCTTTTGTGTTTTACTCAACAAGGGAATTTCTGGCTTGTGTGCTTGGCTGTTGCCCTGGCTCCAGCTGTTCCTGCTGGGCCTGCAAAGCCTCGTTCTCACTGTGCTCTGGCTGCTGGGCCCCTGTCCTCGCTGCTGCTCCTCTCTCTCGGCACAGGGTGCTCCCTGACTCAGCTGTCTGGGGGTTCTTTCCCGCTCCCTGGATGATCTGAATTGTTATATCTTCATGTCTTTGCAAGAAACATTTCCCTCTTGCCACGCCCCTGTCTTTCTGGCTCAGCTGTCTCTCTTGAAGTCCGCCTCCTCCCCTTACGTGGGGGCCGTGCCTCCCACATCGCACTGTAAATGTCAAAGAGTTTTCCTCTTTCTCCAGAAAATTATCTTCAAAAATTCTTCTACATCTTCAGAATAAGGCTCCTTCTTCCATGTTTCATGCTCTTTTCCCATAATCCTGCAAGTCCTCCTTCTGCAAGGAAGGGCCGTCCATTGAGACCCCAGTGGCCCCCTCATGAGGCCAGCAGAGCTGCCTCCTTGGTATGGCTCAATTCCCCTCAGTCTCCATCTCACACAGCTGCTCTGTGAGCTCTTTGTGCAGGAGTGTGAAAGTCAATCTCCTCTGAACCCCCATGGGCCCCCAGGGCCTGCTGAGTCTGGACAGATTCGGAGAGCCCATCCCTGCCCATCAGGTGAGCACTGGTAGGGTTGTTGCAAACCCACTCTGGGCGTGGGCTGGTTTCGGGAAGTCTGGGTGCTCCTTTTCTGCAGTTCCTGATGTTCCTGACAGTGACTGATCCCTGCAAGGGCCTCCGCAAGAGCTGTCAGGCACTGTGCAAGTGGGCGCTGCGTTGCTATGGAGACCCGAGGATCCGGGGCTCCAGGGTGCTTACCCTCCAGCCCAACGCCCAGCCCTGCCCTGAGGAGACAGCCAGGCACAGAGGGGCCACGCCCCTGCCGACTTGATGGGAGGTCACCTTGCACTGCATACCAGCAAGATGTGGTATCTATTCCTTAGGCCCAGTTATTGCCAAATAAAGCTCAGAGGGATAAAGCCACACCAACAATGTGTAGTTTAATGAGTTAGTATAAGGCAAACACCATTATCACAATCTCCTAGGCCTGGATAGAACCTGGCCAGTTATCCCAAGAGCCCTCCACATGCCCGGCCCAGCACAGCGCCTGGCACCTGGCTATCCTGCCAATGACTGTCCCCACTCCCCCGAACTTCTGTGCTGTGTGTCACCCAAGCACATGTTGCCAGACACCAGAGCCGTCTTGCCCCGTGTTCAGATCTGATGAGCCTTTCAGGTCTCCTCTCACTCACAGACTCTGCTTCCTCGTGGCTTCTCTGCAATGTCTGGGACCAGCCAGCACATGCTGCCCACCACCCCACGGGGCTGTGCACTGGCTCCTTTGCCTTTCCAGGCAAATGACAGCTGTGTCCAGTCCCTTTAGCAAGACTCGAAGCAGTGGTGACCGTCCCCAGGAGGCACCTCCCGCCTGGCCGTTGCCCCAGCTCTGACATGAGCACCGAGAAGGTCCAGCGCCTGGTCCTCGCATCCCCAGGGGCTGCAAGATGGCGGCATACGGATTCCATCATGTCCCTTTAGTTGATCGTTGGCTTTTATAAAATGTCACTTCCCCTCACTACCACCGGGTTGCCTGGGGGTGCCGGTCATGGAGCAAAGGCAGGATGAATGCAGGATTCTCTCCCTTCATTTATCATCTTTCAGGACAATGAGTTGGCTCCTGTCCTCCTCCCAGGATGGCCAGTCAGGTCATGCCTCACTAGGTTTATTTCTATGCACCTGGCTTTTGCTGGGATGCATTTTTTGCAGAAATGACATTGTTTGCAAACTGAAGGCTGGTAGCCACGCTAAGTCCAGCAAGTTCATCGGTGCCATTTTTCCAATAGCAGGTGTCCACTTCCTGTCTCCATGTCACCTTTTCATGATGATTGTGTCTGTTACGGTGACCTGCGCTCAGCCACCTTTGTAGTTACCACAGTCGTTGTTTCACAGAACCACGAACCACGGCCATATATGCAGGTGAACTTAGCGCATAAATATGTGTTCTCACCAATCCACCACTGCTGTTCATTTCTCCCTTCCTTTCCTCAGGCCTCCCTCTTCCCTGAGACACAGCAGTATTGAAATTAGGCCAATTGATAACCCTATAATGGCCTCTGACGTTCAAGTGAAAGGAATAGTTGCAGGTCTCTCGCTTTAAATCAAAAGCTAGAAATTATTAAGCTGAGTGAGGAAGGCACAGAGAAAGCACAGAGAGGCCGAGTGCTTGGCCTCCTGCACCAAACTGTTGGCCAAGTTGTGAATGCCAAGGAAAAGTTCTTGAAGGAAATTAAAAGTGCGACTCCAGTGACCCCACGAATGATAAAAAGAGAAACAGTCTTATTGTTGATATGTCAAAAGTTTCAATGGTTTGGATAGAAGGTCAAATCAGTCACAACAATTCCTTAAGCACAACCCTAATCCAGAGCAAGGCCCCCACTCTCTTCAATCCTGTGAAGGCTGAGAGAGGCGAGGAAGCTGCAGAAGAAATGTTTGAGGTTAGTGGAAGTTGGTTCATGAAGTTTAAGGACAGAAGCTGTCTCCAAAAGTGCAAGGTGAAGCAGCAAGTGCGGATGGAGAAGCTGCAGCAAGTTCTCCAGAAGATCTAGTTAAGATCACTGGTGAGGGAGGCTGCACTAAACAGGAGATTTGCAAGGCAGATGAAATAGTCTTCTACTGGAAGAAGATGCCTCTTCACAGCTGGAGAGGAGACAGTGCCTGGCTTCCAAGCTTCCAAGCACAGGCTGACTCTTGCTAGGGGCTAACACAGCCAGGGACTTTGAGTTGAAGCCAATCCTCATCCACCATTCTGAAAATCCCAGGGCCCTTAAGAATGGTGCTCAATCTACTCTGCCTGTGCTCCGTAAGTGGACAACAAAGCCTGGTGACAGCACATCTGTTGATGGCATGGTTTGCTGAATATTTAAAGCCCTCTATTGGGACCTACTGCTCAAAAAAAAATTCCTTCCAAAATATGACCTCTCACTGACAATGCTTCTGGCCACTCAAGAGCTTGGATGGAGATTTAAAAGGAGATGAATGCTGTTTCCATGCCTGCTAACACCACATCCATTCTGCAGCCCATAGATCAAGGAGTAATTTTGACTTTCAAGTATTACTATTTAAGAAATATAGGCTGCGCACGATGGCTCGTGCCTGTAATCCCAGCACTTTGGGAGGCCGAGGTGGGCAGATCATGAGGTCAGGAGATCGAGACCATCCTGGCAAACATGGTGAAACCTCGTCTCTACTAAAAATAAAAAAATAAAAAATAAATAGCCGGGTGTGGTGGTGGGTGCCTGTAGTCTCAGCTACTTGGGAGGCTGAGGCAGGAGAATGGCGTGAACCCAGGAGGTGGAGCTTGCAGTGAGCCAAGATTGCACCACTGCACTCCAGCCTGGGTGACAGAGACAAAAAAACAAAGAAAGAAAGAAAGAAATATATTTTATGAGGCTATAGCTGCTATAGATAGTGATTCCTCCAATGGATCTGGACAAAGTAAATTAACAACCCTCTGGAAAGGATTCACCTTTCTAGATCCCATTAAGGACAATAATGATTCACGAGAAGAGGTCAAAATATCACATTAACGGGAGTTTGGAAGAAGTTGATTCCAGCCCTCACAGATGACTTTGAAGGGTTCAAGCCTTCAGCGGAGGAGGTAACTGCAGCTGTGGGGGAAGCAGCAAGAGAACTAGAATTAGAAGTGGAGCCTGAAGGTGGGACTAAATTGCTGCAATCTCAGGATCAAACTTTAATGGATGAGGAGTTCTTTCTGATGGAGGAACAAGTAAAATGGTTCCTTGAGATGGAAACTATTCCTGGTAAAGATGCCATGAACATTGTTGACATAAAGGATTTAAAATATTCCACAAACTTAGTTGACAAAGCAATGGCAGAGTTTGAGAGGACTGTTATAAGTAAAATGTTTATTTAGAAACAGAATGCTTGTTCCTTGGTACCGCAAGGAAAAATAGCATTTAGACAAAAAGCTTTCTCAGCAAGACAATTTTTTTTTTTTTTTTTTTGAGACGGAGTCTCGCTCTGCCGCCCAGGCTGGAGTGCAGTGGCACAATCTCGGCTCACTGCAAGCTCCGCCTCCTGGGTTCACGCCATTCTCCTGCTTCAGCCTCCTGAGTAGCTGGGACTACAGGCACCTGCCACCATGCCTGGCTAATTTTTTTTGTAATATTCACTATCTTCTGGCAAGAAATGTCAATGACAAAAGTCTGATGATAAATCTTTTATTTCTTTATAAGTCCCCCACTGTTTTTACTAGAGCCCGAAGGCACTTTTCTTTTTATTTAAAGTCCAGTGACTTTACTAGACCATGTCTTGGTTTTGGCCATTCTGGGCAGTATTCTCAGGTACACAGTATGCTTTTTCAATATTGTAATTCAATTTTTTTATTTCAGCTAAAAATTCTTTGAATGTAAATATTTATTATGCTTTGTTTTGATTTCCCACTTCGGGGACTCCCATTATCCATATATCAGATCTTCAATATTTTCAGTTTCTCCCTAATACTTTAACCCTTTCCTTAATTTCTTTTCAATTTACTTTTCCCTCCTTTTCCTGTTCTATTTTTATAAAGATGTTTTCTGTGCATTAATTCACTCTTATGTTCTGTGTAGTTTCGTCTTCACACAACAGTTACATGACACACACACACACACACACACACACACACACACACTCTCTGAGCCAAGCTGAACAACTGAGGCATTCCTGCGTATACGCCTCCTCACCCTTCCCCTTGGCTGGCACGTAGCAGACATTGAGTCAGTAACTGTGTCAGGCTTGTCGGATTTACAAGGCAACTTGACAAAGATGACAGTGTGACCTCAAAGGGAGGTGCTAAGTGAATTCACTCCTGGGGATTTGTGGGCCAGGAAACTGGCCTTGTCTGTCAGAGGCTGGGCTAGACGGGGAGAGTGAGACACCAGGGTGGGCTCATCACCTTCCAGGTCACCCCTCAGACATTGCTTCTCCAGAAAGTCCACCCTGATCTCTAAACCAGGTCGTGTCCTCCCATCGCGTCCTCTCGTGGCACTGTCCTTCCTCTGTCTGGACACCTGTCACTTCTGTAATTCCATATCTTGCTGACATATATGCCCCTCTGGCCTCTGAGCCAGACACGAGGTCTGGGACCTGTCTGAAGGGCTCATGGCCTGCTCCCCGCTCCAGGCAGCCCCCTCATTGCTGAGCAATGCCTGTGCTGGCAGCTTAGGGAGGGAAGGAGGCCCACTGCCATCATTGTCTCCAACGGGACCACTCCTGGAAACCCCGGAGTCTGCATTGTTGCCGAGCGGCTGTTCAGGAGCAGGGATAGGGAGGAAACCCCCAGAAATGGTCCTGGAGCCAAGCTTGCAAATGCCAAGACACTGGGGATGGTTGTGCAGCAAGGGTGCCGGCGGGCACAAGTCACTGTCACAGGACCAGCAGCATTCTAAGCCCCCGAGTGAGAGCCGGAAGGGTGCCGGTGGGCACAGGCACTGTCACAGGACCAGCAGTGTTCTAAGCCCCCGAGGGCCAGGTGGCAGATCCACAGGGAGAATGTCCCTGAACGAGATGCAGACACGATCGGGGAAGTCGGAAGCACGTTTCTGTTGAAACTTGCCAAGAAGCCAACACCAGCCCCAAGGGGCCCCAGGGGTGGCACAGACTCCTCGACATTGCGACGGGGAGGCCTGAGCAGGAGCGGGTACGGCCCAATGGGCCCCCGCTTCCCTCTTGTGACCAACAATTGGGTCGTTGCTCCCTGTGGCTCTTGGGCAGCCTATTTTAAACCCTTCTCTATAGAAATTTTGAAAAATAATTCACAGAAAAGAACCAGGACATGGAGAAGAGTTTTAGACATGAAATGTCCACCTCCAGCTGGAGCCCAAGGCTATGTATCATCCAAATGACCTTCCCTACTTTGAACCAAATAATGGGGGGGTGGTGAGGCTAAGCCTAAATTCAGCTGCAGCCTCCTGAGAGCACCACACGCCCCCAGGAGAAGGTGTGCCAAAGCCCCAAGCATGAGACACTGCAGGGCCCTAGCAGGATCCACGTGTGGGGTGAGCTTAAGGCCACCAGCCAGGCGGTGATGGGGACCAGATGGGGCAGGCTGGCAGGGCTGCTGTGGCCCAAACCCTTGTCCTTTGGAGAGGCTCTGTAGGCAGGCACCTGCAGCATGCCCTGCCTTGGGGGACACGCCCTGCAGCAGAGGTCCATCAGACTGGTTTGGTTCCCAAGGGACCTAGGAGGGATTTAGAAACTACAGCCCTGGGATGCTGGGTGTGTCCACGATAGAGCCCCCAGATGTGGCCTCTCAGTCATACAGTCCTGGCCAGAGGCCTATACCATCTGTGACCATCTGTGGGTCAGAGGACCTGCAGGCAGAGGTAAGGACACTGCATTGCCTCGCCCATCCGGTGTGAGAGTGGGGCAGCCCTGGCAGTGGTTTCCGAGCAGTGGAGCAGGTCCAGGACCTGAGTTAGCGCCATTTTCCACACAATCATCCTCAGTGCCCTGGGCAGGCCGTCCTGGTCACCAGACATCTGGAACAGCCACAGACAGTGTGGTTCATGGAAGAGAGAAGCCTCTAGCTTGCCCCTCTGCCAGAGCAGGAAAAACCTTCCCTGAAGTCCCCAGAAGACCTCCCCTTATGCCTCAATGGGAACACAAACTCCTCCCCTGACCCAACCGACCAGCCCCTCCACTCACACCACACATACACCACACACAGGCACACACACACACACGTGCACACACACACATGCAAACACACATGCACACACACACAAACACATGTATACATGCACACACACGTGCACATGCACACACACACCAGGGCCAGGCCAGGACAGAGGTCCTGGAGCCTGAGCTCTAGGAGGCACGAGAGTGTGAAGAAGAGGGTAGGGGTGGCCATGCCAGCTGTGATGTGCAGCATTCTTCCCGCCACACGGACGGCTGCATCGGGCTGAGCGTCTGCTCCTGTGCTCCTCATGGTCTTGCTCCATCACAGTGTTCCCCAAAGTTTTATTTGTTTTTTTAAGAGACACTGTCTTGCTCTTTCGCCCAGGCTGGAGTGCAATGGTGCAATCACCGCTCACTGCAGCCTCCAACTCTCCTGCTCAAGCGATCCTCCCATCTCAGCCTGCCAAAGTGCTGGAATTCCAGGTGTGAGCCTCTGCACCCAGCGCCAACGTCTTCTTAAAAAAAGGCCCGCAAACTGTGTGGGGTCTTCAGTCCCTTGGCAATGTAGCTTTAGCTTGGAAAGTGCCAGGCACTGACAGCTGCGTTCCAGGACATTTCCTCGGCATCTCTGCCTGAGCGACAGGAGGCTGGCGGGGCTAGAGCTCTCAGTGTGGTGGGACCAGACCAGCATCTTCCACCTGGACACAGGGGCCCGGGTGGGATGTCCCCTCCCTCAGAGGCCTTACTTGCCCCCGAATTATCTGCAATTGCTCAGGTGGTCTAATCCAAGTCTAGAGGGGGTCACTGTCCCGGCAGGAAGCAGGTGGCCCACCCTCAGCAGGTGGTGTGAGCAGGCGAGGGTGGGGCTCCGCAGGACCACAGGAGGAGATAGCCTCTTGAGGGCAGAGGCCGTGTCCCTCACAGCACCTTCCTTGTGGGTGGCACAGTGGAAGGTGCTGGGCTGAGGGACGTTAGCCCAGGTTCATCCTGTGTGTTTACGCTCCCTCCGGGTAGCTTTGCTGTGCACTTGGGGCTTCTGGCATGGCAGAGTTCGTGCAGCTTCCAGCACATTGACCTCCAACACAGACCTACCGACTCCTGGGGACGTTCCCACTGATCTCAGGAAAGGTGAGAGAATGCTTCTTTTAAGCAACTTGAAGACAGGTAGAATGTAATCCTATTCAGTGTTAAAGCCTGTCATTCTGTCATCAAACAGTTCCCAGATGCCAGGAGTCCAGAATGAGGTGCATCTACTGTGACCCAGTTTCCTCCTTCAAAGGCTGCCAGGGTTGATCCTGGATACATCCTGGGCTGAGTCTGGCTCCATTGTGGGCTTATCCTAGGTCCCTCCTGGATTGGTACTAGGTCCACTGTGGCCTGAGCCTGGGTCCATTGAGGGCTGATCTTGGGTCTACTGTGGCCTGTGATTGGGTCTATCATGGGCTGAGCCTGGATCCAACCTAAGCTGGCCCTGGATCCATCATGGGCTGAGCCTGGGTTCAACCTTAGCTGAGCCTGGATCCTACCTGAGCTGAGCTTGGGTTTATCATGGGCTGAACCTGGTTCCATCATGGGTTGGGCCTGTATCCATTGTAATTTGGGCCTGGATCCTCCTGGATTACTTATATGGTTCGGCTGCATCCCCACTCAAATCTCATCTTGAATTGGAGTTTCCATAATCCCCATGTGTCATGGGAAGGACCCAGTGGGAGGTAATAGAATCATGGGTGTAGTTACCCTCATGCTGCTGTTCTCATGATAGTGAGTGACATCTCACAAGATCTGATGGTTTTATAAGGGGCTTTTCCCCCTTCTGCTTGGCACTTCTTGCTGCTGCCATGAGACGGAGATGTTTGCTTCCCCTTCCGCCATGATTGTAAGTTTCCTGAGGCCTCCCCAGCCAATTAAACCTCTTTCCTTTATAAATTACCCAGTCTTGCATATGTCTTTACTAACAGTGTGAGAACGGACTAACACAATAACAAATCTGTAGAAAAATGTGAATCAAAACTCTAAGGAGATACCACGTTACAACCATGAGGATGGTTACTATTTTTAAAAAACAGAAAATAACAATTGTTGGTGAGGATATGGTTACATTGGATCCCTCATGCACTGTTGGTAAGAGTGTGAAATGGGGCAGCCACTGTGGAAAACAGTATGATGATTCCTCAAAAAATTAGAAATAGAATCACCCTAGGACCCAGCAAGTCTGCGTCTGGGTATATGCACAGAAGAATCGGAAGCAGGGTCTCAAGCAATATTCACTCACTATGTCCACAGAAGTATTAGTCACGATGGCCAAGGGGCAGAAGCAACACGAGCGTCCATCACAGATGAATGGAAAACAAAACGTGGAATACCCACAGAATGGATTTTAACTCAGTCTTAAAAAGGGAGGAAAACCTGGCATGTGCTACAACACAGATGGGTCTTTAAGACGCTGTGGTAAAGGAGGGAAGCCAGATACAGAAGGGCAAGTTCTGCCGGACTCTGTGTACCTGAGGCTCCCAGAGGAGCCAAACTCACTGAGACAGAAAGCAGAATGGAGGCTCCCTGAGGCTGGGGAAATGGGAATGGGGAGTGGGTGTTTCATGGGGACCGAGTTTCAGTTTCCCACAATGAAAACAGATCTGGAGACAGGTGGTGATGACGGTGTCACAACATCGTGAACACACTAACACCACGGAACTGTACACGCAAACATGGCTAAGATGCTGAATTGCTTGCTGTATGTATCTTACCACAATAAAAGCTTTGAAAAAAACCCATGAAAGTACAGTTTATCAAAACAAGAACTGCAAATCCTGTTTCTTGGGGATATAGTTCAGGGATAGAGCATTTGACCGCAAACTGTTTCTTTCTTAAGGGTTAATCTTAGCTTATACACCATATATTCTTTTTTCATGATATTCTATTTTTAAACCTAACTAATTTCAACACTTTTGATTAGTATTAGGTCCCATTTGTAAACTTATCTAAGCGTCTTTAAACCTTTTAAGCTGAAATTGTGAAACTGTAAAACTTCACTTCTTTTTAAAGGACTCTGTTTGCCTAAAAACAGACTTTCCCAAATACTTGTAATGCTAGTTAACCTTACACATGTGCTGATCTTTACATGTTCAAAGCGTTAAGTGTCCAAAACTATATATCAATTTGGAAAGGTATCTACTGATAAAGTCAAAATCAATTACCCAATTACCCTGTTTAAGTTGGAATCCCAGGTGACTTGTTTCTTTTTTGTTTTGTTTTTTTGTTTGTTTGTTTTTTGAGATGGAGTCTCGCTCTGTCACCCAGGCTGGAGTGCAGTGGCCCTATCTCGGCTCACTGCAAGCTCTGCCTCCCGGGTTCACGCCATTCTCCTGCCTCAGCCTCCTGAGTAGCTGGGACTACAGGGGCCTGCCATCATGCCTGGCTATTTTTTCTTTATATTTAGTGGAGACAGGGTTTCACCGTGTTAGCCAGGATGGTCTCGATCCCCTGACCTCATGATCTGCTGGCCTCGGCCTCCCACCAGGTGACCTGTTTTTTAGCAAAAATCTCAGAAACATTGCATAGTGATAAAATACCAAACATGCATAAATCTGTTACAAAATATTCATACTTTGGGTTTGGTTCTCTGAACACATTTTCATACTTAGTGACACATCTTCTCAAGGTGAGTGTATTGACTCTGCCCACTGGGAAGGCAGTGGGCTTCCCAAAGCTTCCTGGATGCTGCTGGGATGCTGAGGTTCCCATCTGGGAGGTTGGGGGCAAGCAGAAGAGCCAAAGGGCACAGAGTTGTTTTTTTCTTTGAGATAGAGTCTTGCTCTGTTACCTAGGCTGGGGTGCAGTGGCACCATCACAGCTCACTCCAGTTTTGACTTCCTGGGCTCACATGATCCTCCCGCCTCAGCCTCCACAGGCACATATCACCACCAGCTGATTTTTGTATTTTTTGTAGAGGTGGGGTCTCCTTACGTTGTCCAGGCTGGTCTAACTCCTGTGCTCAAGGGATCCTCCAGCCTCGCTCTCCCTCCTCTGAGATTACAGACACGAGCTGCTGTGCCCAGCCCTGGGGTTTCTTTGGAGGAAGATGAAAATGTCTGGAATTGAGCATGTCCATGCATGCACCAACAACCGCTGAACTGCACACCTCAGAGGGATTCCGTGCATGTACCAACGACCGCTGAACTGAGCATGTCCGTGCATGCACCAACAACCGCTGAACTGCACACTTCACGGGGATGTGGGGCTGGTGTGTGAACTCTACCTCAGTAAAGCTGTGTCAAGAGAAAAGGTAACAACCCAACGAGAGTTTCCTCAGATGATATTTCTAGGCCAACCTGGGCCAGTGACCCCAAAGGGTCACTGTGCACGAGGGCGTCCGGGGAGCTGCTGACCTGCAGGGTCCTCACTAGCCTTCCTGGCTCCTCTGCGCCGCACCCTTAGGAGTGCTCTCATGTACGCTGATCTCCTCTGCATGCCCCGCTGGGCTCGCCACACCCCAGTTTCCATTTCGATGTACAGTTTGGTTGCACATCATGTGTCAGGCGTGAGCAGTCTTGAAAATTTTCCATGATATTTAGGCCAAGACAAATCAATGGCAAAGGAAATCTTTATTTAGATTTATCTATTGTAATGATGCCTTGGGAAGGTTGATTAATAAGGATCTGCTCAGAGACTGTTTTTCTGAGTCTCTCAGTCGGAGTGAGCTTATCGTTCGGCGTCACCTCAAATGCAGCCTGGAATCGGCAGGTTAATCCTCAATTGTTAAAGAGAAAGCAGCAGCATCCATAAGGATCCTGAGGCTTCCAGTTTCTTTGCCTGGAAGGTTGCTTGCCCCATTCTCCTCCATCTTGGGAGCAGCTTCCAAGGGCGGCCTCTCCAGCAGCAGCGCATGGGATACCCAGGGCTCCTTGTCTGCAGGCCCCCCGGCGGGACTCCCAGGTGGAGGAAAGGGCGGGCACAGACAGCCTCCCCTGCCAGGGTACCAAGGCCTGGGACTCCTGTCTCAAAGGCTCCTGCAGCATTTCCTGCCAGCCCCCACGAGGATCTTTTCTGTGACTGAAGGGACCGGCCCTGCCGGCCCTCAGCCTCCATGATGAGCCCAGACCACCACTTGGAAGGGCCCTGCCCAGGCAGGGGTGTCAGGGGCAGAATGCATCACCTGTCCACCACACCCGCAGGCCAGGCTGAGCCAAGCACAGGGAGTTGCTTAGGCCAAAGGGCACCACCACCCAGGTGCCAGAAGGAAATGTGTGGGTCTCAGGTGGCGGCCCTGACTGCTGGCCCCATTCGGTAAGAACGGCACGAGGCCTGGAGGACAGCTGCTCCCACCAATGGACATATCTGGGGAGACGTGCTGCCCAGGACCCTGGGGCTGGCCTGTATCCCATGTCCAGTCAGTGCAGGACACAGAGGCTTGAGTCTGGCCGAGACTTAGGCTACCCTGATTGCCACAGCAGCCAGCTCCTTCTGGGGTCAGCTGAGGTCTCTGGACCCACACAGCCCCCTGCCTAGACCCTCCCTTCCCTCAGGGTGGCATGCTGAGGCCTCCCCAGGAATAGTCCTGCTGGCACCAGACGTCAGGCACCAGACCGAGTCCTGCCTCCCACGGCCTCCCAGACAGGGTTATCCCACTCCTGCTGATGATGGCAGAGGGAGCACAGGATCTGTGCCCTTCTGCAGAACCTCTCGGCCTTCAGAGACTGCAGGAACTCATTCTTCATAGAAATTCTGAGAATATCAAACAAACAGACCAAAAAATGGCCTGATTTTTCCAAGACTTGGCCTTCCAAATGCCCTGGTTAACCACTGCACTCAGGCTGACGGGTGTGGGGGTGCAACAGAGGGGTGTAGAGGGACGGCAGGTGCACCCCGAGAGCCCTCCAGGGACGTTCCTGCCCTATACACCCTGCTGTTTCCTTCCACCCAGCAGGGTGGGCCCCACCCTGAGGTCCTATCAGCTCCCTGGGAAGTGTGTGCTTTGGGGTAGGGATTCCAGGCTGGGAGGCAGAACCAAGAACAGGGCAGAGGAGGGGCTGCAGTGAACAGGAACCCCAGATGTGCACGGCCGCTGGAATGGCCAGACCCCGGGCCAGGTGGAGGGCAATTCTCAGCCGTGAGCTCACACCTGGGGAGCTGGGCCTCTTGGAAGACCCAGGGCCTGGTGCCCCCACAGACCAAGGAGGGCTGTCTGGGACAGGGGTGCAGTGGGAGAAGGAGCCCCTCCTAGGGCTGAATTCTGGCATCTTTTCAGGCACTATCTGAAGGAGGCCTGGCCTGTGGTTTTCTGATCATCCCAATGTCCCAAGAAGGGTGGAAGGCCCAGGCTACTGGTGCAGGGAGGGGCTGCATTCAGAGGTCCCCGGTGCCGACCACAGCCCTGGAAAACAGCAAGTCCTGAAGAAGGTGCGAAGGTGCTGGGCCTCCAAGGCAGCGGGCGTCTTTGTTTTCTCCGTTCCCGTACAGAGCTCAGCTCCAGTGACAGGGACAGTCACTCTGGGATCAGCGCCAGTGATAGGAGTGGTCACTCTGGGATCAGCTCCAGTGATAGGGACGGTCACTCTGGGATCAGCGCCAGTGATAGGAGTGGTCCCTCTAGGACCTCCAGGCTCTGCACCTGGCAGGGGCTTGAGTCAGCGCTTTGGGCTCTGCTCTCTGTGGTCACTAGAGCTGCTGGTCCTTCCTGACCAGACACAGATGCAGGTTTCAAGTCTCTCTCATCTCCAAGTCTGGTCAGGACGTGAACAACAGAGGGAACGGTCCCTCCATGGATCAAGGGAGCGCGTCCAAGGGCAGGATGTTCTGGTTGTAATTAGGTGGCTCACATTTCAATTTGTCAGGGATATTAAAAGCCATCCCGGAGGAGGCCATTGGAATGCTGGGCAGGGAATGAAGGCTCCGAGGAAACCCTTAGAAAGAGGGCATTTGATTAGCCGCGGCCACCAAGGGGCCCATGGTGCCCCGAGCTGTGGGCTGCCTTTGGCTTCAGTTTCTTCTTCTCAGGCCAGGGACTCTGAGAGGGGCAGAGGTCCTTCTCTGTGCATGATGGTGGCTGCTGAAGGTCACCTTGGCTGACACAGGCCCAGAAATGGCAACAAGAGGGGCAGCAAGCCTGTGACCCAAAGAGAAGGACCAGGCAGTGTGGTCCCCCCTCCAGCAAGGACGGAGCAAGCCTTCTAGTCTCACCACCTGGCCATGCAGCTGCCTGGGGTCATACCCCACCACCATGCACATCTCCCCCACCATGAACCTGCCTGGGGCCACACCACCCACCATGCACCTGCCCAGGGCCACATCCCACCATGCATCTGCCTGGGGCCACACCACCCACCATGCACCTGCCTGGGGCCACGTGCACTCTACCAAGCAGCTACCCAGGGCCACACCTGCCTGCAGGGCACACTCCCTTCCCCCAGCACACCTGCCTGGGGAAATGTTCACTCTCAGAAGAAGCTCATGGTCCACACATCATGGACGATGGTAGCTCTTCCCACCTGCTGACCCGCCTGTACCCTTCAGGCTCGGAACTCTTCCCAAGCCAGCCTTCCCAGGACCCCTTGAAACTGAGGGTGCTGGTGCTGCCCGGAGCTGTCCCTGGCTGAAGCTATGAACTTTAGTCCACTCAGCACACCTGACTGACCACGGACCAAACTGAGATTTGAAGGAGGGAAGGAAGCTTCGGGAGACCCTGGGGGCCACGGTGAGGGAGAGGTGGGGGCAAAGGCTGCCTGGAGCCAGGGATGGGGCATGGGGCCTCGGCTTGGCCTCTTACCACCCGTGACTTCAGCTGGTCGTTGGAGCCTTGGTTTCCTTGTCGAATGGGAACACAGTGAAGTGTCAATAAGCAGGCACAGGTGAGTGCCCTTTGTAAACCGTCTGGAGCCACAGCGGGGTCACGGAGGACAACTCCTTGAGGAGATGTGAATGTCCCGATGTCCAGGCCATGCCCTGTCCCTCCAGGGCGGAACTCAGGCATCCACGTTTCTTTGGAGCACGTGTGATGCATGGAGCAGCCCAAGGCCTGCTGTGCAGGCCAATACGGGGGTACATGCCTGCGGCCACAGCAGAACACCGGGGCCAGCAGAACACCGGGGCCAGCAGAACACCGGGGCCTGCAGAACACCAGGGCCAGCAGAACAAACACCAGGGCCTGCAGAACACCGGGGCCAGCAGAACACCGGGGCCAGCAGAACACCGGGGCCAGCAGAACACCGGGGCCAGCAGAACACCGGGGCCAGCAGAACACCGGGACCAGCAGAACACCGGGGCCTGAGCTCTCAAGCAAGAGGCAGCTCATCGGTCGGCTAGCTGAGCCTGGCTTCAGGCAGACAGGGGCGCACCTCTTATGACAGCAGGCAGGCCACTTCACAGATGACCCACGGCACAGGCCTGGCTAGCATTAGATTCTCTGCTGCAGGTTTACTGGCCCAGGGCACTGGGGACCAGCCCGGTGTACCTGCCAGGAACTGTCACTTGCAGAGGTCAGCCCAGCTCCTTGCCTGCCCAGCCTGGGCATTTTCCAAGGAGAGACAGACCCTGGGCCTCTGTGTTCAGCCCCAACCATGGACCCAGCTCTCCACCAGCCAGGTCCTGAGTCTATTTGAGTTTACAGTTTACTATTCAAACTAAGGAGAAAATCCTCCAAAGTACACAGAAGAATCCATCACACCCCAACCAACACCCACAAGAACGTGAAGCAAGGCCCTGCTGCTGCTCCTAAATGGGGGACAGTGACATTTGGACAGACAGCGTCCTCCCAGCAGAGGGACGTGCTCAGGTTCTGGAAGGAACAATGGAAAAAAAGTCATTTTTTCCATAGAAGTGTCATGTGTAAGACAAAAACGTTCTGGAAAGCACTTTGCATTTGTTTCCCCAAGCCTGTAGAAATGAGGTGAACGCACAGGGCAGGAAAAGTGGGTGGAGACCACTCTGGGTCATCTGGGAGGTTCCTAGAGGAGGCGAAATGCATTTCCCAGAAAGACGACAAGCTGGTGCTGCTGTTCCTCACAGGGACCCATTGGGGGGCGGGCTCTGCCTTCTCCATGGCAAGTCCAGGGCTGGCTACATCAGCTGGTGAGGTCCTGCAGGGAAACAGCAATGCCACCCTGAGTGCCACCCGGAATAAAGCTGGGCCCGGGGAAGGAGGCTTCTGAGGTGGGAGAGCACAGCTGACTCCAGGGCTGCTGAGCAGGTGCGCCTTGCCCCACAGGCTCCAGACCCTCCAGAGCAACCAGGGATTCAGCCAACAGCCCCCACCACATCGAGCTCTTCTCCCTCCTGGAGCCCCCCAGAAGTCCCAGAGCCTGACCTGCCTCACCCTTAAAGGGCAGCCAGCCTGAGGTGTGCAGAGTGCAGGAGGGGACTATTCTGGTCCTCACACACCCAGCAAGCAAGCGTGCAGCTCCCACTGTGAAAAGGCCACTCTTGGGCGTGGGGTCCCTGCTCTTGGGAACCTACATTCTAGTGGGAAGGATTGAAGGTACGTGGGTGAGCAAACATACAAACAGGATCATCCACCAAGTGCAGATGTTTTGATAGCAACAAAACAGGGGATGTGATGGGAGTCTCACTGGATTGACCTGCAAATTCTTTCCCAAGGGGGCACTGAGGGGCAAGACGCCAGCTGCGTGTGATCCAGGGAAAAGGGCCAAAGACAGAGGGAACTGCTGGTGCCAGTGCCCAGGGGCTGGGTCAAGTGGGCAGTTTCTTGGTGCAGAAAGGAGGCCTGGGTGTTGCCGGGGAGAAGGGGAGACGCCCAGGAGCGGCCCCCACCACGTCTGGACTGGCAAGTGGGCCGGGACCTGCTGTGTTCAGATGTGCTGGTCACTGTATCACCGGGTGTCGTGGCAGAGATGGGGGTGCCGTGCACTTTTGCATCCAGGAATGAAGCCCCGTCACCCTCTGGAAGGAGAGCATCAAACAAGAAGCCAGCGGGGCAGGGGAGGGGCAGCCCGCCCACACAGGGCCCTCCTGAGCTTGGGGCTGAGCCGTGCTGAGCTGAGGTCGGTGCTGACGGGTCCCTCAGCCTTCAGAGGTGGGGCATTGAGGATTTTTCTGCTGCTCTAAGTCCTCACCAGAGCTGAATCTGGGCTGGAGGTTGGGATTTCCCAGGGAGTAACAACCTGTGACAGCCACAGGACCTTGCCTCCCTGGGTACAGCCCCACCTATGCACTCTCAGTTCCTGGGAGGCCAGGATGGGCCCAGCTGGCTCCTGCTCTCAGGGGAAGACCTCACACCTGTGTCTGGACTGCAAGCCCTGACCTGCAGCCACCTCCCTGTGGCCCTGTCATGGTTCCCGCCCCACCCCCTGCCTCCTGCCAAGCCCATCTTTCTCCTGCAGCCCTGCCCTGGGCCCTCCCCAGCTCTGTGTGTTATCCCCACCTTCATCCTTCACAGAGCCTGTGCCTAGCTCCGAAGCTACCGGGATCCTCCTGCCACCCACCTGGGGCCCCCAAACCCTTGAGCCAGGCCAGGGCTGGGAGCGGCCGTCATCCAAACCCTTTTGAGTGTGGCTGCCTGGGGCCTGGTCCCGTGCCTGGCTCTGAGGGACATTTGCAGGTGCAGAGACCCGGTCGTAGAGCAGACCCGGGACCGCCCTGTGATGCCCAGAGTGAGGGCTGAGCACAAGGCAGGCCAGGCCCAGCCAGGAGCCCCTGAGCCCGGGGGTGATGTGATGCCGCTGACCCTGAGCCCTCCGTGGCAAAGCTGCAGAGGGTTGGGGCTGAAGTGGGCAGAATGCTGCCACCCTGCTCCTGGGGTGGCCTCCTCGCAAGGCCCTGCCGGCTCCTCCAAGCCCCTCCCAGTGGCCGCTCTGACCCAGACCACATCCTTAAAAATGACCTCAGTACTGATCATGGACCTAAATGTGGAGGCTAATTCTATATAACTTCTAGACTAAAACACAGAAGAAAACTTTGTGATTCTGAGTTAACAAACATTTCTTAGGACAGAAAAGGCAGTTACTATAAAAAAAGTTGATAAATTGGATGTCATAAAAATTAAATTTTTTTGTCTTCCAAAGACATCATTAAATCGATGAAAAGACAAGCCACAGACTGTGAGAAAATAATTGCAATGCCTATAAATGACAAAGGACTTTCCCCACAATATGTAAAAAACACAACTCAATAAGAAAGCAAATCAACTAGTTTCATAAACGGACAAAAAGTTGAACAGACAAATTATCAGAAACGATGTACAAATGGCCAACTAAGCACACAAAAGGATATTGTATTCAGTCATCCTTGCACTGCTATAAAGAAATACCTGAGACTGGGTAATTTATAAAGAAAAGAGGTTTAATTGGCTCACGGTTCTGCAGTCTGTGCAGGAAGGCATAGTGGCTTCTGCTTCTGGGGAGGCCTCAGGAAACTTACAATCGTGGCAGAAGGTGAAGGGGGAGCCAGCACGTCACACGGCCAGAGCAGGAGGAAGAGAGATGGGGGGGAGGCGCTACACACTTTTAAACAACAAGATCTCATGAGAACTAACTCACTACTGTGACAACAGTAGCCAAGGGGGAAATCCACCCCCATGATCCTGTCACCTCCACCAGGTCCCACCTCCAACACTGGGGATCACAACTGAACCTGAGATTTGGGCCAGGACAAGGATCCAGACCATACTAGATACTGACATCCTTAGTCATCGGGGAAACGAGGGATGAGGACAATGAGAATGTAAAGTGGTACAGAAAGTGAAACATACGCTTACCACGAGACCCAGGAAGCCCACTTGGAAACATTTATCCAGGAAAAAAGAAAGCACATATCCACAAAGACTTGAATATGCATGTTTATAGCAGTTTTGTTCACAAGAGTCCCAAGCTGGAAATAACTCCAATGTCTAACAACAGATGAACAAATAAACTGGAAAAGGCATACGATGGAACCCTTCTCAGCAATCAATAAGAGAAACAATCACTGCAGGTATACACAGCTGCATGGATGAATCTCAAGAACATTACACGGAGCAAGGAAGCCAGACAGAGGGCTACATACTGCAGGATTCCAGGGATATGAAATCCCAGGACAGGCAAAACTCGCCCAAAGTGACAGAAAGCAGATCAGCAGTTGCCTAATTTCTGGTTGTTTTCCAATTGGTTCTCTTAAGGTTTTCAGGAAGACATTCACATCATCAGCTAATAACAATTACTTTTCCTCTTTTCCAGTGGCTGTATTTTTTCTTTTTCATGTTTTTTGCACTGGCTGGAAATTTTAGGACAATATGAGATGACAGTGGTGGGAGTGGGTAGGTTTGTTGTGACTGTGGCCTTCGGCTGCTGCCTGTATTCATCTAGACTCCTACAAAAGACAGGAGAAACAACCAAATTAGCTTCAAGGGCATTTACTCATTTACACATAGCTGTGAGATTCAGGTGTGGCTGGATCAAGCATCC
The DNA here is from genome assembly GCF_028885655.2 of Pongo abelii. Classification (NCBI taxonomy): domain Eukaryota; kingdom Metazoa; phylum Chordata; class Mammalia; order Primates; family Hominidae; genus Pongo; species Pongo abelii. The sequence continues at coordinate 139,709,198 of NC_071993.2, forward strand.
CAGCCTAGGTTCTAAGTGTGTATGTGTGCTGTCCCTCTCTGTCACAAGATGGCTGCAATAGCTCTAGACTGCATGTCCCCTTGGGTACGAATCCAAGGGAAGAATGTGTGTATTTTTTTACAGAATTTCCAGAAAAAGTCTAATTATGCTTCACTGGTCTCCTGGGACTTCTTGCCCACCTGTGGCCAGGAAAACAATGTGCTGACTCTCATCCTGGGTCACTTGCCCATTCCTAGGGTGGACAGGTGAGGGAAGAGATGCAGAGCTGGGTAGGTGCCGCCAATGACCAGGTCCACCCGAGCCCTCCTCTCATCCCCAATGACCAGGTCCACCCGAGCCCTCCTCTCATCCCCAATGACCAGGTCCACCCGAGTCCTTCTCTCATCCCCAACAACCCAGGTCCACCGGAGTCTTTCTCTCATGCCCAGTGACCCAGGTCCACCCGACCCCTCCTCTCATTCCCAACAACCCAGGTCCACCGAGCCCTCCTCTCATCCCCAATGACCCAGGTCCACCCAAGTCCTTCTCTCATCCCCAACAACCTAGGTCCACCGGAGTCTTTCTCTCATCCCCAGTGACCCAGGTCCACCCGAGCCCTCCTGTCATCCCCAATGACCCAGGTCCACCACAGTCTTTCTTTCATTCCCAACGACCCAGGTCCACCGGAGTCCTTCTCTCATCCCCAGTGACCCAGGTCCACCCGACCCGTCCTCTCATTCCCAACAACCCAGGTCCACCCGACCCCTCCTTTCATCCCAGCATCCCAGCTCTACCGAGCCCTCCTCTCATCCCCAGTGACCCAGCTCCACCGAGCCCTCCTCTCATCCCCAATGACCCAGGTCCACCTGAGTCCTTCTCTCATCCCCAACGACTCAGGTCCACTGGAGTCCTTCTCTCATCCCCAACAACCCAGCTCCACTGAGCCCTACTCTTATCCCCAGGGACCCAGGTCCACCGGAGTCCTTCTCTCATTCCCAATGACCCAGGTCCACCCGACCCCTCCTCTCATCCGCAACAACCCAGGTCCACTGAGCCCTCCTCTCATCCCCAACGACCCAGGTCCACCCGAGCTCTCCTCTTATCCCCAGTGACCCAGGTCCACCAGAGCCCTCCTCTCATTCCCAACAACCCGGATCCACCTAAACCCTCCTCTCATCCCCGACGACCCAGGTCCACCAGAGCCCTCCTCTCATTCCCAACAACCCGGATCCACCTAAACCCTCCTCTCATCCCCGACGACCCAGGTCCACCCGACCCCTCCTCTCATCCCCAACGACCCAGGTCCACCTGAACCCTCCTCTCATCCCCAGTGACCCAGCTCCACCTGAACCCTCCTCTCATCCCCAGTGACCCAGCTCCACCTGAGCCCTCCTCTCATTCCCAACAACCCAGGTCCACTGAGCCCTCCTCTCATCCCCAGTGACCCAGGTCCACCCAAGCCCTTCTCTCATCCCCCACCCTCTAGAAGGGTGGCCTCCCACAGATGCGTTTCGGCTCCCTGGTCCATCTTTCAGACCCTGCTGGCAGACTAGAATCTGAGCTCAGGGACACAGAGACCAGGAGCTGAGCTTACCCACAGCAGGACTCCGTGGGGGAAGCTCATGGCTCCCACAGACAAATGGCTCCTTTCAGTCTTCTCTGGGACGTGTGAGATGCCCAGCGAGCCTTCTGGTAAATTCTCTCTCTTGCTCCAGCTACCGTAACTTGGTTTCCGTGACTTGGCACCACATGAACCTGCATATCAATGGGCTGCCTCTAGCCTGGGGTTCAGCTTTTGCTGTGGTCACCATTGTCCTGGCAAATGCTCTTTTTCTTCCTCCATATTCTATTCTGTTTAAGAATATTAAGAATAGGCCGGGCGTGGTGGCTCATACCTGCAATCTCAGCACTTTGGGAGGCCGAGGCAGGCAGATCATGAGGTCAAGAGATCGAGACCATCCTGGCCAACACAGTGAAACGCTGCCTCTACTAAAAATACAAAAATTAGCTGGGCATGGTGGCGAATGCCTGCAGTTCCAGCTACTCAGGAGGCTGAGGCAGGAGAATTGCTTGAACCCGGGAGGCGGAGGTTGCAGTGAGCCAAGATTGCACCACTGCACTCCAGCCTGGTGACAGAGTGAGACTCTGTCTCAAAAAAAAAAATTAAGAGTAGATTTGGAATTTTTCAAATCCCTCTTTGTAACTCATTGAGATAAGATTTTTTTCTTTCACCTTTGACTATCGTAGAGCTTATTAATTTCCTGAAATTAAACTATCTTTGCATTCCTGGGATAAACCATATTTGGACTTCATATTCTTTTCATATCTTCCTAGATTTGATTTGCTACTATTCCATTTATAATTTTTGCCTCTGAGTCGTCAATAATTTTCTCTTTTGAATGAGTTTGGTGTCTCAATCAAGGTTATACTGGCCTCATAAAATGAATTAGAAAGGAGTTTCTTAACAGAAAAGTTTACATAGCTTGAGAATTGCTTGTTCTTTAAATGTATGAAAGGTCAATCCATGAAACCTGTATTTAGAGGTAATTCCTAGACAGCATTTTTCAAACACCTTCCATAGTTATTGGCCTGTTTAGTTTTTCTCATGCTTTTTGAGGCGATTTTGTTAATTTATAATTTTATAAAATTATTTTTGTTGAGATTTTCATATTTTAATTGCCTGGGTGTTATAATTATAATTTTGCTTATTTATGTATTCTTTCATTTTCTGGATTCTATTTGCCATGCATTTTAAAATTTATTGCTGTTTTTCCATCAGAATGAAGAATGATGGTGTTTCACTTTCTTACCTAGGACTATTTATGAGCTCCCTGGTGTGGATGTCAGGAAGGGCTTATGAGGGGTGTGTGTGTGTTGTGTACGTGGTTTGTGTATGCATGTATGTATGGGTGTGTGTGTGTGGTGTGTGTATGTGTGGTATGTATGTGTGTATGTGTGGTATGTATGTGTGTATGTGTGGTCTGCATGTGGCAAGATGTGTCTGGTATGTATGCATGTATATATAGGGGTATATGTGTGTGATATGTGTGGTGTGTGTGTGGTCTATGTGAGTGTGCATTGTGTGCATGTGTGGTGAGTGTGTGCACGTATGTACAGGAGTATGTGTGTGTGACATGTGTGGTGTACATGAGTGTGTGTGGTGTGTGGTGTGTGTGGTGTGTATATGTGTGGATGTGTGCTGTGTGTGCATGTATGTGTGGTGTGCGTGAGTGTGTGTGGTATGTGTGTGGTGTGTGGTATGTCTGTGGTATGTATATGTATGAATGTGTGTATGTGTGCATGTTTGTGTGGTGTGTGTATGTGAGTGTGTGTGGTGTCTGTGGTGTGCGGTGTGTGTGTGTTATGTATATGTATGGATGTGTGGTGTGTGTGCATGTGTGTGTGTGGTGTGTATATGCATGTATGTATGGGTGTGGGGGGTTGTGTGTGCTGTGTGTATGTGTGGTATGTGTGTGGTGTGTGTATGTGTGGTATATGTTGTGTGTGTGTGGTATGTATATGTATGAATGTGTGGGATGTGTGCATGTGTGTGTGTGGTGTGTGTATGCATGTATGTATGGGTGTGTGGGGTTGTGTGTGGTGTGTGTATGTGTGGTATGTGTGCTGTGTGTGTGTATGTGGTGGTGCACGTGTGTAAGACGATCAGCTCTGCATTTGACAAAAACAGGACATGTATATGGGTTTCCTTCCTCTGGGGCCCACCTGGGGCTTTTTCACCCCCCGGAAGCCCTGGCTGGATGGAGCCCCTGGGGGAGCCGGTTCCCAGGGACTCCCCATCCATGTCTAGCTCAGCTTTTCTGTCCTCCAAGCCCTCTGTCCGCCCCGTACTCAAAAACGCCAGAGTGCTGTGCTCGTGGCTCCTGGGCTCTCCCTCTGGCCAGGCCCCTCCTGGAGATGCTTTCAGGCAGGGGGTCTGTGTGGCCCCACAAGGAGGTCCCCGGCCACTATCCCTGCCTGGATTCAGAAGGGATGGAACCACAAGAGGCACCTGGGGAAATGACAGAGCTGCCCCTAAAGCAGCCCCGACTGGAGCTCTGACAAACACAGGCCTCGGCTTCCTGCGCAGGAGGCAAGGAGCGGGGTGGGCCCGAGGCCGTCTGCGTTTCTGGGCTGCAGCCACTGTGGCAGAGGCTCAGCAGAGGGGCCGCCAAGCATGTTTTCCACCAAATTCTGCCAGTCTTGCAGCTGCCTGAAAGTCCTGCCAGAGTCTCACGGTGGACTTGGGTCTCGGACTCCACAGGTGTTATGGGTTTGTGCTTTTCCCATCTCCAAGGGCACCTCAGTGGGCAGTTTAAAGAGGAAATCTGCAACAGGGGCAGCCAGCCCAATCTTTAAAACAGAAACCTTTCTCTAAGAGATTTTGAAGTTAATGAAAAACAACATAATGCTTTCATTCTAGAAAATATGAATTGCTTTTTATAAATCTTTTTATTTTCCTTTGTTTCATTAAAGTCAGACTTAGGAGTCAAAAAGAAAAAAAAAGATGTGGGATCAACAAGGTACAATTTCCTATTATCATCCATCTTCACAGAAAGCAGTTTTTTTGTCTACATATAAAAGTACCCAAACGCTTGAAGCAGAGAAAACCAACCAGGGACGGCTCCGATGCTGGGAGTCCAGGGCTTGCACAGCAACGCCACCTTCCCGAATGACCTCGTTCTGGGAAATAAACGGGAACATGTTCCACAGCTGGACGGCACCCAGGACCTACGGGCAGTCAGGACAACACATCCCACAGCTGGAAGGCACCTGGGAGCTCTGGCAGAGCTGGGGAGGCTGGGGAGGCCGGGGACCCTGGCTGCCACCCCTTGCCTGCATGGTTCTCCTGCTTGCAGAGGGGACAGTGCCCAAAGCCACTTGGAGCTGCTAGGAAAGTGGCGAGGGAGAACTGGGCTGTTGCGTGTCTCATTTCAGTCTGCTGCACCCCCAGCTCCAGCCAGGGTGGTCGGCTCACTCTCCATCCACTACAAAGCCTCCTTGACTCTGGAGGGGCCCCCCAGTGCCCATGCCTCTGCAGAGACAAGTGTCCCAGCTCCAGCAGAGCCACTGCCCTCTGCCTTCCACCCTCTGTCCTCTGTCCTCTGCCCTCTGCCCTATGGCTGGCCTTGGGTGTGAAGTGGTCTCCCTCTTCCCCTTTCCACCCGGGGCATGAGGACCGCCAGTCTCACAGGAGGCGTTGTGGACCTGGGCTGGAGAGCCTGCGCAGGGCTCCGGCTGTGGTGGGAAGGTGCCTGGCCGTGAGATTCATCACTCAGTGCTTCCTCGTGACCAGAAGACGTTGAGGAAGCAACGGTTTGCTCCCAAGGGACTGGCTCCCCCACATATGCACATGTATATATACATGCACAGTTCATGTTCACAATGCACACGTGTGCTGTGCACAAGCAAACATATGCATATAAGATACAGTGCGCACACACGTGCACATCCACACAATATGTGCTCATACATGCATGTACACACATGCACACCATATACGTCAGCATGCCTCTGCAAGTACACAGTGCACAGTGCGCGCGTGCGTGCACACACACACACACACACACACACACAGCTCTCTCCTGATCCTGCTACCCTCCTCTCACCTCAAAGGCGGGATCAGGGGCCTCCCTACTCATGTGATTCAGTGACACATGGCTGGGGCAGGGACCCGCCCCCTTGGCTCCCAGGTACACAGGAACCCAAGTCACCCAAGTCACCTGCTCCAGAAACCGTCCCAGAGACAAGTTCCCCCGGACAGTTGCTGGCTGCTGGGGCGAGACCAGCCCGGGGACTTGCCGGGTGGCACCTTGGGGTGCTCAGTAGCAGGGCAAGACGCAGGCACTAGTCCAGCCAGGGCCGCAGTGGGGCGGGGGGTGCAGGTGGCCCCAAGCTGGTTGGAAAGAGGGCTCTGAGGTGCCAGGGCACGCCTAAGGGTGAGATCCAAGCCAGCCCCTCAGGCCTCCACAAGGCAGCTCCGGGAGGTGAAGGTCGGGCCACATTCCTGCGGAAGCTGGAATTCTGACATCAGATTTTCCATGCTAGCTTCGGGGGAGGGGCCGGCAGGGAGCCAGGAGGAAGCCGAGGCCAGTGGGGGGTGGGGCGGGGTGGCTGAGGCTGTTCCAGGTTCCACAAGCCTGAGGCCCTGCTGGCCGCCCCCTGGGCCTGGGCTGCCCACTGGCCGCCTGGAGCATCCCACGCAGAGGGTGAGTTTCTCATCCCAGCACTGGCCTGGCTGAGTCACATGTGGGCTGGGCCAGGGGACTCTAAAAATAGCCTGCGCTGGCGCTCGCTGGACCAGCCGGGAAGTTATTATTAGGCTGCGGCAGGGCCTCCTCCTGGGGTGGCCTCTCCTCTCAGAGCCCGGAAGAGGGAGGGGCTCGGTCAAGGCTGTGGGGCTGCCAGATCACCAGGCCCTGGAGACTCAAGCCGGGTCCCTCCGGTGGGGGCAGGGCAGGGGCTGGGCCCTCAGCCTGACTCCCACCCACACGCTCCTTCTTCCTGCGCTTCCCAGGGACGACCAGGTGCTATACGGGGGCAGCTCCTGGTTTTTCTGCCCCGGGGGGACCTGCTGTTCCATCAGGAGGGTGACTTTCTTCCTCTGCCCACCCCAGGGAGTCTCCCACGTCTGTGGGGCCTTTTCTGGATTTACTCTCTGCACCCGCTGCTCATGCAGGGCCCAGTGCCAAACAAAACTGCAAGACCACCCTTCAACAATGATTAAGTATTCGAGGCAAGTATGGGGCCTTGGGGGCACCCACTCTGGGCTCTAGCTGCACCCCCATAAAGCCAGCCTTGCACCTGTCCTCAGAAACCACTGACGTGGGGCTTGCAGGGGTGTGAGATACATCAGGGTGCGGCTGTCCCCAAGACACCTGAGCTGAGACCCTGTCTCCATGGAAACAATAGCTACCAGGCCAGCAGCTCCCAGCTCACCGCTGCCGCTCATGTCCAGGCCCCGGCCCTTGGAGTGCTCACTGCTGCAAGGGAAGGAGTGAGCCCCCCACAGCTCCCGTGAACCTGACCCTGGAGAGGGAGCCTGTGCTCTAAACCCCTCTCCTGAGTCTTCAATGAACCCTTGCGCCCCTGGACAGGCACTGTTCTGGGGACATGCTGGCCCCACCCTACCCTGGGCCGGCCCTGCTCAGCCAGGAGGACCACCCTAGTGAAGGCCACTCCCCATCCCCATCTGAGGAGGGTGCACTTTTGCAACAGAGAAAGCCCCAGGCTAAACCCAGTCAGCTCTGCCTCCAGCCCGTGGGACCCAGAACACAGCCCCAGTCCTTCCACTGCAGAGACCCGGGGGCAGGGCCTGGCCCCAAACGCAGAGATTCAGAGTTTGTGTGGATGGTTTACCCTGAAAGCAGCTTCACGTATTGTCTGATTATAAAAATGATACCCCTTGTAAAAAACACAAACCACAAAAAAGTAAAAGCAGGTTGTGTCCCCCCAGGACCTTTCCCTAGCGGTTCCTACAGCCACTATTGAGGCTAGCGCAGGAAAAGGCGGGGGTGCGGGCGTGAGGCCAAGTGCACCCGTGTCTTTGGTCCCGGCACAGCTTGGCGTGTCTCTGTGCCCCTCCCTCTGGAGAAGCCTCGCCTGCATCGAAGGGCACGTGGGCCGGCGGTGCCGTAACTTGCTCCACCCAGACCTGCCGATGGACATTTATATCACGTCTGCTTTTTTGGCCACTGAAACAAGCAGCCCAGGTGCCTTTGGGACTGTATCTTTGCCCACCTTCTGATTGTTTTCTGGACAAATCCCCGAGGAAGACACCAGGTCACAGAGCACACTTGTGTAACATTGTGAAACCTACAAGGGTCGGTGGAGATTTGGCATTTTATCCCTAAGGGACTCACAGCCTCTGTGGGGTGAAGGTCGGAGGCACAAGCCACACTTACCAGACCGCTGGCCAGCTCACTCCCCAGCAGCCGCTAACCCTGTCTAACCCCTGCTGGGCTCCTCTTTCCTTTCCTGTAATCCCAGCTACTCCTCCAGGTGGTGAGAGCACCTGAGCTGTGGGGCTGGCACCAGGAGGCTGTGCTGCTGTTGTCAGGCACCGGGCTGTTTCTCCATGGAGGAGACGGCCTCTCTGGACAGCCGCCTCCCCTTCTGGTGTCCGGACGCAGTGTTGTCACGCCCAGACTTTGCCTCCTGGTCTGTGTGCTCCGGGGAGGGTGCTGGGGAGAGCACTGCCATGTTCATTACCAACTGTTCAGCGGGGACCCCAGATACTGCCTGGTCCCCGTGTCCATGAGCAAAGCTCCCCCGGGGAAGCCCCAGAGACAACATTGGGGCCTCGTTCGTGCTAACTCCCAGGAGGGAGGTCAGGTCAGATGGCAGGAGGCCCCGTGGATGCTTCTATGTTTTGACCTCAAACCCCCTCCCACGGCCTCGAAGGTGAGCCTGCCCTGAGGGCTGGACTTGGGGATCATGCCAAACAGCAGGATCAGCTCTCCGTGCTGAGGATGTGTTCACGCCTTATGCAAGAGAACACGGTCTCTGGTCCAGACAGCACGTGAGCCGGGGCATCCTGGGACCTTCTAGAAAGACAGCGAGGTCTGTGGTAACCTGGGGTCTGGCCCATGCTCAGCCTGGGGTGGCTGCAGTTCCAGTTACTCAGGAAGGCTGGAGGGAAACAGGAACTCCCTCTGCAGCTCTGTCCCCAAATTTCCCTGTGCTCGGTGGGGCACAGCTGCGATTGCTTCGACTTCCCAAACACTAACAAGGATATCCCCTGGAACGGGTCTGCCAGGGACACCATCATGGATGGTGAACACCCAGGGGACGCCAGCCCCGGGGGCAGGAGGCTGTGTTGTCCGTGGGCGCCCCCAGGAAACGCAGCCCCAAGCCCAAGTGCTGCTGCCTTTGGGCCCCCAGGCGGGCGCTGCTGAGGTGAGCACTGGTCCCCTCTCCAGCCCAGGGTGGGGGTGAAGGCCCCGGAGCTGGCTCAGCCCACAGGCAACAGCAGGGCCGCCATGTACGCCTGGATCCCGTGGAGTCATCACCCCCCACTGCAGCCCCTAGGTGCCTCCTGGGCAGGCATCTCGGGAACCTTGGGAGTAGGGGACCAAGGAGGCCAGAGGGTCCCCATGAGTCTCCTGGGGCCCCATCAAGGACCCTGGCCTTAGCTAGAGGGAGGGATGGGGGCAGCAGGCAAGAAGAATGGGCACACAGGCCAGACGCACACAGGCTCCGAGAGGGTCAAGGCAGGGCCCATGTTAAAACCATCCTCTCCTCTCAGAGCCCAGCATATGGTGGGGCCCAGGGGTTGAACCCGGGCTGGACACACCAACCTCAGCCTCGGCCCTTCTCCCCAACTATGATGAATTACTGACACTCGGCCCTTACATACAGCCGGGGCCTCGCAGTGCCAGGCTGGGTTGCGGAGGCCTGGATGCCCCACTCATCCAAGCAGCTGATTCCGGCTGCTCAGGGCCTGCTGGCAATGCTCTCTGTTCCATCGCTCCAGGAAATGGAAATGTTCCTAAAACTTTCATGTCACAGCTGCTTTTACTTTGTAAGTTCATGCTTAAAATAGCACCAGCGGCCTCTGTTTCACCTTTTCCGAGGTTGGAAGCGGTTTGCTCTCAGCTCCATGAGAAGACAGCGGGGGAAACGCGGCAAGGAGCAAAGCTTGGCCAGAAAGCATCTCTTCTTTTTATGTAACGCTGGACTGTGAAGCTTATATTTTAAAAGTTAAGTAAATACTGGGTTTGTTCCATAAACTTATTTTCTCTTACATGGACTAGGAGGGTCATATGCGAGTAAAATGCAGCAAAAAGACACATGAAGCCCCCGGGAGATAGACTCTTCTCATGGCTCCTTCTGCCCCAGCAGCTGAAGTCAGTGGGGCCGTGTTCCACAAACGGGCTGCTCTCCTGACCTCCTGGCCCCCATCCTCACTGCAGCTTCCGGGGGTCACACTGACATTGTGCATCCCTTCACAGACAGGGAAACTGAGGCTGGCAGGTGCCGCTGTTCACCCACAGTCGTGCCGCTAGCAAGGGTTGGGGCGGAGGGGCCAGGGCTGGAGGCTCCTACCCAGCCCCACAGGTCAGAGCTGCATCCATTGCAGAAATGCTTAGAAGTCGCCATGGCCCGCTGAGGGGCAGCCAAGCCCCCAGACCTCCCTGAAAGGGGAGAGTGGAAGGTTTTCCCATGGACCTGCGCAGAGCCAGGCTGTCCTGGGCGCTCCCAAATCTCCTCAGCCTCCTCTGGAGCTCGCTTTCCTGAGCACAGTGTCCTGGGACTCTGCCTTCTCTGTCCACAGAGCACGAGTAGACAGGGCCGCATCTGGCTTTGGGGGTCCCGGAGAGCTCCCTGGTGCCCCACACCCTGGCTGCACCCTGACCCAGCCGGCCCCAGGAGTGGACTCGGCTCTGCAGGTACCAGTGGCGGTGGTGACGACAGCCCCTCACTGTGCTGGTCATAAGCAGCTGGACACCAAGGAGTCACACCAGGCCAGCTGGGATCAGTGCCTTCTGGGGACCCAGTTCAGAGCAGGACACACCACACTCTGCCAGCTGGGGCAGCCACAGAGGCCACTTCCCCTCCACTCAACATGTGTGGTTTGGTGGAGGCCATAGCTGAGAAGGGTCATAACCTCTAAGAGTTGATTTGACCAACCGTGCGGCCAAGCGCTCACTCTTCTCCCTCTTGAGTCCCGGCTGCCAAAGGAGGCCTTGGACCAGGAGCTCGTGAGCCCCCCATGAGTCTGTTGAGGGTGCATTGCTGGGAGCTCGTGAGCCCCCCATGAGTCTGTTGAGGGTGCATTGCTGGGAGCTCGTGAGCCCCCGTGGGTCTGTTGAGGGTGCATTGCTGGAGCCTGAGGATGTGGAGAGGTGGCCCATGGACCAGGATGGGAGCGTTGCTTGGGAGCTCTGCTGACAGGCAGAGCCATGCGGATCGACATTACAGCGACCAGGCTTGGCCCTGTTGGCTGGAAGGACCCTCATTCCTGGAGAAGTCTGTCCTTGGAAAGGGAGGACCCTTGAGCCCCTGCCCAGTCTGGAACAAGTACAAGGGGCTGGCTGGGGGCTGCCAGGAGTTGGTCTGGTGGGCCTGGCCAGCCCATACCCAGGCCTCAGCATGAGAGTCACCCACCTCGCACCCCTGGGCCAGCTCTGAGGCAGCACCCTGGCTCTGCCAGACTTCCTAGGAGGAGGGGCTGCAGGAACTGAATGTTCCTGAGCTGGTTCTCAGAGGCACCCATTAGCCCATCTCATGCAGGGCTAATGGGATTCTGCCCTACGAGAAGAAGTCACCTCCCGGCTGACCACTAGCCTCTGCGGAGCCTGCCTGGCTGAGGGCCACCACAGGGGGCTGCAGACCCCATGACTCCGGGGGAGAAGGGAGGCCTTCCCAGCCACAGTGCAGCCCTCCCATCTGCCCAGCACCTTCAGAGCAGCCTGCAGAGCCCAGGCGCCCAGGTGCCACCCTCATCTACTTAGATGTGGGGTGCTGAGCACACAGAATGTGGGGACCCTCCCTGCCCCTAAGAGGCTGCGTAGCAGCTGAGAGGACCCCAGGTCTGGGAGGGGATGGGTGATGCCCACAGAGCTGATCTCCTGCTGGTCCCGCCACCCTGTCCCCTCTGCTGTGATCCTGGAGGCTGAGCCCAGGCACACCAGCCTGCTGACTTCTAGCTGGGGTCAGCCCACCGGAGGGCCCTGATCATGGCTGGGTACTTCTTCCTGGCTGTCCCTGTCCTGGGCTGTCCTGACCCTCTCAGGCCCTCCTCAGACCCTCTTCCACACCAGGCCATCCCTGGGCTCTGCTCGGCCACCTCGCCCCTGGCCGTGCTCCTGCCCCTTGTGGGCCCCTGGTGCTTTCGCCTGCACCAAGGGTGATGTCCTCCAGCAAAGGCTCTTGAAGGACCCTAGTGGAGCTCTTCTGGGCCGACAGACACACCCACTATGCCCCCAAATCGGCACAAGCATGGTGCATCCACCGAGCAGGTTTTCTCCCTCAACTCAGATTCCACTCTTAGGAAGCTTTTGCCCCCAGCCCCGTTTCATGGGCCTAACTAACATCATAAGCATTTAACATCACCCGTGGCCAAAAACCGTCACATCCTTTCTCACTAGATGGCTGCTGCCCACACCCTACCTCCCACCTTCACTGATTTTGTTCAGAAAACCAGTTGCCAGGTCACACCGTCACATGAACGAGTGGTTGAAGTCTTTGTCTCTGCTCCCAGCTTGCACAACAAGCCCCAGGGTGTGAAGGATCTGAGGCTGAGATGAGGAAACAGGCCCTCCAGTGCACCAGCCTGGCGGCTGGGACCTCCCTGACAGAGCACGTCAGGGTGGGTGCCGACTTGAAGGAGCTGCAAGGGAGCCGGAGACCTGTGGCTGCACCCACAGCAGACTGGCCCCGGGGGCCCAGGGCCACGGTGGCTACGGGCAGGGCTGGGCCAGGCCTCCGTGATGAAGTCAGACCCTCTCGGTTCTCTCTGTCTTCTCTCCATGTGGGTCTTTAGTCCCTCTCTGTCCCTGTTCTGAGACTCCAGCTTTCTCGAGCACCGCTCGCCTGTTCCTGTCTCTTTCTGTTGCTTCTCTGCTTATAGTCACATCTTTCCTACTGCAGACAGCTGCCTCCATGCCACAAGGGCCTCCAGCATGATGAACTGTCGCCACAGGTCCCTGTCCCAGACGACTGAAGTCCGTCCTTCACAGCAGCTGGGGCAGTGGAGCCCAGGCGACCCCAGGGGCACCCTGGATCACACACAGCCTAGGGACCAGTGCAGCCCCAGAGGAGCCAGCAAAGGTGGGGACAAGGTGCCGAGGAGAGGGATCCAGCAGACAGGATGATTCTGTCTGGGCTCAAGGGGAAGCCAAGGGAAGAGGGGAGCCTGGTGTGCCTAGAACGAAGCCGAGCTGCCTCCCTCCCTCCTGCCTGCGGGCAGCCCCTCCAGAAAGCAGTGGAAGGGGTGCTGTTCAGGACAGCAGCCCATACAAAGAGGTGGGAAGCATCACAAACCCTGCTGGGCACTCACGGCCGAGACTGTGGGAGGCACCCGTTGGACTCTTGGAATGGAGAACAGAAGAGATGAGGGCTGGGTCTGGTCTCTCCCCAGGGCCAGCAGGAGGACTGAGCCCTTATCTGCACCAAGGAATCACCTTCTCTCCTCTGGCCCAGGAGGACAGAGGCTCAGAAGCTTCCCTGGAGACTGTGCTCTGTGGGCAAGATGAGGAAACAGGTCCCAGCAGTCTGGCTGAGGAAACACTGAGGGTCAGCTGAGACCAGGACCTTCGACTTTGTCTACACTGGGGGTGTGTGTTTAGAAGTGGAGCAAACTGCATATTCCTACAAGTTTAGACTCTGAGCTCCAGGAAGACCACAGTCTACCCAAAGCCACCCCTGCTATTTGTTCCCCAAATCTGCCCAGGCAGAGATCGGAGCCTGCCTGGAGCTCTCTGGATGTGTGCCTCCCTTGCCCTTGTCAAGGTGCTGCTGGTCTTGGGTGTTCAGTGGAGAAAGGACACTGGAAGCCCCAGAGTCACCTGCAGACCAAGGCTGGGAGCAAGCTGGAAGAGGAATGCCTTCCTGGGGCAGGCAAGAACCTCAGAGCCTGGAGCGGCCACAGAGAAAGAAGTTCACCCAAAGCGAGCTGGGCAGGTGCCCAGCAATGGGGTCAGAAGGCCGGTTCTTCGTTTTCCCTGAAATACCAAGGACTCATTCCCGGTTTGTTTCCTGGGCTTTGGCTGGAAAAGGCAGAATCTGCAACTTCTAAGCAGGCTTTGAGTTCTGAATGAATCTTTTAATTAACACAACTGTTCTACTAATTGATCCTAGACTCATTTTAAAGTTGAAAGGTGGAGATACCAGCTGCTGAGTGGGTAATTCTACATCTGCAACTTTGCTATTAAATTTTGGGCAGATTAATCCTGCCAGCCCCAGTTAGCATTGGCAGAAGGAAACTGGATGAGTGGGGCAAAGCAAAAAGCAAAAGCAGCCATGCGGGGAGGTGCTGAGAGGGGAGGGCTGAGCCTTACAGAGTAAGATGGGCTTTTCATTTGTAAAGAATTGCTCGAAATCTCTTATCCTCAAGTTACATCATTATCACGTACATGATGATAGTCCATATTGCAAAGCAAATATTGTAATTGATTCACATTTCAAAAAATAAAACAGTTTAACTAAATGTACTTGTGGTTTGAAAAAAAAGTCACCATGTCTTTTTCATTCTTGGGCATACCTTGATTTATCTTTAAATAGCATGAAAATCTTCATTTCAAACGTGTTAATGTGATTGCCTGCCTGAAAAATGTAAGAGAATGTCTATAAATCATGAAAGAGAGAAAACCGGAAGTGATAGTTTTCAAATATTAAATATATGTCTAGATTAGTAACATTTCTATTTATAAACCTCAACCAGTTTGAATTCATGGTAGACAACAATCCCATTCCCAATGAAACACAAAAGGTTAACAAACCCAGAAAAAAATTTAAGAAGTGTAGAGATGACTTATTTAAAAAAATAAAATAAGGCTGGGCGCAGTTGCTCATGTCTGTAATCCCAGCACTTTGGGAGGCCGAGGCAGGCCGCTCACGAAGTCAGGAGATCTAGACCATCCTGGCTAACACGGTGAAACCCTGTCTCTACTAAAAAATACAAAAAATTAGTTGGGTGCAGTGGCATATGCCTCTAATCCCAGCTACTTGGGAGGCTGAGGCAGGAGAATTGCTTGAACCCAGGAGGCGGAGGTTGCAGTGAGCCAGGATCACATCACTGTACTCCAGCCTGGGCTACAGGGCGAGACTCCGTCTCAAAAAAAAAAAAGGTAAAGGAAATAACACGGCTGATGGTGAGTTATTTACTCACATCCACCAAAGGAAAAATGTAGCCGGTTGACAAAATCAAGTCATTGAGAAATAAACTTTAATAGACAAAAATATGTGGTATATATACAGTGAGATTCACTTGATTTTTTTTTTTGAGATGGAGTCTCACTTTGTCTACCAAGCTGCCAAGCTGCAGTGCAGTGGTACCTCCCGAGTAGCTGGGATTACAGGCATGCACCACCATGCCTAACTAATTTTTGTATTTTTAGTACAGACAGAGTTTCACCATGTTGGCGAGGCTGGTCTCAAACTCCTGACCTCAGGTGATCCACCTGCCTCAGCCTCCCAAAGTGCTGGGATTACAGGCGTGGGCCACCGCGCCTGGCTGACATTCACTTTTGACCAGACCACTATTCAAAATAATACAAACGTGTAGTAGAGTAGTATCTCCTCATGAAAACATTTCCGTGGAGTGGAGTCATTTATTCACGTTTGCTTGCTCACTCATCTTCCCTTCACTGCCAGTTAGGCCTGCAGCCTTCGTGAGTCCCATAGCCCAGAGGAAAGGAGGCGAAGCTCCTGAAGTCACTAGTGAAAGGCTGACATTCCCGTGGGTGTCTTCCTTTTAAAACAACGTAAGATGCTTTCAAAGTCTTCTGAATATTTGAGCAATGGACAATAGAGATGAATCTTTATGAAGCTTAATTATTAAATACAGAGTTGCAAAATAGAAGTGACGGCTGAGTAGAGAACCTCTGAAAAGTGATCCCCTGCACTAGCAATGTTGATCATGGGAGCCGGATGGCCTTCCCTTAAAACTTTTTGTTTGTTTGTTTGTTTGTTTGTTTGAGACGGAGTCTCGCTCTGTTGCCCAGGCTGGAGTGCAGAGGCACGATATCGGCTCACTGCAAGCTCCGCCTCCCGGGGTTGAAGTGATTCTCCTGCCTCAGCCTCCCGAGTAGCTGGGATCACAGACGTGTGTCACCACGCCTGGCTAATTTTTGTAGTTTTAGTAGAGACAGGGTTTCTCCATGTTGGTCAGGCTGATCTGGAACTCCTGACCTCAGGTGATCCACCGCCTCAGTCTCCCAAAGTGCTGGGATTACAGGCGTGAGCCCCTGTGCCTGGCCCTTTCCTAAGACTTGGTCATCAGAAGAAAATCTTGTCTGACCCTTGAAACAGGCTGAAAGAATGCCAGAAGCTCTGACAACTTCAAAGAGCACTGCCAAGACAGACACAGATTTTCCTTGTCTATTTTTGCTGATGTTTTGCTCACGGTTTGGGCTATTTGTCCTTTTGGCCACAAGGTTTAGCCCCTCACCGGGGCATGTCCTGGCAGGGGCTGCATTGCCCCAGCGGGGAGTCTACCACAGAGAGCGCACTGGCGTCCCTCTGGCTTACCCTCCTGACTCACGGTACCCACGTACATTTCGTGCCAATAATCTGGTCCTGTCAACCACCTGTCCCAGCCAAAAAAGAGGGACTCACTGCTTTACCGAAAAGAACAGGCGCCCTGTTCCCTCACCTGTATCTGACTGGAGAGGCAAACCTATGGCTTTTGCCATGAGGAATCCGAAATCACAATTTCTTTTCCTTCAAAGTCAGGTGGAATGACAACAGTGACCCCCCGCCCCCGGGGCCATGGGAAGTGTCAGGATCACACAGGCTGAGTGTGTCTGGCTGGGGACACCCAGGTTCAAAGCGGGGCTGGGCAGGGTTGGCCTCAAACCTGTCGGGGGCAAAGATGGCCATTGATTTTATGGTGTTAATCAAGAACCAACCAAAAGGAAGAGCTCTGGGGGTCCTATGAAGGCAGCGAGGGAACCCTGCAGAAACCGAGGGTCCAGTCTGCTGCTGGTGCCTCCCAGGGGCTTCCCTTTCTCACTGTCGGGACTTTTGAAACATGCGTAGATGTGTACAGAGCCCCTGACTAGTGATTTGCTTCCAGGGAAGATCATATTTCATTTGCCGGAGCAGGGAGGCAGGACGCGAGCTGCCTTTGCTCTTGCCCTGTGTGCAGGGCTGCTCCTCGGCTGGGAACCTGGGGGTCCCTTCGTCCACATGCGAGGCTGCTGTGTGCAGGTCCTGCTCCAGGCTCCTCCCCCAAGATGCTCCGTTTCTGCAGGTTCTAGGATGACAATGAAACAAATGTGTCCAATCTGCACAGGAACCAGAGAAGCAGCTGCAGACCTTGCTATTGTGTTTCCAGTTGTGTGTTCCTTGGAGTGATTTCTCTAAAGAATGAGATGTGCGGGTCTGAATGCAGCTGTTTTCTGAGATATTGCCCAACAATCCCTTATACGAAATCTTGGGACCAGATGTAATTCAGAATTCAGTTTTTCTTCCCTTTGGATTTTAGGAAGAGGGTAGCTTGCATATCCCACCTGTTACGCAGCCCCAGCAGCGCGTATGTCTGCACGTTTCGATGTTTCCAAAGCGGCACACGTGGACAACCACATTCAGTGCAGGCGCAAAGACATAATTTTTCCTTACTTCAGGTTATGTCAACAAATAAAATAACTTTTGTGTTGAGGATTTTGATTTACATTATTATATGTAAGAATTGTAGATGTAATCATTTCTTTTTTCAAATTTATTTTATTTTATTTTTGAGACAGAGTCTTGCTCTGTTGCCCAGGCTGGAGTGCAATGGTGCCATCTTGGCTCACCACAACCTCTGCACCACCCCGCCCACCCCCCACCCCAGGTTCAAGCAATTCTCCTGCCTCAGCCTCCTGAGCAGCTGGGATTACAGGCATGTGCCACCACGCCCAGCTAATTTTGTATTTTTAGCAGAGATGGGGTTTCTCCATGTTGGTCAGGCTGGTCTCGAACTCCCGACCTCAGGTGATCCACCTGCCTCGGCCTCCCAAAGTGCTGGGATTACAGGCGTGAGCCACCATGCCCGGCCCTCAAATGTTTAAGATAAACTTTTCAGAGACATGGTTTTCATATGATCAAATGCACCTGTGTTAAGTGGACATTCCATGAATTCTGACAAATGTATACACCCATGTCGCAGTCACTGCAATCAAGAAACAGGATAT
The DNA here is from genome assembly GCF_028885655.2 of Pongo abelii. NCBI lineage: Eukaryota > Metazoa > Chordata > Mammalia > Primates > Hominidae > Pongo > Pongo abelii. The sequence continues at coordinate 139,727,014 of NC_071993.2, forward strand.
TTTCTTCCCTCATGCTCTTTGCTCCTTCCCTGACCCGGCCTGCCAATGGCTGATGCACCTCGTGTCTCTAGAGCAGCCAGCCTGTTTGGCACCAGGGACTGGTTTTGTGCGAAACAATTTCTCCCCAGGGGAAAGTGGGGTTGGTTGCAGGATGATCCAAGTGTATTACATTTATTATACCCTTTATTTCCATTATTATTGCACTGTAATATATAATGAAATAATTCTACAACTCACCATCACGTAGAATTAGTGTGAACCCTGAACTTGTTTTCCTGCAACTAGACCGTCTCATCTGGGGTGATGGGAGACAGCGACAGATCATCAGGCCTTAGATTCTCATAAGGAGCATGCAGCCTAGATCCCTCACATGCGCAGTTCACAATAGTCTTCGAACTCCTGTGAGAATCTAATGCCGCCGCTGATAGGACAAGAGGAGGAGCTCAGATGGGAATGTTCACCTGCTGAGTGGTTGTCTCTGTCAACCACAATTCTTTTCTTCTCTCCATTCTTTTGATGAACATTGGAGAAAAAAAAGTGTAGCTCTTGGTGTACCTTTTTATTTTATTAATGGTGTTTATCTTTTTTTTGAGACGGAGTCTTGCTCTTGTCACCCAGGCTGGAGTGCAACGGCGCAATCTTGGCTCACTGCAACCTCTGCCTCCCGGGTTCAAGAGATTCTCCTGCCTCAGCCTCCCGAGTAGCTGGGATTACAGGCATCTGCCACCATGCCCAGCTAATTTTGTATTTTTAGTAGGGACGAGGTTTCTCCATGTTGGCCAGGCTGGTCTCAAACTCCTGACCTCAGGTGATCCACCTGCCTCGGCCTCCCAAAGTGCTGGGATTACAGGTGTGAGCCACCATGGCTGGCCTATTCATGGTGTTTTTCAAAGAGTACAGTTTTAAAATTTTGATGAAGTGCACTTTATTCATTTTTTCTTTTATGGTTAGTGTTTTCTGATGTCTTTTCTAACAAATCTTTGCCTGCCCAAAAGTCTCAAAAATATTCTCACGTTTCTAGATTTTTAGCTTTAGCTTTTGTGTTTGGGACTATGATTCATTTTTAGTTAATTTTATTTTTGGGGGGGCAAAGTCCATGTTGCCCAAGCTGGTCTGGAACCACCACACCCAGCTAATTTTTGTGAATTGAGGGTACGTCAAGGTTCACTTTGTTCCACATGGATATACAGTGACCCCAGCACCATTTGTTAAGACTGCTCTTTTCCCACTAAATTGAAACCTTTGTTGAAATCAGTTTGGTCTGCTTTTGGCTTCTCTATTCTGTTCCATTGATCTGCGTGTGTGCCTACCATTGTGCCAGCACAAACCATCTCAACTGCAGCTGTATAAGTCCTGAAATCAGGTAGTTTATCTCATCTTTGTTCTTTTTAAAAACTCTTTTAGCTATTCTAGGACCTTTTCATTTCCATCTACATTTTAGAATTAACCTGTCATTTCTAAAGAAAAAGAAGGAGGAGGAGGAGGAGGAGGAGGAAGCTGAGATTATGTTAAACCCATAGATCAATTGAGAAAAACTGACATCTTAACGTCACCGAATCTTTCAATCAGTGAACACGGTTTATCTCCATTTACTTAGATACTTAAGTTTTAACCTGCCATGTTCTGTAGATTTTGTAAAAGTCTCGTATATCTTATCTTATACTTATTCCTAGATATTTTAAATTTTATGCCATTATACATGAAAATTATTTAAAACTTTATTTTCCAATGTTCATTTCTAATATATAACAATACATTTTTAAAAATATTGATTTGTACTCCATGACCTTGTTAAATTCACTTATCCAGTAGTATGTATGTTTTGCAGGTCTCTTAGGATAGTCTATGCATATCATCCTGTTGCTGAAAACAAAGGCAGTTTTTTTTCCTTTCCAATCTGTATGACTTTTATTTCTTTCTCTTATTTTATTGTACAGACTGGGACCTTAGTACAATGTCAAGTAGAATACAAGGGGTGACAGCAGACATCCTTGCCTGGTTCATAACCTTGGGGGCAAGTGTTCAATCTTTCAGCACTAATCGTGTTATCTGTAATTTTTCAATAGATGCATTTCATCAGATTTAGGAAGTCCTCTTTATTTTTAGTTCATGAAGAGTGTTTATCATAAGAGGATATTGAATTTTGTCAAGTGTCCTTCTATATCTATTGACCTGATCATTTTTTTCTTAAGCTATTAATACAACGTATTAAATTGATTTTTGGATCTCAATCCAATCTTATCTTTCTTGGATAAAACCTATTTGGGCATGAGGTATTATTCTTTTTGCATATTGACAAGATTTACCAATATTTTCCTGAGGATTTTGGCGATAGTGTTCACGAGGAATATTGGTGTTTACATTTCTTGTATTGTCTTTGTCTAATTTTGGGATTAGAGAAATCTTAACTTCACTGACTGAATGGGAAATAGTCCACCCCTCCCCCAAGTCTCTGGAAGGGTTTGTCTAGAACTGTTACTATTTATTCCTCAAACGTTTGACAGAATTCACCAGTGGAGCCATCTGGGCCTAAAATTTTCCCTGTGAGAAGATTTTAAATCAGATTCAAAATTTTTAATAGATAGAGTGCTATTCAGAGCAGCTATTTCTTCTTGAATGAGTTTCTGCAGTTTGTGTCTTTCAGGAAATTGGTCCATCTCATCTGAATTGTTGGTATGTCAACACAAAGTTGTTTATTCTCTTACTACCTTTTAAAGTGTGTAGGGTCTGTAGTAATGTCTCCTTTCTCATTCCTTACACATATTAGTAACTTATGTCTCTGTTTAGGCCTTTCTGCATCATCCTCATTATTCTAGACATTGGTTTGGTTCATCAATTTAATTTTTTTTTTTTTTTTGGAGACAGGGTCTCACTTTGTGGCCCAGGCTGGAGTGCAGTGGCACATTCATGGCTCACTGCAGCCTCTACCTCCCAGACTCAGGTGATCCTCCCACCTCAGCCTCCTGAGTAGCTGGGTTTACAAGTTCATGCCACCATGCCTAATTTTTGTATTTTTTGTAGAGACAGAGTTTCGTCATGTTGCTCAGGCTAGTGTCAAACTCCTGGGCTTAAGTGATCTGCCTGCCTGACCTTCCAAAGTGCTAGGATTCTAGGCTTAAGCCACTGCATCTGGCCTGGTTTTTAAATTTTATTGATTATTTTAAATAACCAGATTTTAGGTTTTATTTCCTGTCTTGTTTGCTTCCTATTTCATTGATTATACTCTTGACTTTATTATTTCCTCTTTTATACTGAATTTGGGTTTAATTTGCTTTATTTTTATAGCTTATTAATTTGGAACTGTAGGACATTTATTTTACACTTTTTCTTCTTCTCTAAAATAAGCCTTTAAAGCTATATATCTTCCTCTAAGCATTGCTTTACCTGCATCTTACACATTTTGTGTTTTCATGCTCTTTATTTGTACCCTTTAAAACATTTTAATTCTTGGAAACTATACTGAGAAAAGAATCCTAAGAACTGAAAATGCTTAAGTACAAAGATGTTCATCCTGCCATTTCTCTAATCATGCAGCATTGAAAACAACCTTAACTTACAACAATACGGTGTTATCAGTTAAGTAAACCACTGTGTCTATCAGCTGACTATTACATAGGCATTAAAAACATTTAGAGTTTTCAGCTGAATGAGAAAGGATGTATGTTCTAATGTTGGCTTTTTAAAAAAAGGCATCACAGTTGTGTATATGGAATCCTCCGAGCGCTCACTATAGAGCTAAGCATAAACAAAACTCCACAGAAATATTATCAAAATAGTGACTATGGAATGATCAGAGTGCTCACTATAGAGCTAAGCATAAACAAAACTCCACAGAAATAGTATCAAAATAGTGACAGTGCTTGGTATATTTGGAGTGAAATTGTGAGTGAACATTCTTCCTTGAATATTCTGTATCCTGCTCTGTAGTTGTAAAATGTTGAGCAGATGACTTCTACAAGGAAAAGTTTAAAGGCTCATCATGCTACGATGAGCATGTGACTTTTACAAGGAAACGTGCAGGAGGCTGGCATGATGTCATGTGATCTGAATTACCCTGCACCTGCTTCGAGCCTGCTCCTGCTGCTGGAATGCCAGCTTCTTGAGGACAATGTCTTTTTCTGTTTTGTTTTGTTTTTTTGCCATCTCATCCCTGGTGTCTAGAATAGTGTATAGCACAGAGAATGCATTAAATAAATCGAATGAATGCATGCGTGCATGGAGGTTAAGCCGCACAGTGCTGCCTGGGCCAGCTGGCTTGGGGTCCTGGTTGGGCTCTGTTCTTGGCTAGGTATCCTAGAGGCTGTGTGAGGTTGGTAAACTTAATTCTACAGCCTTGGTTTCCTTACATGTAAAACAGACATACATACCTTATAAGACTGTTGTGAGGATTAGAAATAGGAAATGTAAACCCCACACACACAATTGGTTCCTGAAAAATGGTAACTGTTACTAAGCTGATTCCCCATAATTCATCAGCTCCCTTTCTAGATGAATTCCAGGTGACATCAGAGCTTACTAATGGCAAAATACCTCTGCCTAAAGTGACCAGGTCTAGCCACTCCCAAAGAGAACAGGGCCCTGGATTCCTTTCACTGTGCATCTAGCCAGGCTCTGTCTGCAGACAATTATCTTGAGTGAGTCACTTAACCTCAGTGTTTTTATACGCAATGGAGTAAGTTTGACCCACCTGGCAGGAGCACTGAAGATCGATGATTATTAGATGATAGAAATGCATTTTGTGGCTGTGCAGTGCTAGACACAGACATGCCACAGGGCGCCTTCTGAATGTGCTGTGGACATGCATGAGGGATGCTGGCTGGAAGCCTCTGATAACTATGAATCCATAAGCAAATTGGTTACTCTCTTAAAAGAAGTAACAATGTGATATTTAGTGCTGTCCTTTTTAAAAAGCTCGCAATATATTGTTGTCTAATAAAAGTCTTGGGCCGAATTTCCCTCCTGGGAGACCAAGAGCATTGGGCCAAGTGGCTGACCAGGTTGAAGAGGGTTGGCAGCTGCTGAGGAATTCATCCATGGTAGGAGGAGGAAAATCAGGCAGGCTCTGCTCCCCACCTCCCTCTCTGCTCCTTGCAGACTAGGTGGGCCCAGGATCTCCTGAAGCCAGGTAAGCAGGGCTTTAGGAAACTCATTATTAGTATTACTTTGGCAAAGGAGCAAATACACAGGGCAATATTTCAAGGGTGAAGAAGGGCACACAAGGGAGAGGCATCCTCCCTGTCACCTGGTTTCATGAGTGTGGCTTTTAACACAGGTGACACAAGTGGCCAATGTCTTTCTGAACATAGGAGACCCAGGCCCCAGGCACAGTGACAGGTCTGCCATGCTCATGCAGCAGTCGTCATGCTGATATGATCTAAGGTGAGGCCCCCCCAGCCAGGTCAGCCGGGAGAAAGTGAACACAGGAGGGGCACACCCAGGACCCCAGGGCCCCAGAACTCGGGTGAGCATGAAGGGAGCCAGCAGAGGAGACTGGGGGTGGTCAGCGCAGGTGGGAGGGAAGAGCAGGAATGCCACAGATGCCAGGACTAAGCTCACTTCCAAGAGGGAGCCAGTGGTCAATCGTATTGGAAGGTCAGCTGCAATCAGGCCTGGGGGGCTGGCCCTTGAATTAGGATACCCCATGGTGTGTGGGCATGAGAGGCACAATTCGAGGGCCTGGAAAAGAGTGGTCCATTGGCATGCGGGGCAGCGATGGGCAGACTTTTAGGCCGAGGTTTGCAGCAAGGAGAGCAGAGAGAGGGGAGGAGAATGGAGGGGCATAGGTTGGAGGCTTCCAGAGATCTGAGAGACCGCAGCATGCTTGTGAACTGCCGACGTGACCCAGGAGGGGGTGGCCTTGGGCAGGGACAGGCACCTCATTCCATGTAGCAGCATGGAGGATGTGCAGGACAGACACCAGATGCTGGACGTGTTGACTTAGTGGCGTGAACACAGTCAGAATCCAAATGGAGTCACTGGTATTAAAAACCCTGACATATAGACTGTGGAAGGGTATGAAGGGAGGGTTCTTATGCAGACATGCTTGATAGCAAGAACAATCACAAAAGACTGCAAAAATCACAGCCGCGCACAAAGACCATCACAACTTACACACACAAACATTTCTGGGAGGACATCTGCCCAGTAGCTGCCTGTCCAGCCTCAGACTGGCACCATCCTTCCTGGCGATCCTTGTAGCCAAGGATCATTGATTCAAAACAATGATGTAATCCTCCTGTTTCTTTTGAAAATCTTTGTCTTCCTTTACCTTCCTTGACCCACACGCAATTTACGATGGCACACATATTCTATTGCAATGAATGTTCCCGAGTAAATCTCATTTTCTTTTAGAGAGCCTCTCTCTGTTATTTAGGTTGACAATGGGAAAATCCCAGACTGCAAATCCTTCCTCAACAAAGGGCAAACGTGTCCTCCAGGGAGGGTGGTTGGTGGTTAGAGAAGGGGAAGGCTGCAGTGGCCTCTTGGAGTGGTGGAGTGCATATGTGCAGAGCCAGGAGGCCTAGTGCTCAGCGTGGGTGTGCCTGAGACCTGGGAGATGCCAGGGGCATGGGAATAAGGTGTTGTCTAGTTTTTCCCCCAATTTAGTTTTCTCTAATTTAGGCGCAGGTTCACTGTAAGCAAGTCAGTCAGTCCTGGGGGCCAGCTGGTTGAGTGCTGGGGGGCAGGGAGAGGAGAGGGAGTGGGTGCACAAAGTGACTCTACCTTCAGAGAGAAGCAGAGTAAGGCAGGAAGAAGAGGTGTGCACGTGCGTGGTCGTGTGTGCACGTGTGCATGCGCGTGTGCAGATGTGTGTGTGCGTGCAAGTGCATGCGTGTGCACGTGTTTCTGTGTGGGTGTGCACGTGTGGCGGTGGGGGTGGCTAACGCAGGCATGGGAGCAGCATCAGCTGTAGGTTTCCATGAGGCCCCACGGAAGTGAAACCGAAGGAGAGGAGGTGGTGGGGAGGGCAAGGTGCCTGGATTCGGGCTTGGTGTGGTCATTGGTGATGAGAACATCCAGGCTATGCCCAGGGCGGTGGATGCAGAAGTGGGAGGTCCAGGCCACACCCCCTTGGGTTCTGGAGGCTCTGGTAATGAACACAGAATATAGGAGGCAGGAGAACTGTGAGGGGCTGAACCTGTGGTGGGTGAGGGGTGCATGGGAAAGACGAGGTGGCTGCCTGGAGAAGGGCAGAGGCCAACGTCCAGGCATGGCAGGAGCTGGCTGGTGAGGAGAGGCGGAGGGGGGAGCAGGGAGGGCACAGGGGGTGGGGGATGCTGCCTCAGCGGGGTGTGAGGGCGCAGCCTGCGGGGAGAGGTGAGGAGGCAATGTCCCTTCTCAGAAAGCACGTTCCAGGGATCAGTGACACCCCCACATTTGGTTTCTACTAAGGGTACCCTTGGCATGTGCTGATTTTGTTAAAAAGAAAAATAAGAGACTACATCAGTCAGCTTCGGCTGCTGTAGCGAAATATCACAGGCTGGGAGGCTGAAACAAGACTTTTACTTCTTACAGTTCTGGGGGCTGGAAGTCCAAGATCAAGTTCCAGCAGCGTTGGGTTTCTGGTGCGGGGTTTGTGGCTGGCTCGGGTGAAGCTTCCCACTGTGCACTCACACTGCCGCTTCTTTTGCACATGTAAGGGTGGGGAGAGCACTGAGCTCTTTCTATTAAACACTAACCCTATTGCACGACTTAACATTAAACACCAGCCCTATTGCATGACTTAACATTAACTACCCCCACTAGCCCACCTCCGAATACAGTCACATTGGAGGTTAGGGCTTCAACCCATGAATTTGCGGGGTAGGGTGGGGGGGCGGAATTCAGTCTGTAGCAGGGACATACTGAATAAAGTAGACATTGGTTTATACATCAAATGGATTTTGCTGGAGTCATGCTCAGTGGTGGCTGTAAGGAGGAACCCTAGGGGTGTTAACACAAGCCCGTGATGCCGCCTCAGCACAGGCCTGGGGCCCGAGCCTGCAGCACCAATCCCTCCTGCCCCGCCCTGGCAGCAGGTGTCTTCCTAGAACAGAACAAGCCCCTTTTGATGTCATTGGGCATTGCCTTGGCGGTTTACTCAGAAGCTGCAGGCTAGCCTCGCTAGAGCCCATTGCCAGGCCCTGGCTGCCCCTAAATCTGTGTCCACAAAACCCTCCGGAGTGCCTGCTCCGCATGGTGGCCACTGGCCACACAGGGCTGCTGAGCACTGGAAGCGGCCTTGTGAGCTGCTGCCAGAAGGCAGGTGCCCGTGCAAAGACTTCCTGTTAAGGAATCTCACCGAGGTTGTTAAATACTGGTTACATGTTGAATGATGTATCTAGCTATTGGGTTAAGTAAAACGTATTGTTGATTTTGGCTATTACTTGTTACCTTTAAAAAATGTAGCTACTAGAAGCTTTAAGAAGACAAATGTGGTTCTCCTCCTCCATCTACAGGCATGTCCCTTCAGAGCGGCTGTGTCCCCGCGGCCTCAGACCCAGGGTCCAGCCCGTGCTCTGGCCCCTCCGGCGGCCAGGAGCAGCATCTCTGCCCCGGGGCCCGCGCCGAGCCGGCTGCTCCTCCGTGCTGAGCGCTCCTGGGCCCTCACCAGCCCCTCTCCCCTCGAGCCCCCTTCGTCCCTGCGAGGGTTCCCTGCACGCCCCGCGCTGAGACCCAGCCTGGCCCGGGCCGGAGCCCTCCGCGACGTCAGGGTGCGCCCGGCCTGACGCCGCCTCCCCTCCGTCTTCCCAGGGCCGCAGCCGCTCCTCGTGAGTGAAGTCGCGACTAGGGAGCCGGGTGGACGCGCCGGGAAGCTGCACAATCCACGCTCCGTCTGCGCGGAGAGCCGGGCGCGCGTGGCCCGGCCCCTGCAGGCGCGAGTGCCGCCGCCCTGGTGGGCTCCCCTCTCCGGCACGCCCGGCACGCGGCTGGACGACTGCGGCCGCGCGGGGGCGGGAGGGTCCGCTAGGAGCCGCAAGAGAGCGCACCCCCCCGGCGCCCGGAACGCACGGCCCCTTTAAGAGGTGCCGCCGGAGCAGGGCCGTGACATCATAGAAGTGCGAAGGGCGGAGTCTGTGCGCAGCCGCGGCGCGGGGGGCGGGGCAGGGGCGCGGCGTTCTTGCGGGCCTGACAGACAGGCGCGCGGTCGAGGAGCGGCCAGTACTAGGCCGCCGGACGCAGAAGCACCCCGCGTAGGCCCCGCCCCGACAGGAGGCCCCGCCCCGGGGCTGGCCCCGCCTCCACGGGAGCCCCAAGTCACGCACAGACCGCGCCCCCTTCAGGCCCCGCCCCACTCTGTTCAGACCTAGGCCCAGCTCAGACCCCGCCCCTCAAGGCCCCGCCCCCAGCAGGGCCCCTCCCCGGGCCCTGCTCCTCCCCGCGCGGGCCCCGCCCCAGGCCCGGCTCCACCCCGCACAGGCCACTCCCCGGGTCAGGCTCCGCCCCTCGCAGGCCCCACCGCGAGTCAGGCTCCGCCCCGCGCAGGCCCCGCCCCGGGTTCGGCTCCGCGGGGCGGGACTTGCTCTCAGCCTGAGTCGGCGGCGGCTGCGGGAACTTTCCCAGCGGATCTAATGGCTGCGCGCGGGCCGCTGTGAGGCGCGGCGGCGAGCGACGGGCGCGGGGCCGCGGAGCAGCGAGCGAGCGAGCTAGCGAGCGCGAGGCCGGAGCCCCGGCAAGGCCCGGCCGACCCGCCGAGCCCGCGATGCGCCCCGGGGCCGCCCCCCGGCGCAGCTGACGCCCCGCGGCCCCGCGAAGACCCCGGCCGGCCGGTCCCGGAGGAAGCGGCCGCCGCCGCCGCCGCCCAGCCCAGCGCCCGCGCCGCCCGGGCACCATGGCGGGGAAGGTGGCCGCTCCGGGCACCGCGGTGCTGCTGGTCACGGCCAACGTGGGCTCGCTCTTCGACGACGTAAGTGCCCCGCGCCGGCGGCAGGCCCGGAGCCCGGGACCCCCGACCCTGACCCCGGGGCCCCGAACTGCAAGCCCTGGACCCTGGACCTTGAACCTCCAGACCCAGAGGCCCCAGACTCTGATCCCTGTACCCGGGACCCCAGACTCCTGTCCTGATTCCCAAGTCTGGGAGCCCAGACCCCTGTCTTGATCCCCAAGCCTGAGACCTGAAGACCTGGGCCCTGAATCCCCTAACCCCATCCTCCAGACTCCAGCAGCTGATCCTTGACCCTGGGACCCTGCCTCTGAACTCCTGTCTCCGAATCCTGACCTCGAAACTCCAATATTAAAACCCTGTCAGAACCCCTTTTAACAGTCCCCGGAACCCAAACCCCAGAAACCGGGTCTGTGCGCACCAAACCCAGCCCCAGCCCTGATTTCCGAATCCTCAGTACCCTGGCCCTGGAATGCCCATCCCCAACCCTGGCCCTGAACCCCAGATCCATGGTCACTGGAACCACAAATCCTGACTGCAGAACCCTGGTTACAGAACCAGCTCTCAGACGTCTGTCTCTGGTCCCTGAGCCCTGGACCCCAAACCCTGAAACATAACCACAGACCCTAACCCAGGAACTTCTGACACTGGGCCTGTGGCCCCAACCTCCTGTCCCTGTTCCCCAATCACTGAATTCTAGCCCTAGAATCCCAGCCTTCATACTGTGGTCCTTTGCCTCTAAAGCCAATCTAGCCTGACTCTGAACCCTGAATTTCAACCTCAGGCCCCAGCTTATGTCCCTGAACCCCTGTCCTTGACCCCTGAACCTGGAACCCTGGTTTCAGAATCAGGCTCCAAACCCAATTCTGGACCCTGCCCCTAACTCTGGTTCCTAGATCCCATCTTTGGCCCCTTCCTCCAACAAGCTCCTGCCCCTGAACCCTGAATCCTGAATCCTGGTCTTAAAGCCTGGGCCTTGAGCCTGCGGAATTCCCAAACCCTAACCCTTGACTCCCACCCCTGGCCCCTGTCCTCTGAGCCTAGGCCCTCCACTCTGGCTGTCAGCCCCAGCTCCTGTATGCCTGGGTGCCGGCCTCACTGTCTGTCTGTCCCTGCAGGGCCAGAGGGTAGGGTGCCCTCATTTAACCCTGCCACTTAGTATCTCTTTAGTTCTTAAATAAGGGAAGTCTGTTGAAAGCACTGTAGGACTTTATATTTGTTGTTTATTGAAGAAAAAGATGCTGAGAAGCTCTTCAGGGCCAGAAAGGGGATGCTGACTGCCTATGGCCTTTACCTTCTAGGGCCCCTCCCACCCAAGCCTCAGTCCCACCCAAGATCCTGGGGTGCCCCCGTCTCTGGAGAGACCAGGGAGCTGAGGCCCAGGGCGCACTGGGAGCTCCCCAGAGGCAGGCCAGGCTGACCTAGTTTGGCGTTTCAGCCACGGTGCCACCCTGCTGTTGGTACTCCTGCTGCCAACCCAAATAAAGCAGAGTGCGGCTCCAAGTGGCCCAGATGGAGGCCATGGAGCCACAGACGCTCCCTCCCTCCCTAGGTGAACAGTGGGGCGCCGCACCAGCTTTATGACGGATGTGTGCCACTGATGCACGCGTGGTTTCCATTTCAGGAGGAGGTCTTGTGTCTTTGCTGGCAGCAAGCATGGGTGAAGTGTTTGATGAAGCTCAGTTCATGCACAGGCTAGGTTTGGTTTTTATTAACAAAAGGCGCTGTTTTTCTGTTTTCTTATTTTAACTTCCAGGTGCCCATGTATTATACTGACCTGCTGGGGAGAAACTGCTTTTCCTCACACTTTATTATTGACAACTTCATCTAGGTTTATGTTTGATCATTTTCTACAAAAGTGCCTGGCATGGGTGTGTGTCTGTATATTTGGCGTTCTATTCTAGGCTTTCCAGTAACATGTCACTACAGCATGGTTTTGTTCAGATGATTCAGATCCGTTAGCTGCGGCTTCAAAGCCTCAGAAATGTCAGGAGCATTAAGCATGGTGGGGCATTTTAGTCTCAAAGGGAAACGAGTTTTACTGTGCAGACATTCTTTCCAGTAATCTTTGATTCTGAGTTCTAGCATTTTTGTTGTGTTTCAATTGTATACACGTATTTATCTCTGTTGATATTAAATTGGGTAACTTAATTCACTTTTGTTTAGCAACCTATTCTCTCTGAATTTTCATTTTTCTTAAAGGCTATATGGAATTTTGCATTATGTTTATGTTTAGAAGGAACATTTGTTTAGGTCAACAGTACATAGGTTAATTCTGAAAGGTGCATTGTGATTTCAGGGCTGAGTGGAAACGTATCTGTCCGTGTCTGAAGATTTCTTAATGTGTGCAGCCAGACCCAGCCTCCTTCAGTGGAAACCAGCCAGGCACTCACATTCCCAGGCCCCCTTCCTTGGTTGAGGTTTGGGGTGTGGTACTTGTGGGCCAGAAGCCTGGCCGGTGGAAGGAAATTCATGAGTGAAGGAAGTTTTGGTTCCTTGGTTTGTCCTGGATTTCAGGGGACCTGCTTTGAGATTCCGTTTGCCTTTGTGCAGCCCGTCCCGTGCTGACGAACACACCCTGTAGGCAGTGCTCAGGCTGTGAAGGAATCTTTCTCACTCAGTCTCATCGTGTTGGAAGCCAAGCTTGTCTGTGACCAGTGCCGGAGCCGGTCACAGTTCCGAGGAGGAAGATGTTTGAATCTGAAGCAGATATCCCGGACTGTGACGGACTCTGTTTTCCTTTTGTGCACAAGTGATAGGTGGTTTGCTTTTGCTTTTGCAGTTTTGAAAGTCTTCCCTCATAAGGCCCCTCCTCCTCCCCCTCTTGTTTTTGTTTTAGACAGGGTCTCATTCTGTTGCCCAGACTAGAGTGCTGTAGTGGTGCAATCACAACTCACTGCAGCCTTGACCTCCCTGACTCAGGTGAACCTCAGCGTCCTGAGTAGCTGGGACCACAGGTGCACGCCACCATGCCTGGCTAATTTTTGTAGAGACCAGGCTTCGCCGTGTTGTCCAGGCTGGTCTTGAACTCCTGGGCCCAAGCAATCCGCCTGCCTTAGCTTCCCAAAGTGCTGGGATTACAGGTGTGAGCCACTGTCCCTGGTCCAGAGGTAACCGCTCTCAAAACGCTGTGTGCATAAACTTCAGCTGTGGTTTGTAGCGTCCTGGGATCCACACGGAATCTTGCTCAGCAGCCCCTGTTTGCTCATCACTACTCCATCTTTGTGACCCCAGAGTGGCCGTGCTGCGGGCTGCGGGGCTGTCCCCACTGGGGTTGCGTCTGACCCTGTGCAGACAGTGTTGCGGTAAATGCCTTACAGTGTACCAGTCCCCAAGCCCTTATCCCTCACATTCCTAGAAATTATGGAGGACCCGAAAGAGTTCTTGTTTATGTTGGTTATAACTACCAATATTTCTCATATTGGGAGCTGAAACTGCATGAGAATACGTAGCTCACTGCCCCAGCTGGCAGAGCGATTACATCATCCCACATCACCGGCACCCCCTCAGGTGTTGGCCGTTCTTCCCTAGGAGACAATGAGAACGGAAAGAGGAGTCATTTTGTAGTATTATGGAAATAGTTTTGACCTAGTCAACCTATGAAAAGGCCTCCTCAGCCCAGTTCTCCTTCCCCAAACTGTTATGGGCACCCCTGTCTCTGGCCCGGTGGCTGGGGTGCCTGGGACTTTCCCAGGCTTATACGGACTGCCAGACCGCCCTCGGTGAGCCCGGCAGCTGGTCTTTAATTCCTGGATTGGACTCCTGCTGTCACTACTGGTTTGCTTGGAAAGAGGTGACCAGGGGTCCATATTTAATTGTTTTGCTTTGATGTGGCTGGTTTTTTGACAAGTGAGGTTTCTGGCTTTTGGTTCCTTCCATTTTTATGAGAAGGGTGTTGAGGAGGTGAATTCTTGCCAGCTGTGGCGTCATAACTGCGTCCCACCCTTGCATGGTCAGGCTGCTGTTTGGTCCTGAGAACACAGCCCGCTGGTGGGTATCTGCCTGGCGGCCCTTCCTGCTGCTTGTTCACAGCTAAGTCAGTTCCGAGCCAGTTTGCCTTTTTGCTTAGTCAGCTCCCGGGCAGCCCTGTCCTTCTGCCCAGACCCGGGGTTGCAGAACGGCTGTGAGAGTGGGCTCGGCACGTGCTCGCTGGCAGGGACCTGAGCGCCTTGCAGTCAGCAGGTGTTGATGAGCCCTGGAAGACCGTGGAGGTGGCGGAGCTGCCATGGGTATGGAGTCGGTGATGGTCAGCAGTGCAGGCTGGCGTCTCTCTCTGGTAGCATCAGCATTGCCCTCTTTGCCATGTGGTTCCTGGCAACACCAAAGGTACTGCCCTCTCTCCCACCTTGAAAACTCTGAACTCCATGTTTCCTGCAGCCACTGCGGGGCATCCTGACTCTCTACCGTGGCAGCTCTCGAGTGGGGTGGGGGGTCTCCCCTCCAGGTCCTTCTCCAGGTCTCTGCCCCAGCACTTCTGCACAGCAGGGCCCAGGGCTGGGTGTGGGTTGTACCCAGCTGGCAGTGACTGGCCAGAACTTTTGCTCCCTCTGTGGATCCTCCTTCTTCTTCAGGGACGTTTCACTTGGTAATGGCTGTGCTGGGACAAAATTCACACACCATGCCCCTCACCCTTTTCTTTTTCCTTTTCTTTTTTGTTTTCAGACAGGGTCTCATTCTGTCACCCAGGCTGGAGTGCGGTGGCTCACTGTAGCCTTGAACTCCTGGGCTGAAGTGATCTGAAGCCATCCTCCCGCCTCAGCCTTCCAAGTAGCTGGGACCACAGGTGCATGCTACCACACCCAGCTGATATTTTTATTTTTATTTTTTGTAGAGATGGGGTCTTGCTATGTTGCCCAGACTGGGCTCAAACTCCTGGGCTCAAGCATTGCTCTCACCTCTGTCTCCAGGAGTGTTGGAATCACAGGTGTGGGCCCTCACACCCAGCCCTTTCACCCATATGAGGTGTACAATTCACTGGTTTTCAGTATATTCACAGGGTGTGCAACTGTCACCACAGGCAATTTTAGAACATTTTTATCACCTCAAAAGAAGCTGCATTAGCACCCAAGCCCCATGTCCCCCAGCGTCCCCACCACCTGCAGTCAGTTTTCCTCTCTGTGGATTTGCTTGTCCCGGGTGTTTCACATACGTGGAATCAGACACTGTCTGCCCTTTGACCTGACTGCTTTCACCGAGCGTATGTTAAAAGTGTCCATGTTGCAGCGTGCATCAGTCCTTCATTTCTTTCTTTCTTTTTTCTTTTAAATTATAGAGACAGGGTCTTGCTGTTCACCCAGACTGGAATACAATGGTGTGATCGCAGCTCACTGTAGCCTTGACTTCCTCGCTTCAAGTGATCCTCCTGCCTTAGCCTCCTGAATAACGGGGACTACAGGCATGCACCACTATGCCCAGCTAATTCTTTTTACTTTTTGAGAAGATGAGGTCTCACTGTGCTGCCTAGGCTAGTCTCAAAGGCCTGGCCTCAAGTGATCCCCTGGCCTTGGGCTCCCAAAGTGCTGGGCTTACAGGCATGAGCCACAGTGCCAAGTCTCTTTATTCCTGTTTATGGCTGAATAATATTCCATTGTGTGGATACACCAAGTTTTGTTTCTGTGTTCATCAGCTGGTGGATGTTTGGGCTGTTCCCACCTTCCGGTTCTGGTGAATAATGGATGTTTGGGCTGTTTCCACCTTCCGGTTCTGGTGAACAATGGATGTTTGGGCTGTTTCCACCTTCCGGTTCTGGTGAACAGTGGATGTTTGGGCTGTTCCCACCTTCCGGTTCTGGTGAACAGTGGATGTTTGGCTGTTCCCACCTTCCGGTTCTGGTGAACAGTGGATGTTTGGGCTGTTCCCTCCTTCCGGTTCTGGTGAACAGTGGATGTTTGGGCTGTTCCCACCTTCCGGTTCTGGTGAACAGTGGATGTTTGGGCTGTTCCCACCTTCCGGTTCTGGTGAACAGTGGATGTTTGGGCTGTTCCCTCCTTCCGGTTCTGGTGAACAGTGGATGTTTGGGCTGTTCCCTCCTTCCGGTTCTGGTGAACAGTGGATGTTTGGGCTGTTCCCACCTTCCGGTTCTGGTGAACAGTGGATGTTTGGGCTGTTCCCTCCTTCCGGTTCTGGTGAACAGTGGATGTTTGGGCTGTTCCCTCCTTCCGGTTCTGGTGAACAGTGGATGTTTGGGCTGTTCCCACCTTCCAGTTCTGGTGAATAATGGATGTTTGGGCTGTTCCCTCCTTCCGGTTCTGGTGAACAGTGGATGTTTGGGCTGTTCCCACCTTCCGGTTCTGGTGAACAGTGGATGTTTGGGCTGTTCCCTCCTTCCGGTTCTGGTGAACAGTGGATGTTTGGGCTGTTCCCACCTTCCGGTTCTGGTTGAAGAGTGGATGTTTGGGCTGTCCCCACCTTCCGGTTCTGGTGAACAGCGGATGTTTGGGCTGTTCCCTCCTTCCGGTTCTGGTGAACAGTGGATGTTTGGGCTGTTCCCTCCTTCCGGTTCTGGTGAACAGTGGATGTTTGGGCTGTTCCCATCTTTCAGTTCAGGTGAAGAGTGGATGTTTGGGCTGTTCCCACCTTCCGGTTCTGGTGAACAGTGCTGCTGTGTGCGTCTTTGCAGACGTCCCTAGGCGGACATGCGTTCTCAGTGCTGTTGGGTGTGCATAGTCTTGGCATTGCTGGGTGATGTGGTGAGTTCGTATTTAACCCTCGAGGGCCTGTCAGGCAGTCCACGGTGGCTGCCCCATGTCACATCCCTACCAGCGGGGTCCCAGGGTTCTGGTTTCTGCACCTCTTGGTGTTGGCGCCCCTGGGCTCAGGCTGGCCACCCTTCTCCCTTCCTGGGACCTCATCTAGATGCACAGCCGTAAGTGCCATCTCTGTGTGGGTGCCCACTCCCAGGGAGAAGCACACAACCAGGATGCCAGCCGGCAGTAGGTGGGGCCCTGCTCTGCCGCTCCGGCCAGAGCAGAGTGCCAGCTCTCAAGGAGGTTGAGGCGTCCTCATTTCAGAGGCAGCTGTCTTCCTCCCTGTGTGACGGGCACAGAGGATGGGGGAGGCCTGTGGTCTGCAGGTGCCCTCCCTGCCCCTGTGCGGCAATGGGTGTGGCTGGAGGTGTCTCAGCAGCCTTTTTTTTGCATTGCTGTCTCTGACCCAAGATCTCAGTGCACTTTCCCTGGGAGAATTATGACCTGTTTGCCAGGGCTCATAAGCGGCAGGATCGTCTGTCTGCCGGGCAGGGAGGGTTAAATATGACTGTGGTCCCAGCTCTGGCTGCAGGGTACGGGAGCTGCTTCTGCCACCTCAGGAAACCACGTCTAAATCTTGAACACCTCCTCACCTTAGACAGCATCATTTCGGGTCTGTCCTTGATTTTTAGACTTTTGGAATAAACCTGGCAGTTCTCCGTTTCCCAGCTCTGCATGCCCCTCTCCCTCCGGCCCTGGCATTTGGGACGCAGCAGGCTGTGCTCTTTGGATTGTTACTAATTCAGCCTTTGAGAACGGCCGGCCGTGTTTTCTCTGCTCACAAACTTTCATCCCCCGTTTACTTCCTGTTTTTTATCAGTCTCTAGAGTTGCTGAGGAGAGAGTTTAGATCACCCGGGTTGGGGGTGGGGATGGGACTTCTTTGGTTTGAAATATTAACGATTCCTCATGTTTTGAAGTAAGCACCCAGATCGACCTGTCGGGCAGTATTGGGAGAACGTCTGCACGTAGGTGTGGTCACGTCCGTCGCTGTTGCCCGCACTGCTCCGAGAAGCCCCACTCTGACCAGCACCACTGAGGAGTGTCTGTCCGTGTGGAGTTGTGGGGCAGGTGGAGCAGGGCAGAGGGCCCCGCATGGCTCTGGGATGGCTGTGCTCGGTGGGGGTCTGATTTTGGGGGAAGAGGCCGGTACTGGGGTGTTTCCGTGGACTTGTTGGGTCTGATTCAGAAGTTACAGAAATCCAGACCCAGGCCTGCCCCACCGCGAAGCATCAAATTTAGAGCCCCTCTGTCCAGGGGCTGGAGGGGCGTTCGGAAGGCTTTGACCAGATCGGGGCGGCAGGAGACAGCAGGTCTCTCTGAGCTGTGGGGCTCACGGAGGGACAGCCTCCAGGGAGGTGGCCTCCGTCAGGGAATGGGGTCCAGGCGGAGGAGGGTGGGCATCTCTCCACATGCCACTCTGTGCCCCACTGCCTCTGCTGGGGTGTTCCCGCTGTTTCCTGGGCGGGTCCTTCCGATGTGAGTGCACTCCAGTGAAATACTTGTGGGGGCCCTGGGGGAAGAGGGTGCGGAACAGGCAGGCTGTTCCCATGCGGACCTGAAAGTGCTGTCAAGTTCCACCTTCCTTTGCTCGGTTTCATTAATTGGGACACTTGGGAATCTCAGAGCCCGGTGGGAACCAGGAACTGGGCTCAGAGGCTCTGGAGCCCCAAGTCCCACCCCACCAGGTCTGGCTGGTGCTGCCATGGGCTCAGATCTGGCTTTTTCCAAGCTCCCCCTGCTCTGTGGAGCTCTGAGTGCCGGCTCCAGGCCGGCTTTTAGGAAGGCCGACTGCCTCAATTGTGGTTGCTGCCTCCGCTCGGCCTGAGGTGACGAGAGTGTGGATGGCGCCTGCACTGTGTCCACTCTTTAGGCTCTAATGTTAAAGGTGTGTTTGGAGACGTGGAAATGGCTCTGGAGGAGCGTCCACCAGGTCCTGCTTGTGTATGGGGGCTGGCAGCGCTGTTGTGTTGGGATGAGTGGCCGAGGCATCTGGGGACGTCCTGGAGCCTGCAGCCCTCGGCCGTGTCACGCCATGTGCTCATGTGACGGAGGACGCTTCCGAGGATGTGGAAGCCACCGGTCGTCCTGGGTGGGTTGGGGCTGGACACCACTTCTGGGGCGGGTCTGGGGTGATGGCGCTTCCAGCCCGCGGGGGTCTTGGTGATGGCTCGGAAGTGGTTTCCCAGCGGCGTGCCCTGAGTGCCGGGAAGGCCCTCTGCTGCCACTCCAGGCTCAGAAGATGCCGCTTCTGGTTTTTCCCTGTCGTGAGTGAGAACAGCCCCACCTCCAGGAGCATGGCCTCCGGATCTGCCTGTTACTTGAACCCTGACCCCCTGGTGGGTCTCGGTGACCTTAAGCCGGTTGTCTTCTTGATCCTTCTCTCCGACAGGAGTGTGAGACTCCTCTTTAGGGGTTGCTGGGGACCAGCTGGTTGCCGTGTCGGGGGGCTGTGCTCCCCCTTCTCTGTCTTGGAAGGTGGGTGAGGGCTTAGTAGGGCTGCCTTGGCTGCTGGGGCAGCTTTCCCCGGCCCCGTCCCCGCCTCCTTCCCACTCTGAATTGTCCTGGGCGTCTCTGCGTGGGGTCTCCTGGCTCCTGCAGATCTGTGTAGCCTGCACTGAACTGCCCTCTTCCTGGGTGCACTGCAGACCCCAGGCCCCCTGGGCTCTGGCCTGTCCCCTTGTCCCCACGTGACCGCCCAGCCACTGTTCTCCTTGGCCCTTCCCTCTCGTTTCTGCCTGGGCCTGCCTGGCTGGTCTTGCCTGGCCCTGCCTTTGGTCCTGTAGGCACCAGGACTGCACTCTGGCAGGGGCAGACTCTGTTTCCTGCTCAGCAGAGCCCAGGCCTGGCCCTGGTTAGCAGGCTGTGTCATCTGCCACAGACAGCCTTCCTTTCTGCGTCCTCCCCTCTCGGGGTCCTGCATGACTGGTCCTCATTCCAGGAACCAGAGGAGATTGAAGAACCCGAGACTTGGCTTTGGCCCAAGTCCCCGTGGAGAGGAAATCCCGCCTTCAGTGCCAGGTGCGAGGCCACAGTCCAGGTTCACGTGGATGCGGGGCGGGCCCCACCATTCCTCGCGTGTGTAGCCTTGGGCTGTGTTTCACCTGTCAGCCTGTCTGTGCCCAGGGAGTAGGAATCCCACCTTGCACGGTGGCTCAGCGTGGTCAGGGAGGGCGTGGCTGTCACATGGTTTCTGGACTGTCAGCCTTTGGGCTGAGTGAGGCGTTACTACCATCAGGTGTCCCTGGAGGGGCTCTCTTCATCCTCTTCCTGGCGTCAGGTGCTCTCGGCGGCCTCTGGGTAACAGCCTGGCCTTTGCTTCTGTCCGGGGCGCGTGGCCCAGGCTGAGCAGTGCACTCGGCTGCCTGGGTGGTGTGAGGTTGTGTGAGCCCGGGCTCGGCTGCCTGGGTGGTGTGAGGTTGTGTGAGCCCGGGCTCGGCTGCCTGGGTGGTGTGAGGTTGTGAGCCCGGGCTCGGCTGCCTGGGTGGTGTGAGGTTGTGTGAGCCTGGGCCCAGCTGCCTGTAGTGAATATAACCGGGAGGGAGCGCCCACCTCTGCCCACCTGCCTGGCATCTGGGGTTCCCGGGAGGCTGGGCACCTGCACCCTCGCCATCACCCTGGGCTGACCTCCCATCTCCTCCTTCTCTACCCAAGCGCCCGTGGCCTGAACAGGACTTGGTTTTTCACGCCTTCCTGCCTCAGCTTGAGGGGCTCTTTTTTCAAAGGGTTCCTCCTGGACGCCTCACCTAGGCAAGCAGGGTTTTCCTCCTTCAAGGGACAGCCCGTGTGCCCCCAGCCCTGTGAAGCGTTCTTGGTGACTCACCAAGTTAGTCCCAAGCTCCCTTCCCGTCGTACTGTGTTTTACCATGGCTGTGGCGTCACACTCAGGTGTGCTGGCCTTTGAGCAGCAGCGTCTGGGGTGGGGACCATGGTGTCTTTTTTAATTTTTTTTTTTTGAGATGGACACTCCATCACCCAGGCTGGAGTACCATGGCGTGATCTCACCTCACTGCGACCTCCGCCTCCCAGGTTTAAGCAATTCTCCTGCCTCAGCCCCCTTAGTAGCTGGGATTACAGGCGTGCACCACCACGCCCGGCTAATTTTTTTTTGTATTTTTAGTAGAGACAGGGTTTCACCATATTGGCCAGGCTGGTCTCGAACTCCTGACCTTGTGATCTGCCCGCGTTACAGGTGTGAGCCATCGTGCCCGGCCATGGTGTCTTTATTCGGGTTCTGCTCAAATGGGTGGAGGGGTGGGGTGGGGCCAATGCAGCTGGAAGGGAGTTGGAGGAGCTGTGGATCCGGTAGTCCCTGGACCGTGGTGGTGTTTGCGGCCACAGATGCCATGCTCAGGAGGTCCATGGGGCCAGGGGAAGGGGTGTTGAAGTCACCAAAGGCCAGGCCAGGCCTCTGCTACCCATGGCCGGCAGCCTTGGAGTCGGCTCTGCTCCTGCCTCGCACCCGGAGAAGAGGGAGAGGCCTGTGGGGGGTTCCGAGATCTGGTTGGCTTTTGTGTTTGCGCGTTTAACAGTGTTATTTACCCGGGATTTGAATAGCATGCAGTTCACCCAATGTGAGTGTATGGTTCACTGACTTTGAGAAAATATTTATGGTGTGTAACCAACACCGCAGCTCAGCTTTGAGACACTTCCCTCCTCAGTCCCTGCTCCCGGCCGTGGGCCACGAATGCTTTCTGTCCCACCAGTTTCGTCTGCGCTGAGGGCACTGTATCGTGAACCACAGGCTGTGTTGTTTTCATGCGTCTGGTTTCTTTGACTTAGCGTAACGCAGTGTTTCAAGGTTTGTATTGATATGCTTTGCATATCAGCAGTTTACCTGGCTTTTTTTTTTTTTTTTTTTTTGAGATAGGGTCTCACTTTCACCTAGGCTGGAGTGCAGTGGCACAGTCACCACTCACCGAAGCTTTAAACTCCTGGACTCAAGCATTCTTCCTGCTTCAGCCTCCTGAGTAGCTGGGGCCACAGGCGCGGCCACCACGCCAGGCTTTTACAATTTTTTGTAGGTATGGGGTCTCGCTATGTTGCCCAGGCTGGTCTCGAATTCCTGGCCTCAAGTGATCCACCTTGGCCTCCCAAAGTGCTGGGATGACAGGTGTGAGCCACTGCACCTGGGCTTGTCTGCCCTGTTTCATGGCTGAGCAGTGTCCCCTGAGTGGAGGCATACCTCATTTCTCCAGTCGCCCATAGATGGACGTTGGGGCTATCGTGGCTAGTGTGCTGTTTGTGAATATGCACGTGCCTGTGTGGACGAGGGTGTCACTGCTCTAGGGCTGGCCGAGTGGTCACTCTATGGCTGTCTTTCCCGGAGCTGCTCAATTCTTCCCATAATTGCTGCCCCATTTGTGCCCCGTCGAGTGGTGTGGAAGGACTCTAGCTCTTCTGCATCATGCCAGCACGTGGTGGCATTTGTCTGTTTAATTATGGCTGTGTGGTGGCATCTTGCAGTATAACTTGCATTTCTGGTCCTACTTCCAAATAATAATTCCCCACAAGGATGGTTATCTTGCCGTGTTGGTAATGGCTTTGACAGCTGGATGACGGTGTTGGTGGGCTGCCCTCTGCCCACCCCTCCAGGAGGGCCTGTGGGATGCGAGGCCTCTGCTAAGAGGCTCCCGTTTGCCTGGCAGGTGGCAGGTGTGATGAGCATGGTGAGTGCAGGTGAAGCAGGAGCAGACAGGTGTGTGTCCTGGAGCTCTGCAGCTGCAGGGCGGGAGCCGGGGCTTCCGTGAGGCTCTGTGACACAGGTCGGGGCCACCCAGCCCAGCCT
This sequence comes from Pongo abelii, assembly GCF_028885655.2. Lineage (NCBI taxonomy): Eukaryota > Metazoa > Chordata > Mammalia > Primates > Hominidae > Pongo > Pongo abelii. Next base: position 139,749,409 of record NC_071993.2, read on the forward strand.
GGGTTCCTGCAGCCCCACTCTCTGCACCTGGTCTGAATGGTGGGGATGGTATGTCTCTGTTACAGGATTGATGTGACGACTGAGTCACTGTGTCTTAGAGTACGGAGTCAGCCTCAAATTATTAACCAGGCATTAGGGGATGGGGTCAGCCTCGAGTTACTAACCAGGCATTAGAGGATGGAATCAGCCTCGAGTTACTAACCAGGCATTAAAGGATGGAATCAGCCTCGAGTTATTAACCAGGCATTAGGGGATGGGGTCAGCCTTGAGTTATTAACCAGGCATTAGGGGATGGCGTCAGCCTCGAGTTACTAACCAGGCATTAGGGGATGGCGTCAGCCTCGAGTTATTAACCAGGCATTAGGGGATGGGGTCAGCCTCGAGTTATTAACCAGGCATTAGGGGATGGCGTCAGCCTCGAGTTACTAACCAGGCATTAGGGGATGGAATCAGCCTCGAGTTATTAACCAGGCATTAGGGGATGGGGTCAGCCTCGAGTTATTAACCGGGCATTAGGGGATGGGGTCAGCCTCGAGTTACTAACCGGGCATTAGGGGATGGGGTCAGCCTCGAGTTACTAACCGGGCATTAGGGGATGGGGTCAGCCTCGAGTTACTAACCGGGCATTAGGGGATGGGGTCAGCCTCGAGTTACTAACCGGGCATTAGGGGATGGGGTCAGCCTCGAGTTACTAACCGGGCATTAGGGGATGGATTCAGCCTCGAGTTACTAACCGGGCATTAGGGGATGGGGTCAGCCTCGAGTTACTAACCGGGCATTAGGGGATGGGGTCAGCCTCGAGTTACTAACCGGGCATTAGGGGATGGGGTCAGCCTCGAGTTACTAACCGGGCATTAGGGGATGGGGTCAGCCTCGAGTTACTAACCGGGCATTAGGGGATGGGGTCAGCCTCGAGTTACTAACCGGGCATTAGGGGATGGGGTCAGCCTCGAGTTACTAACCGGGCATTAGGGGATGGGGTCAGCCTCGAGTTACTAACCGGGCATTAGGGGATGGGGTCAGCCTCGAGTTACTAACCGGGCATTAGGGGATGGGGTCAGCCTCGAGTTACTAACCGGGCATTAGGGGATGGGGTCAGCCTCGAGTTACTAACCGGGCATTAGGGGATGGGGTCAGCCTCGAGTTACTAACCGGGCATTAGGGGATGGGGTCAGCCTCGAGTTACTAACCGGGCATTAGGGGATGGGGTCAGCCTCGAGTTACTAACCGGGCATTAGGGGATGGGGTCAGCCTCGAGTTACTAACCGGGCATTAGGGGATGGAGTCAGCCTTGAGTTGCTAACCAGGCAGTAGAAGATGGGGTCAGTCTTGAGTTATTAGTATTTATGGAGGAGAGCAGAGAGAGCTTAGGAGACCACATTGCCACTGTTTAGGGTCAGAGTTGTCCCGCAGGTTAACTCACTTCACCCAGCCTCTCGGGGATGTGGTGAGGCTGCTCCGGGGGCTGTCTCAGGCCACTGGCCTGTAGTCCCTGTCCTCTCCAGCGACTGCTCTCTCCTGGGTGTCAGTGGTCTTTGGGAGTCCAGGTGCAGGTCTCAGTAGCAACTCTGTGGTTCTGCATAGCTAGTGCCACCTGTGACACTGCTGTTACTCCAAGGTGCACCTCACCACACCTGGAGCAGCGCCCATGAGAGGAGAGAAGCGACACCCTTGGGCTGAGCATTTCCGTGAACCGGCCGCCGTGTCCCTTGACGTGCTGAGAGGGCCTGGCTGTGAGCTGCATGGTACGAATCTTCTGAATGCAAGTGGCCAAGCCGGCATCCTGGCTGGGCTCGCTGGCCACAGGACGTCCACTGTAGGACAGCTGGGGGTGGGGGTGTCTGGCTATTTCACTATTAAAACAAGTGGAAACGCTAATTTGGTCCCACTTGACCTCATGGAAGACGGTGGAGGTGGCAGCTGCCAGAGTCTGAGGGGCCATGGTCGCTGACCTCGCCTCCTGTTGTCTTAGATCCTTGGCACTGCAGGGGCGGTTCTGCCAGACGTAGCTGTTGTCTCTTTGGCCACCAACTGGCCCCTATGGCGTTTGGCCTTCAGGGTGGTCATTGGGTGCGTGGCTCTCTGGGGTGGACCTGGCCGTCCTTGGGTGACAGTGGGCCATGTGGTGGGGACTCTGCAGCCCACCTGGAAAGGAGTCCACCTGAAAGGGGCTGCACTGTGCTCCATTTGGGCCAGTGGCTTCAGTAGCCACACGCTGCTTGGTCCAGGTTCCTGCCTGAGCCCACTGAGCAGATGAGGGGGATAAGACCCATAGTGCGAGCCTGGTGGGCAGCTGCAGAGCCTTAGCCCTGAGCACCCTCCCCTGCCTACCTTTCAGGCTTCTGAGCGGCTGTCAGTTGCCACCTGCCGGCACTGTGAAATGTTAGACTGCAGAGTTGAGCGGGGAGCCCCTTCCTGTGGTCCCTGGCGCTCTGACCACATGGATGAGTCTGCAAGTGTGAAGCTGAGAACTGGGTTGACTGCCTGCTGCTTTGTTTCTTCCAAAGAGTGGCTTAGTTAGGGGACAGACCAACCCACCGTCATCTGCCTGCAGCGTCCCTCCAGGTGGTCGGGGGACACCAGGCTTCTGGGTCAGCAAGTATTTGCCATACGCCTGGGTGCAAAGTGGACCAGCCACTGTGGGTCATGTGGGGGGATTTGGGTGGGACTCTCAGAGGAGCTGGTTCTCTTGAGAAAGACATCTGTCCAAGTAGCACACAGACTTGTGGGGACATATGGCTTGCTTTAATTTTCTCCATCACCATTACGGTTTTTCAGAGCTGTTGCAACTTCCTGTTTGCTGTAACGGCTTTGCCTCCCTCGCTGCTGCAGTGGGCAGTGTGTGCGTCATACACAGGTGGAAGGTGGAGGCCTGGGCCCAGGCTGGAGGGACGTGGGGTGGGAATGGACCTGACCAGCTAGGGAACAGAGGCAGGACCCAGGGGGACAGAGGCAGGACTGACCAAGACCGTCAGAAGAGCCAGCCAGGGTCTTCTCTGAATAGTCGGCCGCACGATTAAACTGGGTTCTGCTTGGGGAGTCCCTGGGGTTCGGAGCTCTGCCTGCCTTGCGGCCCAGCCTGGCAGCACCCCCCACACAGGGGTCCAGGTGTCCTCTGATTCTGCTGTGCTGAGTCTGTCAGTGGAGGAGGAGGCCTGAGGACCAGGAGAGCTTCTGTGTGAGGCTGTGTCCTCCTGCATCCTTGTCTCCCATTCACTTGGGAGCGTTTATGGGTGCCGCCTCAGAGCCTTGGAGAAGTTGGAGTAGGATAGGGAGGGAGGATTGGTGGTGCCTTCTCAGAGCTTTGGTGGAATATTGAGTGGGATAGGGAGGGAGGATTGGTGGTGCCTTCTCAGAGCTTTGGTGGAATATTGAGTGGGATAGGGAGGGAGGATTGGTAAACACCTTCTCAGAGCCTTGGTGGAATATTGAGTGGGATAGGGAGGGAGGATTGGTAAACACCTTCTCAGAGCCTTGGTGGAATATTGAGTGGGATAGGGAGGGAGGATTGGTAAACACCTTCTCAGAGCCTTGGTGGAATATTGAGTGGGATAGGGAGGGAGGATTGGTAAACACCTTCTCAGAGCCTTGGTGGAATATTGAGTGGGATAGGGAGGGAGGATTGGTGGGCGCCTCCTCAGAGCCTTGGTTAAATATTTATTCAGATAGGAAGTATTTGGAATATCTGTTGTCACTTTCAGGGCCTCACTAGCCTGTTGTGCCCACAGGGCACAAGGGTAGTGTACTGTGCTGCCTGGCCCCACGGCTATGGTCACCAGCTTCCCTGGCCTCTGAGCTCCAGCAGGAGATGAGGGATTTGTTCAGTGACTGGAGGGTGGCTTAGGGCACTCAGAGTCCACAGCGCAGGTGGACACCACAGATGGGCTCCTGGGCAAGTGGCGGGGCTGGGTTCTGAGGGCTTCAGAGGATCAGAGCCAACTGGAGAATAAGGAAGGGGCAGCTGTTCAGGCTACTGAGAGGAGGGAAATGGGAGCTGAGCCTGCCTAGGAAGCTGCGTGGTCGGCATGGTTGGTGCAGTTGGTGTGGGTGGCCTGGGTGTTGTGGTTGGCATGGTTGGCATGGGTGGCATGGTTGGCGTGGGTGGCATGGTTGGCGTGGGAGGCCTGGGTGTTGTGGTTGGCATGGTTGGTGTGGTTGGCATGGTTGGCGTGGGTGGCATGGTTGGCGTGGGTGGCGTGGGTGGCATGGGTGGTGTGGGTGGCATGGTTGGTGTGGGTGGCATGGCCCATGTGCGTGGCATGATTGGCACTGATGTGGGTAGCGTGGTTGGTCCATGTGGGTAGTATGGGTGGCGTGGTATTGTGTGGCATGATCGGTGTGGTTGGTGTGATCAATGTGGGTGGCGTTGGCACTGATGTGGGTAGCGTGGGTGGTGTGGGTGGTGTGGCCACTGTGGGTGACATGGGTGGTGTGGCTGGCGTGGTCAGTGGGTGGCATAGATGGCATGGTGGGGTGGGGTGTGTGGATGGCAAGCAGCAGGCCCAGGTGCTGCAGGCTGTGTGGTGATGTGTGATGGTGCGCAGGCCCCTGTTCCTTCACTGTACTGGGGAAGAGCGCTGCTGATCCCTCTCTGTGAACAGTGAGATGTCGTAGGAGAGGCTGTTGTCCCCTGGGTATGGTCACCCCATTTTACAGGCGCTGGCCCAGTGGAGCTGCCGGGGCCTATCTGTTTTTTTGAACTTTTGATAAGTTGCTTGGCCGGAAGGGGAAGAAGGGGGGCTTGGGCTGGGCTGTGGCTATGCTGGGAGGATGAGGAGCTTGAAGTGACTCAGGGGACCTGGCCGTTGGTGTGTGCTCACAAAGTGCACAGGGTGACCAGGAGCCTCTGGACAGCGGGGCGTCCTGACTCGCCTCCTGAGAGCCATGGGTCACAAACTCAAATGCACACACTTGGGGCTTCTGTCCTATCAGGGAGAGAGTTCAGTGTTTCCTAGCGTCTCGGAGAAAATTGGTCTATGAACTTTGATAACCTTGACAATTTTAGTTTAGTTTTCATGCAGAGTGACCCAGACAGGCATAACACTGACACACCTTGTCACACTCTGCAGGGTGTTTTGTTGCCCTCAGCACGTGTGGCCTGCACAGACAGACCAGAGGGTGACTTCAGCGTTTTATGGCAGCTGCTGCATTAGGAATCCGCATCACAGATGAAACACACGTGTTTCACCTTTTTGTAAGAGGATGAACAGCCTCTCACCTGCTGGAATTCACCTTGGCTCAGCACTTGGTGCTTTTGATGGAGAAAATTCAGTTCTGTACTTGGGTGGAACCTGAGTTGGGGGTCTGCCGTGCCCTGGTGTCTCGGGGGGCTGCCCGGCCCGTGAAGTGGAGGAGCTGCCTTCACCCAGGCATCTGTCCCAGCCCGCGGGCTCCCTTCCTTGTGCAGATACCCGGCCCGGCCCCCGTGCTGAAGTTGTCAGACGCATAGGTCCTCCTTGATGGCACGCTCCGAGGACTGTCACTGTGCCACCTGTGTCCTCCTGTGGCTTTGTCCTGCAGGCGTTGTGAGGTCATGCAGCATTTTAACTGCTGTGAAATTTGCTCAACCGAGTGAACACACCAGAATGCATCCACAGATCCACAGTGGACACTGAGGCTGTTTCCTGTTCGGCTGTCACGTGAGCTGATGCGGCGAGCCCTCTCCGTGCACCTCCACAGGGACCTGGGCCAGAATCTCTGGGCACCTGTTGGGGCTGATGGAAGCTGCTCTCCAGTGTGCCAAGTTTCTGTACACACATGCATATCACACACTTGCACACCACAGGCACACACATGCATGTACAAGCATGCACTACACAGGTGCATATGTACACACCATACACACGCACAATATACATACACATACATGCATACCACATAGGCACACACATGTGCATCACACACATGCTCATCACACACTCCCATCAGGCTATCGGAGAGTCCCTGATAGTCCACATCCTTGACAACTTTTGTTGTGGCCAGGCTTTAAAATGTGACCTATTAGATGTGTAAAATGGCATCTGTTATAATTTAATTTGCGTTGCCTTGGTTACTTGTATTATCATTTTTGGGATTTTTTTTTTGTTTTCTATGATTTTGATTTTAGAACTTTGGAGCCCTTGCAGGTCTTGTATTTAGGTTGCTGATAAGTTATTTGATGAGGCAGTGACTGTAGGGTTTGTGGAACAGACACTCTGTCATTGTGCTTCCTGATGCTGAGTGACTTAGGGTTGTGACTTCTCAGGGTGGTGTTTACTGATGGGTGCAGAGAGGTCACTTTCTATGGCACTCTTGGCTGAAAGTTTTCTTCCTGAGTCTCACTGCACGCACATGTTGTGGCCTTTGTGTGTGTGTTTCTTTTGTACTCTGTGACACCGGTTTGGTAGGTCTGAGTGGAGATTTGGTCGGTTCTGCCTGAAGGCCGACGGGCCCGGCTCTCTGGGGAGAAGGTTTTCCCTTGGAGAGGGGTATCCTTTGGTGTCTGTTGCCACCGTGACCGACTGTCTCACATGAGGGATGGAGTCCAGGCCGGGGCACCCTCGCCTGGGGCCACTGTGACTCCCGTGGAGCCTGGGATTTGTTCTGGTTAGGCCACGGGTCACAGTGCTCAGTGCCAGGCAGATGCGGGCTCCTAGAGCAGTGCCCTCCTGCAGCACGCGGGCACCTGGCCTGTGCCACACCTGCGCAGTGTCACTGTGCTGTGGAGGAGCCCCCATGCAGAGTCGCGAGGGGGTTTTCCTCAACTGCTTAATGCCAATAAGAGACCTGCACAGAAATCAGAAGAAAATGGCCGCTCTCAGTTGCTGGTTCGCCTGCTCATTTTTGTGTAGGGCCGAGTCAATTTTTTCTTCTTGCCTCTTTTCTGAGTTGATGTTGATGCCAGCAAGTGGAGAGAGTCATTGAGTGCTGGTTTGAACCTGGTGCCTATGGAATTGATGTCTGTCAGACTTAGGGTGTAACCACAGGTTGTGAGGTCATTTTGGGGGATCAGACCATATTTGGGTTAAAAGGGGCCCGAGTGTCTCGGGCTGCAGGGAGGTGAGGCCTCCTGGGGGTACTTGCCTTAGTTCTCTGTCGAATGCGTGTGGGCCTGGGCGGGGAGGGCCATAGCCTAACGTGTGCATCTTACCCTGGGTCTCTGTTCAGAGTGTGGCAGCCATGGCTTACGGCGGGAGTGACGCCAAGTTGGATAGAGCCAGGTGAGGCCCTGTGCTCCCTCAGTCCATCCCGCGTGCCCGCCTCCTGCTGCGAGAATTCTAGTCCCTGTCTTCCCAGTGGACCTGGGGGCTGGACTGTGGTCATTTTCACTGTTGAAAGTGAGAAGATTCTCACCCATGAAAAATTAAATTGCTGTAGAACCTAAACGTGGCCGCCGTGTCTTCTTAACTGGTAGTAAAAGCCGCCTGGCTGTCCGGGTGGAGGCTCCGCAGGGCAGGCCAGAGTACCTGGAGGTGTCAGCAGGGAAGGGGCGCTCTGTGTCCTGATAGCCTTCCCACCAGCTGCACATGTGATGGGGTGTGCCAAGGGCCACGCAGAGCCACAACTTCCCCAAGCCGCTCCGGGTGTCCCCGGCCCACGCGCTGAGCACGCGTGCACATGCTCGCTGGCGCCCGTGGCTCTCCTGAGAGGCCGCTCGCTCCGGGGCTAATCATGGTTAATCCCACATGATCCTCGCCTGACATCCAGTCCCCCTCCTCAGGCCCTGACAGCTGCATGGTGTGTTGGTATTTCTGCCTCCTGAAGCCACGTCCACATCGGCTTCTGTGCAGTAGAGACTGGAGTCTCCATCAGGCTCCCTCTGCGGGGGTGGTGCATATGCATGGGGTCCACTTGTCCCTCACATCCAGTCTCCTGTGGCTGGAAGAGCTCCAGGTGTGGAGAGAGGCCGGCTGTAGCTGCCGACGAGGAGTGCTGTGGGAGGAGCCCTTCCTCCTTCTCCCTGGAGCTGGGGGACGCTCCAGGTAGGGAGGTGGTGGCCTTGGCAGCATTGGGCTCAGTGCTAGCCTAGCCTCGCTGCCATCCCATGCAGTTGACCAGCTTCTTGACATCCTTTGCCTAAACTCCTCAGGGTCAGCGTGGGACCAGGATATTCCATGTGGCTTTTGGAGCTGGCAGGCGCCTTGCAGTGGTGATTCCCAGGTGGAACCCCCAGGCAGCTGTGCGCTGCAGCCTCCGGGGCCATGGGTGTGTGGCTCTGGGAGCTGCCGTTCCCTCCACACCCCTTAGGGAAGTCCTCTGCTCATGGTGCCCACCCTGGCCGAGCCCAGCCAGCTGGAGCCTTCCTCCCAGACCCATCGGCCTCCTTGGGACAGTCCAGCCCCGTCCTCTGGCCCACGCCCTCTCTGTCCCCGCCTCCTGCCCAGCCAGCTGCCCGAGGGCCCCTGAGCTTGCCCGGCTGGCCGCTCACTGCCTCATGGTCCTTGATCACACACAGACGTGGTGCTGTGCTCGCCTCTGGAGGAAGGCTGCCCGCCACACGGGGCCGTCGCTGGCTTCGGAGCGGTGGCAGCTCTCTTAGGGCCAGCTCCATCCCCCCTCCCCTGGCCCTGCTGAGTGAAGCACACATGTGGTAAAGCTGCCCCATCAGTGGGGGGTTAGTCCTGTCATTTGGGGAAGCCTGTGTTGGCTGCATTTATTGTTGTTGATATTACCTTTAAATTAGGACAAAATTCAGGCACCATAAAACCTACACAGTTCAGTGTTTTAGCATATTCACAAGGTTGTGTGACCTTCATCCCTGATTTCAGAATATTTTTATCACCTCTGAAAGAAACCCAGTACCCATTTGATGACACCCTCCTTCCCCCCTTCCCCCAACCACGAAGCCACTTCTGGATTGACCTGGACGTTTCATGCAAATGGAATCAAACAGCATGTGGCCTTTGCATCGGACTTCACGTACTCAGCACATGTGTTCCAGGGACCTCACTTACTCAGCACGTGTGTTCCAGGGACCTCACTTACTCAGCACGTGTGTTCCAGGGACCTCACTTCCTCAGCACGTGTGTTCCAGGGACTCCGTTTACTCAGCACGTGTGTTCCAGGGACTCCATTTACTCAGCACGTGTGTTCAAGGGATGTCACTTACTCAGCACGTGTGTTCCAGGGACCTCAGTTACTCAGCATGTGTGTTCCAGGGACCTCAGTTACTCAGCACGTGTGTTCCAGGGACTCCATTTACTCAGCACGTGTGTTCCAGGGACCTCAGTTACTCAGCACGTGTGTTCCAGGGACTCCGTTTACTCAGCACGTGTGTTCCAGGGACCTCAGTTACTCAGCATGTGTGTTCCAGGGATGTCACTTACTCAGCACGTGTGTTCCAGGGACTCCGTTTACTCAGCACGTGTGTTCCAGGGACTCTGTTTACTCAGCATGTGTGTTCTGGGCTCACCTGTGCTTCTTCCTCATGACTGAATGCTGTTTATTGTGCGGAGATCACATTTCATGTATCTGTTCATCAGTTGATGGACATGAGTATCCACGTGCAAGTTGCTGTGTGAACATGTGTCTCCAGCTCTCTCGGGTGTACACCTGCATGTGGAGTTGCTGTGTGAACATGTGTCTCCAGCTCTCTCGGGTGTACACCTGCTTGTGGAGTTGCTGTGTGAACCTGTGTCTCCAGCTCTCTTGGGTGTAGACCTGCTTGTGGAGTTGCTGTGTGAACCTGTGTCTCCAGCTCTCTCGGGTGTAGACCTGCTAGTGGAGTTGCTGGGTCACAATGTGTCTTCAGCTCTCTCGGATGTAGACTTGCTTGTGGGGTTGCTGTGTGAACCTGTGTCTCCAGCTCTCGGGTGTAGACCTGCTTGTGGAGTTGCTGTGTGAACCTGCATCTTCAGTTCTCTCGGGTGTAGACCTGCTTGTGGAGTTGCTGCGTGAACTGTGTCTTCAGCTCTCGGGTGTAGACCTGCTTGTGGAGTTGCTGTGTGAACCTGTGTCTTCAGCTCTCTCGGAGTGTAGACCTGTTGTGGAGTTGCTGTGTGAACCTGTGTCTTCAGCTCTCTCGGGTGTAGACCTGCTTGTGGGGTTGCTGTGTGAACATGTGTCTTCAGTTCTCTCGGGTGTAGACCTACTTGTGGAGTTGCTGGGCCATGATGTGTCTTCAGCTCTCTCGGGTGTAGACCTGCTTGTGGGGTTGCTGTGTGAACATGTGTCTTCAGTTCTCTCGGGTGTAGACCTACTTGTGGAGTTGCTGGGCCATGATGTGTCTTCAGCTCTCTCGGGTGTAGACCTGCTTGAGGGGTTGTTGTGTGAACCTGTGTCTTCAGCTCTCTCAGGTGTAGACCTGCTTGTGGGGTTGCTGTGTGAACATGTGTCTTCGGCTCTCTTGGGTGTAGACCTGCTTGTGGAGTTGCTGGGTCACGATGTGTCTTCAGCTCTCTGGGGTGTACACCTGCTTGTGGGGTTGTTGTGTGAACCTGTGTCTTCAGCTGTCTCGGGTGTAGACCTGCCTGTGGGGTTGCTGTGTGAACATGGGTCTTCAGCTCTCTCGGGTGTAGACCTGCTTGTGGAGTTGCTGTGTGAACATGCGTCTCCAGCTCTCTCGGGTGTAGACCTGCTGGTGGAGTTGCTGGGTCACGATGTGTCTTCAGCTCTCTCAGGTATAGACCTGCTTGTGGGGTTGCTGTGTGAACATGTGTCTTCAGCTCTCTTGGGTGTAGACCTGCTTGTGGAGTTGCTGGGTCACGTGATAATTCTGACTTTTTAAGGAACTGCCAGACTCTTTCCACAGCAGCTGCAGCATTTTTCGTTCTTGCGAGCAGTGTCTGAGGGCTGCAGACTTTCAACATCACAGAACAGTACTCGTGATTGTCCATCTTTTTTACTGTAACCGTCCTCGTGGGTGTGCAGTGGTATCTCCTGGTGGCTTTGAATTGCATTTCCCTGATGAGTAATCATGTTGAGTGTCTTTCGTGTGCTTACTGGGTGATCTGCTTTGAAGCAATGCTTATTCAAATCCATGGCACATTTTAATTTTTTTTTTTTTTTTAAGAGACAGGTTCTCGCTCTATTGCCCAGGCCGGAGTGCAGTGGTGCGATGATAGCTCACTGCAGCCTCCTCTTGGGCTCAAGGTATCCTGCCACCTCCCAAGCAGCAGTGTCTCATGTAGCTGGGACTACAGGTGTGTGTCAGCATGCTTGGCTAATTTTTAAAATTTTTAGTTTGTAAAGACAGGGTCTTGCTATGTTGTAGTCTGGTATCAAACTGTAGGCCTCAAGCAGTCCTCCTGCCTTGGCCTCCCAAAATGCTGGGATTACAGGTGTGAACCACCATGCCCAGGCTTTTTTTTTAAAATTAATTTATTTTTTTAATTGTTGAGTTTTAAGAGTTCTTTATATATTTTGGATGCTAGACCCTTATTAGATAGATACGTAATTTACAAATGTTTTCTCTTGTTCTGTGCATTGTCTTCACTTTTTTGATAGTGTCCTTTGAGGCACTTTTTTTTTTTTTTTTTTAGACAGGGTCTTGCCCTGTTGCCCAGGCTGGAGTTCATGGAGTTCAGTGGTGTGGTCGTGGTTCATTGCAACCTCGACCTCCTGGGCTCCAGTGATCCTCCCACCCCAGCCTCGAATAGCAGGGACTACAGACTTGCATCACCACACCTGGCTAGTTTTTTTAAGTTTTCTGCTTCAGCTATCATAACCAGAAGCCATTTCCTAATCAAGGTCACAAAAATTTACCCTTATTTTTTCTTTTTAGATTTTTATAGTTTTAGCTCTTACATGTAGGTCTTTGAAATATTTTGAGTTAATTTTTGTATCTGGTGTGAGGTAGGGGTCTTCATTCTTTTGCATGTCCGTATCTGGTTGTCTCAGTACCATTTTTTGAAAAGACTATTCTTACTCATTGAATTGTCTTGGCATCCTTGTTGGAAGTTAATTGACCATGAATATATAGATTTATTTTTGGACTGTTGATTCTGTTTCATTATCTATGTGTCTATCCTTATGCCAGTACCACCGACCTGATCATTGTAGCATTGAGGTAGGTTTTGAAATCAGAAAGTGAGAGTCCCAACTTTGTTGTCTTTTATTCAAGATTGTTTTGACTATTCTGGTTTCCTTCCATTTCTGTTTTGATTTTAGGATTAGTTTGTCAGTTTCCACACACACACACACCACCCTGCTGGAATTTACACACACACCACCCTGCTGGAATTTACACACACACAACCCTGGTGGAATTTTGGGGGTTGCGTTGGATCTGCAGAAGCAGTTCTTACTTAATACGGGTCGGTCCTGGGGAGGGGAGCAGATGGCTTGGCCCTGTCCTCAGGGGCATATGATGTGGCTGGGAGATCCCGGCAAGATGATTTTAAAGCCTCGCTTGCGGGTTTGTCAGCTTCAGGGTTCTAGTTATGATGGGCAAACTCACGTCTGCAGTTTAAGCAGGAAAGGAAGTTTAAAAACACAAAACATTAGGTGGTGCTGAGGAAAGGCCGAACAGCCAGGCTTGGCGGCCTCTTGTGAAGAGGGGTGCATTCACCTGCACTGTGCACCGTGAGGCTCACCTGCGGCTTCTGGGACCTGGCGTCCTCCTCCTGCTGCACCGCCCTCACCCAGATGGGTGCCAGGCATGACCTCTGCACATCACAGGCGTCCAGGGCTTGATACAGCTGGGCCAGGCCTGGCGCCCAGGGAACCTGGGAGGCACCTTCTGCGTGGCCTGCTCGCCACCTCTGGCCTGTCTGCTGCCTGTCTGCGGCCCTTCTGGAAGTGGGCACAGACCTGGCAGTGTTGTCGGGAGGTGGGAGGACACGTAGGTGAACCTGGGCCTTGGAGCGGCTCCCCCATGAGGCGTGTAGAGTTCCCGTGAGGAGTGTGCACCCAGCAGCTCGTTGGGTCACAGCGAGGCACAGACTCGGCTCCCTGCACACCCATCACACCTCTCCATGACAGGCAGAGACTGTGTTCTGGATGTGGCTGCCGCCTGCAGCTCCCAGCACATGAAACGTGGTGCGTGTTGCACACACGGCACGAGTGTGGCCGGAATGAACTGGAGCTGGTTTTCTTGAGGTGGAGAAAGCCCTGCTGGCTTCCCTTTCCCTCAGAGCCCACGGGACTGTGAGGAGCAGCGTGCTTCCACGGCTCATCTCGAGGGTGATTTAAAGTCACCCCATGCCCAGGATGAGCCCTTGGGTCTGCAGGCCTGTGGGGATGGACGGCAGCTGCAGAGACCCCTCGAGAGGGACAGAGCCTTGAGCCTGGAGCTCTGTGAAGTCGCAGGCTCGGGGCGGTGGTGCCCTCCTTCCTCTGCTCCGGTGTCTCAGGTCCTGTCTGCTCCCTGGTGCCCCCTTCCCCGTGTGCTCCTCCCTGGCCATGCCGGCTGCTCTGCAGAGGGCTTCGGGGAGGGATGTGGGGAGGGCTGCGGGGAGGAGGTGTCCTCATGGGCCAGAGCTGGCAGGAGGTGAGGAGGTGCCATGCCCCCGCCCGGGCAGAGGGACTGTGAGATGCTGGAGGAGACCAGATGGGGAGGGGCTGGGGGAGACTGATGTTCTGTTCAGATTCCAGGCTGTGGAGCTGGGCCCTGGAGCAGTCACACTTGGCAGCTGTGAGTTGGCCTCAGGGTCCTGCTGAGTGCCAGGTCCCTGCACACCCTCACAGTCCCTGGGGGCTGGCTGTGGCATTGCTGAGGGTCTTGGCCAATCTGTTAGGGAAGTGGGGTCTCCGGGGCTGAGCTCTGCTCTGGGGTGTGGATAGCGCAGCATCTGCTGGGTGCTGCGGGAGCCTTTTCTGTGGGGATATGGGTCCTGCAAATGTGAGCACCAGCTGTGATTAAATCAAGGACAGTGAACAGCAGCGCAGTCGTCTTCATGAGTTCACAAAAACCTATTGCTTTATGTCTTACTAGGTGAACGTAGAACGTATACAGGGTAGGAAAAGCAGCAGAAAATAGCAGGTGTGTTCGGGAAGATCATCATTACTGCCTGTTACACTGAATAACTTCAGAATCAAAAGGGTTCCTCTCTCAGGACTGCTGTTGAAAAACGAAGTGTGAGTGGGTGTCCTACAGAAAAATTAAAGGAAAGAGAGAAAGGAAAGCACACCGTGAGTTCACCCCGACACGCAGGTTGGTTGTTGGTTTTCCTTGCGCTTGCTGGCGGGACAGCCCCCAGGGGATTTGTAACTCGCCTTCTCACTGCTTTGGTGGTTTGCCGCCTGTAGTGGGGGCCGGTTGCCAGGGAGACGTATTCACTTCCACCATGGCTCACGTCCACTCTACTCTGAGCCCCGAGTCCTGGCGGCTGAGTCAGGGCAGAGCGGGGGCAGAGCCATCCTGGTTCATACCTGAACTGAGAGGCCCGGCCGCGGCTGTGGTCTGCACTCACCAAGCCATTTCTGCGTCTTTTAGCCACAGGGGATGGGCGTGAGGATGCCTTGTCAGTTGGGACAGTTTCAGCAGCTGGTTCAGGAGCCTGCTGCCCTGCATTGCTGCCTCTGGGCGGATCAGCTGCTGCTGCTGCTCCCCTGGGCTTCTCACGTCACGACTTTTTGTCCTGCTCGTCGTGTCGCTGTCGTTGTCTCGGCTTGCTTGGGGAAACGTGGCGTGCGCGTTGTGGGTGCGGCCACCGCCGTCAGTGGGGAGACCATGATTGGTCCCTGGGGTGACACATGATCCCGGGGAAGGGAGGCGATGGTCCCAGGGGACCACTTACGGACCTTATGGAGGAGTTGGACTTCTCCTTCCACCCCGATTCAGGGACTGTGCTTCTTTTTTTTTTTTCTTTTATTTATTTATTATTATTATACTTTAGGTTTTAGGGTACACGTGCGCAATGTGCAGGTTAGTTACATATGTATACATGTGCCATGCTGGTGCACTGCACCCACTAACTCGTCATCTAGCATTAGGTATATCTCCCAATGCTATCCCTCCCCCCTCCCCCCACCCCACAACAGTCCCCAGAGTGTGATGATCCCCTTCCTGTGTCCATGTGTTCTCATTGTTCAATTCCCACCTATGAGTGAGAATATGGGGTGTTTGGTTTTTTGTTCTTGCGATAGTTTACTGAGAATGATGATTTCCAATTTCATCCATGTCCTACTTGAAGAGGGTTGTGAGCACGTCTCTAGTGGGCCTGGAGGCCCTGACCTGCTCAATGGGTGAGTGACAAATGGTTTTTCATGGTAGCCAAGGTCTCCCAGAGCCCCTGGCTGCCTCCATGGGCTGTGCAGCCCGTCCTCCTCCTCATAGTCACCGGCCCAGGGCTCAGCTCACTGTGAGTCGGTGGCCGTGAAAATAGCACTGGCAATGGAGGGTCGTTTCCAACAGTTCAGTGTTATTGGAGTAGAAGTTTATATAACAAGAGTGTATTTTAACTAGATGAAAATTTACTATTAAAAATAAACAGACCGTGCCAAATGGCAGTGAGTGCAGGGCAGACGGGAGTGTGCAGTGTGACTTTTGGGTGCCCAGGCCCTGCCAGAGGCCGCTGGGCCCAGCTCTTGGTTGGAGCTCCTAGTGGTGGACGGGCTCTTCTGTGAGGTCTGGGAGTTCTGGTCAGTAGGAGGGTGTCACCTGGGGCTCCTTATTCATGCAGCACATGTCTGTTGCGTGCCCCCGTATACCTGGGCCTGTGCTGGCCGTGAGAATTCCACCCATGGGCTCTGGGCTGTGCTTGGGGAGGCCACTTGGGTCGCCTGGTATGAGCCTCCGCCACCCTGCTCCCCACAGCAGCAGTACCAACACCAGCAAGCCATTCGCAGCACTGTTCTACAACGCTTGTGCTGAATAGAGAGTTTGGAATGTCCCTGCGTATTTTATAGAGCGAGATGGTACATATCTAAAGATTTATTTTAATTCTTAAAAAAATTTTGTTTTGTTTTCGAGTCAAGGTCTCAGCTCTGTTGTCCAGGCTGGTGTGCATGGCATGGTCACGGCTCACTGCAGCCTTGACCTTCTGGGCACAAGGGATCCTCCTGCCTCAGTCTCCCTGAGTGCTGGGATTACAGGCATGCACCACCACACCTGGCCAGTTTTAAGTCTGACCCTAAACAACTCAAGGAATAAGCCAAAGGCTTCTCTGAAGCCCTTTCATCCAGTCACTTTTAACCCCATAGTGTGTGGCAACACACTCCCTGATGTGCACGGTTTGTAAGGTATTTGGAGTTTATGGGCCCATCTGAACACAGCCTTCCCAGATAGCTTTAGATTTGTGTGTTTAGACAGTGGAACAGATCCAGGCCGAGGCATTACCTTTTGGCCCAGATGTCTAAATAGGCAAGACAAAAGCCTTCGTGTGTGTGTGTGTGTATATATGTATGTGTGTGTACGTCTGTATGCATGTGCATTTGTGCATGTATGTCACTGCATGTGTGTATGTGTGCGTGTATGTGTGTATGTGTGCATGTGTGTGTATGTGGGTCTATGTGTGGGTGTGTTTGTGTGAGTGCATGTATATGTGAATGTGTGCCTGAGTTTGTGTGTGTGTGTGTGCCATTGTGTGTGGGTCTCTGTGCATGTGTGTATGTGAATGTGTGTATGTGTGTGTGAGAGTGTGTTTGTGGGTCTCTGTGTGTGCATGTATGTGTGCATGTGTGTATGTGAATGTGTGTGTGTGTTTGTGTGTGCCATTTCCTCCTAGTTTTGAGTCTCTCTGAATTGGAGGCTTGTGTGTGGAGGTACCTTCAGTGGAGTCTTGCAGGAGTGAACACCACTTTGCTCAGTTTTGTAGCCTGGAGCAGTCGTAGACAAGAGAGCCCTGTGGTCGGTCTCAGGGAGGCGTTGTGACCTCAGGAGTGTTCTCTGGGTGTGACTCACACCTGGCCACATGTGTGGTTGTCCTTGGTTCTCCAAGGAAACCTGTCAAACTTAAAACAGTTTTAAGACATTAATTTGCTCAACGATGTTCAAATACTTTTGAAAAAATTGGTATGTATGCAAGGTATGCATGATCAAACTGACTCCAGAAGAGAGGGAGACACTAAATTGACCAGTTATTAGGAAAAAAATTAAAAAGATTGATCGACTCGTCAAAGTTGCTGTCCCAAAAAAGCTCCAGATGTAGGTATTTCCAGAGTGGATTCTACCAAACTATTGAGGAACATCCGGCCCCAGTTCCCTTTCAACCAGCCAGCTTATCAGACAGAAGGAAAATGCAGGGATACGGAGGCCCGACAGAAGATGGCACCGTGAAAACAGCTGTGCAGTTGTCTTGCTGTTGCTTGTGAGTGAAACCATCTCGGCTTAAGACCCAATAGCAAATAAACTCGATCCAATGTGTTCATACTAGAAACATAAGAATAAGTTCATGTTCCGAAAGGTTGAGGGATGTAATTCCCTGTTTTCATAAGTTAATAGTTCATCAATAGGAAAAACCTTGTTAGATTACCTCTATAGATGCTGAAAATGTATTTGTTAATATTAAATGCCTACTTTTGATTGAAAAATGATTATTCTTAATAAAGTTAAAACATGTATTTCCATAATATGATTTTAAAACACAGAATCAGGCATTTCCACTAGTGTCAGGGCCAAGACACCCCACGTAACCACAGTTGTGTAATATAGTTTCAGAAGCTCTAGCTAGTGAAATTAACAATTTAACAAGAGAAAGAATAATGTAAATATTGAATACTAGAATGGAGAGACGTTACTTGCAAATATGATTGTGCATCTGGAAAACACAAGAGAATCTATTGAAAACCTGTAATAGTGGTTTATGGAGAAATAGTAACTGTTGCTAATCTTGAGCTCTGATCTCTCAGGAGGCACAGGGTATTAGTCCGGGTCCTGTTGGCTGCAGTAACAGAACCCCTCATGGATGTTGGTGTCATTTGCCCTGGAATGTCTGGAGGAGGGAGGCTCCCGGGTAGGCAAGCAGGTCAGTGATGTCACCAGGAACCAGTTCTTCCCCTGTCTCCATTCGGCCACCCTCCTGTGCAGGTGACACTGTCCTTCTCAGATGCCACTGTCAGATTCTCATCCCACATTCTGCAGAAGCAGGAAGGAAACACGCAAAAATACCCAAACAACCAAAACAAAATAACTCTCTTTTACTTGGGCAACTTTTATTTTATTTATTAATTTTTTGAGATGGGGGCTCACTGTGTTCCCCAAGATGGTGTTGAACTCCTGGGCTCAAGCACTTCTCCCTTCTTGGCCTCCCAGAATGCTGGGATTACAGGTGTGAGCTGCTGGGCACAGCCCCTTGGGCAACTTTCAAAAACCTTTGTATGGTGAATAATTTTAGGTTTGGTTCCTGTGTTTCCCCTGATAGGAACATCGTAAATAACCATACTTCGTTTGTCAGAGCTAGGATGGTAACATGGGACACTACTGTTGACCAAACTACAGGCTTTATTTGGGTTTTACCAGTTTTTCCACCCACCTCCCTTTTCCGCTCCATGTAAACGTGTCTGTGGTGAAGATGCAGGGCTCGGTGTGATTTCCAAAGCTGCTTTTGCACCTGTGGCCTGAAGTCCAACTGATTCCAGCTTTTTATTCCAATATCTGGTTATTTAAAACATATTTAATGTTCTCTACATACAAAGCTTATTCAGAAAAGATTTAATGTGAATTATACTGAATTATATGCTCTCCTTTTTGAATGATCATATAACTTAGTGCTTAATTACCATATCTGGCAAAAAATTAAAAAATAATAGTGGCTGAGGCCGGGTGCGGTGACTCACGCCTGTAACCCCAGCACTTTGGGAGGCCGAGGTGGGCGGATCACGAGGTCAAGAGATCAAGACCATCTTGGCCATCAGAGTGAAACCCCGTCTCCACTAAAAATACAAAAATTAGCTGGGCGTGGTGGTGCACGGCTGTACGCCCAGCTACTCAGGAGGCTGAGGCAGGAGAATTGCTTGAACCTAGGAGGTGGAGACTACAGTGAGCTGAGATTGTGCCACTGGACTCCAGCCTGGTGACAGAGCAAGACTCTGTCTCAAAAAAAAAAAAAAAAAAATTGGCTGAAACATCAGACATTCTTCCTGGTGTTCACCTGGTACCATCTGTGGAGGACCCGGCTAAGGGTTCCTGTGTGTTTCTCTGGAAGCCATTTCCATGTGTATCGATAGCGAAGTTTGTTTTAATATTTCAAAAGTTGTCCTTAATGGCTCCATGAGATAACAGAATTATTAAGCTGCCTTCAATTAAAGCCTCAAGTTTTCCATTTGTAAATTAAGAATTTTTGTGGCCTGGGTGCAGTGGCTCACGCCTGTAATCCCAGCTACTGGGATTATTGGGAGGCCGAGGTGGGTGGATCACCTGAGGTCAGGAGCTTGAGACCAGCCTGGCCAATGTGGTAAAACCGCATCTCTACTAAAAATACAAAGAAAAAAAAATTAGCCAACCGTGGTGTTGGGCACCCATAATATCAGTCACTCGGGAGGCTGGGGGAGGAGAATCGCTTGAACCCAGGAGGTGGAGGTTGCAGTGAGCCGAGATTGCATTATTGCTTTCCAGCCTGGGTGACAAGAGTGAAACTCTGTCTCAAACAAAACAAAACACAAAAAAGAATTGTTATGAGACAGTTGAAGCTTCGTGAATAAGCACAGAAATGGTATTGTCAAAACTATGTAAATTTACTACACATATTTGCAAAGAGCAAGGCAGCGTAGATCACAATATGTTCTTACTGGCATTTTTTTTTTTTTTTTTTTTGAGACGGAGTCTCGCTCGGTCGCCCAGGCTGGAGTGCGATGGCGCGATCTCGGCTCACCACAACCTCCGCCTCTCGGATTCAAGCGATTCTCCTGCCTCAGCCTCTCGAGTAGCTGGGATTACAGGCATGTGCCACCACGCCTGGCTAATTTTTGTATTTTTAGTAGAGACAGGGTTTCTCCATGTTGGTCTTACTGGTATTCTTTTTTTGAAATTATTTTAAACATTGAGCATCTGATTAATTCTAACCATACAGCAGAGAGTGTTAAATTCTTATACTTTGTACATGTTTTTCTTTTGGATTGTCAATTCTTTTTGGTTAAAAATAATAAAAATTTTATCTCACATGGTTTCTTCTATTAATATGAAGCTGACATGGTCTTGTAAATGTTTCTGCATTTTGCTTGTTTTTTTGTTTGTTTTTGGTTTTTTTGAGACAGGGTCTCGCCCTGTTGCACAGGCTGGAGTGCAGTGGTGCGATCAGTGCTCACTGCAGCCTCCGCCTCCCTCCCAGGCTCAAGGGATCCTCCCAACTCAGCCCCCTGAGTAGCTGGGTTTACAGGAATGTGCCACCATGACCGCCTAATTTTGTTTATTTTTTGTAGAGATGGGGTCTCAGTATGTTGCCCAGGCTGGTCTCAAACTCCTGAGTGCAAGCAATTCTCTGCTTCAGCCTCCCGAAGTGCTGGGATTACAGGCGTGAGCCACCTTGCTGGGGCCCCCACTGTTTTTTTTAATTGAATTTTTAGTAGAGATGGGGTTTCGCCATATTGGCCAGACTGGTCTCGAACTCCTGACCTCAGGTGATCCACTCACCTCAGCCTCCCAAAGTGCTGGGATTACAGGCGTGAGCCACTGCACTGGGCCCCCACTGTTTTTTTTTAATTGAATTTTTAGTAGAGACGGGGTTTCACCATATTGGCCAGACTGGTCTCGAACTCCTGAACTCAGGTGATCCACTCGCCTCAGCCTCCCAAAGTGCTGGGATTACAGGTGTGAGCCTGCACTCTGCTGATGTTTTCTTGTTGGTGACTGCACGTTTGCTTTGAGCTGTGAGCTCTCATAGAACCAGATGACCATTTGAGCTCACTGTTAACTGTAGCCCTTCTGTGGATGCCCTGTGGGCACCTTCGTATCCATCAGTTTCATCTGTGGCCCTGGGAAGCGGGAGGAGTTCGGGTGGAGCTGGAGGGTTTTCCTTCCGATGAGCTATGTGGAGTCCCTCTGCGATCCTGTCTGGAGAGGGGAGAAAGGGGTGGCAAGGCTTCTCTAGCTGTCACTGGGTCCTCGGACCCCTGCTGGCCTGGTGCTGCTGCTGGTGCTGACCACACACAGACTCATGGGAGAACTGGGCAACTTGGCCACTGAATCTTCATTGTGGGTGTTTGCTTTGAATATTTTGTTTTCAACTCTTGTGTTTCTAAGTACCAAAACACTTTTTTTTTTTTTTTTAAGAATTCCAGTGCACCGACAATAAAACCAAGGGACCAACTGAGTCATTTGGAAGTGGTGGTACCTGTGTAGGCTGGGGACACCCGTACGGTGGTGACACTTCTGGGTGGCTGCCTGGTGCTGGGTGTTTCTGGGCTGCCGGGACAGCAGGAGGTGGGTATTCTGTGCCAGTGAGCTTCGTGCTGCGATGTGGATAGAGGGCCGTCCTTCCGGCTGCTGCTGCTCTCAGGTCGCCTCTCATCGGCACAGCAGCGCATCACACGGCAGCAGCCTGCCTGGCTCTCCTGGTGGGTGGGGGCTGAGGGATGAAAACGAGGCACTCCCTCCCAACCGCAGCCTACTCCCGTGGGTTCGGGGGTGTTGGAACATTTTCCAAACCCCTCCTGCTGCCTGGCCAGGTCCAGCTGGGCACAGTGCACACCCACCTGCTGGGCCCTCCTCACCGTGGGCTCCACCCTGGGCCCTTTGGGCACCTTCCCTGGCCCTGACAGCAGCTACCTGGGAATGCAGCATGAGGCAGGTGTCTTCTGCTGAATGAGGTGAACGGCAAGAGGGAGAAAAGGAGAGATCGCCTAGCAAAGCAGCGAGGCCAGAGGCTCCTGCCGAGCAGAGGAGAAGGGCCATTGGCGCAAGGACACACCCATCCCTCGTCACACTGCTGGGACCTGCCTACTCTCTCTGCTGGCACGCTGGGCTCTGCTACATGGGCCTGTCTGGGCCTTGTCCTCCCCAGCTGTGGGGAAGGGCCTCTTTCAGTTCCCTTTGGGTGAACACAGAGGCCCAGCCCCTGCCCACCTGGCCCTGCCGCTGTGTGTGCTTCTGGGTCACTCAGGACCACTGATCATCAAAACCACCAACTTTGGACTACACAGAGCTATTAAGGAGCTTAGCTAAATTAAAAAAAAGTGCAGCTGATATTTATGTCCTTCATGTGCCAGATAGTGCTGTAAGGATGTGGTGTGTCTCTAGGTATGTCAGCCCTGACGTTTGTGCCGTAAGGACCCGGAGTGTCTGCAGGCAGACCTGTCATCCCCACAGCCCTGATGTGCGTGCTGTAAGGAACTCGAGTGTCTGCAGGGAGACCTGTCATCCCCACAGTCCTGATGCCTGTGCTGTGTTGCTCCATTGCACAGATGGAAACACAGGGGCTAGCAAGTGAGCAGCCAGTGTGAGGCCTTGAGGTGGCAGGTGGAGGGGGCAGGGTGTGAACTGAGCTTGGGCTGGCTCTGGCATCTGAGCTTGTTAATAACCGACTGGGCTAGAGGCAGAGTGGGCCGCACCCTGACCACCACCTCTGTCCCCCACTGCTGCGCCCTCTGTCTCACTGTTTCCTGTGGTCCCTCCTGAGTAGAAGAGACCTCAGGCCTGCTGAGTAGCATGCAGCACAGGACGAGCCTGCAGAGCCCTCTTGGGACTTACACACTGGGGATTTGACAGCTCATGTCTGGCACCACACATAGTCTAGGAAAAGGTGACTCATCCAAGAGCCTGGCCGGAAACCCACAGGGTATTGGCCCAGGTGTGCCGAGAGGCTGGCCGGAGGGACCGTTGTGATACTCAGAGGAAAACGCCTGTGGCCCATGGGGGGCCTTCAGAAGAATGTCGGAGTTTCTCAGCTGGCAAGATGCCCCTGGTGGCAAGATGCCCCTGGTGTGGGGCCCCTCACCTTCTGGACCAGATGCCTTCCCTGAGCTTCTGTTTTGCAGGGAGGTGCCTGAGCTGCACAGCTCTCCTGGGAGGAGTCGTGATTTCTGGGGGTGGGGCCTTGCGTAGGGCTGTGCTGGTGCCGTCCTGGGGGAGGGGGATGCTGAGCACGCCCACCTGGGGCTGCTTTCCCTGTGAGGGATGCTGGGCACGCCTGGGGCTGCTTTCCCTGTGAGGGATGCTGAGGCTGCCCAGGGCTGCTTTCCCTGTGAGGGATGCTGAGGCTGCCCGGCGCTGCTTTCCCTGTGAAGCAGCGTGACCCAGGGCTCTTGGTGGGGCTGTGCTGTTTGCTTTTTTTCACGTGTCTAGCCCTTGGGGAGTGTTTTTGGTATTGCTGGTTCTCATGCTCTAGTCCTGGTAATGGGCTTGTGTGCTCCTTCTGGCTTTACTCGGTAGCGTTTATAATAGGACGATTCAGAGGACACTGTTGCTGAGGGAAAGTTTGTGCCACTTAACCTGGTGTTGCTTCTGGCCTTGCCTCTGCTGGGCGTCTGTCTGCAGCGTGCCTTGGAGTGTTTCCCTTGCTCTGCTGATCGCTGAAATGCAAGACCTGGGTCTCTGGGATCTCAGTGAAAGAGCTTGTTTAAAGAAACATCAGCTCAGTTTATTTCATGCACAGCTACTTTTTGCAGATACTGAGGTTTTGTTGCGATGTTGGGGTGTGCGTGCCGTGTGAGGTTTTGTTGAGATGTTGGTGTCTGCGTGCCGTGTGAGGTTTTGTTGAGATGTTGGGGTGTGCGTGCCATGTGAGGTTTTGTTGGGATGTTGGGGCGTGCGTGCCGTGTGAGGTTTTGTTGGGATGTTGGGGCGTGCGTGCCGTGTGAGGTTTTGTTGGGATGTTGGGGCGTGCATGTCGTGTGAGGTTTTGTTGGGATGTTGGGGTGTGCGTGCTGTGTGAGTTTTTGTTGGGATGTTGGGGTGTGCGTGCTGTGGGAGGTTTTGTTGGGATGTTGGGGTGTGCGTGCTGTGGGAGGTTTTGTTGGGATGTTGGGGTGTGCGTGCTGTGGGAGGTTTTGTTGAGATGTTGGGGTGTGCGTGCTGTGTGAGGTTTTGTTGAGATGTTGGGGTGTGCGTGCTGTGTGAGGGCCAGCCTTGTTTCTGTTTACTGATGCCTCCTGGGCCTCACACAGGGAGGGGTGAACAGAGGTCTTAGGGAGGGTGTTTTTCTCTTTTTTTTCTTTTTTTTAATTTTGTATTTTATTTTATTTTATTTTATTTTTTGTAGAGATGGGGTCTCAGTATTTTTTTCTTTCTTTTTTTTTTTTTTTGAGATAGAGTCTCGCTCTGTTGCCCAGGCTGGAGTGCAGTGGTGCGATCTCGGCTCACTGCAGCCTCCGCCTCCTGGGTTCAAGCCATTTTCCTGCCTCAGCCTCTGGAGTAGCTGGTGGGTGTTTTTCGTTTTAAAAGGCCTGGAATGTGGATTCTGTGAGAGCCTTCAGGAAGCTCTGGGGAGGGGCTTGTCCTTGTTGCTGGGCCTTGGGGCGTGAGGCAGCTGGTAGGCACGGACTTCTGATGGTGAGGAGCTGTCTAGCCTGGAAGCCTGCAGCCCAACTGATGATAGAAACGCAAAGTACACCTCAGCATATGGTCTGCGGAGTCCTCCTGAGGGCTCTGGATTCGGGGTGTCCATGGAAAACACATGATGTCAGGTCCACAGGGTGACAGGTGACAGGTGACCCAGCCCTCAGGCTCCCTGTCCAGCTGCTGGGACTCTGTGTTGAATGCTGCATTCTTCCTCCGCAGGCCAGCGTTTACACCGGCCTGGACACATCGCCAGCCCTGACCCGTTTGCTGAAGGGCGGCCACCTGATGCCTGCCTGCTTTTGGCATTTGGATGACACCTGGTTTCTGCCTGAGGGAGGGATTGGTCCTCTTACCTGACGTGTAGCTCCCAGAAAGGCTTGCACATAACTGCCCTGTGGCTAGCCTGCTCCCAGCCCCCCGCAGCTCCCAGGGTCAGAATGGGAGGGGAGGACAGGCTGAGGCACCAGGCACCAGCGGGGCCTGCACGTCACTGTCAGTCTGGTTAAACATCATAAAATTAGTAACCAAACCCATCTAACCACACTCACAATCATTTGGAAACTGGTAAAAAGGGGAAAGCAATGAGCACTAGCCTACTTCCCTAACCAGACCACAGGCAGTGGAGCCATTTATTTCTCGGCTTCTCTGTGGAAGTGCGTTTATTTGAAATCCGTAAGCAGTGTTTATCTTGGCGAGGAGGAATCCTGCACCAGCTTAGACAAGGAACTCCTGACGCCTCAGTGCCTGGCCCTCAGGACAGCCTTTCCCCGGTTCCCTGTGTCCCTCTGGCCGTGGGCTCCCGCGTGGTGTGTGCGGCCCAGGGCCCTGGCAGTGGGGAGTGTGTGGTCCCCTAGTGACACCGCCTGCTCTGTGGCTGTTTTCTTTATGATTGTTTGCTTCTCACACTCCCTGCCGAAGGACCTGCTTGATGCCACTGACATCGCGGCTCTTGTGGACTGTGGAGCTGGTGGCTCCCCTCTCCTCCTGAGCCACGAGTACTTTCTGGGGAAATGATTTCACCCACTGCCCCCTGCCCACTTCCCTCCGTCACAGATGCCACCTGACCTGCAGCCACCTGCTGGGCTGCTGTGGCTCCTTGGTGACCAGACTCTGCCCTTCCCTGCCAGTGTGTGTGCTGAGTCTCTGAGATCACGGCCCAGCCCTGGGCCCTCCCTGTGCAGGTCAGGCTCCAGGTTGAGGCCAGGTGAGGGAGCCGTGGTCTGGGGCCGTGGCTCTGCCCCTCTCCAGCCCTCTTGCCAGAGGTGGGAGGTGCTGGTGTGCCCCTCCCGCCCCCAGGACAGCACTTCTCTGTCTGCTTCCTGAGGCTCACAGCACAGCTCCCGTCCGCAGGGAGACCTGAGGCTCACAGCACAGCTCCCGTCCGCAGGGAGACCTGAGGCTCACAGCACAGCTCCCGTCCGTAGGGAGACCTGAGGCTCACAGCACAGCTCCCGTCCGCAGGGAGACCTGAGGCTCACAGCACAGCTCCCGTCCGCAGGGAGACCTGAGGCTCACAGCACACCTCCTGTCCGCAGGGAGACCTGAGGCTCACAGCACAGCTCCCGTCCGCAGGGAGACCTGAGGCTCACAGCACACCTCCTGTCCGCAGGGAGACCTGAGGCTCACAGCACAGCTCCCGTCCGCAGGGAGACCTGAGGCTCACAGCACACCTCCTGTCCGCAGGGAGAGGAGAGTATGGAGTGGTTCAGAATGCGGCCTTGGACGTGCTGGGCAGCACCCCTGAGCGGGTTTTCCTTTCAGGTGTGGGGCTGCAGGTTCTAGTGGGTTCTCGACACAGCCCTGGCCCTGGATGGAAAGAGGGAGAGAATCCAGCCTTGGGCTGTGGGCTGTGGTGGCTCCCTGAGGCCTTGCGGCTGGGAGGGGTCCTCTGCTCCTGTCCCCAGTGTGCATCCCCCACTGCATCCACCCTCTCTGGGGCCTAAACTGCACATGACATCATTCATTACCTTTTCTCCCAACCAGCTAACAGGATGCAAATGAGAGTGTTCTAAATGATCTTGGAATACAAACTTGCATACGTTACTTTCAAGCATTAAAATATTTACCTTCTTAAATAAATGGTTGTCACCTCATTTTACCTTCTGAATTAAGCAGATCTCTGATGCACCCAGTGTCTTTCCTGTGCTGACCGGCCACAGACCCTGGGAGAGTCCCCAGCTGGGATGGGGAGCTGAGGGTCGCACCCAGACTCACACCCCAGAACCCGGGTTTTGGAGTGAGACTGACGAGGGCCACCAGGACGTGCTCTGCCGGTGTCTGCCCTGTTCCCGGAATGCTGGTCACACCCGCTGAATTGCCGTGAGCCCAGTGGTGGGCTGAGTACCACGGTTTGAACGCACTTGTGGTGCCTCTGACCCATGGGGAGAGGGCTTGTGCTGGGCTCCAGAAAACTCTGAGGGACCTCTGAAAGGTGGCAGGGCTGTGGGGAAGGGGTTTTGGCTGAGGCTCAGCAGAATGAAGAGGCCAGGAGTGGAGGGGGCAGAGGGACCCCCAGGCAGGGCCGCTGCACCTGGAGAGAAGCTGGAAGGCAAAGACTGGGCCGTGGTGCCCTGAGTGCAGGGGGGTTGCCCCCCGGCCACCTCCGTGGTAAATCACGTTGTGTTGCCGTGTCTGCTCCTAAGCATTTCAGGACGGGACTCTGATCATCCTCCAAGCCGGCCTGCGTATCCTTGTTGGTATCTGAGTTAAGTTTACACAGGATATGCATTTCAGGACGGGACTCTGATCATCCTCCAAGCTGGCCTGCGTATCCTAGTTGGTATCTGAGTTAAGTTTACACAGGATATGCATTTCAGGACGGGACTCTGATCATCCTCCAAGCCGGCCTGCGTATCCTTGTTGGTATCTGAGTTAAGTTTACACAGGATATGCATTTCAGGACGGGACTCTGATCATCCTCCAAGCCGGCCTGCGTATCCTAGTTGGTATCTGAGTTAAGTTTACACAGGATATGCATTTCAGGACGGGACTCTGATCATCCTCCAAGCCGGCCTGCGTATCCTTGTTGGTATCTGAGTTAAGTTTACACAGGATATGCATTTCAGGACGGGACTCTGATCATCCTCCAAGCTGGCCTGCGTATCCTAGTTGGTATCTGAGTTAAGTTTACACAGGATATGCATTTCAGGACGGGACTCTGATCATCCTCCAAGCCGGCCTGCGTATCCTTGTTGGTATCTGAGTTAAGTTTACACAGGATATGCATTTCAGGACGGGACTCTGATCATCCTCCAAGCCGGCCTGCGTATCCTTGTTGGTATCTGAGTTAAGTTTACACAGGATATGCATTTCAGGACGGGACTCTGATCATCCTCCAAGCCGGCCTGCGTATCCTTGTTGGTATCTGAGTTAAGTTTACACAGGATATGCATTTCAGGACGGGACTCTGATCATCCTCCAAGCCGGCCTGCGTATCCTTGTTGGTATCTGAGTTAAGTTTACACAGGATATGCATTTCAGGACGGGACTCTGATCATCCTCCAAGCCGGCCTGCGTATCCTTGTTGGTATCTGAGTTAAGTTTACACAGGATATGCATTTCAGGACGGGACTCTGATCATCCTCCAAGCTGGCCTGCGTATCCTAGTTGGTATCTGAGTTAAGTTTACACAGGATATGTGGGGTCAAAAGGTGGTGGGGTACCTGGCATGGGAGATGTGGGGGTGGGGGTGTACCTGGCATCCTACAGGCGGCATTCCTGTGTCTGTGATTTTTGTTCACACGTTTATCTCAGGCTGCGCATGCCCGGCCCCGGGCCAGGGAACGGGACAGGGCCATGAAAACAGTGGGCACCTGCTGTCTTGAGGCCCATCTTTTGGTGGCCCCTGTTTTGGTGGCCATCAGGGAGGGGCCTGAGCCCCCCATGGGGTCAGGTGGAAAGTGGCAGCTCTTGGAGATGACATAGAGACCCTTGGAGGTGACATTGAGACCCAAAGGAAGGACAGGAGGGCCCCTGAGGAGATGGATGAGGTGGGAAAGTGCAGCCAGCATGCCTGTCTCAGGGAGGCATTGGGTGTTGTGGGCAGCGGTGGTTCGTGGCCTCCTAGTAGCCTCTCCTGGTCGCTGGACAGCAGCCTCGCGCCCATGGGCACTGCGCTCGGTTCCAGACTCGTTGGTTACTCGGCAGCCGTCAGACTCTTGGTTTGAGAAGGGAGTGTGGGCTTCCTGTCCTCGAGGGGTTCAGCTGTGCCATTTGGGGGCGCTCCGTGAAGCTGGCAGCTGGACAGCCGTGACACTGGTATTTCTTGGGTTATTTTAGTTGTGGGCGTGTTTGCTAAATGTCAGCAATTTGGCCTCACTCAAAATTTGTTTTGAGATTAGGCTCAATATTGAACTTGCATTGAATGAAGTAAACCAGGATTCTAAAATTAACATGTGAGAGGAAGTTACTTCACCATTGGGAGATTATTATGCTCTCTACAGAAAGTGCTGCAGAACTTTGATTTGACAGCAATAAAAATGAGCCCTCTCCTTTTTTGTGTCTGGTTTTAGTTCAGTGCCGTATAAACCTGGGCATTGAAGGTTCAAGGGTCCAGGCGCTCTGCCTCCACCCCTGTGGCTGTGTGGTGCTCTGTCTATGGTGGTCTTTGTAGCACAAGCCAGAGCTTTATCAAAGACCCTGGTTCTCTCCACTGGGTGCATGCGGAGCACCTCGGCCGGCATTCAGTGCCCACTCTGCGTGCTGCCCCCGTGCCAGTCTCCAGCAGGTGAAGGTGAGCAAGACCTTGCACTGGAGCAGCTCTGTTAGGAGAGTGTGCGGGGGCTGGAGTAGCTCTGTTAGGAGAATGTGCAGGGCGTCTCACTCAGGAGAGTGTGCGGGGGTTGGAGTAGCTCTGTTAGGAGAATGTGCAGGGCGTCTCACCCAGGAGAGTGTGCGGGGGCTGGAGTAGCTCTGTTAGGAGAATGTGCAGGGCGTCTCACCCAGGAGAGTGTATGGGGGCTGGAGGGGCTCTGTTAGGAGAGTGTGCGGGACGTCTCACCCAGGAGAGTGTGCGGGGGCTGGAGCGGCTCTATTAGGAGAGTGTGTGGGGCGTCTCAAGGAGAGTGTGCGGGGGCTGGGTCTGGGCTCCAGGGGAGGAGAGTGTGTGGGGGCTGGATCCGAGCTCCAGGACACCCAGAAGAGTATGTAGGGGGCTGGGTCCGAGCTCCAGGACACCCAGAAGAGTGTGCAGGGGCTGGGGCTGAGCTCCAGGAGAGGAGAGGAGACTCTCGACGGTGGGCAGCCCCAGGGAATGGCATGGTGGCTGGAGGGGGTGCCAGCAGAGGGGCTGTGGCCGTAGCCTGGGGGAGGGTGGCAGGCACTGCAGAGGTGCTCAGCCCGCCTGCCTTCTGTGGTGCAGGGTAGAGGTTGGGCCTCGCAGGCTCTGGGTTTAAGTGCTGGAGCTGCCTCTCATTGGCCCTAGGGAAGCTGCTCGTCCTCTTGTGCCTCGGTTTCCACACCTGTATGGTTGGGCTGGTTGCGGTGATGTAGGAAGGGGCCTGATGCCCGTTTGTGCGGCTCAAGGCTGGTGCCTGCCGGGCAGCTGTGAAATGAGCTGGGCTTCTGAGTGGCAGGGAGGCAGAGCCGCGTCAGTTGCGGGCTCCAAGCTGGGCTAGCTGGACGCAGAGGAAGGAGAGTGTGGGGGGAGGTGGAGCCTGTGGGCTGGTGACGGAGGGGACCGTGGGGCGGGGTGGCGAGTGGGGCTCCTGGTGTCTGGGGCTGCAGCTGTGGGTGGCTGTCATGCCCCTGAGTGAGGCGTACTTGTTGGGAAGTGAGGGTGTGAACTCCATTTTCCTCCTTTTGAGTTCCCCCGCCCCAGTACTGTGGTGAAAGCAGCTGCACCGGTGGCTCTGGTGGGAGCAGTAGGGGTGTGGGATTGTGCAGGGCAGGGAAGGGGCGGAGAGGGGGCCGGAGCCAAGGAGTGGACTCTGGGCATCCCGATGGCCTGTGTGAGGACGAACTGGGCTGATGCTTGCTGTAGGCCAGGGACAGTAGAAGGGTGAGCTCCATTCTCCAGGGAGCTCTGTGTCCAGAGGTGCTTCTGGGGCTGGCTCCAGCCTTGCCCTGCAGTGGTGGGGCCCACTTCCCCAGCCGTCCTGCCGTGTCCCTTTGCTGTAGGTGGGGCCTCAGTGAGGCTGGGAGATGATACTCTGGTGCTGCCCAGGGCCGGCCTCCCATAGCGATTGATGGGGTGAAGGAGAGGAGAAGCCCGGAGCAGGTATTTAATTCACAGTCTGACCCCTGCTTCATCGTCCACCTGCCTCTCTGTGGCGCCTGGTTCTTGGTGCTCCCCTTTGCAAACCTGAAGCTCAGCCACCATGTCTGGCCTGTTTAACATTTTTTTTTTTTGTAGAGATGGAGTCTTGCTATCTTGCCCAGGCTGGTCCACTCCCGATACTGGAGTGGAGTCTGCCCCCGGGTTGTGGCCCACCTTCCTCCCAGTGCTGGCAGAGGCTTTGCTGGCAGCTCCCAGGGCTGAGTTTTCATTGAATAATCTGCCAGAAGATTCCAGGGGCTGCATCTGGGTGGCTTGAGAGTAGAATTATTTGGCAACTTGCAGTGGGTTCTGTTTAAGAAGGAAAAGAAAGCCTGCTGGGTCCCTGATATGGTTTGGCTCTGTGTCCCCACCCAAATCTCATGTCAAATTGTAACCCCAGTGTTGGGGGAGGGACCTGGTGGGAGGTGATTGGATCCTGGGGGCCGATTTCTCCCTTACTGTTCTCGTGATAGTGAGTGAGTTCTTGTGAGATCTGGTTGTTTAAAAGTGTGTGGCACTTCACCTTTCACACTCTTCTCCTGCTCCACCATGGGAAGGCGTGCTTGCTTCCTCTTCCCCTTCCACCATGATTGTAAGTTTCCTGAGGCCTCCCAGCCGTGCTTCCTGTACAGACTGTGGAACTGTGAGTCACTGCAACCTCTATTCTCCATGAATTACCAGTCTTGGGTAAGTCTTGGTGGCAGTGTGAGAATGGACCAATACTGTCCTGGAATTGTCCATGCTTAGGGGAGAAAGTCACAGGAACGGCCCTAGAGATCATCAACTTCAGCCCTTTTATTTTTGATTCTTAAAGACACATGTAAGATTGTTTTATAAAAATTTTGACTTGCAAGGCTGAAAGAATTTTATAGCTAACACTTGTTTATCTGCCACTTAGATTCTATCGTTGATGTTTTACTATACTTGTTTTAGCACATTTTCCTCTGTTTGTCCATCAGTCATTCTTGATTTTGATGCATTTCCAGGTAAATTGCTGACATCAGCATACTTCCCCCAAATGCTTCTGTGTATCACTAGCTAGAGCTCAGTATTTAATGTTTTTCTTTTGACATAAAAAGATTATACACAGCAAAATGTACAAATCGTAAGTACACATTTGCTGAGTTTTGACGTGTCTGTTTAACCAAAATTGTTATCAAAACAAACAGGAAGCTTGACCATCACCCAAGACCCCTCCCCCATACCTTTCCCTGGCCCTCCCAGGGAGGTGGCTCTTATGGGTTTTCCCTCACGTAGCTTCGCCTGCCGGGGGATGCCACATTCACAGATGCCCTCTCTCTCTACGGCTTCAGTCTCTTCCATATTCTTGTCTGAACCAGAGGTTTGTTCCTTTTCATGGCTGAATAGTAGTCCTTTGTAGGAGTGTGTGACTATGCCATAGCACATTTAGCTGTTCTCCTGTCGACAGACTCCTGTCCGGCCTCAGGAAACTTAAAATCATAGCATGTTCTAACTATTATGAGCAAAGATGCTATGAACATTCTTGTACACATTTTTTGTGAACATCTATTTTTATTTTCTTAGGCAATTCTACCTAGGAGTGAAGTGGCAATGTCCTGGAGTAGATGTGCATTTAGTTTTATCAGAGGCTCTGGAACTTTTCCAGGAAAATTCTGCTGTGTCTGTTCCTCTGACCGTGCGGGGAGGCCTTGACTGCTCCTCAGCCTTCCCCATTTGGTGTTCTTGTTTTTTCAGTTTTAGCTCTTCTGGTGGGTGTGCAGTGGGACCTCACTGTAGGTTTTATTGGCATCTCTTTGAGGATTAAGGAGGTGAGCATCTTTTCAGCTGCTTATTGACCATTCATGTATTTCTTTTGCAAAGTGTCTGTTCATATCTTTTGCCCATTTTTTTTTGAGTTGTTTGTTTTCGTTAGGGAGTTGTGGGAGACCTTTATGTACTCTGGATACCAGTCCTTTGTTAGACGTATGTTGTGTGATACTTTCCCCCAGTCTGTGGCTTGCCTGTTCATTTTCTTTCTTTCTTCTTTTTTTGAGACGGAGTCTCGCTCAGTTGCCCAGGCTGGAGTGCAGTGGCGCGATCTTGGCTCATGGCAAGCTCTGCCTCCTGGGTTCATACCATTCTCCTCCCTCAGCCTCCCAAGTAGCTGGGACTACAGGTGCCCACCGCTACGCCTGGCTAATTTTTTTGTATTTTTAATAGAGACGGGGGTTTCACCATGTTAGCCAGGATGGTCTCGATCTCCTGACCTCATGATCCGCCCGTCTCGGCCTCCCAAAGCGCTAGGATTACAGGTGTGAGCCACCGCGCCCAGCCCCCTTTTCTTAATGGCAGTTTCCATGATCAGCAGTTTTTAGTTATGATTCTTCTATGATTCTCACCTTCTGAGGCGGAAGAGATCTGTGTTCACTGCCATTCCATGGAGATCTTCTTCCCTTTTGCCTTCTTTAGAAGCTATATGCTTTTACTGTCCACATTTGGGTTTTTGACTTATCACAAGTTAATTTTTGTGTATGATGTGAGATAGTGGTTGAAGTTTATTATTATTTTTTCATGTGGAATCCAGCTGTTTCACCAGTTTGTTGATAACTTTTTTTTTTTTTTTTTTTTTTAAAGAGAGAGGGTCTTGCTCTGTCACCCAGGCTGAAGTACAGTGGCGACACGGTTCACTGCACCCTTGACCTCCCAGGCTCAAGCGATCCTCCCACCTTAGGCTCCTGAGTAGCTGGGACTACAGGCATGCGCCACCACGCCCAGCTACTTTTAAAAATATTTTTTGTAGAGATGGGGTCTCACTATCTTGCCCAGGCTGGTCTCAAACTCTTGGGCTCAAGCAGTCCTCCTGCATCGAACTCCTAAAGTGCTGGGTTTACAGGCATGATTATTTGTTTTTCTCCATTGGATTGCTTTGGTATTTTTGTTGAAAATCAAAGTATAAGTGTGCTTTATTTCTGGATTCGCTATTCTGCTTCATCGGTCCATTGAATTTTATTCCAGGGCCACCTGCCTCACTTGCGGTGGCATTAGAGTAAGTCAGAGTCAGCGTACATCCCTAACTTGGTTCTTGTAGAGGCTGCTTTGGATATTCCAGGCCTGTTGCATTCTGAGATAGATGTTAGAGCATCTTGTCAATTTCTGCAGCGCGCCTGCTGAGCTTCCGGTTGGTATTGCTTGAAATCTGTAGATCAGTATACAGGGGACGTGATGTCTTCACAATGCTGAGTCTTCTGATTATGAAGATGGTTATCACCTCATTGACTGACACTGTCTTTAATTCCTCTCAGCAGCATTTTGTGATTGTCAATGTAGTGGTTTTGTGTCTTTTGTAAATGAATTCTTATGTAGTTTGTGTTTTTTAATGATATTATAAGTGGTATTTTTAAACATGTAATTTTCCAGTTGTTTACTATTAGTGAACGGAGATGCAGATGCATCGTTATCTACTAATCTCGTGTCCTGTGGCCCCTCTGAACTGTAGCTTCTGTGGAGCCATGGGTGACAGTTGTGAACAGTCAGCATTTGCAGATAGAGCCATGTGAGCACCTTTTTCTCCAGGCTTGAGGCCGTTCCTTTCTTTTCCTGCCTCGTTGGGCTGGTCAGGACCTTTGGCATCGGGTGAGTCGGCGTGGGGAGCTGGGCCTTTCTGCCATGCTCTTCCTTTTGGGGAAAGTATTGAGTGGTTCACCAGTAAGGATGTGAGTATCTGGAGTGTTTTTGTTGTTGTTGCTTTTAAAAAAAGTGTCCTTTGTCAAAGGGAGGAGATTTCCTTGTATTTCGTACTCTGCTGAGCGTTTGTGCCGTCGAGGAATGTTGAATGTGCTCAGATGGTTTTTCTGTATGTGCTGAAGTGACCCCATACTTTCTTCTTTATTTGGCTAACTTGGTAAATTACATCGATGTTTAGTTAAACGAAACTAGCATTTCTGGGCTAACTCCTACTTGGTCACATTATATTCCTTTAAAAAATGTATTTTGGGCCAGGCACAGTGGTTTATTGCTGTAATCCCAGCACTTTGGGAGGCCAAGGTGGGCGGATAGTTTGAGCCCAGGAGTTCAAGACTAGCCTGGGCAACGTGGTAAAACCCCATTTCTGCAAAAAATTAAAAAAATTAGCCGGTTGCAGTGGCATGTGCCTGTAGTCTCTGCTACTCCGGAGCCTGAGGTGGGAGGATTGCTTGGGCACAGGAGGTAGAGGCTGCAGTGAACTGTGACTGCGCCACGACACTCCAGCCTGGGCTATAGAGCAAGACTGTGTCTCCAAAACAAACAAAAAAACAGTATTTCTGCTCTTGCTTTGTGTACACATCAGTGAGAGCCGTTGACCTGTAATGTTGTTTCTTTGCCTTGCCTCTGTGATGCCTTTGCCGGTTTTGGTGTTGGGGTTATGCTGGCTTCAGAGATTAACCACTAACCATTTGGAAAACACTAACCATTTGGAAAGTGTCATCCCTCCTGTGTGTTTGAAAAGAGCCATCTGTGATTGATGCTGTTTCTTCTTTAGGTGTTTAATGGAATTTACCAGTGAAACCATCTGTGCCTTTTTTTGTGGGAAGGTTTTTGATATGAATCAAATTTCTTTAATAGATAAAAGTTTTCTGTTCATTATGTGCCAAGTTTTGTTTTTTAAGGAATAAATATATTTTACATTTATTTTCTGAGGAAAACATAAACTTAAAAATTATTTAAAGGAATGATCAGTCTACTTCATGTAAATTATCAATTTGTTGATACAATGTTCACATATTCTCATATTATTCTTTTGATGTCTATAGTGATAACCCCTCTTTGATTCCTGATAGCGGTAATTTGTGTCTTTTATTCTTGATCATTCTACCTACTGGCTTATTAGTTTTGCTAATCTATTTAAGAACTAAAAAAAATGTTAATTTTTAAAATTGTCTGTTTTTTGTGTTAATTTACTTATTTTTGAGACAGGGTCTCCCTCTGTCGCCCAGGCTAGAGTGCAGTAGCCCACTCACAGTTCCCTGCCTCAACTTCCTAGGCTCAAGCAGTCGTCCTGCCTCAGCCTCCCAAGTAGATGGGACTATAGGCACAAGTCTGGTTAAGCTTTTAATTTTTTTGTAGAGATGGGGGTTTCACTATGTTGTCTAGACTGGTCTTTCCTGGCCTCAGGCCTCCCAAAGTGCTGGGATTTTTCTGTTTTCTGTTTTCTTGGTGACATAGAACAGTTATTTCCAAGGAACTTGTTTAATCAGACCTTCAGGGGCTTCTAGAAAGTCGCATTTTTAACAGGACTGTAGTTGATTCCAGGTTTTGATTAAAACTGTGCTTTGGTGAAGCAATTTTAAAATTCATTGACTACATATACAATAAAATGAAATTAGAAGTCACGTAACTGAGCCAAAAGCTTCTTTATACAAAGTTATTAACAGGTACCTAAATAAAATATGTTCTTAAAATGAAATAAAATGAAATCATTAGTATACAAGTACAGTAGTCCTCCCTCATCCATGGTTTCAGGTACCTTATGTCATTGCGGTCAGAAACTAGGTGAGATATTTTGAGAGAGCGAGAGAAAGTGCGAGTGCGAGCACATTCATGTAACTTCTTTTGCCATATATTGTCATAATTCTATTTTATTATCGGTTATTGTTTATCTCTTACTGTACCTAATGTTAAACTTTATCATGGATATGTATGTATGTATAGGAAAAACCATGGTGTATATAGGGTTTGGTACTAGCTGCCGTTCCAGGCGTCCACTGGGGGTCCTGGAATGTGTCCCCGCAGCTACAGGGGATGCCTGTGTGCTGGACTGGAAGCTCCACAATGGCGAGAAGCATTACCAGGGCAAAGCCGGGAGCAATGATGACAACCCTGGATTCCCAGGTCTCACGGAGCCTCAGAAACCACCATCTCTTTCTTCATCCTTTTCTTGCACTTCATTGTTTTTCCACATCCTCTGCTTCTGGGGTGGCCCATGGCTTATTTCATTTTCTGTGTGACGCTCCCCACAGATGCGTGTCGTCGGCGGCTGCCCTGCAGGTGGAGTGTCCTTTCGGGTGTCCACTGCTGGTTCCTGCTAGCAGGAGCAGATGACACTGCAGCCTCTGTCCAAGCGTGGATCCCACCCTGAGGGTGCTGTGTGTGTCTGGGCTTCCCTCTGGGTCACCGCGAAGCAGCCTCACCTCCTTGGAACTGGAGGCCTCCCTGGACCTCACTGCTTGTCCCTGAGACCCGGCCGGCGCTTCTGTCCGTGGGCCAGTGGTCGGGTGATCTTAGGGACACATCTGCCGTTTGGGAAATGGGTGTGCCTCTGGAGACCCGGGCAGAGACTGGCCTCGTGCAGCTGGGGCTGGACGCGCCCTGTGCTTCTGGGGTGCTGACCCTCCTGGGCCATCAGAGGTGGCCCTCTGTCAGGAGAAGCAGACTTCGTCTCCACGTCTCCGCCGCCTCCGACTCTGTTACCACGGCTGGGTTTTGTCAGCAGCAGAACAGAAGCCAGCACCGCACCCTCCAGGACGGGGACTTGGCACACGTTTGGTTTCTTGTGAGGAGAGCAGGGGGCTCTCTGGACCATGGGTGGGGCTGCCTCCCTAGGGGCTCACAGCTCCGTGGCGACCTCGTCACCCTTCCCCACACAGTGCCGCAGGGCTGGCAGGGTGGGCACGACACGCCGTTCCCCAGAAACCCAGTTGACTTCCTCTGTGGGAAGTGGTCAGCCGAGTGTCTGGTGCTGCGGAACATCTGGAGGCGTCACTTGGCATGGGGGACCGGAGGTCACCATGGGTGGCCTAGAAGGGTGGCCGGTGACGACGGGCTCCTGTGAGGTCACTGGAATCTGGAGTGAAATGGCTGGCTGCGGATACCTGCGCCAGAACCTCGTGGTGATGGCGCTGCCGGTGATTTTAACTCTTCTGTGCTTCCCTCCCGCTGAATTTCCCCAAATTTCTGAAACAAGTATGATTGACTTTTGAAAAGCAATTGCCATTTAAGTTGAACAGAGAAAGAAACATGCATGCGTGTCAGAAGGCGGCGCAGCGCGGCGAGGCTGCGGTTCTCTCACGTCAGGAGGCGGCGCAGCGCGGCGAGGCTGCGGTTCTCTCGCGTCAGGAGGCGGCGCACTGTGGCGAGGCTGCGGTTCTCTCGCGTCAGGAGGCGGCGCACTGTGGCGAGGCTGCGGTTCTCTCGCGTCAGGAGGCGGCGCACTGTGGCGAGGCTGCGGTTCTCTCGCGCGTCAGGAGGCGGCGCACTGTGGCGAGGCTGCGGTTCCCTCGCGTCAGGAGGCGGCGCACTGTGGCGAGGCTGCGGTTCTCTCGCGTCAGGAGGCGGCGCACTGTGGCGAGGCTGCGGTTCTCTCGCGTCAGGAGGCGGCGCACTGTGGCGAGGCTGCGGTTCCCTCGCGCGTCAGGAGGCGGCGCAGCGCGGCGAGGCTGCGGTTCCCTCGCGTCAGGAGGCGGCGCACTGTGGCGAGGCTGCGGTTCCCTCGCGCGTCAGGAGGCGGCGCACTGTGGCGAGGCTGCGGTTCCCTCGCGCGTCAGGAGGCGGCGCACTGTGGCGAGGCTGCGGTTCCCTCGCGTCAGGAGGCGGCGCACTGTGGCGAGGCTGCGGTTCCCTCGCGTCAGGAGGCGGCGCACTGTGGCGAGGCTGCGGTTCTCTCGCGTCAGGAGGCGGCGCACTGTGGCGAGGCTGCGGTTCCCTCGCGCGTCAGGAGGCGGCGCAGCGCGGCGAGGCTGCGGTTCCCTCGCGTCAGGAGGCGGCGCACTGTGGCGAGGCTGCGGTTCCCTCGCGTCAGGAGGCGGCGCAGCGCGGCGAGGCTGCGGTTCTCTCGCGTCAGGAGGCGGCGCAGTGCGGCGAGGCTGCGGTTCCCTCGCGTCAGGAGGCGGCGCAGCGCGGCGAGGCTGCGGTTCTCTCGCGTCAGGAGGCGGCGCAGTGCGGCGAGGCTGCGGTTCTCTGCTTGTGCCCACTTTGTGTTTGTACATAGCGAGTCGGAGTCGCAGCTGGAGCTAGTTTTTCATCACCTGTCGGCTTCTGCAGACCAATGTCATCATTCCCCGTCCCCTGGGTGGCCCCTCCCCCTGCCATCGTTACGCTGTCATCACCAAGATCATTGTCACTAGGACTGCGTGTATGCCAGTCACTGCTGAGCCATGTAGTGTGCTATGACTTGATTTTTTCAGTTTTAAAAAATAATACAAACACATTTAAAAAACAGAGCCAGTGTGAAAACAGTAGGCAATGAACAGCGTCCACAGAACTCAGGAGGGCGGACAGGAGATGGACCCAGGGCAGCTCGGGCCCGTTCCTCACCTGTTGCCTGCTGACAGCGGGAGTGAGGGCCGTGTCTGGGCAGGAGGGGCTGGCACGTCCTCACGGGGTGGCGGGGCGTCCGATTGAGGAGCAATTGGGTGGCCCAGCCTGCTTCTGCTGCTGCCAGCACGGCCCATGGTGTGCTCTGTGGGGCTGGCCAGGGATCCTGGCATGGCCTGCGTGATTCGAGGTCAGAAATCATGACAGGGAAAGGATGCGGCCATACCAGACGGAACCTTTGTCCACAGGGTCCCTGTAACCAGAGATGCCGCGACGCGGGGAGCAGGCGAAATTTCCGGGCCGATGTTTAAACCTGCCTGAACTCCAGCTTCTTCCTCTGTGTTGTTTGTATGCCGTGCTCAGAAGCTAGCCAGAGGATTCCGTTCAGAAACGGGGCCTGCAGATAATTGCATTTTGCGTATGCCATGATTTCAAAGTTACACTTGTGTTGTTTCTTAGAATTTGGCCGGGCATGGTGGCTCATGCCTGTAATCCCCCAGCACTTTGGAGTCTGAGGCGAGGCAGGCAGATCATCTGAGGCCAGGAATTCGTGACTAGCCTGACCAACATGGTGAAATCCCGTCTCTACTAAAAAGACAAAAAATTAGCCAGGCATGGTGGTGCACGTCTGTAATCCCAGCTACTTAGGAGGCTGAGACAGGAGAATCGCTTGAATCCGGGAGGTGGAGGTTGCAGTGAGCCAAGATGGCGCCACTGCACTCCAGCCTGGGCAACAAGAGTAAAACTCCATCTCAAAAAAAAAAAAAAAGAATTTGATCCTCTCTAATGATAAGTTGTCATTTTAAATATATTCTAGGGTATCCAGCCCTTTTCCCAGTGGATTAAGTTTGCTAGCATACATCTTTTGGGGAAATCTGCCATCGTGTGTAGAGACTTAAGCTGATTTTGTCTCTGTATTTGATGAAAGAGGAGGATATTTCTGAATTATCTTTCATCGGAAGGTATCTGTTCCTCTGTGTTCCCGTTTTCTTTTTTAGTTCTCTTTCTCTGTGAAGTTCAGCTAACAGGAATAATATTGTGAGAGAAAACTGAATTTCGAGACAGCTCTCTGTCCTACTCGGGAGACGCAGCTTGCAGACTGATCCTTTCTCACGGGCCTTCCTCCCGCACCGCCTGGACACAGTTTGTGCTTCTCATTTGGTGGAAGGCCCAGTCGTTACTTCCTTTTACAAAACTATTTTTAGCTGCAATGTATTTATGGCTGCACAGACAAGAGGACTTTTCTCATGAAAGGAAATGCTTTTCCACAGGGATAAGCGAGTCGCGCGGGGCAGGATTTCCTGAGGAATCAGCAGCACGGCCCTGGGTTCCCCCCCCCAGCATGGCGCCCACCCTGTGTCCCCAGGAGGCCTTGGCCTGTGCTGCGTCTATAGGGTTAAGGCACCCACACTGCTTTTTTTTAAATGACTTGTATTTGAAAGTTTTAAGGAAGTCTTTGGAAGGAAATGAATTGACGTTTTGGTGTGTGTCGCCATCGGTGGTTGCCGTTTCTTGGAGTGTGGGTTGTGGTCCTGCTTTCTGGTGTATGTCGCCATCAGTGGTCACTGTTTCTTGGAGTGTGGGGTGTGGTCCCGCGTTCTGGTGTGTGTTGTCATGGTGGTCAGTTTCTTGGCGTGTGAGATGTGGTCCCATGTTCTGGTGTGTGTTGCCATCGGTGGTCACTTTCTTGGAGTGTGGGGTGTGGTCCAGGGTGTGGGGGCTGCTGCCCCAGGCCTCCCGGCTTTTGTGGATTGGAATCCACATCTGCGCCACGTGCAGGGTTCCTGCCCAGTCTCTGAAGCCCACTAGTCCTTCTGACCAGGTGTTCACTGTGCCTGCCTGCTGAGGGAGCGCTGGGGTCGTTTGATAGGCAGCACCCACACCCTGCAGGGCCATGTGCGCACGCGGGCTCGAGGACAGCCATGGGAGTGCCTTCCCACTGGGCTTGCCGTGCGGGTTCTTGAGGCAAAGGGAGGGTGGAGTTTGCAGAAGGTCCTGGATGGTGGGTCAGAATGTGGGCACCTGGTCCCTAACACTGAGGGTCCCTTTGCCAGGGCCTCCGGCAGGGGCCGCTATCTAAGCCGAGGCACTAGCCCCTCCTGTCCTTCCTCAGGCCCCACTGGCCACAGCCTCCACTGCTTCCAGCATTTTCTTCCTGTTGGGACGGAGTCCCGCCTTGGGAAGCCTTCTGCCTGTGGAGGTTTCTTGCCGGTGTCCACTGCACAGCTTGTGGGTCGTGTGTGTCCCAGCACCCCATGTGCTCCCTGCCAGCCAGGGCCCAGGCAGTGCTTGGTGAGTGGG
This sequence comes from Pongo abelii, assembly GCF_028885655.2. NCBI lineage: Eukaryota > Metazoa > Chordata > Mammalia > Primates > Hominidae > Pongo > Pongo abelii. The sequence goes on from NC_071993.2 coordinate 139,790,508, forward strand.
AGAGGGATGGCCGTGCTGCCCTGTCCTCCCAAACGGTGTTGTCTCATGGCCTTCAGAGAGCAGACCAGAGGTGGCCTCGGACTCCAAGAGACGCTCCTGGCTTTCCACTCTTGCCCTGTGCAGACCAGCAGTGCGAGGGGTGTTGTGGGGTTAGGGGTGATGCAGGTTATGCCATGCCAGGGAGCCCACAGCCCCCACCCAGGGCCACGCCTGGCACCAGCACAGCGGGGTCACAGAGGAGGCTGGAGCAGGGCGTGGTGGGAGGGCGCCGACGTGCAATGCCACGCCAGGCCTCGGGGAGCCCCTTGATGGGACCCACGGCTCCTGCACAGATGGTTTCACATCGTCAACACGGCTGGAAAAGGATGGGGTCTTACAAGTGGAGGCTGGAAGGTGGCTGAGAGTTATGGCACCTGGGCTTTCCAGACGTTGGCTTGAAATAATTGGTCAAGGTGTGCAGCTGGCGAGGGACGCCAGGGATGGGGCCTCCTGCAGTGGTCAGATGCCATCCTGTGGGGAGGGACAGTGTGGCCTCCATCCGTGGTGACACTGTCCTGTGTGGGGAGGGATAGTATCGTCTCCGTCTGTGGTGATGCCGTTCTGTGTGGGGAGGGACAGTGCGGCCTCCATGATGTCGCCCACACTGTCCGTGCTGGGAGTACAGGTGGTTTCCAGCAGCTGTCTGCCGGCAGGGAGGCCGGGAAGTGAGGCTGGCTGTGTCCAACACCTCCTGGGGCACAGAGGAGTGTGGGGGAGACACTGTTGGAACACAGGTGCGGACATTGCGACACGTGTAAAGATGTCAGCGGGGCCTGCATTCAAGGACGTTCCAACCACCATGCCGGTCGCACCTTCCAGCGATGGGTCCTCTGTGCAGTGATCTCAAGCGTCGCGTCTAGAATCACTGCACCCCGTTGCTTCCAGACAGCCTCGGTAGTGTTGAGTCCCCTCTTCCTCTTCCTGGATGTATGCGGGGGCCACGTGCCGTCTTTGGAGGTCATGAGTGTTTGAGTCTTTTCATCTCGGCCCCCTGCTTTGCTCTTTCTGGCATTGCCATCTGAAAGAGTCTAGCCCACTTGTCTTTAGGGCAGCCCGCGTGTGGGTCGCTGTGGTCATTGCTCGCTCCGTGGTTAGCTGTGTCCTGTCCGTGGTTAGTTAGGTAGTTGGTTGCTCCATGGTTTTCACTTAGAGATTTTGGGCAGGAACATTACCAAGGTGAGCTTGGGCACTTCTCATGCCGCCAGCTCTGGGGGCCCAGGCTGTTGTCACAGGGAAGGCGGCATCACCCCACTCGCAGCTTGGCGGGAGGAGGCTCTTCATGTGTATGACGCCATTCGGGGATCTTCTGTGACTCCTCTATGAGTCCTTTGCCCGTTTTTTCATCAGTTTTTTTTTTTTTTTTTTGTATTTTCCCTTGACTTTTAAGAGTTCTTTCAATTGCAAGAAGATTAATTATCTGTGATATATATTGCAAATATTTTCAACCAGTTTGACATTTGTCTTTTGATTTTGCCATGCCAAAGTTTAAAAAAAGTTAGAGTTGACTTACTCTTTTTAAAGATTGTGTTTGGATTTTGAGTCATAGTTTATTTTTCCATATGAACTTTAGAATCACCTTGTCTCGTTTGGGCTGGGCGGGGGCGGGCCGCTGGCAGGCGGTGGGACAGGGCCAGGGCTATTTCTGCGCTCGCTTGGAGAGGACTGACAGCTTTATGGCGCTGAGTCACGGTCCCTGGAAACAAGAGGGGTCTTTTCATGGACTCAAAGCTTTTGTTCGTTGCCTTCAGGAATGTCTTAAAGTTTTTCTCTTACACAATGTTCACATGTGCAAAAGGTCATTTGTGAGGTTACCCTTTTCCTTGTTGCATTGGAAGCGGGCCTTCTCTTCCAGCAGGCCTTCTGCCTGGTTTCTGTTGGTGTCTTGTGATGGCTGTTGTTTTGTCTGTTAATTTCGGGACCTGCTGCTTTCCTGGATTCTCTTGTTGTCCTTTTTCTCCCTGCTTCTCTGCTCCTCCAGGTGTGCTGTGATGCCGTCCGCAGGTGCAGGGAGCTCAGGTCTCCTTTACCGGAGCTGCGCCTCCACGTGTGTTCCCTTTCGGGTCTCATTCCCTCCCCCGATATGTCAGTTGAAATGGCACTGAGCGTAACGGGTGCCCTTGCTGTGTTTCCGTGTCCCAGGGAATGGCTGGGTTTGCCCGGGAGGAAGGAGCCGGCTCTGGGATGAGGTATCAGCGTGTGTGGGGTGGGATGTTTCGAATCCACGTCTCATATGGTATTCAGCGTGGTATTCAGCGTTGTTGCTATTAAACAAGAAGTAATAACAGTGAACAGACAAAGCGTTTCACTCATAAGGCTAGAGTATAGAACTGTGCCATAAATGAGGGAATTATGGAAGGATTATATATATCCAAAAATTATTGAATAAAATACAGAAAAAAAACCCAGAAAGACAGTAAATTAAGGAAATGGCAACAGTTTGAAAACATAAATGAAGCACACATTTGGTAAAGCTACCTGAGAGAGGGAGGGACAGGTTGACTACATAGTAGCACGAGGAACAGGAGGATTCGTACAGTTTAACAATCCATTGTAAGGTAGTTTGTTAACTATTCGGGGAAAGGTTTAAATTGGGGTCTTACTGTAGACATTATATCAAAACAAAACCTAAGTGGGGCAAAAATGTTTGTTTGTTTGTTTGTTTTGAAATGGAGTCTTGCTCTGTGGCCCAGGCTGGAGTGCAGTGGCACGACCTCAGCTCACTGCAGCTTCCACCTCCCGGGTTCAAGCGATTCTCCTGCCTCAGCGTCCCGAGTAGCTGGGACTACAGGCGTGCGCCACCACACCCAGCTGTTTTTAGTAAAGATGGGGTTTCATGATATTGGCCAGGCTGGTCACAAACTCCTGATCTCAGGTGATCACCCCCCTTGGCTTCCCAAAGTGCTCGGATCACAGGCGTGAGCCACCATGCCTGGCCAAAAATGTTTAAAATAATATTAATTTTATTTTCTGATACAGACATGTATAGTCCTAATCTGAGGCACACGCAGGGCTTTCTGTGCTGTGTAACAGGTGGCCGCGGACGTCGTGGCTTAAAATAACACCAGTTTGTTGTTTCATGCTTCTGTAGGGTGGAGATCGGGGCTCAGCCTGCTGGGTCCTTTGCTCAGGTCTCACACGGCTGCAGTCAGGTTGCCTGTTCTCAGGGGGCTGTGTTCTCACCTGGAGGCCCAACTAGGCAGGGACTGCTCTCAGACTGCCTCGGGTGCTTGGCAGATACCATTTCCCTGTGGTTGTAGGACTCACAGCTTCTTGTGCCAGAGCCCACGGGGGAGAGACTGCCCTCTGCTTACAGTCTCAGACCTTTAGACTCACTCTGAAGTGGCTCTTCGATAAGATGAGAGCCACCCAGGATTATCTCCCTTTTGATTAACCTAAGATCAGCTGGAGATGGAGCTTCATTACGTCTGCCTGACCCTTTCACCTTTGCCTCAGCCTGTGCATGGGCGCGCCGTCTTCCCCGGTTCATAGGTCCCACCTGCACTGAGGACAGGGATTACCCTGGATGCGAATGCCAGGGCGTGGGGAGCCCTGCGGGCCTGCTGGAATCCTGCATTACAATTTTATGACGGATGGTTGTTGACTTTAATTGAAGAACTTTTCAGTAAACTTAAAAAAAATTAACCTTCATTTATTCCTTCTCCATCATTCTTCCTTTCCTATGTACATCCGGAATTTTGACTTGTGTCATATTCTCCTCTCTGAAGAACTTTCTAAACATGACTTACAGGGCATGTCTACTTTTTTGTGTGAGAAAGTTTATTTTTCTTTCACTTTTGAAGGATGATTTTGCTGCGCACATGACTGGGGTCGGGGGGTTGTCCCTCCACTCTCTTCTTGCTGGTGTGGTTTCTGTTGACAAGTTCACTCTAATTCTTGTCCTTGTTCCTCTATAGCTAAGATGTATTTTTTTCTTGCTTCTTTCAAGATTTTCTTTGTTTGTGATTTTCTACAATTGGGATATGATCTGCCTAGGTATAGATTGTTTGGGATTTATTCTGCTTGATATTCTCTGGGCTTCATGGATCTGTGGTTTGGTGTCTGGCACTAATTTTGGAAATTTTCAAAGCTCTTATGTGTTGCAACCATAACTGGAATTCTTTAAGTTTGCCAGGAATTATAAAGATAATCATTAGACTTTTTTAGATCTGTTGGTATGATCAGATGTATTAGCAGTTTTCCTAACAGTGAATCATCCATGTATGTATAGAATAGTCACTCGCTTGCTTACTATGGGTGAAGTTTTTAACGTGCTGCTGGATCTTTGGGGTGTGTGTGTCGCGGCACACACATGAGTGCACACATGAGGCTGGTTTGAAGGCTTCCCTTCTGTCTTCATCCTGTTTATATGCCAATGTTATGTTTGTCTCATAATAGGAACTTAGAGCTTTCCTTCTTGAGCCGTGATCTAGAGCTGTGCTGTGTGGTAATGTAGCCTCTAACCACATGTGATTGTTAAAATTTAAATGAACTAAAATTACGTACAATAAAAAAATTGTTCAGTCACCAGTAGCCTCATTTAAAGGACAGACGTGGCTAGTGCAGGTCTAGAACGTGTCCATCACTGCAGAACGTACTGAGACTTCCTGCGTTGGTGGAAACATTCCGTCATCTGCACCGACCAGTCCTGTAGCAACAGCCTAGGTGGTTTTTGAACGTGTGTGTGTAGGTGTGCCCACATGCATAGGTGTGGTGAGTGTGTGGGGTGCGTTTGCATGCCTGTGCACGGGTGGTGTGTGGTGCATGCGTGTGTGTGTAGGTCTGCCTGCATGCATAGGCATGTGGTGAGTGTGTGAGGTGTGTTTGCGTGCCTGTGCACCGGTGGTGTGTGGTGCATGCGTGTGTGTGTAGGTGTGCCCACACGCATAGGTGTGTGATATGTGAGTGGGGTGCATTTGTGTGCCTGTGCATGGGTGGTGTGTGGTGCATGTGTGTGTGTGTGGTGCATGTGTGTGGCGTGGTGGGTGTGTGTGCCTGCATGTGTGTGGCATGTGTGTTTGGGTGGTTGTCTTTGCTGGCTCAGTTGTAGCAGCTCTTCCTGAGGTGGGGACCTCTGCCCTACAGCTGCCTGCCTGGAGCTCTCTGGTAGGCGGTCCCCCTGCCAGCCCTGCAGGCTGTATGAGGTTCTCCATGGTTCTCCCCGTCTGCCATTTGCCCTTTGTTATCGCTCTTAGTGACAGGCAGTTATTTAAGATGCTGGCCAAAGTGGCTTTCATTGTTTTCTTCTTCCTAAAGCCTTTAAAATTAAGAGTTAAAAAATAGGAAAGTAATACATGATGATTATAGGCATGTTAAAAATAAAGAAGAGAAAAACAAATACCTCTGCCTCAAATACCCACTCCAACCTTTGGGCGTTTTTTTCTGTCTTTTTCCCTTTTCCTATTGAGAATACCGTTGGGAGCACTGACAGCACTCGGCATGAGGGGCTCCTGTGACGTGCTGGCGCCCTTTCTGGAGTCCCCGCGGACCCTCGGGGGCCAGCTGTGCCTTTGCATCGGTCACAGCAAGGAAGGGGACCACGTCTGCAGGTGGCCATCTGGGCTGCTCGCTGCCGGTGGGGGCTTGTGTGAGGTGTGATTTATTTTGTGTTCAATCCATTTTTTTAGGGTATAAGTGTCTTCCATGTCAGTGTGTGCTCATTGTAAATCTTTACTTTGATAACATATACCTAATACTTGTTATTTTAACCACTGGTAACTGTGTAGTTCACTGCCATCCTCACCTACATTGTGGTGCTTGTTGGTGAGTGTGTAGCTCACTGCCTTTCTTACCTACATTGCGGCGTTTGTTGGTGAGTGTGTAGCTCACTGCCTTTCTTACCTACATTGCGGTGTTTGTTGGTGAGTGTGTAGTTCACTGCCTTCCTTACCTACATTGTGGTGTTTATCACTGGCACCCTGTCTATCTCCACGTCATGTTTTATCCAATAAATTTGTTTTTGATGCCTCCCTCTTCTTTCCTTCCATGGACGCCCTGTGTAACTTTCTTTATTGAGGTGCCTTCTGTAATATTCTTCTGCAGTATTCTAATTGTAATTCTCTTATAAATGATGCTATTATGAACTTCTTTGTTGACAGAGCATTTTTGCTCTTTAGAATTACTTTTTTAAGGACTGACTCCCAGAAATAGAGTTCCACATTTGAAAGGAATGAGGTTTTTTTTTTTTAACATTTCCCATATTTTCATAGTTTTTGCATTCTTTGAGACCAAGAGAAGAATTTTTGGGTGTTTAAGAGAAAAAGAAGGCATGAGCTTTCTTTCATATGGTGGCTGAACACACGCAGAGCTGCTTGGCCTGTGGGCTGAAATTTGAGCATTTCTTTAAGACCTAGTTTGTTTAACTTTTACTCTCACTTCAGTGGTTTTAAAAATAACTACATTAACCAAACATGGCTGTACCTCCAAGGACTTCTTACCAGAGCTGCTCCTGGGAAAGGGTCCAGTCTCTCTGGTTTGTGCCCATCACCCAGTGGGACAGCTACATGGACGTGGCATGGCAGCGTAGCCCAGTAAAGACCAGTTTGGGCAGGATGAATGGCCCTCAATTAAAGGGTGTCGTGGTAGGCAGGGTCTAATTTTATAAAAGCTTCTGGCACATGTACATTCAAAATTTCTTTTTTGTCTTTGATCTTGGCAGAAGAGGACGCCCAAGTGTGTGTGCATGTGTGTGCATGTTTGTGTACCTGTGTATGCATGCACGTGTGTGTACAGGCTCCTGTACATGTGCGCATTTGTGTGCGTGCATGTGTTTGCTTGTGTGCATGTGTGCATGAGTGTGCGTGTGTGTGTGCATGTGAGTGTGTGCATGCACGTGTGTTTGCAGGCTCCTGTGCATGTGTCTGTGTGTGCATGTGTGCGTGCATGTGTGCATGCATGTGTGTGCACATGTGTGCATGCATGTGTGTGCATGTGTGTGTGTGCATGCACATGTGTTTGTGTGCAGGCTCCTGTACGTGTGTGCATGTGTGTGTGTGCATGTGTGTGCATGCATGTGTGCAGGCTTCTGTACGTGTGTGTGTATGCGTGCATGTTTGCATGTGTGTGCATGGGTATATGCACGTGTGCATGTGTGCATGCGTGTGTGCATGTGAGTGCGTGTGCGCGTGTGTGTCTGCATGTGCACTTGCTTGTGTTTTCATGGCCGAGGGTTTATTTTCTAGTAATTTGAAGCCCTAAGTGACAGAACCTTTTCTGTTCTTCTCTGTGTTTATGCTACTGTCCTCTCTTATCTCAGACAGTCTCAGAAGATGTGTCAGGGTGTCTGGATGTGGTCTGTCAGCTCATCCACAAGGACTCAGGCTGTCTCCCCTGTTCCTGCAGGTGGTGGGAAGTTTCTATATCCAGATTTTCTTCATTGAGGATATTGTGGTTTGTTGTGAAAGTCCTTACATTCAGTGGGATAAAATTTGAGTCACTTACTGGGATATTATATTGTCATTTCAGTTGTGAATTTTAAGAAATTATACAATTTCTTACACATCTTCATGAATGCATTAGGCAAGTTAAACAATAGTGTTACATGTTGGATGGGGATATGTTTATATGCAGAGTGTTTGTAAAAACTGTATTAACGTCTGTGTCCATTGCTCGTGTCTGCTTGTTCCTCTGTTTCCAGTGTTTTGTCCTTTGGTGTGTGCTGCGGAGCTGTGGTACGCGTAGTGACTCTGGGCCTGTGGGTGCGTGCTGTGGGGCTGTGGTACGCGTAGTGACTCTGGGCCTGTGGTACGTGCTGCTGTGTCCGGAATTGGTGGGTTCTTGGTCTCACTGACTTCAAGAATGAAGCCGCGGACCCTTGTGGTGAGTGTTACAGCTCTTAAGGTGGCGCATCTGGAGTTTGTTCCTTCTGATGTTCGGATGTGTTCAGAGTTTCTTCCTTCTGGTGAGTTTGTAGTCTCGCTGGCTCAGGAGTGGAGCCGCAGTCCTTCGTAGTGAGTGTTACAGCTCTTAGGGCGCTGCATCTGGAGTTGTTCATTCCTCCCGGTGGGCTCGTGGTCTCGTTGGCTTCAGGAGTGAAGCTGCAGACCTTCGTGGTGAGTGTTACAGCTCATAAAAGCAGTATGGACCCAAAGAGTGAGCAGTAGCAAGATTTATTGCAAAGAGTGAAAGAACAAAGCTTCCACAGTGTGGAAGGGGACCGGAGCAGGTTGCCAATGCTGGCTCGGGCAGCCTGCTTTTATTCTCTTATCTGGCCCCACCCACATCCTGCTGATTGGTAGAGCCGAGTGGCCTGTTTTGACAGGGCGCTGATTGGTGCGTTTACAATCCCTGAGCTACTCCACATCCCCATCAGATTAGTTAGATACAGAGTATTGACACAAAGGTTCTCCAAGACCCCACCAGAGCAGCTAGATACAGAGTGTCGATTGGTGCATTCACAAACCTTGAGCTAAACACAGGGTGCTGATTGGTGTGTTTACAAACCTTGAGCTAGATACAGAGTGCCGATTGGTGTATTTACAATCCCTGAGCTAGACATAAAGGTTCTCCAAGGCCCCACCAGAGCAGCTAGATACAGAGTGTTGATTGGTGCACTCACAAACCCTGAGCTAGACACAGGGTGCTGATTGGTGTGTTTACAATCCCTGAGCTAGACATAAAGACTCTCCACATCCCCAGCAGACTCAGGAGCTCAGCTGGCTTCACTCGGTGGATCCCGCACTGGGGCTGCAGGTGGAGCTGCCTGCCAGTCCCGCGCCATGTGCTCACACTCCTCAGCCTTTGGGCGGTCGATGGGACTGGGCACCGCGGAGCCGGGGGCGGCGCTTGTCAGGGAGGCTGGGGCTGCACAGGAACCCACGGAGGCGGGGGAAGGCTCAGGCATGGCGGGCTGCAGTCCCGAGGCCTGCCCCACGGGAAGGCAGCTAAGGCCCGGTGAGAAATGGAGTGCAGCGCCGGTGGGCTGGCACTGCTGGGGGACCCAGTACACCCTCTGCAGCCACTGGCCCAGGTGCTAAGCCCCTCATTGCCCGGGGCCGACAGGGCTGGCTGGCTGCTCCGAGTGCGGGGCCGCCAAGCCCACGCCCACCCGGAACTCCAGCTGGCCCGCAAGCGCCGCACGCAACCCTGGTTCCTGCTCGCGCCTCTCCCTCCACACCTCCCTGCAAGCTGAGGGAGCCGGCTCCGGCCTTGGCCAGCCCAGAAAGGGGCTGCCACAGTGCAGCGGGGGGCTGAAGGGCTCCTCAAGTGCCGCCAAAGTGGGAGCCCAGGCAGAGGAGGCGCCAAGAGCAAGTGAGGGCTCTGAGGACTGCCAGCACGCTGTCACCTCTCACTGCAGGACTGTGCTACGCGTAGTGACTCTGGGCCTGTGGTGCTTGCTCCGGGGCTGTGCTGTGCGTAGTGACTCTGGGCCTTTTGGGCAGGTCTCAGATTTATTGTCTGTTTTAATTTCAATTGCAGTTTCTGTTTGATTTCACTTGGGCGTCTGGGACCTACCCTTCCTACTGCTAGGGTCAGGACTTTCTCTTTTTTTCATTTTATATGAGGTGAGTAAAGTGCAGCTCTCAGACGTGTGAAGCCTCAGCGTGTGGCTTGGCTGCTTGAGTGGCGCTGTGGCTATGGGGATTACCTCCACCTTTTTAATGCGGTAAAATACGTATAAAATTTTCCATCTTAACCATGTTTAAGGGTGCAATTCAGTGGCATGAAATGCATTCATAATGTTGTGTAACCATCACTGCCATCCATCTCCAGATCTCTTGTTATCTTGTAAAACTGCAGCTCTGTCCTCGTTAAACACTGAGTCCCTGTCCGCCCCCAGCTCCTTTGTCACCAACATTTTACTTTCTGTCTCCATGAATCTGATGACTCCAGATATCTCACATGAGTGGGATCATACAATCTTTGTCTTTTTGTGTTTGGCATAATGTTCTCAAGGTTGCTGCATAGACTGAATACCGAATTATGTGGATAGACCACATTTTATCCATTTGTCCGTGGATGGACACTTGGGTTTCTTCTAGCTTTTGGCTGATTGTGGGTGTCTAAGTTCCTGCTTTCAGTTCTTTTGGGAATTGTATTAGTTCATTTTCATGCTGCTGATAAAGAAATACCTGAGACTGGGAAGAAAAAGAGGCTTAATTGGACTTATAGTTCCACATGGCTGGAGAGGCCTCAGAATCATGGCAGGAGGTGAAAGGCACGTCTTAAATGGCTGCAGCAAGAGAAAATGAGAGAGAAGCAAAAGCAGAAACCTCTGATAAGCCCATCAGATCTCTTGAGACTTATTCAGTATCATGGGAATAGCACAGCAAAGACCAGCCCCCATGATTCAATTACCTCCCCCTGGGTTCTCCCCTCAACAGGTAGGAATTCTGGGAGATACAATTCAAGTGAGATTTGGGTGGGGACACAGCCAAACCATATCATTCCACCCCTGGCCCCTCCAAACCTCATGTCGTCACATTTCAAAACCAGTTATGCCTTCCCAACAGTCTCCCAAAGTCTTAATTCATTGCAGCATTAACCCAAAAGTCCACAGTCCAGTCTTATCTGAGACAAGGCAAGTCCCTTTCATGTATGAGCCTGTAAAATCAAAAGCAAGCTAGCTACTTCCTGGATACAATGGGGGTACAGGTATTGGGTAAATACAGCCGTTCCAAATGGGAGAAATTGGCCAAAACAAAGGGGTTACAGGGCCCATGCAAGTCTGAAATCCAGCGGGGCAGTCAAATTTTAAAGCTCCAAAATGATCTCCTTTGACCCCCGGTCTCATATCTAGGTCACACTGATGCAAGAGGTGTGCTCCCATGATCTTGGGCAGCTCCGCCCCTGCGGTTCTGCATGGTACAGCCTCCCTCCCGGCTGCTTTCATGGGCTGGCATTGAGTGTCTGTGGCTTTTCCAGGCACACAATGCAAGCTGTTGGTGGATCTGCCATTCTGAGGTCTGGAGGATGGTGGCCCTCTTCTCACAGCTACACTAGGCATTGCCCCAGTAGAGACTCTGTGTGGGGGCTCCGACCCCACATTACCCTTCCTCACTGCCCTAGCAGAGATTCTCCATGAGGGCCCCACCCCCGCAGCAAACTTTTGCCTATACATCTTCTGAAATCTGGGCGGAGGTCCCCAAACCTCAGTTCTTGTCTTCTGTGCACCTGAAGGCTCAACACCACTGGAAGCCGCCAAGGCTTGGGGCTTCCACCCTCTGAAGCCACAGCCCAAGCTGTATGTTGGCCCCTTTTAGCCACGGCTGGAGTGGCTGGGATGCAGGTCACCAAGACCCTAGGCTGCACACATCACGGGGATCCTGGGCCTGGCCCATGAAACCAGTTTTTCTTCCTGGGCCTCTGGGCCTGTGATGGGAGGTGTTGCCATGAAGGTCTCTGACATAGCCTGGAAACATTTTCCCCATGGTCTTGGGGATTAACACCAGGCTCCTTGCTACTTACCCAGATTTCTGCAGCTGACTTGAGTTTCTCCCCAGAAAATAGGTTTTTCTTTTCTATCACATATTCAGGCTTCAAATTTTCCAAGCTTTTATGCTCTGCTTCCCTTATAAAACTGAACGCCTTTAACAGTACTCAAGTCACCTCTTGAATGTTTTGCTATTTAGAAATTCCTTCCACCAGATACCCTAAATCATCTCTCAAGTTCAAAGTTCCACACATCTCTAGGGGACAGGCAAAATGCTGCCAGTCTCTTTGCTAAAACATAACAAGGGTCACTTTCGCTCCAGTTCCCAACAAGTTCCTCATCTCTATCTGAGACCACCTCAGCCTGGATTTTACTGTCTGTATTGCTGTCGGCATTTTGGGCAAAGCCATTCAGCAAGTCTCTAGGAAGTTCCAAACTTTCCCACATTTTCCTGTCTTCTTCTCATCCCTTCAAACTGTTCCAACCTCTGCCTGTTATGCAGTTCCAAAGTCTCTTCCACATATTCGGGTATCTTTTCAGCGATACCCCACTCCTGGTACCAATTTACTGTATTAGTTCATTTTCACATTGCCAGTAAAGACATACCTGAGACTGGGAAGAAAAATAGGTTTAATTGGACTTAACAGTTCCACATGGCTGGGGAGGCCCCAGAATCATGGCAGGAGACAAAAGGCACTTCTTACATAGCAGTGGCAAGAGAAAATGAGAAGGAAGCAAAAGCAGAAACCCCTGATAAACCCATCAGATCTCATGAGACTTATTCACTATCATGAGAATAGCATGAGAAAGACTGGCCCCCATAATTCAGTTACTTCCCCCTGGGTCCCTCCCACAGCACATGGGAATTCTGGGAGATACAATTCAAGTTGAGATTTGAGTGGGGACACAGCCAAACCACATCAGGAATATAGCCAGCAGTGGAATTGCTTCACTGTATAGTAATTCTGTTTAATTTTTGGAGGAGCTGCCATTTTTCTTCATAGTGATGGCACCATGTTACATTCCCACCAGCAGTGCACAAGGGTCCCATTTCTCCATCTTATCCCAACACTTATTATTTTCCCTTTTCAATTTTAATGTTTTATTTTGTATAATATCCATCCTATCCATCCTAATGGGTGTGAAATGGTGTTTCATTATGGTTTTTATTTGCATTTCCTTAATGATTAGTGATAATGAACATCCTTTCATGTGCTTGTTGACCATTTCATATGTCTTCTTTAGAAAACTGTTCAAGTCCTTTTCCCATTTTTAATGGGGTTGTACGTCCTTTTGTTGTTGAGTTGTAGGAGGTTTAAAAATATATTCTGAATATTAACCCGTTACCAGACACATGACTTGCAGATGTTCTCTTCCATCCTGTGGCTTGTCTTTCATCCTATTGATAGTGGCTTTTGATGCACAAAAGTTGTTAAGTTTGACGTCCAGCTTGTCTGTTTTTCCTTTTGTTGCCTGTGCTTTGGATATTGCATTTAAGAAGTCATTGTCAAATCCAGTGTCACAAAGTTTCTCCCCTATGTTTTCTTCTAAGAATTTTATAGTTTTAGGTTTTTGATCCATTTTGAGTTAATTTTTGTCTGTGGTGTAAGGTAAGAAGCCAGCTTCATTCTTTTGCATGTGGTTATCCAGTTTTCCCAGCCTCATTTGTTGAAAGGACTGTTCTTTTCCCCAGTGAATGGTCTTGGCACCACTGTCAAAAATCATTTGACCATATATACAAGGCTCTTTATTCCATTCCATTGGTCCACATGTTTGTCTTGTGCCAGGACCACACTGTTTTGACTGCTTACTGTAGGTTGTAGTAAGTTCCACATAAGGAAGTGTGAGGTTTCCAATTTGTTCTTCTTTTTTAAGGCTATTTTTGGCTATTCAGGGTCCCTTGAGATTCCATATGAATTTTAGCATGGATTTTTCTATTTCTGCAAAAGAAAGTCATTGGGATTTTGATGTAAATGGAATTGGATCTGCAGGGTTCTTTGGGTAGCATCAACATCTTAATAATGTTAACTCCTCAGTTTGGGAACACGGAATGGATATCTGAATTTCTTTCAGCAACATTATGTAGTTTTCAGTGTTCAAGTCTTTTGCCTCCTTGGTTAAGTTTATTTCTAAGTTTTTTATTCTTTTTGATGCTGTTATAAATGGGATTTTAAAACATTTTCTTTTCACATTGTTCATTGTTAGTGTTGTTTGTGTGTTGATCTTATATCCTGCCACGTTGCTGAATTGCTGAATTTTTGTGACGGAGTCTCGTTCTGTCACCAGGCTGGAGTGCAGTGACACAGTCTCGGCTCACTGCAACCTCTGCCTCCGGATTCAGGTGATTCTCCTGCCTCAGCCTCCCGAGTAGCTGGGACCACAGGCACGCACCACCATGCCTGGCTAATTTTTTGTATTTTTAGTAGAGACGGGGTTTTGTCATGTTGGCCAGGCTGGTCTTGAACTCCTAACCTCAGGTGATCCACCCGCCTCTGCCTCCCAAAGTGCTGGGATTGCAGGTATGAGCCACTGCGCCCAGCCTTATTTCTATCAATTTTTTGGTGGAATTTCTAGGGTTTTGTATACATAAGAGCATGTAGTCTGTGAACAGAGATAATTTTACTTCTTCCGTTCCCATTCGGGTACCTTTTCTTTCATTTTCTTGCCTAATTGCCCAGGCTGGGCCTCTCAGTGCAGTGTTGAATGGTAGTGATGAGCGCGGGTGTCCTGGTGTTCCTGCTCTTAGAGGGAAAGCTTTCTGTCATCCACTATTGAGTGTGTTCACCATGGGTGGTAACCTACAGGCACGTTCTTTCTCAGAGGTCCTTTCTTTCCTTTTGTGTCTAGAAAGGCTGTTTTTCTACCACGACGGCAGCAATTTGCTTATTTTCTCTCCTGATTCCTTTGTGGTTTCAAGTCTTATGTTCACATCTTCTGAATCCATCTGGAGTTTAATTTCTTTGTGGAATAAAGAAAGGATCTAATATAGCATTTTAGAAGTAAATATTTAACTAGTATTGCTTGTCAATTAATGCCTCTTCCCTCAGCAGTGTGAAATGCCTCAATCTCTCCTGCCGACATCTCCGCCTTCCGAAGCTACAAAGGGGAAGAGTTGGGCCTTCTGGGCGGCTGTGGGCCGGGCTGCCTCTGGCATCTTGGTCTCTCATGCGGGTATTCTCTATTAGGGGCTGTATAGCAAACACGCTAAAGATCATCTCAGTTTTTTAGTACTTCCCACTAAAATGGAATCATTTTATAAGGTCTGTTTCCCCCTTCCCTTAAGAATATGCACTATAGAAAATTACAGATCACTCCAGCTCCCACTACCCAGAAAGAACGCTTGTCCACGAGGAATAAATGTCATCCCAGTCTGCAGAGCTCCAGCAAGGAGGACAGGCTGTGCTTCACCAGTTAAATTTAATCCTGCTCAGATTGTCAGGAGAAACAGACACTGAAGTGAAACTCAAGGAACTTCTGAATTTGAGATTAATATTTATTGGTGCAAGAGATAAAGCTCTACAATTCCTCTAAGGATGAGAAAACTTTTCTAAACTTGAAGAATGTAGCATTTAAGAATACATTTTAATTTTAGAGCACGTTTATGAATTCTCTGGTTTGGAAGGTATGATTCTTAGGCAGCCTCTCAGTTCCAGGGCCCCACTTGCTGATTTAATAGATTCTATTACTTGTGTTTTGTTAGTTTGTAACAGAGACACTCTGTTCCACCTTTCCCTGCCTCCGTTTTCAGCCCTTGGTTCTGTACTGTGTGGACATGGTGTGGGTCACTGTGGTCTTTCCTTTCTGAGTTCTGGGCTCTGCTGTGTCACCTGAGTTCTGCCCTGCGCCGTCAGGGTCCCCTCTCCGTCCCGCCCTGCGCCATCAGGGTCCCCTCTCCGTCCCGCCCTGCGCCATCAGGGTCCCCTCTCCGTCCCGCCCTGCACCGTCAGGGTCCCCTCTCCGTCCCGCCCTGCGCTGTCAGGGTCCCCTCTCCGTCCCGCCCTGCGCTGTCAGGGTCCCCTCTCCGGTGCACCCTGTGATCCTGTGCTGTCAGGGTCTGCTCTCCGTTCTGCCCTGCACCATCAGGGTCCCCTCTCCGTCCCGCCCTGCGCTGTCAGGGTCCCCTCTCCATCCCGCCCTGCGCTGTCAGGGTCCCCTCTCCGTCCCGCCCTGTGCTGTCAGGGTCCCCTCTCCGGCGCACCCTGTGCTATCAGGGTCTGCTCTCAGTCCTGCCCTGCACTGTCAGGGTCCCCTCTCCGTCCCGCCCTGCGCCGTCAGGGTCCCCTCTCCGTCCCGCCCTGCGCCATCAGGGTCCCCTCTCTGTCCCGTCCTGCGCTGTCAGGGTCCCCTCTCCGTCCCGCCCTGCGCTGTCAGGGTCCCCTCTCCGGCGCACCCTGTGATCCTGTGCTATCAGGGTCTGCTCTCAGTCCTGCCCTGCACTGTCAGGGTCCCCTCTCTGGCACACCCTGTGCTGTCAGGGTCCCCTCTCCATCCCACCCTGTGCTGTCAGGGTCCTCTCTCTGACGCTTGCCCTGCAAACATCCTCTCTTCCCGTGACTGCTACGTTCAGGAGTGAGGATGCAGTCAGACCCTGTTTTGTTGCCTCTGGAGCATCCTTTTCTTCCTCTTCCCCCTGTTTGTTATTTGGTGAGGTTTGGGGAGAAAGAGGTGTCTTAATCTTCCTTATGGTGTGTTTGCCCAGAGCTCAATAGTAGTTGAAAAGGTTTTCTTGTCATATCAACTCCTCAAGCTATCCTACTTGCACACTGTAGACTGTGGGGCTGCAGAGTGAAATGTCCTTTTCCTGGACGGAGGGAAGACAGAGAAGGAACGTGATGCAGCCTCACTGCTCAGGATGGAAAAACGCTGGGATTAGGGGTCACCTATTGGTCTGGGGAAGCTCAGTGACCCAGGGAAAATTGAACTGATGGAGAAGACGGTATTTGACCAGACCTGTGAGCAGTGAAGGCATGGGGGTCGTTGCCAATCTGCGAAGACAGAGTGCAAAGGCCCTGGGGCCAGAGGACCAAATGTCTGAGACTCAGAGCAAAGCAGGTGGAGGGGAGGGCAAGGAGGCCACGGGCTCAGGGCCTGGTGAATGCGCAGACCTGGAAGGCCTTTGCTCTTTACCCTGAGAGAGCAGGAGGGCCCTGGAGGGTGGATCCACTTGTGTTTTCTGAGAATCAACCTGGCTGCCTATGGAGTGTAGACTGGAAGCAGGTGAGGACAGAGCAGGGAGATCCCTGAGGAGGGAGTGGGAAGGGACTGGGGATGGGGAAGAAGTGGATCCCCCAGGAGGGAGTAGGGAAGGGGCTGGGGGTGGGGAGTGGGTGGATCCACCAGGAGGAAGTGGGGAAGAGGCTAGGGACGGGGAGTGGGTGGATCTGCTAAGAGGGGGCGGGGAAGGGGAAGGGGAGGGCTTGGATCCCCCAGGAGTGAGGGGGAAGGGGCTGGGGATGGGGAGGGGACAGGGAGGGAATGGATCCCCAGGAGGGAGAGGGAAGGGGCTGGGGATGGGGAGGGGACAGGGAGGGAATGGATCCCCAGGAGGGAGAGGGAAGGGGCTGGGGATGGGGAGGGGACAGGGAGGGAATGGATCCCCAGGAGGGAGAGGGAAGGGGCTGGGGATGGGGAGGGGACGGGGAGGGAATGGATCCCCAGGAGGGATGGGGAAGGGGCTGGGGATGGGGAGGGTGTGGATCCCCTGGGGGATGTCCCGGAAGTGACACAGTGGCACTGAGGCCAAGGCAGGCTGGTGGGATGGTGGGATGGGGCCCAGGAGGCCCTGGGAGCTTCCAAGCTGGGGTCAGCCAGGCAGACGCAGCAGCGCCATGTGGGCCAGAAAGTGGCCCCTGGGCAGGGCCCCATGGTCACCACGGCCGTCACAGTGGCCCCGACTAGGGGTGTGTGCCAAAGACAAGAACTGAGGGCCTTTTTCACGTTTCTTCTCTTCCTTCTTTGGAGTGTTTTTGCTCTCATCTTTCATTTAGACTTTTGGTCTAATTATTTCACAGCCTTTGAGTGCCTCCTCATAAACAGTCAGCAAACATGGATGTCTTTGTTTAGATCACTGTGTTAGTACTGTCTGGGCTTATTAACCTCAGTGGATCCACAGTCAATGTTGGGGGAAGTCATATCCACGATTTAAATGAGGTCATGACCCATGAATTGGGCTGGAGCGTGTGTTACTGGGGCGAGGTGCGCACAGTGAACGGTGTGTCCGCGTGTCCGCTGTCGCATTTGTGCGTTTGGTGTTTAGGGCGGCTCCTGGGCAGGGCTGCTGGGCACGTAGCTGCAGCTGGATGTGGGGCTGGGACCCTCGAGGGACTTGCTGGTAGGAGCTGGGGCCAAGGGAGGCTGTCCACGTGGGCTGAGGGTCCTCAGTGGCGGGACAGCGGAGCGGGTCAGTCACCTCCCCTTCTGCTGGGGCGGTTGCGTGCGTCCCACGAGGAGGTCCCTGGACCCAGAGGGCAGGGCATGGGGGCTCTCAGAGCCGCAGTGGGCGATTCTCTCCCTTTGCGTGTGCGTGTGCCAGGGTTGTGTGTCCTTGAAGCCTGGAGCCAGCGTGTTCTCGGCTCGGTCCTGTGATCTGTGAGGCTGTTGTTTCTTGGTCAGGTTTTTTTTTTATCTTCATTAATTTATCTAAAATTCAGTCTTCCTGCTTTTTAGGGTTCATAGACCCGTCAGCAAGTGAAGGGAGGAGCGCGCCTGGCGTGTGGCCAGCCTTGCGATGCTGTTGCGTTTGCGTGGGAGCGGAGTCTGGGCCCAGCTGCACTGGCGGCCTGCACGCCTTGGCCCCGTGCCCACGGCCACGGAGGCTGAGACCAGGGCAGGGGCTTTAGTCCCGATGGGAGCGGGGGCAGGGCCTTGTTTATTGTTTTTAATCATGGCAAAAACCCACAACGTTAAATTTACCACCTTAACCGTTTCTGAGTGTGCATTTCCTTAGTGCTAAGTACATTCACATTGTTGTTGAAGGGATCTCTAGAACTTGTTATCTCGCAAAATGGAAACTCTACCCTTTTAGACGCTGACTCCGTCCCCCCATGGTGGGCGATGTTGGAGCTGGGGTGCTTCCTGAGCGTGGGCGGCTCGCGCTGATTGCTTGCTCTCAGCCTCGTCCACGGCAACCTCCCTCCTCTTGGGTTTGAATGGCTCGGCCGGAGCTGGCACCGAGCGCAGGAGCAGCCAGGTGGCCTGGGGCTCAGTGGAGCAGTCAGGGTGGAGAGCGACTGGGCTGTCCCTTTTCCTGAAGCAGTGGCATTTTCAGGCTTGCACTTAGCTCCTCCGATTCTGTCCAGGAGCTTCCTGGGGCCTGGGTCTCTGGCGGGGCTGGAGTTTCCTTGCGTGTGTGCACGTGTGTGTGCGTGTGTGTGCATGTGTGTGCACGCCTGTGGTGTGGGGTAGGTTTTCTGTTGATGGCTCTAGCAAGTGCTTCCTGAAGATTCTGACAGTTGTGACGGACTCTGTAAAAGCCTCTTCCTCTTCACCCCAAACACACAGAAATGCCATGTGCGACCATGATGTTTTGTACTCCGCAAAGCTCAGCTTTGTCTAGTGCCCGTGAAGGGGCTTTGGCTCAGGCAGGGGCAGGTGTGGAAAGGTGCCACCATCTTGCTTGTTGGAGCCGGGTTACTGGCTGAGCCGTCTCTTCCCTGGGAGGCTGGAGGCTGGAGCAACACAGAGCCTTCCCCTCCTCGCCACCCGTGTGGGGGCCGCGGGACTCTGCCCGCACTTTACTAAGACAGACTGCATCGTGCACCATGTCCCTGGGACAGCCTTCAGAGTGGAGCCCCCACACAGAGCGGGGTCCCCACATGGGCCTGGGGTTTCAGAGCGGAGCCCCCACACAGAGCAGGGTCCCCGCGTGGGCCTGGGGTTTCAGAGTGGAGCCCCCACACAGAGCGGGGTCCTCGCGTGGGCCTGGGGTTTCCCCGTGCGGGTGGAGCTCCTCCATGCAGGGTGGGCCCGGGCTGCGCCTCCGCTCCTGCCCCCCGTTGTCTTCACAGGAGCTTCTCCTGGGTCTGTTTAGGGCTGTGCCATTGGTCTGACTGACTTTTCTTTTTCTTCTTAATTTACAGCCAGAAAACCTGCAGAAGAACTGGCTTCGGGAATTTTACCAGGTAAGAACTACTGAAACGTGTTCTTTTGGATTCATTGCTTAGCCATAAGGTGCCTTTTTGCTTTGGCATTCCTCCGTGGAGTCTGGTGTGTCTATGGGGAGCGCAGGCCTGGGCTGTGGCTGGGTCTCTCAGCTCCACTGCCTGTGCTGGGCAACACGTTTCTGGGTCACAGTCGGTCCACTGCCCGCCTGCCGGTGAGCCTGGCCAGATCCTCCTCGGGCTCACTGTTCACATTCCGGCTTCCTCCCCCCAGGGTGCAGAGAACCTGGGGGCTCCCTCCAGGGCTGGGTCAGCATCCCCAGTGGGGTCATGGAGAGCTGGCAGCGAGGCTGGGTGTGCTTCTCAGCAGGTCCAGTCCATGCAGTGCACTCTGTGCAGAGAGTGGGCGCTGGGCTGGGGGAGGTGACCAGTTGGAGGGTTTCGGGCTGTCACTGCCAGACCGAGGCACGGACCCCCTGTCTAATATGGGGCTGGTGTTTATGGAGCCCAGTACTGTGCTGTGCTCTGGTGCGGGCGCTGCAGATGCCACTGTGAAGAGACAGGCTGGTGCCCTCACAGGTCTTCATGGAAGGAGCCGCCTGGGGCCTGTGGCCAAGCAAGTGTGCCTGTGGGGTGGCACCAGAGGCCTCTCTGAGGACTGGGTGCATGGGGGGAGGCCAGGCGGGCGAGGAGGGCAACGTGGCCATGGGCATGATGGTGGCCAGGCTCGGCTCCAGGGGCTGGTGGTGAGGTCAGCTTCAGGGTGGGGTGGCCTTGGACGGTGGAGCTGCTTCCATGCTCAGACCCACGGCAAGGGCTGAGCCGGGGACTGAAATCCTGTTCCAGGTGTGTTTGGCTGTTGATTGGGGGTGGGCTGGGGAGACTAGAGTGGAGGCCCAGGGGCCCTCTGTGGGGGCATGGGGATGTGGGACCTGGGGGGTGGCCTGACCTGGGGCTGAGGTGCTGGGCCAGAGGTGGAGCTGGGGCAGCCAGGAGGGCTGGGGACCTCTGTGCCCTCGGGCCTGTGTCCTGCCTGCCAGTGCTCCCATGTGGTGAGGCTCCCGGCATACAATGGTGTTCTGTAGCCGGCATCCAAGTCCCTCCATAGGGACAACGGCGTGTGTGGGCATGTGTGTGTGCATGTGTGTGTGCGTGTGTGTGCTTAACACACACACCCATGTGACGAAGCCATTGTCCTACAGGGATGTGTGTGTGCACATGTGTGCGTGTGTGTGTGCGCACGTGTGTGTGCTTAACACCCATGTGATGAAGCCATTGTCCTACAGGGACGTGTGTGTGCACGTGTGCGTGTGTGTGTGTGCACGTGTGTGCTTAGCACCTATGTGGTGAGGAAGCCATTGTTCTACAGGGACCTGACAAATCTCTCTCTGTAGAGTCTTTGATCAGATGTGCAAATAAGAGACATTTTTCCCCTTTGAAAACATATATTTACAAATCGAAATAATAGATATGATGAATTTAGCTGTAATGTGTGACATCATCTGCTTAGCGCTCACTTGGAGAAAGAGGACACTCCAGGAGTTGAAGCTGCCGCGCAACCCCCATCCACAGTGCTTTCGTCATCCCTGTCCTTTATGTCAACCACACGTGGGGGGCCAGCAGCGGGGGCGGGTTTGCCTTGTGAGGTGGGGTCTTGCTGCGTGTGCCTGTCAGGGAGACCCACATCCTTGCAGAACCTTCATCCTCTCCTGGCGTGTCTCCCCTCCAGGGATCCACAGGTTTTCCCTCAGTGAATGTTTAGGTGTGTGTGACCGGCCAGGAGCAGAACCTGCCTCCTGAACACAGCTGAAATCAGAATCTGCCCTTGTGTTTTGGTGTTTTTCCTTTTTGAAAACTGTCTGCTACTTTTGTTGTTGTTGTTGTTGTTGTTTGTTTTTGAGACGGAGTCTTGCTCTGTCACCCAGGCTGGAGTGCGGTGTTGTGATCTCGGCTCACTGCAAGCTCCACCTCCCGGATTCACGCCATTCTCCTGCCTCAGCCTCCCGAATAGCTGGGATTACAGGCACCCACCACCATGCCCGGCTAATTTTTGTATTTTTAGTAGAGACGGGGTTTCACCACGTTGACCAGGCTGGTCTTGAACTGACCTCAGCTGATCTGCCCGCCTTGGCCTCCCAAAGAGCTGGGATTATAGGCGTGAGCCACCGCATCTGGCCTGTCTGCTGCTTTTTTCTTGGTTTATTTTATTTTAATTATATTTTAATTTTGTCCCAATTAAGCCAGCGGCTGCCCCGCAGGAGCAGAGTTTTAGGAGACATTTACAGTGGCTGGGCCTGACCCGCAGTTCCTGATGGTACGGTGCAGCCATGGCAGACACTGAGGTCCCAGCAACAGCTCCCAACAAACCCTGGACTGCCTCACACCAGGCAGTGGCCAGGCTCTACCTGGGGCTCCAAAGGCCTCTTCTGCCTCATGGAGGGGCACGTGAGCCCCACCTGTGAGGGACCGGAAAGGTCGATGTGGAGGAAGCCCCTGTCCCCACACTCCAGCCCCCGGCAATTGTTTCCCTGTGTGTGTGGCCCCCCGAATCCTGGGTCCCCTCTGCTCCTGCAGCTCTGTGGAGCCCAGTGGTGGGGGTGGGGGGGGGGGGTGGGGGGCGGTTTGTGAACAGGAAGTAGGGGTTGCCCCGGGCCTAGCTCCGGGCCTGCACACCTGTTGGGTTCTCTTCAGGCTGGGCCATGTGCTGGACTTCCCAAGCAAGGTGCTGGCCCTGGGACATGTGACCTGAGCACAGAGAGCTGCAAAAAACCCAGAGGACCTGCCAGTGGACGTTGGCCTGTGGCCCCAGCCAGCTCGCTGCAGGGCGCAGCTGTGGTGGGGAGACCTGGGGCTGCTCCAGGGTCTGCAGCCTATGCTGGCCAGCGTGGGGACCACCCAGTGTTGGGTCGGCTGGGCCCAGCCATCCACATCCCACTGATGCTCAGGCACCCACGGGCTGGGCCGTGGCAGCTCCTCTGCTCTGTTCCTCGCCATCTAGACAGCTGCATCTGCCATGGGGTTTGGAGCTGTTGTCTTTGCTCACTAACTGAAGAAGCTCTTGTTCCCCAGGGTTTATGGTTGGGTTTGGGATGAGGATGTAGGCAGATCCCTTGGAGAACAGCTGAGGCCTGAACAGGAAAAACATCTGGAAAGAGGTCTTTTGAGATTGGGACAGGGAGAGGTCAGCATCAGGAGGATCTCAGGAGATGAGGAGTACAGGGCAGAGGCCCCGTCAGAGGAGGGTGAGGGAGATGAGGAGTTCATGGGACAGCTCCTGTCAGACGAGGCCTGCGGTAGAGAAGTGGTGTCTCATCACATGGTGAGCCTCTCTTTCCCATTTTCTGGCGTGTTGAGTTAGAATTGTGATGTTGTGTTTTGTGGGGTTTGGGGAGGCTGTGCAGGTGCCCTGTTTTGGGGGTTCGGGGAGGCTGTGCAGGTGCCCTGTTTTGGGGGTTCGGGAAGGCTGTGCAGGTGCCCTGTTTTGGGGGTTCGGGGAGGCTGTGCAGGTGCCCTGTTTTGGGGGTTCGGGAAGGCTGTGCAGGTGCCCTGTTTTGGGGGTTCGGGAAGGCTGTGCAGGTGCCCTGTTTCGGGGGTTTGGGTAGGCTGTGCAAGGGGCCTGTTTTGGGGGTTTGGGGAGGCTGTGCAGGGGGCCTGGCGCTCCTAGGGCTGCTCCAAGCTGGCTGATGGTGGTTTGGGCCGAGGCCCGGTTCCCCTCCTGGTTTTGCCGATCTGGGACAGTGGGGCTGGCTGGAGGGGCCCTTGCCCCTTGCCTGGCCGTGTGTGTGGCCCTTGGCTGTGAGGGGCTGGGCTGTGGCTGGAGCCCGTGTCCTCTCTCTAGGCTTCCTGGTTTGTGTTATATTTTGGCAGGAACAGCTGCGTGTTAAGCTCAAGCTTTTGTTTGTTTTCTTTTAAAACGGAGGCCTTGGGGCAGTAGGGGGGTGGTTGGAATTCTTTTTGGGTTTTGGGCGCATCCAGGAGGGGCCGGCAGTGGGGATGGGTCCTGGCTGCTCCGTCCCATGGAGCAGGGACAGTTCCCACGCATTCGGGTCTGCAGCCTGTTCAGCGTGGGACGTCTGCACCAGAGGCCATGGGGGAGGGCAGTCTTGGGGAACGGGCAGCAAGACCCCAACTTGACAGACCTCAGACCCAAGGCTCAGGCCGCCCAGAATCCCCACGTACATGTCCCATTTCTTTATCTTTTACTTTTTTTCTTTTACTTATGATTTACAGTTACTGTGAACGTTGATAGTAGAGTTGGCCAGTGGTGCTAGAAGTGAGTTCTGAGCAAGGTGGTTCTCCTGTGACCTGCAGCCCCTGAACGCCACGGCCCGCAGGGCCCCTCCTTCCCGAGCCCCCCCGCAGGGCCCCCTCCTTCCCCGAGTCCCCCCCGCAGGGCCCCCTCCTTCCCGAGTCCCCCACTGAACAGAGGCCTTGCTGGGCGGTTTGTGGGACCTGACAGAAAGGCGGGCAGGGCTCTTGGAGGTGGACAGCAGCACCTGGCGTCCTTTCTGGAGACTCAGCCTTTATGAAAGACAGTAGAGTCATTTGTAAAGAAAAATAATGAATGATGGTTTGCTCTGTGCAGTGTGTCATTTTTCCTGGTTGCAAAACCAAATTTTCTTGGTTTTCTTGGAAAAACCTCTTCAGAAGGAAGAAATTTCAGTGACACTTAGAAAAGACAATTCTCAAAAGTGAGATTTCAGCGCCAGTCCCCACTCTCGATTTCAACGCCAGTCCCCACTCTCATGCTCGTTTTAGCCTGACTTGGTTTCTTAGGCTGTCAGCCAGCTCAGCGGCTGCACTGAGGGGCCTCGGGCTGGTGGGTTTGTGACAGTGAGTGGGCCTCGCCCAGGGCTGGATCAGACACCTGGTGGTCTCCGTGACCAGAGCCCACTGTGCCAGCAGCTCAAGGGCAAGGGGTGGATGAGATGCCTCGACACTGGGCCACTGACTGTTTCGGGTGTTTTTAAATCCTAGAGTTTCCGTTATACAATTATTTTTCAAAGTAGCCTTGAACAAGTGGCTTTTATATAGGGAAGAACTAAATATGATCCTCATGGTCTTTTAGAAACCCTTTCTGTAAAACTTGATGCCTGTAGAGAGTGCAGGAGACAGCGCAGAAAAGCCTGTGTGTGCCTCCATCGCCAGTCCTAAGCATCCTCGATGCCTTTGGGACCCATGGCTTTCGAAGATTAGGTCCAGTATTCAGCCTGGCACTGGAGAGCTTGGCACGCCTTCTCAAGTCTCGAGTCCCCAGGCAGAGCGTGGACGGCACGATGGCTCATGCCTGCAATCCCAGCACTTTGGGAGGCCGAAGCGGGTGGATCACTTGAGCTCAGGAGTTCGAGACCAGCCTGGCCAACATGATGAAACCCCGTCTTTAATACAAATACAAAAAATTAGCCAGGCATGGTGGTGGGCGCCCGTAATCTCAGCTACTTGGGAGGCTGAGGCAGGAGAATCGCTTGAACCCAGGGGGCAGAGTTTGCAGTGAGCCGAGATCGCACCACTGTACTCCACCCTGGGTGATGGAGTGAGACCCTGTCTCAAAAAAATAAATAGATAAACAAAGCTGCAGAGCCTGGGCTCACCCTGTGCTGGCCTCCTCAGCTGTCCTGTCCACCCATCCAGGTTCCGTCCTCTCTCCTGAGAATCAGACTCACAGACTCATCACCAGGGGTTCCAGAATCTTCTCCATGTCAGGAGGGGCTCAGGCCCCAAACACAAGAGCCAACCCCCACTGCTGTCTTCAGAATGCTTATGGCCCCTCCCACATTCCTGTGTTAACATCCTGCCCCAAGGTGGTGGCCTCAGGAGGCCTTGCTCTGGGGGCCAATGAGATCACAAGGAGAGGACTCCATCCCCATGGATGCAATCAGTGCCTGAAAGAAGAGGCCTGAGTGCTGCCTCACCCCTTCTGTCCTGCGAGGACACAGCAAGAAGGTGCCGTCTGCGAGGAGTGGACCCTCCTCGTGGAATGGGCTGGCCTCGCTCTTATCCTCCCAGCTTCAGGTGCCCTGTGGAGCACACGTCTGTGGTGTAGGCCCCGCAGGCTGCGGTGTTTTGTTGCTGCAGCCTGAGTGAAGAGAACGCCTTCCTGTGACGCGTCCAGCGTTGGGTCAGTGTGGAGGGCCCGATAAGAACGCTTGCTGGGGGATGCCAGGCTGCACTCAGATGGAGGGCTGGTGCATGGGGCAAGAGGGAGCCCCGAGTCTGGGCCTGGAGCTGCTGCCCTCTGTCCCCACAGTGGCCCGATCCATGTCTCGAGTTGCTCTGAATTCCCGGCACTGTCTTGTGGCGGCCTGCAGCCCGTGGGCCACGATGGAGGTCTTCATCTCAGAAGCTTCCCATACTGCTCCTTGCCTGTCTTCCAAGTGTGGCGTCTGGAACCAGCTCAGGATGCAACTGCTGGTTTTAGCCTTTTCAAAATGTGCACCGTGGAAGCACACGGGATGCTGTGTGAGGAAGACTTCCGTGTGGCTTTCACACATGACTTTTCTGGCCCACCGAGTTTCCTTCTAAACCCCCAGGCGTCTGGGGTGGAAGGCCCGTGGCCGCTGCTCGATGGAGTTGGAGGAAGTGGCTGCTGGGTGCGGGGAGGCTCCTGAGCTCTCGGAACCTGGAAGTTCATTGCTCTGTTTTGACCGAAGGGGTGGGACTCAGCCTGTATTCGATGCACAGCTTTGCGGTTGCATTTCTGCCCCTGGTGAAGCAGCTGGGCAGGCCCCTTTGCTCGAGGGCCCTGTCTTTGGGGTAGGAACCGGCCCTGCTGGGGAGTGGGCAGCTGGGACTGAGGTGGGCACCCTTGCTTGAAGCCAAGAAGACCCAGGAGTAGGGGAGGGCATTGAGGACAGAGTGGGCACTGGGTCAGTGGAGTGGGCACTGGGTCAGTGGAGTAGGCACTGGGTTGGTGGAGGAGCTGGTTGGAGACTGAGGGGTTGGGAGGCCCCAGGCTGGGGCGAGGGGGTGTCTGCCGCTCTGGGCAGCTGGGAGGCCTCTTGCCTCTTGCGCTGCACTTTCGAGCGAGGCCCTGGCCTCAGCTGAGAGGATGCGACCTTCACGGCCTGGTGGGTCTGGCACCTGAGGCCCTGGGCCTGGGGAACAGGGGCCTCACCTCTTAGTGGTGATGGGCTCCACCCTCTGTAGCTGCCGGTTCCGGGTCCTGTGGGGAGTGGTGTGGGATGGTCACGTGCGTCATTTTAGGAGCATGTGTGTGAGCGTGAGGATGCCCATGGCCAGTGGACATGCCTTCCTCCTGTCTTTGCAGCCACTAGAGGGGAAGCTTCTTGTCCTTAAGTCAGACCGGGAGGCAGACGGGCCCTGAAATAACCACAGGGTGGCGTGGGAGGTGACTGCAGTGGGAGGTGCCTGTGCTTTGTTGGCTGTGAACCAGCATCCAAGGGAGGACCACAGTGGCAGATGTGCTGCGTGGGGCTTGTGGCATGCAGGGATGCCGTGGGTGTGGTGTGGGGCACGTGGCATTCAGGGATGCCGTGGGTGTGGTGGGCACGTGGCATGCAGGGATGCCGTGGGTGTGGTGTGGGGCACGTGGTATTCAGGGATGCCGTGGGTGTGGTGGGCACGTGGCATGCAGGGATGCCGTGGGTGTGGTGTGGGGCACATGGCATTCAGGGATGCCGTGGGTGTGATGTGGGGCACGTGGCATGCAGGGATGCCGTGGGTGTGGTGTGGGGCACGTGGCATTCAGGGATGCCGTGGGTGTGGTGGGCACGTGGCATTCAGGGATGCCGTGAGTGTGGTGTGGGGCATGTGGCATTCAGGGATGCCATGGGTGTGGTGT
Source organism: Pongo abelii (assembly GCF_028885655.2). Classification (NCBI taxonomy): domain Eukaryota; kingdom Metazoa; phylum Chordata; class Mammalia; order Primates; family Hominidae; genus Pongo; species Pongo abelii. The sequence goes on from NC_071993.2 coordinate 139,817,815, forward strand.
GGGGCACGTGGCATGCAGGGATGCCGTGGGTGTGGTGTGGGGCACGTGGCATTCAGGGATGCCGTGGGTGTGGTGTGGGGCACATGGCATGCAGGGCTGCCGTGGGTGTGGTGTGGGGCACGTGGCATGCAGGGCTGCCGTGGGTGTGGTGTGGGGTACGTTGTATGCAGGGATGCTGTGGGTGTGGTGTGGGGTATGTGGTATGGGGAACATGGTGGTGACGCAGGATTTGGTGGTGATGTGGGATGTGGTGCTGATGGGATGTGGTGTGTGTGGGATGCTGTGGTCACATGGGACATGGTGTATGGGACGTGGTGGTGACAGTGTGTGTTGGTGATAGGGGATGGGGTGGTGACGTGGGATGTGGTTTTGGGGTTGCAGTGGTGATGTGGGACATGGTAGTGACGTGGGACGTGGTGACGGGGTAGGGTGTAGTGGTGATGGAGGCGGTGTGGTAATGCGTGGAGGATGCAGTGTGGGGGACGGTGTGGTAATGCGTGGAGGATGCAGTGTGGGGGACGGTGTGGTAATGCGTGGAGGATGCAGTGTGGGGGACATGGTGACATGGCAACGTGTCATGTGGTGATGGGGGACGTGGTGTGGGAGATATGGGGTCCTGGCTCTCCTGTAGCTCTGGCCGGTGGCGAGTGGCACCGTGCAGCAGGGAGGAAGGCCAGCTTCATGCTGCAGGAGCTCCTGGGCAATCTGTTCTGGGAGTGAGGATGTTTGGGGGTTGTGGAGCCATTGTGCTGGCCAGTTGCTTTGCTGGGCTGGTGGGGAGAGGCTGCCTGAGGTCCTTCGAAGCAGCCTGGGTCTGTCTGCTCCCTGGGGTCAGATGCAGGCCGCTTCTGCAGCTTCAGCATCATGTCCCAGCCCGGCCCCACAGCCTTCACCTGTAGGAAGATTCTGCAGGCTCTCTCTCCCTCCATCATCGGGTGACTCCTCAAACACCGCGCCCTGGTTGGTGGCTGTATTGATTCTTGGTCTCCCAGTGACGAGCTGAGGTGGGGAGCCACGAAGCCACAGGCCGAGGCAGAGCCAGGACAGACCCTGCTTGGCCCTGGGCTCTGGCTCTTTGCAGGCAGCTCAGCAGACAGTCCCCGCCCTCCAGAGCTCCTGTGCAGTGTGGCTTGGGGCAAAGTCACCCTGTGGCTCTCTCAGGGCCCGTCTGCCTCCTGGTCTGATCTAAGGACAAGAAGCTTCCCCTCTGGTGACTGCAGGGACGAGAGGAAGGGATGTCCACTGGCCATGGGCATGCTCACGCTCACACATGCTCACTGCCTGGGTGAGAGGCGGTGGCGGACCCTTTCCCAGAGGGAAGGTCTCCTGTGAGCTACACCTGAAGGGTGTGGAGGAGCGGCCGCTACCTGCTCGTGTGGCCAGTGCGGATCTTGAATCCTCAGACTGCAGGTGAGATAGCCAGGACATCCATTGTGACCTTCTTCCTTTTGACAAAGATAGTACACGGAGTGGAAGCTTCTGGCTACCTGTGCATTGCTGCACCGAGCACCTGACTGCGTCTGGCACGTGGCGTGTGTGGAGCAACTGCCTGCCACATAGCAGTCTGAGGATACTGATCAAAGCAGAAAAGGATGAACATTCTTTCCTTCCCCAGTTTTGCCTCCAGCATGATGTACACCCCATCATATGTGTTTGCCTGCGTGGCTGTGGGCAGGTGTGCGGTCCACAAGTGGGTCATCCACAAGTGGGCAGCAGATACATGTGCGTACAGCTTACTCTCTCTGCCTTTTTTGTAAGCTGGGAAATCTTTCTATGTGAATTAATATATGCTGTCTATCTTAATAGCTTCAGAATATTTTATGATATAGTTAGGCCTTAATTTTTTAAAGTTGTTTTTCTATTGGACTTTGAGGTAGTTTAAAGTTTGCTTATGGGAATGAGGATAAATTTTAAAACAGGATATAGTGTTGGCTGTCATGCAAATATAAAATGAATAGGTACTTATTCACTTTAAATACCTATTTTAAAAATAGAGTTTTAAAATTGAGATAATAAATGTTGTTTATTTATCAGGGAGAGACCCAGTAAGATGTAGAACTGGTTCAGGGAAGAATCCAGAATGTAGACAAATAGCTTCTCCCATCAGCAGTACTGACATGAGTGTGCTTCATGGATGCAAGGCTGGCACTGTCCACAGGGTCGTGGTCCATCGCATCTGCTGGACATTGTGCATTTCTGTGGTCAAGAATCATTTCCATTATCGTCAGCTTTTAAACTCACAGAGTTGCAACATAGCTCAGAGACAACTAAAGGTAGAGATAACCCAAATAGGTGAGCTAAATGGAGGCACTCTCATTTTTGCTCATTTTAAAGTCTTTCACAGTTTTTCCTGATGTTAATTTTAAGAATAATGTGATAGGCAGTGTCTGTTTCCAGCTAACATGGAAGAAGAGTGTATTAGGCCATTCTTGCTTTGCTATAAAGAAATACCCGAGACTGGGTAATTTATGAGGGAAAGAGATTTGATTGGCTCACGGTTCGCAGGAAGTGCAGGAAGCTTAGTGCTGGCACCTGCTCAGCCCTTGGAGGCCTCATGGAATTTTCAGTCAGGCAGAAGGCAAAGGGGGAATAGCCGTGCCACACAGTGAAAGCCAGAGCAAGAGAGAGCGAGTGGTGATGAAGTGCACACACCTTCAAATGACCAGATCTCATGTGAACTCAGAGTAAGAACTCACTTATCACCAAGGGAATGGCCCAGTCCATTCAGGAGGCATCTGCCCCCATGATCCAAACACCTCCCATCAGGTTCCACCTCTAACACTGGGGACACATTTCAATATGAGATTTGGGTGGGGACAAATATACAAACTGTATCATTCTGCCCCGGCCCCTCCCGGATCTCATGTTCTTCTCATATTTCAAAATACAATCATCCCTTCTTAATAGTCCCCCCAAAGTCTTGACTCGTTCCAGTGTTACCTCAGAAGTCCCATGTCTGATGACTTCTCTGAGACAGGGCATGTCCTTTCCACCTATGAGCCTGCAAAATCAAAAACAAGTTATTTTCTCCCAAGATACAATGGGGATATAGGTATTGGGTAAACATTCCTGCTTCAAAAGGGGGAATTAAGCCAAAAGAAATGGGCTATAGCCCCCAGGCAAGTTTGAAATCCAGTAGGGCAGCTATTAAATCTTAAAGCTCCAAAATCATCTCCTCGGGTTCTATGTCCCACACTCAGGGCACACAGGCTCAAGGGGTGGGCTTCTATGGCCTTGACCAGCTCTGGCCCTGCGGCTTTGCAGGGTTCAGCCCCCAGGACTGCTGTCATGGGTTGGAGTTGAATGCCTGTGGCTTTTCCAGGCACAGGGTACAAGCTGCCAGTGGATATACCATTTTGGAATCTGGAGGATGGTGGCCCCCTGCTCGCAGATTCACTATGCAGTGCACCACTGGGGACTCTCTGTGGGAGCTTTAATCCCACATTTTCCCTTGACACTGCCCCTATAGAGGTTCTGTGAGGGCTCCACCCCTGCAGCAGGCTTTTGCCTGGGCACCTGGGTTTTCTTATACATCCTGTTACCCAGGCTGGAGTGCAATGGCATGATCTCGGCTCACTGCAACTTCAGTCTCCCAGGTTCAAATGATTCTCCTGCCTCAGCCTCCTGAGTAGCTGGGATTACAGTCATGTACCACCACACCTGGCTAATTTTTGTATTTTTAGTAGAGACAGGGTTTCACCATATTGGCCAGGCTTGTCTTGAACTCCTGACCTCAAGTGATTCACCCACCTCAGGTGCTGGGATTACAGGTGTGAGCCACTGCACCTGGCCAGCATTCTTCACTGTTGCATTTTGTGTGCCTACAGGCTTAACACCTGCATTTTTCAAAATGGCAGCCTGGGCTGTGTCTGGGGCCCTTTGAGCTGAGGCTGGAGCTGGAACAGCCTAGATGTGGGGAGCACTGACCTGAAGCTGCACAGGACAACAGGGTCCTGGGCTTGGCCCATGAAACGATTCTTTCCTCCTAGGCCTCAGGACCTGTGACAGGAGGAGCTGCCGTGAAGGTCTCTGAAATGCCTTCAAGGCCTTTTTTTCATTGTCTCGTCTGTTGGCACTCAACTCCTTTTTAGTTACGCAAATATCTCTAGCAAGTGGTTGCTTTACAGCCTTTTTGATTTTCTTTCCTGAGAAAGCTTTTTCTTTCTTTGCTACGTGGCCAGGCTGCAAAGCTTTCAAACTTTTATGCTCTGCTTCCCTTTTAAGTGTAAGTTCCAACTGTAAGTCATTTCTTTGCTCCCACATCTGAGTGTAGGCTGTTAGAAGCAGCCAGGCCACATCTTTCTTGAGCAGTTTGCTGCTTACAAATTTCTTCCATCAGATACCCTAAATCATCACTCTTTGCTTCAAATTTCCACTGATCCCTAGAGCATAAACAGAATGCAGCCAAGTTCTTTGCTAAAGCATAACATGGGCTATGGGAATATTAATATAATTTATGCCAATAAACTTGAAATTTTATATGAAAGAAAATTTTTTTTGAAAAACAAAAGTGTCAAGAAGAAATAATGAACTCAGTAGTCCTGTATCTATTCAATTAAAAATTTGCCCATTACCTTTCCACAAAAACCCTCCCAGCCCAGATGGCTTCCCTGGTGAATTCTATATTTAAACAAGAAACAACAGAAATTCTACAGAGCCTTTAGAAGAAGATTGAGTCACAGATGATACCTTTTGAATTATTCTGTGATATGAACATTAGAAAAATACAAACTAACATTCCCCATGAAAATAAAGGCAAAAATTATTTTCAATGTTGGAAATCAAGGGATGCAAGCCTGGTTTAACATTCAAGAATCAATCAACATAATTTACCATGTCAACTGATTGAGGAAGAAAAGCCGTATGATCATCTCAATAGATGCAGAAAACGCATTTGACACAATTCTGTAACCATTTCTGATAAAAACTCTTAGCAAACTAGGAATAGAAAAGAGCATTCTCAGCCTGTAAAGGGCATCTATCTACAGAGCCCCACAGCTCATGCCACACTTAAAGTGTGATAGAGGAAGTGCTTATTTACCTGAAGACTGGGAACAGGGCAAGGCTGCCTGATCTTACTTCTCCATGCAGTATGGTACTAAAGGACTTAGCCAGCACAATAGGGCAAGAAAGTCTGAACCCACCATATTGGAAACAGGTCTCAACCAATTTAGAAATTTTATTTTGCCAAGGTTAAGAATACTCCTGTGGCACAGCCTCAGGAGGTTCTGATGATGTTGCCTAAGGCGATTGGGGCACAGCTTGATTTTATCTCTTAGGAAGATATGAGACATCAATGTGTGTTCATGTACATTGGTTTATTCTGGAAAGGTGGGACCGCTTGAAGCAGGGGAGGGGGCTTTCAGGTCACAGGTAGGTAAGAGACAAAGGGTCGTATTCTTCGGAGTCTCTGATTAGCCTTTTACTGAATACACAGTTTACATGTGAGGGGGTAGAGGAATAATCACTTATGCCTTAGTCTGGCTCAGTGAAGCAATAGGGCAGAGGAAGCCATCAGTCGTGCATTTGTCCCAGGGGCACCTCAGAGGGATGACTTTGAGTTCTGTCTGTCCTTTGTCTGTAAGGAATTACCTTGTGGGAAAATCGTGAGGGGGATATGTCTTTTTTTTTTTTTTTTTTAATCTGTGTAGCTGTCTTATTTAGGAATAAAATAGGAGGCAGGTTTGCCTCACGCAATTCCTAGCTTAGCTTTTCTCATTGGCTTAGTGATTCTGTGTTCCCAAGGTTTATTTTCCTTTCACAAAAGGAAACAAAAGTCATACAGATTTGAAAGGAAGAAATAGAACTTTATTGGTAGAAGACATGGTGGACTATTTAGAAAAACTTAAGGAATCCATAAAACTTTACTATTAAGTGGATTTATTTAGTTTTCAACATACAAGGTCAGTATGAAAACATCTTGTTTACATTAGCTATCAATAATTAGAGACATTTAAAAAAATATTTACAATAGCAGTAAAATGAAATAGTTGGGTATAAATTGGTAAAATATGTCAATATCTGTGTACTGAAAAGTTTGAAACACCGATGAAAGAATCAGAGAAGATATAAAGAACTTGAGAAATATACCATGTTCATGGATTGGAAGACTCAGTTACACTGACATGTTAATTCTTCACTAACCAATCTACTGAGTTAGTGCAGTTGCAACCAAAATCTCAGCAGGATTTTTTTTTTATAGAAGTCTATAAGATTATTCTAAAATATACACAGGAAAGCAAAAGAACTAGAATAGCCAGAACAGCTAAAAAGTAAAAACATACTAATGTTTGGGGGCTTATATTCAGATTTCAAGACATACCATAAAGCTGCAGCAATCACGACAGTGTGCTCTTTGTAAAAGCACAGAAATACAGATCAGTGGAATAGAAAAGAGATTAAGAACTAGACTCGCACATACAGTTATGATTGACCAGGGGGTAAAGGCAATTTGTTAAAGAAAAGAACAGTTTTTTTTTGTCAACAAATTGTGCAGGAACAATAGGACATCCATATGCAAAAAGTTGATAATTTTAATACTTTATACCATACACAAAAATTAACTCAAAATGGATCTTAGAGCTAAATATAAATCTTAAAAATACAAAAGTTCTAGAAGAAAACTTAAGAGAAAATCTTTTTGACCTTGGATTAGGCAAAGATTTCTTAGATGCGACAGCAAAAGCACAATTAATAAAAGAAAAGAATTGGCAAATTCGAATATATAATAATTAGGAACTTCTGCTCTTTGTTAAGACACTGTGAAAAGAATGAAAAGACATATCACAGATTGGAGGAAAATATTTGCAAATTACATATTTGATGAAGGACTTGTATCTAGAATATACAAAGAACTCTGAAAAGCCAATAATAAGAAAGCAAAGAACCCAATTTTAAAATAAGCAAAAGATTTTACTAGATACTTCACTGAAGAAGAGAATACAAATGGCAAGTAAGTGCATGAGATGGTACTCAACATCAGTAGTCTTTCGGGAAATGCAGATTACAGCAACATAATCAGTATGTGCCTATTAGACTGGCTAAAATTCAATTGGCTGTAAAAACAGTACAAATACCCTGACAATACTCAGTGTTGATGAAGACGCAGGGCCACCAGAAGTCCTATGCCTGCTGCTGGCCCTGCAGATCCATATGGCCATCTGGGAATCTGTCATTTCTTATAAAGTTGGACATGTGGCCACCCCCTGACCCATGCACGTTGCTCCTGCTCACCGGCTGACATGATGGCGCATGTTTGCACAGAAGCCTGAAGCAAATGTTCACAGCTGCTTCACCTGTGATCCTCGCCTCCACTGCGTGGTTCCATTTCTGGGTCACGTGGAAGCGGGGGAACTGTGGGTGCAGAAATGAGCAGTTCTTACAGAGTCCTGGGGTCTTTGAAGGAGTTTGAAGTGTGAGCTCACTGTTTTGGCTGTGGTGCCACTTGCACACCAGCATGCCCAGACCTCACACCGGCACGCCTGCACCTCACACCGGCACGCCCGCACCTCACACCGGCACGCCCGGACCTCACACCGGCACGCCTGCACTTCACACCGGCACGTCTACACTTGGGGAATGTGCATTTCCCTTTGGCAGCTCCTGTCTTCTATGCGGTTCCTCCCATTCCCACCGTTTTGGTGCCTGGGATGTAGGCCGTGGTCTCTGCCCGTTCAGCACCCCCATACATGCTCAGGACTCCCCACCTTTCTGTTCAAGCCCGAACCCCTCCTTTCCTTCCAGACTCTTGGTTCCAGCTGCCTGGATGCCCTGTGGCCTGCCGGACTTAGAATGTCCAGAGGGGCTTCTCTGTCCTCTGCTCCACACCCCACCCCCACCCTGGCCTGCCCCACAGTGTCACCTCCTGGCTGACACAGCTCCATGCCGCCGGTGCCAGGGCCCACACCGTGGCATCTGCCTCTTCTCCCATGTGGCATCCCACCTGTCAGCAGGTGCTGCCCCGCCACCCTCAGAGGCCCCCTGGCATCTGGCATTGGTCACTGTCCCTGCTGCCACCCTGCCCACGCCACAGTCCACTCTCCTTGGTTGGTTGCAGGGCCTCCTGCTCCTGCCTCAATTTTCTCACAGGCTGAGCCTTGGAGGCCCCGCCCCTTCCCTCTCTCCCTCCCTCCCCCCTCCCTCCCCCTCCCTCCTTCCCTCCTTCCCTCCCTCCAGCTGGCCTTGCTCTGCCATCTCAGGACCTCGCACAGGCCGCCGCTCCCTCTGACAGCACCTCTGCTCCCTCCCTGTCCCTGTCCTTGTCCCTCACGTGGCTCAACCCAAGGCTTTCCCCACTCTGCTCCTGTCATCCCACCCCACACCCCCTTCTCGGCAGGATCTTTTTCTGTGGCCCTGTGTCTTTCTGAATTACTGTATGATTTCCCAGCTTCTGAGTCAATGCCTGGGGTAGGGAGGGAGGCAGTCAATAAATATTCATGTCTTGGTTTGAGGTCTCCCAAAACACACCCCAGGCAAGATTCCAGTGAAAGCAGTTGAGCTGGGAGGTGCAGGAAAAACCAGTTGGGGAGTAGATGAGACTAGGAGATGAGACTAGGAGGGGAGGCTTTGGGAGCCCTTGAGGCACAGGGGTCTCAGACTGGCTGGCAGCTGGCTGAGGGGCACAGAAGGGCAGGCCCAGGGACATGGGATCCTCTGCTGCAGGGGCAAGGGGTGACCCCTGGTCAGTCCTGAGGCTTCTTGACCAAGGTCAGGCCCTGTGACTCTCAGTTCCTTTCTTTGGCTGAGGTCAGGGGCGTGCCTTGGCCCTGGGCATTGCACAGAGCAGGGGGTTCTGGAAGGGGAGGTGCCATCTCCTGCCTGGCCCAGCTTCCCACTCACCTGAGGCTGCTTCTCTGCAAGGGCTGGCAGGACCTCTGTGTGTGTGTGTGCGCGCAGGGTTTGTAAACTGAGGTAGTTTATACACAGTAAAATGTATTGATCTTTGGTGCACGTTTCTTCGATTTTGACAAATGCTCACACCTGTATGGTGCCCGCCCCGACATGATGGGGAATTGCCATCTTCCTCTTCCCTGCTGCCCCGCCCCTCGGGTACCACAGATCCGTTTTTCCCATTCCGGAACGTCACACGCTGAGACGCAGGGAACGTGGCGGCACCCGCCTGCTTTCCCTGTGCGAGTGTGTTGAGCCGGTTCCGTGTTGTCGCACACTGGCTCAGTGCTGTCATCACGAGCACTGGTCCTGGATCCTGCTGTGTGGGGCCCACTGCGCTCCCCACTCTCGCCTTGACACCTGGGCTATATCCAAGTTCGCCTGGTTAACAAAGCTGCCGTGGATGTGGACGCGCAGGCTTCCTGGGACACACGCTTCATTCTGCCTGGGTCCATTCCTCAGGGAGACTGTTGGCTGTAGGGTGGGTGTGTGTTGAAGGCTTCAAGGAACTGCCCAGGTGAGGTGCCTGGTCACGCCTGCAGCCAGTAGGTGGGAGTCCTGGTCACTCCACGTGTCTCCCACAGTTGGTGCTGTCCTTTGCTTTTCGGCTCCCTGACACCACTGAGTGCCTCGTAGCAATATACAGTTGTGGGAGCTGGCATGTTCGAGATCGCAGACTGTGCAATTCTTTCTCTCTGTTCTGAAGTGAGATTTTGTGGGTGTGCACAAGAGCCCTCTGTCAGTATCCACAAGGTGGATTTTGGTGTTCATTTTAGCCAGTACTTAGATTCTTTATGGACAGATTGTCAAGGCTTGCTGTGGAATGCACACGTTAGCAGTCTGCTGTGCCCTGTGGACAGCCCGAGCTCACAGCAGTGCAGGGGGTCCTGTGGTGAGTGTGGGAGGCCCTCCCAGCTCATGCCCCACTGCCCTCGAGGGGTCGCTTGTTCTGCTAGAGTCTGTGTGGCTGTAGTTTGGTCCTGTGCTTGGTACTGGGGCGGGGTGGGTGTCATAGACCAAATTGTGTCCCCCCAAGTTTGTAGGTTGTGCTCTGACCCCCAGTGTAATGGTATTGGGGGGGTGGGCCCTTTGGGAGGTGATGGGGTGAGATGAGGTTATGGGGTGGGCCCCCAGGATGGGATGGGTGTCCTTACAAGAAGGGACACGGGATTAGGCTCTCTCCACAGGGTGCAGAGGCAGCTCTGTGAGCCAGGAAGGACCCTCACCAGGAACCAAACTGGCCGGCTTCTTGGCCTCAGACTTACAGCTCCAGAACTGCGAGAAATACGTGTCTTGTTTAGGCTCTCTGGTCTGTGGCATTTTGTGATGGAGCCTGAGCTGACCGAGGCAGGGGCTAAGGGTGGACAGGCTGGGAATACCTCACCTTGGGTGCTCCCAGGAGGCTTCACGGGGAGACCGGGGCCGGGAGCTCCTGCTGGCTCCACACCTGTCTTGAGAGGGTCTGTCCTGGCCACTGAGCAGGTGGGTCTGGAGGGCAGTGGGGCTGGCGGTGCTGGGCGCGGCTCCCAAGATGCGTGCAGCTGTCCACAGTGGCTGCCTCGCCCAGCAGCGTCCCTGCCAGAAGTGGGTGCTTTGAGGGCCAGTGCCTGGTCTGTCCCGACTCCCTGTGTGTCCCCAGCTGCCAGCCACGTGCAGCGGATGACAGTGAAATGAACGAGGGAGTGAGAGCCGAAAAAGACACCTTCCAGGAATCGTGGTGAAAGCAGCGAGCACAGTGTGGTCCAGGGGGGTGTGAGATGGCTGGGATCGTAGTGAGAGGCGAGACAGGGGATGCAGACGGGCAGACGCCACAGGGCCTTCTCTTCCCCATGAAAAGCTTCAGACTTTCTTCATCCTCAGGGTAACGGCAGCCACGGACGGTCAGATTTGTGAGGACCCTTGGTTGGAGTATTGGAAACCGGGAGGGGTGAGGCCGTGGAGAGAGCCGTGTGGGAGGTGCCCAGGCTGGAGTGGCAGCGTCAGGTGTGGAGAGAAACTGGAGATAAGGGACGCAAATCTGACTCGGGAACTTTGTTGTTGATGTTGATGTCTTCATTGGTTGCCATTGCCCAGGAGGGTGTTTACAGCACAGCGCTCTGATCAGCAGCTGCGGATCTGCTCTTGGTGAAGAGCAACCATTAGGCTCAAGTGTGGAAATTAACCGCAAACCAGATTCTAAAAGCAGACCTCCTGCCAGTGGTCTGGTCTCCTGTGGAAGACAGTGTGATCCTTGTCTGCCTGATGCAGCTCAGGCCCATTCCTACCAGCTCAGTAAGGGCCGGCATGGCTGAGAGCCCATCATGGACCCTGGGAGGAGACTGATGGGAGGCTCCCCTTTCTGGGCTGCATAACCTCACCATGCCCCCGCTTCCTCATGAGCATGCACCCATGGCTGGCGATGACTGTGAGGAGTGACGGAGTGAATTCCACCGGGCTGGCGATGACTGTGAGGAGTGACGGAGTGAATTCCACCGGGCCGGTGGCACCATTCAGGAAGCACTAACTGCTGTGAGGGCCTGGAGCCCTGTGCCCTGTGGTGACCGCCCCCCTCTCCCTCCAGATATGCTCTGGTGGCGGGGGGAGGGGCATTGGGGACACACAGAAGGAAACATAGCTGTTTATTTCCTTTCCGGATGGGGAAGGCTTTTCTAAACTCCACATAGTTGAAGGAATTTGTAGAGTCAAAGACTGATGGATTTGAGTAAATAAAACTGGCAGGACTTTTCTTAGGCTCTTAGAGTTTAAATATGATTAAAAGGCAGACTGGGAATACATTTTTAAAAACAACAATAGGCTAGTTTAACAGTTTTTATAAAGAACTCTTATAAATGAAAGAGAACATGTAAAATTCCAATAGAAAGATGGTCAAAAGCTTCCCTTAGAATCTAGCCCAGCCCCATCCAATAGAAATGGCGTGTAAAGTGCATATGTCATTTCAAAGTTTGAAGAGTCACATTTTTAAAAGCAAAAAGAAATAGGTGAAATTATTTTAATAATATATTTTATTTCACCCAGTATATCTGGAATGTTATCATTTCAACATGTAATCAGTATACAGTTATTAATGAGACACATTATCTGTTTTTGTGTGGCCTTCAGAACTGGGTGTGTTTGACACTGAGCCGTGGCTGCACAGATGGCAGGAGCGAGGGGAGGTGGCTGCCAGGTAGTGCCCCTTCCTTGCTTACAGCTGAAGCAGCACCTGGCATTCCCATTCTTAGCCTCTGGGTGCCGAGGGTGGGTCCATTTGGCTGCCTGACGTGTGTCCCCAGCACTGCAGATGGGTGGTTCTTCTTTAAGCTACCTGGTGGTATACAGCGGTGGCCTCAAACTTGCTCCTGCCCTCTGACCCCAGCCCTCCACTCCTAAGAGCTCCAGAAACACAGACTCCGTGTGAGGGAACCCCAGCTCTGTTGTAGGGCAGTGCGCTGCCCGCCTGCTCAACTTCAGGTGACGAATGGCCCCATCCTCTCGAGCCAGGGCCCTGCAGCTGTTCAGTGTCTTCGTGAACTTTCAGTGACTCAGGAAAGTGGCTGAAGATAAAAATCTCACCGTACATCTTTGAAGGGAGTTGTGTTACATTTGCATGCATAGTGGAAGATTGGCTGTGGGGTGACAGGAGACCTGAACAGAAGGTTCTTCTGTGTCCCCTCTTTTTCCGGAAGTCTCCAGTGTGGCTCCAGGCTTGGTGCTAGTGGCTGTGGAATGAGTGTTCACTGGCTGCTGCATGGTTTGGCCCTTCCCTCTGCATCGTGCGCACAGCCCTGTGCTGTGGCAGTTCTCCACATGCATTCCACACGTGAGCATCCATGAGGGGTGGGTATCCACAAGGGAATGGCATCTACAATGGCCAGGTGGCCTCCGGGGAAGCCGTCCCCCGGGAAAGGCATCCATTAGGGAGGGTGTCCTCTAGGAAAAGGCGTCCATGAGGGAAGGACATCCTTGAGGGGAGGTGTCCTTGAGGAAAAGATGTCTTATGAGGAGATGGTGTCCATAAGGGAAAGGTGCCCATGAGGGGAGGGTGTCCTTGAGGGGAAGGCAACCTCTAGGGAAGGCCATACATGAAGAGAGGGCATCCTTGAGGAAAAGGCATCCATGAGGGAAAGGCTTTCATGAGGGAAAGACATCCATGAGGGGAAGACATCCATGAGGGGAAGACGTCCATGAGGGGAAGACATCCATGAGGGGAAGGCATCAGTGAAGTGAAAGTGTCCATGAGGGTGGGGGGGCGTCCTTAAGGGGAAGGTGTCCATGAGGGGAAGATGTCCACGGGGGAAAGAAGCCTATGAGGTGAAGGCATCCATGAGGGAAAGACACCCACAAGGAGAACGCGTCCATGAAGGGAGGGCGTCCTTGAGGAAAAGTTGTCTATGAGGGAAAGCCATCCATGAGGGAAAGACATCCATGATGAAAGGGCATCCTTAGGAAAATAAGTCTATGTGGGAAAGATGTTCATGAGGGCAGGGCGTCCATGAGAGAAAGGCATCCATGAGGAAAAGGCATCCATGAGGGAAAGGCGTCCATGAGGGAAAGGCATCCATGAGGAAAGGCATCCATGAGGAGAGGGCGTCCTTGAGGAAAAGGTATGAGGCAAAGATGTCCATGAGGGAAAGATGTCCATGAAGAAAAGGCGTCCATGAGGGAAAGGCATCCCTGAGGAAAAGGTGTCCATGAGGGAAAGGCATCCATGAGGGAAAGGCATCCATGAGGGAAAGGCATCCATGAGGAAAAGGCATCCATGAGGGAAAGGCATCCATGAGGGAAAGACATCCATGAGGAAAAGGCATCCATGAGGGAAAGGCGTCCATGAGGGAAAGGCATCCATGAGGAAAAGGCGTCCTTGAGGAAAAGGTATGAGGCAAAGATGTCCATGAGGGAAAGATGTCCATGAAGAAAAGGCATCCATGAGGGAAAGGCGTCCATGAGTGGAGGCCGTCTTTGATGGAAAGGTGTCTGCGAGGGGAAGGCGTCTAGGGGTCTTTGGCAGCACAGCTGAGCAGAGCACGCAGTGGGAACTCTTGGGATCCTGTGAAGTCCAGGAAGGGAGGGGGAGACAGAGGTGTTTGAGGAGTCTGTGGAGCCAAGGGGCAAGCTTTGGGGGGTGGGGGCCTTGTGGAAAGGGGGAACTGGGAAGGTCGGAGGGGAGAGAGGATCATCAGGGCGCTAGACGGGGAGCCAGGAGCTGAGTTGGTGGCTTTATGAGGCTCTTCATACTTTAGGTACCATTGCCGTGCTCCAGATGGGCTGAAGGGTCAGGGCTCCCTTCGGTCCCTGCGTCATCCCCTGGGAGCTTGCCGTGGCCAGAGTGAGAAAGGGCTGTCGTGAAAATCTGCATGGCGGCTGGCCTTGCGAAAGAGGCTTCCAGAAGGTGTTCTTTTATGTGATGGCTGTGAGGCCGCAGTTGCCGTTGTCATCATGGAAGCCAGGCCAGGGTGGGGGAGCAGGTGGGGCCTTGGTCGCACCTGCCGTGACCGTGTACCTTACCTTGCCCTGCCTTGTGCAGTGGTGGGGGCTAGGAGGCGGTGGGGGGCGCTGGGAGGCGGTGGTGGGGCGGGGAGGCGGTGGGGGGGCAGGGGGACGTGCTTCTTAAACTAGAGCTGATTTGCAGGAGCTTCGATGGCCCAAGCCAGGACTTTGTTCGGGTTAGAGCTCTGCGTTTCCACCTCTGCCCGTGGTGTCTCCAGCAGCAGCTTCTGGCTCCATCTGCAGATTTGCTTAAGTCACTTGCCCTGTCTCTGGGGGGAAGGCTGCTGCGTGTGGTCAGTGTGGTAGAACCCACGGTCTCCCCCAAAAAACTCCAGGCTGTGCTTGGGTGGGGCCTGCTGGGTCCCACACCCCTCCCCATGGCGGCCCAGCCCCACGCAGGGCCAAGGAAAGGCAGCTCCAGATCACATAGGCTGGCCAGGCTGCCTGCGGTGAGGTCGTGGAAACTCATGGTGTCCTGTGTGCAGGGCGGAGAGAAGAACAGGCCCCTGCCCACACAGCTGCTCGGTGCGCCCTGGCCGGTCCCATCGACTGCGCCTTGAGGAGGCCGTCTGACCAGGGGCCTGTGGGAACCTGGGTCTGGTTGGTCACAAACAGGCCTCTTCCTGGGGTCCCAGCACCCGTTGCAGCCCAGCCCAGCCCCGAAGGGACCTGGAGAGGAGAGCCCCCACCCAGGGCAAGGGTGCACAGCGGGGATTTTAAACAGGGTGTTTTCCAGGCGTCGTTGGCAAATAGCTGTGGCCTTTTTCTATCAAGAAATTCCCGTGTCCCTCTGCGCGCCTTATCTTGGCACGGGGCTTCCACTGGGGTGCTGTGCAGGATGTAATTCCTTTTTAGGTCACTCCAATACTCCTCTTTGGAGAACGCCTGCAAGGCCTGGCTGTTGCTATTTTTAACACCGAGTCTTGGCCGTGCCGATGGACGTGGCCTGGGCAGGCCTGTGCTGCCTGTTTCCTGGGAACCAGGGGCCCTTCGTGCTGGGCCCGGCTCCGTGGCAGAAGCAGGGTGCTGCTTGTTTGGCTGGTGAACATGCTCTTTCTTGCCATGTCTTTCCAAGATATTTTTCCTGGGCCTTCCTATGAAGCATCCAGTTCAAGGACACTATGATAAAACAACCCATGTGTTTTTATTGACCGCCCTTTTTTCCTTTAAGGTAGGAGCACCTGCTTTTTCACTGTAGAATTTTGGTGAAGAAAATGCACAGCTTTGGGCTGTGACTTCCCCGATAGTTCCAAGGTCACGCATGCCAGTGTCATTGTCACTCAGGGCGTGAAGTGCTGAGCAGAAGCTCAGACTCATGGGTGGAGATGTGCACCCCCATGGGTGTTGTGTCTCTTCACAGCCCTGCCTGGTAACCTGGGGACACTCTGTCACATCTGTGCTTTGCAGCGGTGTGTTTCCAGCCAGGCCTGACCCAAGCGTGCTGTCCGACACCGTGGCGTGGCCTTTCCTGTCCATCTGCGGTCCAGCAAGATGTTTTGTTGAAGGGATCTTTGTCCAGGATCTTGCAGGCTACAGAGGCTCCCAGGCCAGCCCTAGGGAGCTGCTTGGCTTCCTGCAGCTGCCTAGAGCTCTTTGTGCGTCCCTGTCCTCCTGGGTGCCGGGGCGCCTGTGTCCCCTGTGGCTGTATCTCTCCGGCACAGGCCAATGCCTGGGGTATGAGTAGCTGTGTCTGGCTGGTGTCACCTCACTCTGTCCAGCCTGTGCTGAGCCTGGATGCCAGCATTGTCGACACCTCACAGCGACCGTCTCAGGAAGGCATGTGCCGAAGTGGACCTTCCGAGAGGCGGGAACCAGGCCCTGGAGTCCCCGCCAGGAAGGGGTCCAGCAGGAGCCCGTGCCTGGCATGCTTCCTGGAAAGCCCACACTTCCACCCGCCACCACTGCACCCAGCCCAGGTTGTCACGGGCACTGACTGAATTGATCAGGAACTTGGGAGCCAGGTGTGAAATGCAGCTGTTATTAAAAATCAAATTATATAAATCTATAATAAAGTAAATATATTAAAACCAAAGGCAATAAATGCCCCACACTCATCACTTCCTAATTATTGTACTGTTACATATGATCTTGACTATTTAGCTCTGTGTCTGGGTGAGGGAAATACTCACACAGTATTTGATGTGTGAATGATGGTGCCTTGCTGAGCACCTCTCCTGCCCCAGGTTCAGTGACGCCACATCAGTGGCTTAGCGTTGGCCATGGCGGGGCACGTCCCAGGACCTCACCTGGAGAGCTAGTATTGAGCACTTTCGAGCACACCACTGCCTGGGGAGTTGGGGGGCTGGTTCTGTCTCCCTTCCCCATGGAGGAGGCGTCTGTCCCCAGGGCAGGGGCTCCTGGGTGCTGGCTTACTTGGTCAGGTAAAGACATTGCAACAAAGGTGCCCTGTCCCTGGCTGCCTTTTGTGGTGGTGCTAGCTACCCATCAGCTTCAGTAGTGAGCTCCTGGACCTCAGCCCCTGCCTGGCTCCCCTTAGTGGGCGAGGTGCTTGAATCCTGGCTGTTGGGATTCATTGCTCATCAGTGAAGCATTTACATTTACCCTATACATTCTGCAGCTTCACTCACTTGCAAAGGAAATATATTTTTTTTCTGTTAGCCAAAAATGTCCAATAGTAGGTCACGAAAAACCATCCTCTTCTAATGAGCTGTTTTGAGTTTCTTGCCTTGTGCAGTGACTAAATCTGTTTTAAAATGAAGTCTGTGATGTGTGTATCTGTCGGCTCTGGTGAGGCCACTGCAGGTGCCCAAGCGTGGAGTGGGTTCGTACTGTCTGAGCCTGGGCACTGCACCTCCTCCAGAGCTGCCAAACAGAAGCGTTTTCAAGCTGAATCCCCAAACAGGACGTTGGTAAGAAACAGAGATGCCCTCTTTTCTCCCTGGCCTTGCCATTATGAGACCAGGCAAGATCAGAGAACTCAGAGAAGGTCATGATTTTTCCATCGTTCAGAGGCACTCACTCGAGGGCCCTGGGGGTGGCTTCGCACAGCTCCAGGGCTCCTGCCTTGGGTGTTGCTGGCTGGAGGGAATGTGTTTTTTGGGTTTCTGGTTTTGTTCCTGCTGAGTTAGTTAAACAATGAGCACATTCGGCAAACTTTTATTGTGACGATTTCAAGCCCATATAAAAGTGGAGAGAATCCTTTCCGTGCCCAGCACCCACGCTCAGCTGTGAAGCTCATGGGCAGTTCTGTTTCAGATCCCCTCCACCTGCTCCTCCCACCCCTGAGCATTTGAAGCAAAAACCAGACAGTGCATCACTTCATTCGTGACTATTTCAGTAGGTATTTCAAAGAATACAGACCCTACACAGTATCTTTATATCTAAAAAGATGATCGGTAATTCCAACCTATTCAATATCCAGTTAGGATTTAGATGTTCTCAGTTGTCTCATAATTGTTTTTTACAGTTCATGTGTTACAATTAATTGATGTTTTGATAGAAATTGTTTTGTAGCTTTCGTGAGGTTAGGAGTGCCATCTCCCTTGGCGGGTGTGCCCCAGAGAGGCGTGTCATCTCCCTTGGCGGGTGTGCCCCAGAGAGGCGTGTCATCTCCCTTGGTGAGTGTGCCACGGAGAGGAGTATGCATTCTGTGTTCTGCAGGTGTCAGATGTGGTTTTCTGTGGTGCCAAGTGGACCACGGAGCTTGACTGTGTCCTGCATCTTGACTGCTTGTGTGTGTTGGTCTAGATCCATTGAGTGCCAAGGGAGGGAGCTAAAGTCTCCTACAGTGGTTGTGGGATTGTCTGTTTCTCCTTTGTTCTGTTAACTTCTGCCCAGTGTGTTTTTTGTTATTAGCCATATACACATTTGTGGTTGTGCTGTCTTCCTGAGAGTTGTCTAAGTCTTCACGAATGTTCTTCTTCGTCTCCTGGAGCCTTGGTCCGATGAATGTTGCCGCCACTGCGGCTCCCCGCGGCCCTCCCGGGCTCTCGGCCGGCAGCCCTGCCTGGCTCCCCGCGGCCCTCCCAGGCTCATGGTTGGTGTGGTGTGTGCTTTCCTGTCTGTTTGCTTTCTGTCTGTTTGTGTCTTTATCCTGAAAGTGTGTCTCTTACAGGCAGTGTGTTCTTCAGTCTTGTTTTTTATCCACCCTGTAGCTCCCAGCCTTGCAATTGGAGTGGCCAGAACAGCCTCAGCTAACGGAACTTCCTGATGATCGAGTTCCAGTCTGTGCTATTCACAATGGCAGCCTCTGGCCACCTGTGGCTTTTGATTGAGCATTTGAAATGTGACTCGTGCTGTCAGAGAACTCAGTTTTTAAACATTTATTTCATTTTCTTTTAAATAGCCACATTTGACTTGTGACATCTAGATTACACAGTGCCAGTCTAGACCATTAACCCTTTTATAACTGTTGATGTGGTTGAATCTGGGTCTGCCATTTTTTATTTTTCTGTTTGTTCACTGGTTTTTGTACCCTTTTTACCCCATTCCTGCTGTCTTTTGAATTATTTAATTTGTTTTGGCGTTCCATTTTTATTTCTTTATTGGCTGTTTGCCTTTTTAAAGTTTTTTTTTTTTTTTTTTTTTTTTTTGAGACGGAGTCTCACTCTGTCACCCAGGCTAGAGTGCAGTGGCGTGATCTTGGCTCACTGCAAACTCTCCCTCCCAGGTTCATGCCATTCTCCTACCTCAGCCTCCTGAGTAGCTGGGACTACAGGCGCCCACCACCACGCCCGGCTAATTTTTTGTATTTTTAATAGAGACGGGGTTTCACTGTGTTAGCCAGGATGGTCTCGATCTCCTGACCTCGTGATCTGCCCTCCTCAGCCTCCCAAAGTGCTGGGATTACAGGCATGAGCCATCGCGCCCGGCCCTTTTTACATATGTTTTTAAAGCTACTTGAGAGGGCGAGGTGGGAGGATTGTTTGAGACCAGGAGTTTGAGACCAGCCTGAGCAACATAGCAAGATCCCTGTCTCTCTAAGATTAAAAAAAAAAAAAAATTAGCTGGGTGTGGTGGTGCACACCTGTTGTCCCAGCATCAGGAGGCTGAGGTAGGAGAATGGCATGAGCCTGGGAGGTGGAGACTGCAGTGAGCTGTGATCACACCACAGCACTTCAGCCTGGGTGACAGAGCGAAATCCTATCTCAAAAAAAAAAAAAAAAAAAAAAAAAAAAAAGGCGTATTCAAGTGGTTGCTAGTTAATATTGTACTACTTCATGTGCAATGTTGAAATCATGAAATCACATAGGTTTCTATATGGCATGTATTCCATCTGTATACATGGAAAATCCCAGTTGGAAATATTATTTCAAAAAAATGCTTTATTAGATAAACAAAATGTGTGTGTGTGTGTGTGTGTGTATTTTCTATACCACATATATATACAATGTAATATTCGGCCATAAAAAGAATGAAATCGTCTTTTGCAGCAACGTGGATAGAACTTGCTTTACTTCTCAGTGAAACAGCTCAGAAAGTCCGTCCACATGTTCTCCCTTCTAAATGGGAGAGAGGGGTGAGAGTCACCTAAGGGTACAGTGCACATGCACACGATTCGAGTGGTGGTTACACTGAAAGCCCTGGCTTTAGCCCTGTGCAAAACAGCCACGTCACAAAACTGCACTGTACCCCTTACATTTATACAAATTAAAAAAATGAACTCAGCGTCAGCAAACTGCGCTCCCCCCACCCTGGTTTGCAGCCCAAGCCAGCCTGCTGCACGCCTTTGGAAATCAAGTTTGCGGACACACAGCCACCCCCAGTCGCTCCTGTCCCTTGGGGCTGCCCTTGCACTGCTGAGCAGGGACCACAGAGCTCCCGTGTCCATCTGGTTATTTACGGAAAAGAACCAGCCCTGCCTTCCTGGATTCCTCAGAAAGGGCTGATGGGGACAAAATTTCCCAAATTTTTGCATGTTGAAAACTGTTTTCTATAGTTTTGGAATTTGAAGGATAAATAGCCCTTGGTTTAGGCGTCATTTCACTGAGATGTTTGGGAAAGGTCATTCTGTTGTTGCCTTAGTGCATATGTTGGGTTTGAAGAGACTGGTGCTGGTCCGATTCTTTACATTTAATTTTAATTTTAATTTTTTTCTTTTTGAGATGGAGCCTCACTCTGTCGCCAGGCTGGAGTGCAGTGGCACGATCTCAGCTCACTGTAACTTCCGCCTCCCGGGTTCAAGCGATTCTCCTGCCTCAGCCTCCCAAGTAGGTAGGACTACAAGCGTGCGCCAGCAGGCCCAGCTAATTTTTGCATTTTTAGTAGAGACGGGGTTTTACCATGTTGGCCAGGATGGTCTCGATCTCCTGACCTTGTGATTGATCCGCCCGCCTCGGCCCCCCAAAGTGGTGGGATTACAGGCGTGAGCCACTTAATGTTTAATTGATCTGTTTTACCTGGAGGCCATGAGGATCTTATCTTTATCTTTGAAATCTTGGAGTTGATTGCTTTGGGTTAATTTTCTGAAGTATTCAGTGAGCCTTTCAGTGTGTAAGTGCGGGTCTTTTTCTGTTTTGAAGTTTTCCTGGGTTATAGTTTTAAATGTTAGGTGTTTCGGGTGTCCTTTGGGTCCCCGATCCTCCAAATGTTCCTCCTTCTCTGCCTGTCTCCCACGGTCACTTTTTCTCTCACGCGGTTTTCTCTGCGCGATTTTGCTTTCTCCGTGGAGTTTTCTGGCTTTGATGCTCATGTTGGGGTTTCCTTCCAGTGACCCTCCTGGCACCTGCTGTGGCTGTTGTCCTCCGTCATGACTGTTCTGTGCTTTGCCTCTGCCGCCCCCGAGGTTGAGGGGCGCTCTCTGTCTCTTTCTCCCTGTGGTCCATTCTGTATTTTAGTTTCGCATCTCTGATGTGAGATGGTTTTTCATATTCTCAACTGCTTGAGTAGATTTGATTTTATCTACAATGTGGGCTCCCGTCCTGTTCTGCCTCAGGGTCGTTTTCCTCGGGTTGGGCACGTTTCCCTCAGTTTGTGTGTGTACAATTTTTTGTCTTTTTTTTACAGCCGTTTTGTAGGGACTTCCTTTTGCTCTTCTTTAGTGGGAGTAGGGGTTTTGCAAGATTCCTAGTTTAATAGCACCCTCTTCTGTCGGTATTGCAAAGTCCAAGTGCATTCACTGGCTTTGGAAGTTGGGCAGTGATTGGGGTCTGGGAGTTGTTCCTTCTCTGATTTGCTGGCGGTCTTTCTCTTTCAAGTCCCTCTTTTCCTGCCTTTTCTTCCTTTCTCCTTTGCCACCTGGTGACTCAGGGCTGCTACTTCTCCCTCTTTTTAAAAATCTTTTCCTCTTCTTCATTGGTAGTGTCTCAGTAGTGCCCTTGAAGCATGGCTGTCCTGGCTAGGCTGGGCCTCCCACTTTCCATCACAGCGGCCTCCAAGTCTCGCCTTGTGTTCCGACCCACGCTTGGATGCGCTGGGATGCTCTTCCAGAATCTTTAGCCTCCGGACTTGCTGGCTGTGTGTTTGACTCTCCGTGTGTCTCTTCCCTGGCGTCTCCCTTCCCTCTCTTGTGGTGTTTCTTGCTGTGCCTTTGTGCTTCACAAAGCCTTGCACCCCAGCCGGGGCAGTCCTGGAGCCCGAGAGATCACCTTCTGGAGTCTGGATTTTTCCTCGTTTTATTCACTGCTATTTGTAGCTTCCAATTTTATTTTATTTTATTTTATTTATTTATTTATTTATTTTTGAGACAGAATGTTGCTGTGTCACCCAGGATGGAGTGCAGTGGCACAATCTCGGAGCACTGCAGCCTCCGCCTCTTGGGTTTATGCGATTCTCCTGCCTTAGCCTCCCAAGTAGCTGGGATTACAGGCGCCTGCTACCATGCCTGGCTAATTTTTGTATTTTTAGTAGAGACAGGATTTCACCATATTGGCCAGGCTGGTCTCGAACTTCTGACCTCAGGTGATCCACCCGCCTCGGCCTCCCAAAGTGCTGGGATTACAGGTGTGAGCCATCGAGCCTGGCAGCTTCCACTTTTTTTTCAAGTCACGCTGAGGCTGCAATTTGGGTTTTTCTATATATATAAGTTACATATATATATATAAAACATAGTTCATATATTACATTCATTATATATCACATTCCCTGCCTACATAGAAAATTGGGGAGCAAATTTTTGGGAGTAGGCTGTCTTCAGCTACCCTGGAGGCTTATTCTATGTATTTTAAAGAACCCAAGAAGAAAAAATGTAATCTTTTATATTTACCCAGGTACTTCCCGTTTTTCCTGCCTTTCCTTGTTCTTGGAGATCCAAGCTGCCCCCGGATCATTCCTCTCCAGCCCTGCTCGGCCGTCAGTTTCCAGCAGACCTGCTGGTGGAACGTTCACTTAGTTTTCTTTTGTGCGAAAATGTTTCCCTTTGCCTTCATTCCTGAGGAATATTTTCAATAGATACTGACTTCTGGGTTGACTTTTTTTTTTTCCTTCAGCAATTGAAAGGCCTTGTTCCACTGTCTTTTGGCCTCCAGGTTTCCTGATAAGAAATCCATGGTAATTTGAATTGTTGACTCCTTCCTGTATGTGTGTTCTCTTACTTCTGTCCAGTTGGTTTCAGAAGTTTTTTCTATTAATATATCTTTGTTTCCTTCAGTTTGATTATGATAAAATGTGGCACAGACGTGCCTAGATAGGAATTTCTTTGAATTTATCTTGTTATTTGTTTGAATTTATCTTGTTAGGCACTCACTAAGGTTCTAGAATCTGTAAATATATGTCTTTCACTAAATTTGGGGGCATTTTGGCCGTTGTTTTTTCCGAGTGTTTTTCTCATGCACCATCTGTTTCTCCTCTCCCTCTGTCTCTCCGACTACGCGTAGAGTAGACGTCATGCCATTTTCTGGAGGCTCTGCTGGCTTTTGCTGAACCTTTGTGCTTTCTGTTCTTTGATTTCAGTAATTTCTATTGACTTATCTTCAGATTTGCCAGCTGTTCTCTGTCATCTTCATTTTACCATTGAGTCCTTCTGGTCATTTATTTCAGATATTGTATAAATGTTTTTAGTTTTTGAAATTTCCATTTGTTTCTCCTTTATAGTTTCTGTTGAAATTTTCTATCTTTCCATTTATTTCAAGAGTATTTACTTTGACCTCATGGAGCATATTGTAGTTGTTGCTTGAAAACCTTCCTCTGCTGTGTCCGGCATTGGTGTTGTCTTAGTGGTGGCATCTGTCTGTCATTCTTTCTATTAAACGCGTGCCACGTTTTCAGATTCCGACAACTCAGGGTTGTGTCCTGGTTGTTGTGGATGCTGCGTTGTGTAGACACTGGCTTTTCTTACAGTTCTCAGCATGCACGCATTCACCCTGATGAGGTACAGACCATAAGCTCAGTCTCATGCTGGGTGCTGGTCAGAGCCCACCTCACTGCTCAGAGCCTCTGCTCGCCCGCGTGGGTTGTCACACGTGTGTGTTTGGGGTTATTGGAGACTCAAGCGGGTTCATACACAGACTTAGGGTTCCCTCTTCCTAGCTCTTCCCTCCAGGGTTGCCCCGCACCGTCCGGCTAGTCTGGGCTTCTTTCTGTTGCTCTTCTGGCCAGAGAGAGGGTGGGGTTTCCTCTGGATTTGTGGGGTCCACATTCTGCTGCTCCCGTAAGTGTGGCCCAGGCTTGGGCAAAGCCCGAAGAGGGAAAGAATAAGAGACTCACCCTGTGTATCACTTCTCCAGGCTCTGACTCCCGGCGCTGCCTGTCTCCCTCTCTTTACCTCTCAGCCTCCTCGGGCGCATGTTTTGTTTTTAGTGTGTGGTTGTCCTCGGCGAGAACAATGGCCTCTGAGGGCCTCATGCTCCCATGGCAAAACCGGAGCCCCTGCTGATATGCCCTCACAGTGCCTGTTAGTTGATGCGTGTCTCTGTACACCTTCCTTTCTCTCGGCCGTTTCCTGTTCTTCTTTGCCCCTCTTTGCCAGCGCTTATCTGTGGAAGGCATCCAGTGTCCCCCATGCAGTGTCCGTGGTCCTGTGGCTGGAGGTGTCCTGTGGCTGTGCTCAGCGTGCTGTCTCCCATTTCCTGGAATCGGCCTCCGTCTAGATTCGACGTGGGTTCAGTTTTTCCGCCGGGATGCTTTGCCGTGGCGTTATAGCTTTCATCGGGAGGCATGTGCTCTGCTCACCCCTCCGTCTGTGTCTCTTTGTGGTATTAGCAGCTGCTGGTGTTCACTACCTCGATTCACCGCGTCATTAAGAATTGTAAAATGGCTGTATTCTAATTCTACCATTTCTTTTTCACTTTTTGGTAGGAGTGTTTCTGTAAAGAGGGACTGTGTCCCGTGTGCTTTTCCAGAGACACCGATTGTCCAAGAAAGGCAGGATAATGCGTTGCTCCATTCCCCTTATTTGCCAGTTTTCCAAACGATGTCGGGATTCAAAATAACACCCTGATTTCAAGATGACCAATGCCTGGAGGCTCTCAGGCTCATTATATACTCATGGATGTAAACTTTCTTGTTGTGCCAATCCATTCTAGACCATAATTCTGTCTCCTAGACAGAGTTTATAATATGTGAAGTTACAGTTCTCCATGCAGCTAACTAGTCCAGCTATCCGGATGGATCTAACCAGGATGTCGTCCTTCTCCTTCATGAATTCCTCAGACAGTTTGCCTGTGCCTTTGTGGAGTGAGATGACCCCATGCCAGAGGGCGATTTTCTGAGCCCAGTCTTTCAGCAGAAGCTCCAGGGACTGGGTGTTAGCTCACCTGCAGTCTGCTCCAGGACAGCTTCGCAAGGGCCCGTGTTGTAAACCGTGCGTGGAGGTGGTTTGATTTGTGGGTGTGGAGGAACAATAGCATCATTTGCTGCCATTCAGTGCCCTGCTCTTTTCTATAGTCGTTCATTGCTTTTCTTCTGAAACTTCTCATTTTGAAACTTGGTTTTCAAAGGAAGTGTGGCCTTTCCTCTGTTTGGGGTACCCATCTCCGTAACCTGTTGTAGATGTGTGGGAACCCTGGGCTTCTCCTGATGCAACATTTTGTGTTTCTGAAGCATCCTCTCACTTCAGCTTTGAGGGCGTCATCACCCCCGTGCATGGTCAGGGTGTGGGGCACACCAGCAGGGCTCCCCAGCGTGGACCAGCGCTGGCGCGTCAGGGTTCAGGGCTCATGGTCCAGTGGGAGGGGATGTGGAGAGCAGCCTGTGACTGCAGAGGAAAAGGAGGTTCACAAAGCCATCTGGGAGTCCAGCGGGAAGGGGCGGCCTTCTGGGAACAGCCTGGAGCCCGTCTGCGGTCTGGGGACAGCCTGGAGCCCGTCTGCGGTCTGGGGACAGCCTGGAGCCCGTCTGCGGTCTGGGGACAGCCTGGAGCCCGTCTGCGGCCTGGGGACAGACTGCAGCTCGTCTGCGGTCTGGGGACAGCCTGGAGCCCGTCTGCGGTCTGGGGACAGCCTGGAGCTCATCTGCGGTCTGGGGACAGCCTGGAGCCCGTCTGCAGAGGAGGCCCGGGGTGTGGGGAGTGGGTGGAGGCGTTTCCAGCAGAGGGGCAGCAGCAGAGCCCCAGCGTGCAGCACTTGCTCTGTGTGGTGTCCGGCGGGCTGGGGATGACACCTGAGAAGCCCTCGTGTTCTCGGTTCTTCTCCATGCGGCTCGCCGGCCGTCCTTTCGCATCAGGGCTGTGTCTCACTGTGCGTCTGGTGTTCCGGGGCCCCTGATGTGGCGGCTATGCCAGCATAGCTGCAGTTTCTCCACCTCCTCACTCCTGCCGTGACAGCCCGAGAAATGCTGTAAAATCTAGTTATCTGTGAGGTCGTTGGAATCCGAGGACACATCTTTTCTTGTAATGGCGTTTGCCTACAGAGCTGTGTGCGTCACAGCCCGCTCTCCTCCCCCATCACTCTGGGAGCAGGGGTCCCCTCTGTTTGAGGAGGCCTGGCCTTTGTTGGTGGGGGCTTTGCTTAGGAGCACATCCATGTAACGTACACTTGCTTTTGAGAAAAACCAAGCTGTTCTGGCTTAAGTTAGTGGGACCGTTTGTCAATAACTGCATGAAAATATATACGTAAGACTTCTGACCCAACTGTCCACGTGGAGGGGCGGCCGCACATGAGGATAAAGACCTGCCGATGAAGCTCGGTGGTAATTTTACATGTCATAACTCTTCATCATCCTGCTTTTCTGTCACGTGCTTGAAATCTTGCCAGCTTGGGGAAACTGAGAGTATATGTCGTAGCTGAACTCACGTTCCGTCCAGTACAAAGCAGTTGTTGCCAGGTCGCTCTGTGGGAGATGTTGACTTTAAATGAATGTCACGGAGAAGAGGAGTCATTTTCCTCAGTTGTTTATTTAAACTTAGTGATTTGTTAAAATTTAGTTTCAAATACTATTAATTAGCAAGGTCATTGGGTTTACCAATTAAGATATATTGAATATAGGGTTTTTTTCCCCCCCATAGAGGTATGGTTTAATCAGTTAGCTCTGCTAGTATATAGAAGGAATTCAACTATTAAAGACTAAGAAAGGCACAAAATAAACCTAAACACATCCAAGAATATTGTACTACTGCCACTGTCTTTTTCTGGGTGGTACGGGAATTGAGGCAGTCTAGTGAGAAAAGTCACAGGCCTGCAGGATTTTGAGGCCACATATGGGGACTCACACCTGTAGTCCCAGCACTTTGGGAGGCTGAGGTGGGAGATCACTCAAGCCCAGGAGTTGGAGGCTGCCGTGAGCTATGATCACACCACTGTACTCCAGCCTGGGCAACAGAGTGAGACCCTGTCTCAAATGAAATTAAATGAAATAAAATGAAATAAACTATAAGTGTAATAAATATGTTGTCTTAGGACGGGCAGCTTAGTGTTTGGATTCTGAGACCTAGCAGGAATGGTGAAGGGATGGGGGATGAGAGGAAGTCAAAGGGCATAAAAGCGTCATCCTGGCCCAGGTCTGAGGACGCTGTGAGTTACTAATTCTGCTGGTGCATTCGAGGTGCCGTGACCAAGGCCAGGAGCTCTGGCATAGAAGCAAAAGCAGCGTCGGTTCCTGTGCCCAGCCATGCGCCACTATACCCACGGCATCCATCACCTTGGGTCCCGGCGCCCTGTGAGTGAGGAGAGTGCTGATGTCGCCTCCTACTCATGGGTTCGTGGAGGCTCCAGAGCTTGGTGACCCTGCAGCCGATTGCCCCATGGTGTCCTAGGGCGTGTGGACACAGGCCTCTTCTGTGCCAGGGAGGCGTGGTAGATCTCAAGCCCACCCACTCTTCCTCTACCCTCAGGCACCACAACAAAACCAGAGTTGTGCATCAAGACAGCCTGGAAACAGACCACCGGAAACACTCAGACCACCGGCACCAAGGGTTGTCTGTTTTCAGAACTTCTGTTGTTTTGAGCACAGCCCAGAGGGACAGCTGGCCCTTGGGAACCACGTTGGGCCATCTGTTAGGGAGAAGTGCACCGCCTGGGCTTGAAGGCAGTGGGCTGTCTGGCCTCCTGAGTGCCCGGGGAGCCCACGCCCATGGCCACGCGCAGGAGGGAGGGGCCCACGGGGTGCATCCACGCTGCGAACTCAGGCACGGCCGCCCTTGTCTCCTGCTGCCGCTGCTACCTGCAGCACAGATGGAGCCTGTGCACGGGGCCTGGTCAGAGCTGTTTCTGTCTCCCCAGCCTGAGCCCGTCTTCCCTTGCTGGCTGCCCACTTGCTCAGCTGTGCCCTGGACCGTGGCCGCTGGGCTCTTGGGAGGTGGGCCATGCCCACAGCTCCATCTGGCTCACAGTGAGTGCCGTGTCGTCGTGAGCACCTCCAGGCTCCCAAGCCCAGCACAGACGGCACCGGCCCCTTGTCTCCCCGCCTTTCCCCTCCTCCAAGGAAGCTCGTCCTTCTGGGCCCTCAGTGGCTGTCGGGGCGCCACCACCCCAGCACCAGACAGAGAGCCCCGTCGGGGGCTTGCTCCTTGGAAGCGCTGCACGTCATGTGTTGCAGGGGAGCGGGGTCAACCAGTGCCTCACCCCTCATCCTGCTCAAGTGACATGTGGCTCCCCGGCTGCCTCGCGTGTGTCCCACCCAGGGTTTCCTGCTGGGTGAGATGGTTCGTGTCCTGGCCTGCGGCTGTCAGGACTCCCATGAGTGGCGAGGTGTGCGGTGCGGGGCAGTGGCTGGACTGACAGTGGGAAATAGACGGGAACCTGGAACGAGGAGAGGCCATGTCAATACTGCATCCGCTCTCCGAATTCTCTGCCCGTGCGTCCTCTCAGAGCCTCTTGGTGGAAGCCACCAGGTCACACAGGAAGCCGCACTGACAAGGATATTTGTTGCACTGCTCTTTAGCTGTAAAAGTTTGGGACAGATTCAGCACGCTGCAGCGGTGATTGCTTGAGTCAGAATCCTTGCCGGGGACCTCAGAGACATGTCGGGGGCCTGGGAGCCTTGATGGGGCGGGCGGGGCGGAGGGACCAGTGGCTGTGATGCCAGGCTCAGGTTCCCGGCTCTGCCACTTAGTGGAAGTGACCTTGCGTGAGTTGCTGCTGTGTGTCGGCGTCCTCCCAGGCTGTGAACAGGCGGCGGAGTGCCTGCCTCCTACATGCATGAACACATGCATACATAGGCACATGTGTACGCACACATGCTGTGGCACACGTGTGCTGGTACGTGCTCCCGCACACGCATGCACACGTGTGCACCCTTGCTGGGGTTGTGCCTGGGTGTTGCTAATGGCTGACTTCCTGGTGAGATTGTGACCAGTTGATCTTGAGGCTCCCAGATGCTCTGCAGTAAACATGCGTAACTTTTTTTTAACTAGAAAAAAGGCCTCTAGATGTTTGAAGAGGCTTCTGAGAAATCTGGACTCTTTTCTATGGAATTTATAGTAATGGGAAAATGAAAAGCACTGGAAATATAAATAACTGGAAGCACGAAGGCGAGGTGACTCCTAGAATCTGTCCAGAAGAACCCATGGTCGCAGACATGGGGCCCCATCTCTGCCAGACCCTGGTGGCTCCCAGGCCGTGGGGGCGGTGGAGGGGGCGGTGCCACGTGTGGCTCTGTGGACGGCTCCGACGACCCTGACAGTGTGCTTCTCTCCCTCCAGGTCGTGCACACACACAAGCCGCACTTCATGGCTTTGCACTGTCAGGAGTTTGGAGGGAAGAACTACGAGGCCTCCATGTCCCACGTGGACAAGTTCGTCAAGTAAGTCTAGGGGCAGGTGCTGGTGTGTGTCCACTTCCCGGGGGTGTGGGGCGCCGGCGGGTGTCTTTTCATGGTACTGTGATCACCAGCCTCACCATTTGGGACTCGCCTGGGGGTCATCTTGGCTGAGTCTCAGTTTTCCAAAGAGAGGAGTGGCCCAGACGTGTCCAAAGAGAGGAGTGGCCCAGACGTGTCCAAAGAGAGGAGTGGCCCAGACGTGTCCAAGGAGAGGAGTGGCCCAGACGTGTCCAAGGAGAGGAGTGGCCCAGACGTGTCCAAGGAGAGGAGTGGCCCAGACGTGTCCAAGGAGAGGAGTGGCCCAGACGTGTCCAAGGAGAGGAGTGGCCCAGACGTGTCCAAGGAGAGGAGTGGCCCAGACGTGTCCAAGGAGAGGAGTGGCCCAGACGTGTCCAAGGAGAGGAGTGGCCCAGACGTGTCCAAGGAGAGGAGTGGCCCAGACGTGTCCAAGGAGAGGAGTGGCCCAGACGTGTCCAAGGAGAGGAGTGGCCCAGACGTGTCCAAGGAGAGGAGTGGCCCAGATGTGTGGCCGCGAGCCTCCTTGGGGCGGCGACAGAAGGCCACGGAGTGACAGCCTGCTGCCTCTACACGGCGAGGGTCTGTGCTCTCGGGCCAGGGGACGTGAGCCCCAGATACCAGTGGAGCCGTCTCCGTGTGTGTGTGTCTGAGGCCTGGGCCTGCGGTGGCTGGGGTTCACATCCCACTGCGAAGTCTGTCTCAGGGAGGTCGCCTGGGAGCGTCTATCCTCCTTGGAGGCGAAATCTCCATCGTTTAGGAGGAAGGTGCCCCACAGGTAGTCCCAATGTGCACACCCTGAGGCTTCTGACAGGGCGGGCCCAACTGGGTCCTGCCTGGGGAGAGGGGGCGCCCGGACCTGAGGCATCCAGGAGTGGACAGGAGCAGGTAGGGGAAGGCAGGCTTATGTTCAGACATGGGGCCTCCTATCGGCTGTTGCTAATAGTGGCTGCTGTATTTTCCCGAGGCCGCAGCCATGAAGCCCGTCCTCTGTGTCCCCTACAGTGTGGCCTTAGCACATTCCTGCGTTGGGGGGCTGCATTCTTGCTGTCCAGGTGCTGGCAGTCGTGGAGTGACATAGGCCTCCGTGTTGAACTCGCAGCGCAGGGTCCTTTAGCAGAACAAAGTGGTGGTTTCAGCTGCTAAAAAAAACTGCCACAACTTCCCAAAATAATCTATAACTTAAGGCAGTTTTTTTTTCTTTCTTTTTTTTTTTTTTGAGACAGAGTCTTGCGCGGTCGCCCAGGCCAGAGTGCAGTGGCGCTATCTCGGCTCACTGCAAGCTCCGCCTCCCGGGTTCATGCCATTCTCCTGCCTCAGCCTCCCAAGTAGCTGGGACTACAGGTGCCCGCCACCACACCCAGCTAATTTTTTTGTGTTTTTTTAGTAGAGACGGGGTTTCACCATGTTAGGTAGGATGGCCTCGATCTCCTGACCTTGTGATCTGCCCACCTTGGCCCCCCAAAGTGCTGGGATTACAGGCATGAGCCACCATGCCTGGCCAGTTTAAGGCAGTTTTAATTAAAATCTTAGTGGCATTTTTCCTAACATTCAATAGACTAATACTAAAATTGCTATATAAGAGCAAAGGGTCAAGAATAGTTACAAGAATCCTGAAGGAAAACAAAGTGGGTTCTCACCTAGCTGGACCCCAGGGCTCATTCCGAAGAAGCACTGGGGCAGGTGGCATGGCGCAGGCCCGGAGAGGAGAGCGGATCGAGGCAGGTGCGCAGCCCAGAGAGGAGAGCGGATCGAGGCAGGTGCG
Organism: Pongo abelii; assembly: GCF_028885655.2. NCBI lineage: Eukaryota > Metazoa > Chordata > Mammalia > Primates > Hominidae > Pongo > Pongo abelii. The sequence goes on from NC_071993.2 coordinate 139,849,043, forward strand.
CAGCCTAGAGAGGAGAGCGGATCGAGGCAGGTGCACAGGCCCTGAGAGGAGAGCCGAGGCAGGTTCGCAGCCCAGAGAGAGGAGAGCGGAGTCGAGGCCCCGCCCAGACCCTCGAGGCTGCACCTGGGGGAGGATGGGTGGGGACGTGGGCAGGGGCATGGGATCATTGGTGTCCTGTTGGGAAAAATGTAATTGGATCCCTGCTTTGTGTCATAAGCAGCCACTTCTCACTCACCCTACATAAGACGAATTTCAGTTGTATTAATTATATAAATGTAAAAGGCAACATTAAAAATTTCAGTCTAAAATATAGGAGAAAATCTTTATAGTTTTGGGATGAGAGATTTCTTTTAAAATGTGCAGGAAGTGCAGCCTACAGAATAGAAGGCCGAAAAATGTGGCCATGTTTGAACTAAGCATTTGCTTATGAGAAGGCACTCAAAATGAAGTAACTCAAAATGAAGTCAAAATTCAGCCACTTCGGGAAAAAATATCTGCAGCACACCTTACTGACAAAAACGAGAGTTTAAATATATGAAGAACTCAGTAAGTCGGTAAGAGAAGGGAAGCAGCCCCTGTTGGGAAGCACTTCCCAGAGAAGAGAAAGTGGGGATGCACCCTGAGCACGGAGGACGCCGCCCTCACAGCAGGCAGGGACGCCGCGGGCCGGATGGGAACGATACTGCTGTGTTTGGTGTGAGAGCTTCACAGTGGAGTGTGGCCCCCACGGCCTTGTGCCCCCGCGATGCCATGTGTGTTTCCTTCATCTGCGCTTTATGCCTAATGTACAGTGTTATGACTTTTGCTTTAAACAATTTTCTTTTTAAAAGATTAAGACGTGAGAGAAACGCCCTTGATGTGGACCAGTTCACTGGCTTTCAGTGCCCTCCGCCCTTTTGTGTGGATTCTGGTTTTTATCTGGCACCCTTCTCTCTCTGCCTGAAGAACGTTCTTTAACATTTATTTTAGCACAAGTCAGCTGCTCATGAATTTTCTCAGCTTTTGTTTATCTGAAAAAGGTCTTTGTCCTCATTTTTGAAAGCTGTTTTTGTTGTAAATAGAATTCTAGCTTGTCAATTTTTTTTTCCTCTCACTACTTTAATGATATCGCCCCATTGTCTTCTGTATTGCATTGTTGCTGGTGAGAATCTCGCCATTGTTCTCTCTTAATTTTCTTGTATATAATGTGCCCTTTCCTCCACTGCTAGGTTTTGTCTTTATAGCTGGTTTGCAGCAACCTGATTATGTTGTACTTTACTTTGATGTTCTTTATGTTTATCTTGCTTGGGGCCATTTGAGCATTTGCAGTCTGTGGGTTTATTGTTTTAATCAAATTTGGGGAAAGTTTGTCCATTATTTCTTTAAATACTATTTTTCTTTTGCTTCCCTTCTCTTTTGTTCTCAGGCTCCAGTTACCTGATGTTAGATTGCCTGGTTCTACCCCACAGGGGCCTAAAGCTCTTCTGATTGTTTTCAGCTCATTTTCCCTGTGTTTCGGTTTGGATCGCTTCTGTTGCTGTATTTTTCAGTGGCCGGGCTCTTTTCTGTTGCAGATTTTGATCTTCTCTTAGGTCCACGCAGTCAATTCGTTTTATTTCTGACATTATGTCTGTCCACTCCTTCCAGAAGCCTCACGTGTGCTTTCCCTGTCCTCGCTTTTCCTTCCGTCTGTGTGCTCCTTTCACTCTCTGGTCACAGTTGCAGTGACTGTTTCCAGCTGCTTTCAGCTCATTCCATCATTTTTGCCTCTTCCGGGTCTGTTTCTGTTGACAGCTTCTTCGTGGGATGAGGGGACACATTCACGTGGTGTTGCTGCTTCTCATGTCAAGTTATTTTCGATAGCATGCCAGACATTGTGAATGTTACGTTGTTTAGTGTTTTCTTCCCTTAAAGCGTGTTGAAGGTTGTGTTTGCCAACAGTTAAGCCACGTGGGGATCAGTGTGAGTCTGTCAAGGCATTCTTTGCCTTGCCCTTCTCTACTGGTGTGGTTTTATTTTCTTCAATGTGGACCCCCTTCTTCCTGACACATGGACTGGCTGGATCACAGGGTGCTGGTCTCCTCTCTCTCCACTGGCTTGAATAAGCAAGCGTGGGTAGGGGGATGATGTACTATCTCCGTGGAGGGGCCAGGCAGATGGGGCCTCGTCCTCCGTTCACGGGCTCCAGGGGTGTGCGGTGGCCTCCTGTGCAGCCATGCTTTGCGGAGATGGTGGCGAGCTTGTCTCCTTAAGGCCTTCCTGATGATAAAATGTGACCAGTAGGATGAACGGTTGGGGACAATGGCGTGTCCAAAGGTCCTTTCCCTCCTGTGTGGTTGCGAGGCCATGGCAACTCAACCACCATCCTCACTGCCACTTCTGGGAGGAGCAGATGGGGACAGAACTACCTGGGCCCTGGGGTGCATGTGCCCCAACCTGTGTGTGCTGGTGGCTACTGGGGTTCCAGTTTCTCGCTTAAGACCACGCGTGAGCTATCAGGAGCGCCTCCAGAGCTTGGAGTTGCGCTTCCCTGGCATGAGACCTTGGGTGAGTTCTCAACGTCTCCATCCCTGGGATGCCTCAGACCCTGGCATCTCATGGGCTGCGTGGAGACCAGAGCCTGTGGGAGCTTGAGCTCTGCACATGCTGAGAGCTGAACGTGAGGCCACCTCCTGCGGTGGCTGCCGCCATTCCCTGCCCTCTGCCTGTCACAGGTGGACGGTCTCACGGTGATGTGCCCATGTGCTGGGGCCCCTCTTATACCTTGTGGGCGTCTCATGAGGTGCAAGGCGTCTGTGTGGCTTTTCCTCAGGAACCTACTTTCTTCCTTCCAGAGAACTATTGTCAAGTGATGCGATGAAAGAATATAACAGAGCTCGAGTCTACCTGGACGAAAACTACAAATCCCAGGAGCACTTCACGGTGAGTCCCTCCCGCTGCCTGGTGCAGGGGTCAGACAGGCTGGCCTTGGCGGAAGCCAGCCCTTCGCCTGTGTAAATGGAGAGGGGTCGGGGTGCTCCCCGCCTGAAGCCTCGCTCATGCCTCCCTGCCTGGGACTCCCGCAGCCTGCTTGGTGGTCTGCTCGTGGTCTGAGCCCGTGGCTGGCCTGGCAGGGAAGGTGGCCCAGCACGCACAGGGTCTTGGGGCTCCAGACCAAGCCCAAGCGGGAGTTGGGGAGTGACAGGCGGGGAGAGGCCCAGGGCCTCAGCGTGCGTGAAAATAAGAGGGAGTCCGGGGCTCTGGGCGTGTAGATGAGAGGTTGGACAGCAGCCGGTATTGCTTCAAGAGCCACCGTCGCCAGCCCTGCTCCCATGCTGGGTCCGTCCCTTCCTGAGCCCTGAGTGTGCGGGGCTGGGGCGGCGTCCTGCCTCGGAGAGAGGCTGTTCCTCAGGGTAAGCACAGGGGGAGTGGGACAGAGCCTTCCACAGGGCTGGGAAAGACCTGTCCCTCCTCTGCGGTCCTCTGTCAGGTGGACACATGAGAGGGTGGCCCCGGTGGACGTGGCAGCCTCAGAGATACAGGCACCAGGTGTCTGGGAAGGTGCAGGAAGCTCCTCAGAGGAGGGGAAACTCTGCAGGTTGTGAATAACTTGCTGTTGGTTCAGAGACCCACATCTTAAATCCCGTCTTTATGCCCTGGGTGCCCCGGCCTGGGTCCGTCTCCCCCGTCTCTGGGGAGGCCCTGGGTCCCCCGTTCTGGGTCCATCTCCCCCGTCTCTGGGGAGGCCCTGGGTGCCCTGGCCTGGGTCCATCTCCCCATCTCTGGGGAGGCCCTGGGTCCCCCGTTCTGGGTCCATCTCCCCCGTCTCTGGGGAGGCCCTGGGTGCCCCGGACTGGGTCCATCTCCCCTGTCTCTGGGGAGGCCCTGGGTCCCCTGGCCTGCATCCTTCTCCCCCATCTCTGGGGAAGCCCTGGGTGCCCCCGGCCTGGGTCCATCTCCCCCGTCTCTGGGGAGGCCCTGCATCCTTCTCCTCCATCTCTGGCCTTCTGTCCCCAGCATCAGCGCCCACTAGCCGTCATCCTGCCATCGCGTGACAGGCCCTTGTTAATCTGCCCTCTCCCAGGTGGGCCCCCGTAGGCCGCAGTGCTGAGGGTTTCGCTCTCCAGTGCCCCCCTGCCCTGCGGGTGGGACTCTCATTGCTCTTTGGGTTCAAGGGCCATCTCACTTGTTTGGGCATCTAGTGCCAGTTAATCAATGTCCTTGTCCCTGAGATGGTCACGCAGCTGCCATGCATGGTCCCCACCAGTAGTGGAGTCTGTACAATCCCGGGAATCCCCCGTTCGGTCTCCGACCCTCACCCTATCAAGCAGCTGCTCATGCACAAGCGGCCTCTTCTCATGCTCTGTGGGGCACATGCGGGCCGCAGGGCCCCCACTCACACCAGAGTCAAGACCCTCACCCCTGTGCTCAGGATGTAGCTCCTCCTATCAGCCCTCCTCCCTCTCCCCCTTGGTCCCTCCTCCCTACCGGCTTCTTTCTCTCAGCTCTGCCATCCTTTCCATGACCCAGCGTCCTGTGTTTCCCAAGTAGGGGCTTATTCAGATGAAAAAGAAAAATACCACTGGGTGAGCAGCAAATTAGACGTTGCAGAAGAAAAGAGAAGGTGACTGAACTTGAAGACAGCCACAAAATTAAAGTGAAATGGAGACAAGGACTGAAAAGTGAATAGAAATCACCATGAAATACCAGGTGTCCTAACATGTGTGGCTGCAGCCCCAGGAGGAGCAGGAAAAGGAGGCAGACAGGGCGATGCTTACAGATGTCATGGCTCAGATTTCTTCACCAGTCCATGAAACTTACAAAAAGATCCAAATACTGCAACAAGCTTCAAGCCGAATAAACATACCAACTCAGGCCAAGGTCCGATTGCTGAAAGCACGTTACATGAAGGCCTTTCCTTGCCACCTGTCATCCTTGGAAGAGTGGGGCTCTGCTCCCCACCTCTGCGTGCTGCCCAGCCGTGGGAGCCTCATCTTTGCCAGTCACCAGCTACCTCTTCCTCATGGGGACCGCCGCTCAGCTCTTTCTAGCTTCCTTCAAATATAAAGACACAGGTATTTTAAAAGTGAAGGGACAGAGGAGGATGTACCTTGCAAAACAGTTGTTAGAAGAAAGTAGGAGTGGCTGTCTGCATGTCAGGGTGCCCTCAGAACGAGCGTGTTGTCGGGGCTGAGAGCGGTCATTTCACGATGATCAGGGGTCAGCTTTTTGGGAGGACATAGCGGTCGTGAATGTGCGCCCCTAATATCAGAGCTCACTTAGATGCGAAACCGACAGGGCTGGATGGAGACAGACAGGAGGTTCTGCACCACAGGAGGACCCCACAGTCCCCTCCTGCTGGCTGATGTGCAGGTGGGCGGAGGAGCAGTGCCCGCCACCCGCACCCTTGGCGTCTGAGGCTCTCCAGCCAGACCAGTGGTGGACGCAGCCACAGACAGGAGGCACCCGCGTGCTGGGCCCTGGCCGGAGCAGGCCTCTCCGTCTGTCCGAGCCTGGCTGGGATACCTGAGAGCGAGGCACACGTGGGCTGACGGAGGGGCAGCCATCATGCTGTGGTTCTGTTTCCACCAAAACGTCTTTCCACAGGAGGGCGAAAGCCTCAGCAAAACCTTCTTCAGGCCCCCGAGGGCTGCGGCTGCCTCCACACCTGGCTTTCAGGGTTTTCCAGGTGGGTCCGGAGCGGCCTGTGCTTAAGGGTTCAGGTCCACCCGAGACTCTGCCTGGCGTGCGTATCTGGGCATCTGCACCTGGCTGCCGGGCACAGGCCGTGCCAGCCCTGTACGAGCTGTGGGGTTGTTCTGCCTTCTTTCCAGGGGTCCTCCCTGGCCCTGGGTGGTTCCAGCAAAACAGTCGCCAGGGCACGAGTCTGGTTCCAGAAAGACCTTGCCCCCGCCTCTGTGAGATGGAAAGGATACAAACGCATTCTCTTACCAAAAAGAATTAAATTAGAAGTAAATAAAAAAGATATATGGAAAAGTCTCAAATATTTGGAAATTAACTTGTTTGTTAATAATCTCAAGTCAAAGAGAATGTCACCAAAGAAATTACAAAGTATTGTAAATTATGTGAAAAGCTAGAACCTTCAAAATCTGTGAGATGCCAAAATAGTCTGCACCCACTGCAGATGCTGCGGCAGCCTTCAGTGAGGGGAGCACGGCCGCACCTGTCAAAGGAAAGGTGCCTCTCGGGAGGAAGCACAGGGGCTGGGCCGGGCCCCTCCCCTGAAGAAGCCAGTGTTTACTTGGTGCCTCAAAGTGCTTGACAGGGATGTGGGCCCGGCCGCCCGTTCTTCAGCACACACGCTTCCCAGTTAGGTCTCTGAGATGTCTGAAACCAGGGTGCGGGGCACCAGGGCGGCTGAACAGGCCACCCAGAGGCAGCCGTGCTGGGTCTGAGGCCCCGAGGCTGTTCTTCCAGTCACCCTCACGACGAGGGTTTCTAGAAAATGGGACCGGATAAGTCTTGGGAGTGAGAGTGGGTCTCAGGCCTGCTCTCGGGGAACTGGGGCCTTGCGGGAGCTCACGTGCCTCTGCCGCCGCCCTTCAGCTCAGTGGGCTCCAGCCCTGGCTTCCCTCTCTGGGCACGGACCTGATCTCTCCCACAGCCACGGCCCTGAGTGAGGCTTTAGGCCAGGTGGATGGTGGAGGGCAGCCTTGCCTGGCAGGTGGGAGGGTCCGGGATGCCCCAGATGCCCAGTTAGGAGCTCATGCCAAGCTGGCGCCAGGCGGGCCTGTCATCCCTGTCTTTTCACTGAGACTGGGCCGGCGGACCCTGGAACGCTGCCCCCCTGGGCCACCACTGGCTGCCTCAGTGGCCTGGTCTTTGCTGGGGGCCCTCGGGGTGTCTGTGCGGCGGGGCCCGACTTCCCCGGGGTTCTGCGCAGAACTGGGCAGCAGCGGCCAGCCAGACAATCACCCTCCTGCCCCAGCCGGGTGCCCTCTGGCTGTCAGAGGGAGGAAAATTTAATTTTTACAAGATTGATGGTATTGGAGCAATATTTTTAGCTGAGTCTGGTTCAAATAATAGGCCATTAATTGAAAAAGGAAATTGAAATGAATTTATCTTGTACATAAATGCTGTCACAAGTATTAATAGGGATCAGAAAATAGTGGCCTGTTCCCAGAAGGCGATTGAACCTGAAGCTGCGCCTGGCGCGTGAGCCTGTGGGGGGGACGTGGCTGAGGGGCTTCAAGCGACCTGCAGGTGCCCATTGCCACCAGGAGATGGCGCCCACGCAGCGCCTGAGAGTTTCCTATAGGAGATGATCAGAAGGCAACTCTTAATGCTTGAAAAATGAGGATATTAGGCCGGGCGCGGTGGCTCACGCCGGTAATCCCAGCACTTTGGGAGGCTGAGGCTGGGATGGACATGCACCGACTCTGCCAGGCGAGGTGGGCCTGGCTCAGGGCAGAGGGCCCCAAGAGGTGCCCAGGCTGAGCCCCGAGCTCTGCGCCCGCATGGAAGATGGAAAAGTGGTGAGAGCCAGGCCGGAAGACACCTGAGTGCCAGGCGGTCCGTGTGCCTCATCCCTGAAGCGCCTTTGTCAGAGCCCTTGCTCCTGGGTTCAGCCTGGTGTCCCTACCCCTGGGAACACATGTCCACCCACAGCACTGGAGACAGGGCTTGGAGGAAGCCCCCCCATGGAGGTCTCGGTACCATGTTGGTACCCAGAGAAATTTCTTAGCCACCGCGGTGCATCCTCCCACACGGGCCTCGACACTGAAGAAGTGCCTGGGCGAGGCTTTCCAGGGCTGCCAAGTGTCTATTGATCCAAAGCTCCAACAGCACAGAAATCCCGTGTCTTGTCTGCCAGGCACGCAGGGAGCTCCGAGAACACATCACTCAGCGCCCGGAGAGCCGACGTCGGCCAGAGGACGCAGGGTAATGGCTTTCCTGAACTCCAGCTTCCAAGAGGGTTATGTGAGGAAGAGGTTGCAAATCTATTTTCGCTTAACCTCACCTGCGTCTGGTTTCACCACAGGAGTGGAGCCGTGCAGCGGGAAGGGTGGGGGGCCTGTCACTGGGCTTTGCTGCTGATTTGGCCTACCTGGGAAGCCCAGAGGATGTATTTATTTTAGTGACTTGAGGCTTGCGCGGGGCCTGGTAGGAGCCAAGGCCACCCCATCCTCCCAGCTCGGCTTGGTGACTTACCATCCATGGCTCTGGCTCACTTGTCACCCACCCCTCCCAGAGAGGCTGTGTGGGGCTGCAGGTGCCTGAGTGTAGGTCCCAGCCTGTGTCCTGGGCTCTAGTCCCATTGAAGCCTTGCGGCTGGCTGGGCATGGGTCCCACGCAGACTGGTGGGGCCGGGAGGGCCAGGTGTGGGCACCTGCAGCAGGTTCTTCAAGGCCTCCCAGCACTGACTGGGAGCTTCAGTAGCTTTCCTGCTGGGAGCTGGGAGCACTGCTGGGGCCCATGCCCAGGACTGTCCTGACCGGACTGAAAGCCCTGGCTTCTAGAGGGAAGGTGGCAGTGGGGACAGGGTGCGAGAGGAAAGACCCTCTCTCCTCTTCATCCACCCACCTGGAGGAACTCCTAGAGGGAAGGTGGTGTGAGAAGGAAAGCCCCGCTCTCCTCTTCATCCACCCACCCAGAAGAAGTTTGAAGAAACCATGCCTTTAAAATGGCTTAAAGTTGGAGCAGAAGGGTTTATCTGCTGATACAATTAAGATAGCTTCGGAAGAGGGCTGAGAAGGTGTGGCCTGGCGGACACACTGCCTCCAGGGACACCCCTGCCCCCGCCAGCTGTGCCTGCTCAGAGAGTGCCTGCTCCTCGGAGGGTCCCCTCTGCTTGGGAAGGTACCTGCTGCACAGGACCCCAGCTGGAGTCAAGGAGTCAGCAGAAGAGGGGGTTGGAGGAGCGGCTGGGGACAGGAGGTGGCTGTGCGGGCCACCCCACCTCGCCTCTTGCCTGAGCCCTTCTGTGACCACATAGGCAGACAGAAGGAGGGGTTGGAGGTGCAGCCAGCCAGCTGGGCCAGGTGAGCCGGTCCTGGAGAGTGCCAAGCAGGGTTGCCTCGGGCTCCTGAGATGAGCTTTCACATGCAGCAGCTGGAGACAGTTTAGAGGGGCCCAGGGCGGTGCAGACCCTTGCCCTTCCACAGCTGCTCGGGTGGCCCGGAGGCATGCGCACCCTTCGCTATGCAGCAGGGGCTCCACGGGCCTGGGCACTCAGCCCAAATGGTGCATGTGGGGAACTGTGGGACCCCATGTGCCAGGAGTCTCTGGGCAGACAGCAGCGACAGGGCTGTGTGGGGACTTGGGCAGGCCTGAGCCTGGGGTCCAATGACCTAGTTGGGTCTGGGGCAGCAACAAGCCGAGGCGTTGAGCGAGAGAGAGTGAAGTCCGAGCTCCTTGTGGAGGAGGCCTCCGTGGGGAGTGGCCCCAGAGGCAGGAGGCTGCCTCAGCCAGGATGGCCCCGTGCACTTGCTAAGCCGCGCCACCCGCTCACTCAAGGCTCTTGGGCTCGGAGCAGAACTTTGAGCCTGCAAGGCCTGCTGAGCAGGGTGGCCACAGCACCTGGCCGCTGGTCACCAACCAGGGCTTACCCCTCTCCCACCCCCTAGCGCTGCCTTTGCACCTCAGAGGGCAGGTCTCTGCTGGCACCATGAGTGACCTGCAAGCACCGCCATGGTGGACTCTGCTCGTGCCTTGGTGGCTTCTAGGCTTTTCCAGGGGCCCAGGCCTCCTGCGGAGCAGGGTCTGCCTCCCCCGCGACTGGGTCTGTGGAGAGTGAAGTGGGGCACAGATGCCCTTTGCAAGTGCTGTGCACGGCAGCTCACAGCCCCCACCCCCAGCTCTGGAGTCTGTAAGAGGCAGGCTCTCGGCATGGCCCCCAGGCAGTGGCCCTGGTGCTCTTGGGGTGGGGGCCCCAGTACCCAGCGGTGGCCCAGGAATGGGGGGCCCGCTGCTTCCTGGGAGAGGCCCTTCTGCTTTCCCTCCTCCTCCTCCGTGAGCTCCCCCTTCCACTCTCGTTCTCCTAAATAAGACTTTAGGGGGAATTTATGGAAAATTGATGGAGTTTACGGATGTTCTTTGATCCAGAGAAGGGGAAGGAAAGGCAAACGCGTTTATGATGAGAAAACTCATCTGCCTTAGGGCTCCAGCCCTGCCCTGGGGCTCACTGCCTCTTCACCTGCCTGGGGGAGACAGGCCTGATGAAGTGAGAGGGGGCGAGATTGGTTTTCTGAGGGCACCGGGCCCTTCGTGCTCCACTAAATCACGGGCTGTCTGCTCAGCGGGCAGGTAATGACCTGCTCCCCGGCCCCAGCACCTGCAGCCCCGTGGGACGCGATGATGTGCGGCTGGGGCTGCAGTGAAGGTGAAACTGTCGTATCGATCTTTTTAGCACTGAAATATGAGCCACTTTACTCCGCTCCCCGCTGCTGTGATGTGAAAAATAATAACTGGGATCCAAATTAAAAATATTGATCTCTGGAAGGTGTCGAAAGTAAATAAACACCTTCCAAAGTTTTCGGGTCAGCCGAGAAATGGTATTCAGCAATAAATGTGTCAGAGTCCAGGGTTCTTGATCTGTTTTTTCTTTGAATTGATTTTTCATTATTTACTTCCTAAAAGTGTTGGAATTTGGTCCTCCACTGTTAAATCCCAGTGTTTGGGCAGATTATTTCTTTGGGGCTTATGAGGTGCTCCTAATCCACTCCCTTATTGATTGATTGATTTTTGACTCAATAAGCCTGCTTTATTTAGGACTTTCCGTCATAATTTTTTGTACATTTAGGCTTGACTTTTTTATTTCCTTCTAACAGCTGAGCTGACATTGGGCCATCAAACGGGTGGGAAAACAAGTGCCACGAGGTTAATTTCGTGGCTGGCTCCGTGCGTTCTAAGGAGACAAGGGTGTTTCCTGGCTGCAGGCCGGGCCTTGGGATGCAGCCTTGACGCGCGTTGATCTGTTTACACACAGGGCTGAGTCTGCTGGCCCCCCCGGAGTGCTCATGGGCACCCGGGTGTCTGCAAGCTGCCCGCAGCTGGGTAGTCTCTGGGCACGGATGCTCTAGGGCCCCTGGGCTCCAGGGAGGCTGGGTTGTATGTCTCTTGAGAAGCTCTCCTTTCGGAAGGCCACCAAGACCACCGAGACTGCTGAGACCGCCAAAGCCACCAAGACTGCCAAGACTGCCAAGACCACCAACGCAGCCGGCTGCTCCCGGTGGCTCCATGTGCCCATCAGGAGAGTGGAAGGCACGGGGCCTGGGGCAGTTCAAAAAGACAGGTGCCGCCAGCATCTGCACTTCCTCGTGGGTGCTCAACAGGCTGCCTGGGAAGCTCCTCCTGCCGTCACCTGGAGTCAGCTGCCGTCCACAACGGAAGCTGCCAGCCACCGAGGTTGCCGACCTGGGCCCTGGGGATGAGCAGCCCAGGAGCCGAAGATGCCCAGGCGGGTCCCCAGCTCTGCAGGTGCCACTCCCCACGCGTGTTCTCCACGCTTCCGGGGAGACCTGGCTGTGCCCCTGTAGGTGTCAGGCAGACTCAGAGGCACAGGGGTTCAGATTGAGGCCTGGGGCTGAGGAAGCAGGAAGTCCTGTCAGGAGCTGGAGCACTGAGAAAGGCACCTTGCCAAGAGCAGCCTTGGAAGCATCCAGAACTGGAAAGATGGAGAGCTGCCATCGGCCCGTAGCTCTGGGGCTAGTCCTGGCCATCTAGCCATGGGACCGTGGGCAGAGGGTTCCCTCCCTGCCTCTGGGTGAGGCAGGGAGTGGTGAGCAGTGCTGGCCATGAGGTCCATGTGGGGCGCGCCCACGGACGCGGGTCTGGAGACGCTGCTGTCTAAGCTGAGGCTTTTGAAGGATGACCGTGCCCAGGTTATCCACTGTTCCTTCTCGGCGAGCAGCTCCCGTGGGATGGCAGTCCATTCACTCAACATGCCCTGGTCCAGCTGCCGCACATCCGTGGGTATTCTGTGCTGAGTGCCATGTGGCTGATGCACACCCACCGTCCCCTGCGGAGGAGACCTCTGCACGCAGGCCCACAGTGAGGGCCGGATTGGGAGAACAACCCACTTGGCAGGCGGCAACCTTGCCTGGCACTCACCAGGGCCTCCTCCCCAGCACTGTCCCCAGTCAGGTCTGCACTTCTTCATGGCAGCCTGCCCTTGGAGGTGGAGCATGGAGAAGTCCAGTGCCTCATCACACAGCCAGATGCGCACAGCAGGATCCAGTGCTGTCAGCTGGGCTCCAGAAACCTGAGGACATGCAGCCTGCAGCTCCTGACACATGACATGTGACATACAACACATGACACGCAGCATACTCCCTGTGACACGGCACATGACACGTGACACAACACATTCTCACACTCTGCCGACGCGTGGCCCACGGCACGTTCCCGCGCTCTGCCGACGCGTGGCCCACGGCACGTTCCCGCGCTCTGCCGACGCGTGGCCCACGGCACGTTCCCGCGCTCTGCCGACGCGTGGCCCACGGCACGTTCCCGCGCTCTGCCGACGCGTGGCCCACGGCACGTTCCCGCGCTCTGCCGACGCGTGGCCCAGGGCACGTTCCCGCGCTCTGCCGACGCGTGGCCCAGGGCACGTTCCCGCGCTCTGCCGACGCGTGGCCCACGGCACGTTCCCGCGCTCCACCGACGTGTGCCAATGCGTGACACACAGCACGTTATAATGATGTAAATACTGATTATTGATTTAAGTGAAAATATTGAGAGGGTGGGGGTGAGAGATGGAGTGTGTGTGTGATATTGAGTGAAGGGGAAAGATAGTATAAAGTAGTTAAATCCTCTTCTTCCACCATGGAAAAATTGAAAAGCCAATGTTGAAAACTGGAGAATCAAGAAGTGGCAATATAAGCTTTAGAGGTATGGAGATAAATACCAAAAGAAAACAATTAAAAGGAAATAATTGCCTCTGGGAACTAGAAGACTGAAGTGGACAGGAGCTACTGTTTTCATAGTATGCCTTGCAGAACTCGTGTGTGTGTGTGTGTGTGTGTTACTAGCTTTTAAAAAACAAAATTCAAGGAAACTTCTTAGGAGGAAGAGACTCCTTCTGTTGATGGTGACATCAAACAAGACCTGCAGGAGGAGGTGGCACAGACAAGAAGGTGGTGTGTCGGTTTGCGATCTGGTGCAGTGAGGCACCTGTGTCAGCAACAGGTGGGAGTGGCTCTGGAGTCTGAGCAGAGGCTGCCTGGATGCCATTTGCAGTGAGAGAAGAGCCTAGAATCTTGACTGTCCTTTGAGTATCAGGTAAAGAAATTTGAATGTGATTAGCGGGTCATTGGGGACCATTACAGAGTTTAGGGAGAGAGGTGAGGCAGTCAGAACTGGGGGAAGATGGAGAAGGGACAAGTATGTTGTTTCAAATGTAGAGTCCTACATTTGTGTGATATCTACCCTTTAAATTCTTATTGAAGTAAATGCACAGAGAGGACCAGAAGTGGTGATCCATATTGGTGCACATTTATTTTTTTGACTCTGATTCCTTCTCTTTAAGCCCAAAACTAGGGCAGTGTCCCATACTGAGCACTGAAGAGAAGTAGGGTCAAACCCAGGAGGGAGGAAAACCAAATCCCTGCACCTTGGCCAAGATGAGGATGCCGGATGAAGCACAGCCAGTCCTGGAATGAAGCCTGCATCTCTCCCTGGCACAGTGCCCCCACCCACAATCCAGCCAGGTCTCTCTGTGTCCCCAGCTGCATGCTCCCACCTCTTCGTGCTATGGTTTCGAAAACGCAATCCAGCGCCACGTGTAAATTGTTTGATGCTTGAGATCAACTTTACTGAATTGCCTACATTGAAAGTAATGAGGACAATACCTCCTTCAGGAAGAAAAAATAGGCAAAATGAAGTGCTTTCATGAATAGAAGGGTCTTACTAACATAAAAATATTTTGCTTACGTCTTCAGAATCTCTTTATGTAGTTAGTGGCTTGTAAGCTGCCAACTTGTAAATGATGCAGTTGGAAATTGAAATGTAAATAACATTACCATTTATAATAGCATCAAAAATATGAAATATTTAGGAATAAATTAGGTCAAGATGTGTAAGACCTGTATACTGAGAACTATGATATGTTGCTCAGAGAAATTAAATAAGATCTAAATAAATGGAGAGATATACTATGTTCATGGATCAGAAGACTCAATATTGTTAAGATGTCATTTCTCCCCCAAATTGATGTAAAGATTCAGTGCACTACTAATCAAAATCTGAGCAGACTTTTTTTTGGTAGAAATTAGGCTGGTTCTAAAATGTATATGTAAATATAGAGGAATTAGAATGGGCCAAAATAACTTTGAACATGAATAAAGATGGAGTCCTTATACTACCTGATTAAGACTTCTTATAAATCTCAATAATTAAATCAGTGTAGTATTGGCATAAAACCAGATAAACAGATTACAGAACATTATGGAGAGTCTAGAAAGTGGCCCACTATTGATCTTTGTCAGAGGTATCAGTGGACTTCAACAGTGAGTGAATGATCTTTTCAACAAAGGGTGCTGTAGCAATTAGAGGGCCGTTTGCAAAAAACTCACTTCAGTCGTTACTTGAAACCATATAAAAATTTAACTTGAACTGGATCATAGACCTAGCGTAAGAGCTAGAACTATACAACTTCCTCAAGATCACATAGGACTTCTTTCTTTAAATATGACACCAAAAGCAGAAACCACTATAAGACAAAACCAGTCGATTGGACCTATGAAGACGACCGTATCAAGTGCTAGTGAGGCTGTGGCAGCACCGGAGCAGTTGTGTTAGTGGTGGAAATGTAAAATCACAGAATCACGTGGGAAAACACGGAGGTCTTAAAAAAAAACGTTAAAAATACACACACCATATGACCCAGCCATTTCCCTCCTCAGTATTTACTTAAGAGAAATGAAAGCACATTCCACACTAAGACTGAATGTTCATAGCAGCTTTATTCAGAATAGCCAAAACCTGTCAACAGCCCAGATAGCCACAGCAGGTGAGTGGGAACAGGAGGGGACGGTCTGTGTACACCACGGTGCATCAATTGTCACAGTAATTATGGTGGGCAGAAGAATCCAGACCAAACCAAAAATGCATTCTATATGATTTCATATGTATCATATTCTTAAAAATGCAAACAAGTCTGTAATGACAGAACACAGATAGTGGTTTCCCAGGGAAGGGGTTGCAGTGGGGTCTGGAGGGATTCCAGTGAGCACTAAAGAGAAGCCAGGTCAAGCCCAGGAGGGGAGAACGGTAGATCCCCGCACCTTGGCCGAGGTGAGGATGCTGGATGGAAGGCAGCTGTCCCTTCCACACTGCCCACCCCACCCACGCTCCAGCCTGGCGGCTCTCCGCTCCCACCCCATCATGCTGTCGTTTAGCAAACACAATCCAGAGCCAAGTGTAAATTGTGTCAAGGGGCGAAGGGACCCAGGGAACCTTCTGGAGCGACGGGCATGTTAGTCTTCTAATTGTGGTGATGGTTTCACAGTGTAGATGTGTCAGGATTCATCCAGTTACACGTCACATGGGTGCGGTTCTGTCAGTGCCACTTACACGTATCTTAGCACTCTAGAAGGAAAATCTAGTCTTGTGGTGGATGGCTTGTGAGTGGTCAAACTGCAGATGATTTAATTGAAAAGGGAAGTACTTCCGTCAGCAGCTGGCCCCACGAGCGGACTGTGCACACCACTGTGTGTCTTACAACTAAGGAAACTCGGCACGCTGCAGGAAATAACGGCAGAGTGTGAGTAATTTTCCATTTTATATACACATATGCATATGTTATATAAAATTGAAAAGACTTTCTTCTTGCTAAATCTTATTTTATTTTGACGCAGGATGTCACTCTGTTGCCCAGGCTGGAGTGCAGTAGTGCAGTCGTGGCTTACTGCAGCCTTGAACTCCTGAGCTCAAGTGATCCTGTGGCCTCAGCCTCCCAAGTAGCTGAGGATATAGGTGTGCACCACCACGCCTGGCTAAAAATAAACTGTTTATAGAGACTGGGTATCACTGTGTTGCCCAGCCAGGTCTCCAACTCCTGGCCTCAAGTGATCCTCCTGCCTCAGCCTCTGAAAGTGCTGGGATTACAGGTGCAAACCACCGTGCCCTGCCAAAAAGACATTCTTTAGGTTAAGTAAGGCTTTATTGATTTTGAATGTAACATTATTCCCACTCAGTGAATGATTTTGGTCGATGTTCACCTGCACTTTCTCTGCACTCTGAGCCAGCAGGTGCTACTTCTGGCTGGGGTTGGTTTGCAGTGGAGTCTGCTTGTGGCAGCCGTCTACATGGCTTTGGGTCATTACGCTTTCCTTGCCTTTTGGGGAGGATACCTGGTGCTCTGTGAGCTGATTCGCCCCCTGGGGGTGAAGTCATCTTGCTCCTCTTCTGAGCCGTGAGCTGGGCAGGGCCGCACTCACATCATTCCTCTCCCGCTCTCCCCGGGTGGGAAATCCGTAACAGGCTCTTTGGCAAAGGCTGGGCCAAGGTGCCTCGTGGACGGCCGATCCATCAGGCGGCCGACAGGCGTGATCGAGTGCCGTGTCACACGCAGCCCGGGAAACAAACACACTGCACGAAAGGTATTGGCGAACAAACTGAAAAATTGTAAAGCTCTTAAGGACTTTCATGCTTGTTAGCATTTTTTGACAGAAAATCACTGAAGCAGTGAACATAAAGAAATAGCCATGGTTGATTCACAGTTTAGCTTGTTGTTCTGTTCATTTGGCCTCAGGTGACGTTTCACTTCCGGAGCCCCATGAGCTGCTCCTCGCTCTGCCTGGCTTTCTTTCCTGTGCGAATTCTTGGGCCCCTCGGCTGTGCTCACCCAAGCACGGCGTCCCTGGAGATGGGTTTTTATGATTTTGAAGGAGACCGAAGGAAACTGAATGAACAAATATTTTCTCCAAAGCCCATCCAGGTTTGGCTTCAGATGCCGTGAGCCGCATGGACGTTTCTAGGCTTAATCCACAGAATGAATGTGAGCCTTTATGTCACAACCTGCCCAGGACCCTGCCGTGCGCCTGGAGGGCACCTGACCTGCTCTTGAGGCTTTGCTACCTGATGTCCCAAAGGGAACATCGTGTTTTTCAATCTGTTCCCGAGCAGATGGGTGTCTACAGAGACCTCCCCTGTTGCCCTGTGCATTTGTGTGATGAGTTGGGGTGTGGCACATCGGTGTGTGGGGGTGGCTGGGCCTCTGAGCGCGGTCTCTCACAGCCACGTCTGCTGGGGCCCACAGCTCCCTGTCAGCAGCAGCCCAGAGCTGAGCACAGAAGTGTGGATGATTTTCATGAGTGCACCTTGCTATTTGGCTTGGCACCTGTTAGAACTGCTATGTGCTCTTTGAAAACCACCCATCCTTCCATGACAGGCGCCATGTTTTCCTGGGAGAAAGTGGCTCCCGTCCTGGCCACACACCCCTGTCAGGGCAGCGTTTAGTGCATCCCACCCGCACGCATAGAGATGCATCCTGCTGTCTTAAGTATCGGAGTCCCCGATGCAGGAGCCCGTCAGGTGGTGGCCAGGGGCCAGTTTTGTTGAGCAGGCTCTGGCTGACTTTCCGTGAACCTCCGGTGCCCACTTGTGCAGTTGGCGGGCCCAGTGCAAGGTGGCGTCCTCCAGTGAGGCCGCCGGCGTCCTCTCCACGCTCTCCAGTGAGACCGCCGGCGTCCTCTCCGCCCTCTCCGGGGAGACCGCCGGCGTCCTCTCCGCCCTCTCCGGGGAGACCGCCGGCGTCCTCTCCGCCCTCTCCGGGGAGACCGCCGGCGTCCTCTCCGCCCTCTCCGGGGAGACCGCCGGCGTCCTCTCCGCCCTCTCCGGGGAGACCGCCGGCGTCCTCTCCGCCCTGGCCTCCTGATGGCTGCAGCTCAGCGTTCATTCCACACTGTGTTCACTCCCCACCTGGTTTCAGGTGTCTGGCGTGGAATCATTGCTTTTCTACTTAGTCATCCTCTTTTTTGAGTTTATGTCCATTAGATTTGCCCCCATTCAGGTCATGCTGTCTCTTTGTTTGCAACCTTAAACAGAGTCTGTTTGCATGAATGAGATGCAGATACCTCGTCAGAAGGAATTTGCATGTGGCCTGTCCCTTCTGTCTGTGGCCCTGTCTTCCAGCCAGTGCTGGTCAAGGGTCCTCCCCCGTCAGCAGGCTTGTTGGGGTGGCTCAGGTTTTCCCATTGCAGCTGAGGCGTTGAGCAGTCAGGGGCTGCCCCTGCCTGCCCAGAACTTTCCTGAAGTTGTGGCCCGGCAGCACCCCGCCTGTGCAGGGCAGGTCCCTCGAGGCCAAGCCCTGTTGTGCATGAGGGCACCCCCCAGACTGAAGGAAACGAAGCTGGAGCTGCAGAGACCGTGCCCACCTGAGGTCTTCCCTCGCTTTCGCAGACACTCCTGTGTTTCCAAAGAAGGGGACAGACAGAGCACTTCACTTCCATCCCGAGAGTGTCTCCCAGACAGCGCACCCCACAGCGGCTACTGGCTGACCCGTGGCCTTGAGAACACAGGAAAGCCCCCTCTTAGAGTCACAGAAACGCCCTTCGTAGGAGTAAACGGATTCCGTGTTTTTCCCCTCGATTCTGTGTCGCTAATTGTTAATTATGACAAAGGAAAAGTGATATTAAGATTCGGGGTATTTGTTTCATTGTGTAATTTCTTCCTTGGTTCAAAGGGAAGAATGGGCTGGGTGTGGTGCTTCACACCTATAATCCCAGCACTTTGGGAGGCTGAGGCAGGTGAATCGCTTGAGCTCAGGAGTTCAAGACCAGCCTGGCCAACGTGGCGAAACCCCATCTCTACTGAAAATACAAAAATTAGCCAGCTACAATGGCGTGCACCTGTAGTCGCAGCTACTTGGGAGGCTGAGGCTGGAGGGTCGCGTGAGCCTGGGAGGTGGAGGTAGCAGTAGCCAAGATCACACCACTGCACTGCAGCCTGGGCAACAGAGCAAGATCCTGTCTCAAAAAAAAAAGAGAAGAATGATATAACCACATTAGTCCTTTACCATGTTTGCCTTAAAACTGAGTCACTGTGTGCCTGGCCTTTACTCACCGCTTCCTCCCGTGTCGTGACTGTTGTAATGCATCATTACTTCCTCACCATGATTCATCTAGGAACTTGGGGGAGTAATTCATAGTCAGGGATATTTATGTTTAAACCGACAGAAAGGGAGAGCCATTTGAACACATTATTCCGTGTTTTCACTAGTTTTAAATCTGATTTCTGCTGGCTGGGGGCAACTTGAGGAACTGTGAAGTTATCATAGGCAGTAGGGAGGTAACGGATAAGGGCCTTTCAAGCATGCAGTGAAGAGACACCAGCTGTACAGCTCCCTCCTCTATGGGAAAGGTGGAATTTAGACAGTTAAAATATTAAAGTATACATCACTGGGTTTGAGAACAGCCACAAAAAAACCCCTGTCAGATCACCCGAAACCGCTGGCTCCGTGGCGTACCCTCCCGAGGCTGCCGATTTTGCAGTGGGGCTCTTTTTCCTTCTGGAGTGCAGCAGCGTCTGGAATTGTCTGGGAAGGCCCTGAAGGATGGCCCACACCGAGCAGAAACATCTTTCAAACGGAAATTGTTACACTGTGCTCTTCATCTTGAAATTAATGTTTGGTTGTCAATTTTTATTGCTGACCTAATGGATGAAGTCCAGCAATTGCAGCTGTCCCCTTAAAGCGGCCCCCAGTGTATGCTGTGCAGACCTTCTCGGCAGGCTACCCACCCCCCTCGTCCGTAAGGGGACTGGGGTAGAGAAAGATATCTGTGCATTGAGAGCTCGTTGGAGATGACTTGAGTCATAATGTGTACTCAGTGTGCTGGGAATCACAGGAAGGTAAAGGTGGTTTTAAAAAAAGTTATTTTCATTAATTCCTCTCACCCCCAACCCCTTCCGCCACCTGGGACAAAAAAATGGCAGGGTCCTGCTGGATGCTGCTTTCCAAGCTGGGGCCAGACCCGCCAGTGTTGAGCAAGAGGGAGGTTTCATCTGAGGCTGGCTGAGTTTTATATATCTATTTATGAGATCCAATAATGTAATGATGTGCTTGTCTAATAAATGCTGCTGTACAAGCTCAGGACAGCAGACGTTTCCAGTATGACCCAGATTGTCTAAGCCGCAGCCCCTTTTGGTTGGAGCTCGGCTGTTTAATAAATGTCGGCTGTTCTTCCAACCATCCTAATTATTTAAAGGGGCTTCAAAAGAGAGAGAACAAATCAAATCAAGCCATTACTATTGAAGCTCGTTCTGGAGTTAAGTGTGTTTTTAAAACTGTGGGCCTTGTGCAGAGGCTCCTCCCAGTTTTCATCTATTATCACAATAATTGAGTTTGTAGCTGGAATTAAATTTATCAAATTGTGTTATCCTCTTTAGAAATTGGATAGGCATGCTGGCAGGGCGAGGCAGAAGTTAATCCGCTTTGCTGAAGCCTCCAGTGGCCCTGCACAGCGGGGCTGAGGAGGCCCAGACAGCTTCCTGTCACCCCGGACACGATGTAATTTCTCCTCAATCCCTTGTGCAAATAATGACATTTGAATCGAGCATTAACAGGCTTAATTACTTTAAAATTGTCATTTTAATTTACACTGATATAGTATTGATCATACAAGCAGAGATTAAGCTGTTCAGCGGAGCAGATGATGGGGAATTAAACATTAAAGGGTCCTCAGGGGGCCGCGTGCACTGCCCGGCGCGAGCCGTAAGAGGGATGATATTTCTCGGTAATGAACTGGCGGCATGCGGGGACATGAATCTTGGGCTCTTGGAAAAGGGGAAATAATGGGGTTTGGGAGGCATTTGCAGGTTATTCATTCGCCGCCATGCACCAATTCTCCAGTGATTCATCCGCCTCACCAACATTTATTTATCCAGCAAATTCCGGAGCTTTGACCTTTTTGCTAAGTACATTGAACATAAGTTGGAGTGGAGATTTTTCAAGTGTAACTTTTACAAGTATTTGTTATTTTTCCTTATTTCTAGGCAACATCAAACAAAGTTATTCAGTTTTTTGAGTGTACTCGAGTCTGCCGGCCTTGCAGGGTTGGTGTGGTGGTGAGGGACTGAGGGGCTCCTGCAGCCCAGCCCCACACTTGACTTTTGAAAATTCCAGCGGCAGATCCCAGGCTCAGGTGTCACTGATCCTTTCTTAGGTGAAATGACACGAGAGCCTCACATTCCTGCCATGGGCTGATGACCTCGGCCTCCTTTCAGTTGAGGCTTTCTGGTGGTGGTTACGGGGCAAAGTGACACCCTGTAACTTATCGATGCTGCTATGGAAAAAATACGGAAATGAAGCAGAACATGAGTTTTTCAGAAGCACATTTGACGGACTTCTTTTGGCGAAAATCAGAGCACTTCAAATCCTGTAACCTCAAACTGTTTCACTTTTCAGAGGTTATGTAATAAAAAGTTAAGTGATTGATTTTATAGTTCAGTAGGGAGTGATGAAATTCTTGATCACTATCCATAATGGCTTTATTTTAAACAGTGGGCTAGAGATTTAATTAAAGCATGATCAGGGAAATGAAAAAATGTTGATATTGCTCCTCAAGTTAAACATGAATTTGCACAGGGAGCATTAGAAGGGCTTATCATTCCTCCTGACATTTTTATTCTCTTCCGTAGGATTTAAAAGCTTGCGGCCCACTTCACCCCTCTCTGAATAGCTCAGGGGGCTTCAGCCCCTGTTGACTGTGCTCTGGGTTTGGTCCATTTCTGTGGCTTTCTTTAAAAACTGCCGAGCTCCGTCGCACAGCCACCACTGCTGGCGTTTATTGAGCGTGTACTGCTTGTGGTGCTTTGTTCTAAAACCTGGGGATCATTTCCCCACTTTATCATCGGGTGCCGGAGACACAGGAAGGTTAAGAAACAGCTGGTGAGGCCGGGCGCGGTGGCTCACGCCTGTAATCCCAGCACTTTGGGAGGCCGAGGCGGGTGGATCACGAGGTCAGGCGATCGAGACCATCCTGCCAACATGGTGAAACCCCGTCTCTACTAAAAATACAAAAAATTAGCTGGGCGTGGTGGTGAGCGCCTATAGTTCCAGCTACTCGGTAGGCTGAGGCAGGAGAATGGTGTGAACCCAGGAGGCAAAGCTTGCAGTGAGCAGAGATCGCGCCACCGCACTCCAGCCTGGGAGACAGAGCGAGACTCCATCTCAAAATAAATAAACAAACAAACACCCGGTGAGTAGCACCAGCTGGTGTGAAGCTGAGAAGTAGCCCTGTGAGCTCCAGGTGCCACCCGGCCGGGCCCTCCCTGTGAGGCGGGTTCCCTGGTGCCCACTGTGGACTGCTCTGAGGGGCACGGTGCAGGCTGCCATTCTTAACCTCGAGGCTTTCTATGTAGCATGTCCTCACGGGACCACTGAACGAGAGGGAGCTGGGGGTGTGGTGGAGGAGTGGCAAGTGACAGGGCAGAAAAAGCTGCTCGAGGAGGCCCCGTGTTCTCCTGAGGGACCGTTGGCGACATTTCAGCCTGGCTCAGCCGTGTCCTTGAAAGTGATTCTGCTTCTCTTACGTGCTTGCAGACGCCATTCATGTGTCCTTAGTCTGACAGTGACTTGGTCAAGCTTGGAGGATGTGGGGCCTGCCTGTGCATGCCCCATGGGCAGAGAGGGCGGGCACGGTTCGTGCTGGACTCTGGACGTGCGGCTCCAAGTGAGATGTGGGTAGATGCCGTTGGGATTTCGGCGTGAGCGTGGACCTGGGTTTCTGGAAGGGCATTGTTCCCGTGTCCCTCTCCCCACTGTAGCCTTGCTGGGCCCCCAGGGAGCCAAGACCCGCTGGTGACTGCTCCCTCTCTCTCCTCAGGGTGCGGCCCTTCACAGCCCTTCTAGCCCTCTCAGGTCTTTCTTTTGTCCAAACTCTTATCTTCTCTTGGGTCCCCAGGGTCACTAACCTCTTCGCAGAAAATCCCTCTGCATCCACTGACCCCACACTCCCAGCCCCCATGCCCTCACTGCACACGTTCTCAGCCCCCGTGTCCTCAGCTTCCAATCCCTAAACCCCACGTCCTGAAACCCACACCCTCAGCCTCCACCCCCAAGACCCTACACCCTCTGACTGTGCACTCCCAGAACCCGCACCTGGCCCCACACCCCTTGACCCCACATCCCCTGACCCCATACCCCCTAACCCCACACC
Organism: Pongo abelii; assembly: GCF_028885655.2. Taxonomy (NCBI): domain Eukaryota; kingdom Metazoa; phylum Chordata; class Mammalia; order Primates; family Hominidae; genus Pongo; species Pongo abelii. Next base: position 139,872,121 of record NC_071993.2, read on the forward strand.
CCCTGACCCCACCCCTCCGACCCCACACCCCCGACCCCACACCCCCTGACCCCACATCCTCTGCGTACTCCCAGAACCCACACCTGATCCCACACCCCAGACCCTACATCCTCTGTGCACTCCCAGAACCCGTACCTGACCCCACCTCTCTGACCCCACACCCCCTGACCCTACATCCTCTGAGTGTGCACTCCCAGAACCCGCACCTGACCCCACACCCCCTGACACCACTGCATAGCCCCCATCTTCAGCCTATTCTCTTCTCTGCTGCAGTCCCCAGCCCCTGGCTGGCTTGCTTCTCAGCACAGCCCTGGCCCAGAAACAGGAGGACACTGTCAGCCCCTCCTTGCTGGGGGGAGAGTGGTTGGGGCATGCCTGTCCCCTGCCCCTCTGCTGCCCAAGCTAACTCTTCACCGTGCCTGCGCACATCCCCATGGCCTTCTGGGAGGTCCCAAGGGGGAGCCTGTCTTCTCCCCAGAGCACCCAGTCTCCCTTTGTGCCGGGTCACCCCTGTGAGCAAACAGGCGGGCATTTCCCTCTTAGGGAAGAAGCTTCCCTTAACCCCATATCTCCCCAGCTCCTTGTCCTATAGAAACTGATTTCTTGGCAGTGTCTTTCTTTCTTTCTTTTTTTTTTTTTTTTTTTAAGGAAAATGATGGATATTCATGTGGTCAGGACAGCGGTGCCAAAGTGGAGAAAGTGTAAACGGCGGTGATGGCTTGACGGGCGTCACTTTTCCTTGGTCTTTGTCAGTCAGGTCTAATTTATAACACGGCCATTAGTGAGAGATAGCTTTCTTTGGATGTCTTTTCCCGTAAGGGTTGCTCATGGTTTGGCCTCAGTAAAGAGAAGAGAAGGTCTCTCTTTCACATTGTTGGAAGCGCCAGGTGGCCCACTCCCTCTGGCGTGAGGCATGGGCATGTGGGCATGCCTCCATCTGCCAGGAGTGTCCCTGTCTCTCCCTTCTGATTGGGACAGTGGGTCACACTGGTGGCCAGTCGGCAGCTGGGGCCCCTGGAGCCGTGGCCTCCCCTGGGCCCAAGGGAAGCACAGATGACTTAGGAGTGGAGAGTTCAAACGTGGGCTGCGGCGAGCCTTGTGCACTCCCTGCTTCGGACTCCGCCCTCCCTGCTCCGGACTCCGCCCTCCCTCCTTCGACTCGGCCCTCCCTGCTCTGGACTCCGCCCTCCCTGCTTCCGACCCCGCCCTCCCTTCTTCTGACTCCACCCTCCTTGCTTCCGACTCCACCCTCTCTACTTCGGTGTCTACCTCCTTGCTTTGGAAGGACACAACCTTCTTGGCTGGCACAGCCCCTCCTGCCATGCCTGTTGATCCCATCATCAGCCAAGGACATGTTGCGGCCGTATTCTGCGGCTCCTCCAGCATGGGAAAGTGCTGACAGGAAGCAGCACCAGCACCTCCTGGAATAGCCGTTGGCACACGAGCTTCCTGACATTGTTTCATGTGCCTTACATGTGCCACCCACGCAGGGATCAGAACAGCCCTATGAAGTGGGTACTGCTATTTGTCTTCCCCGTGTCACAGATAGAGATGTTGAGGCACAGAGAGGTTCAGGGACTAACTAGAAGAGGCTGATGTGGGATTTGAACTTGGTTCTGGCCTCAGAGCCTGCACTCTCAACCAGCCTGCTCTGCTCTCAGAAGGGGACAGTGCAGGAAAGACCAGCTTCAGCCAGGGTGACGGTGGGGGTGATGCTCACGGTGGACAGCATTGATTAGAGGTGACTGTTGTCCAATATTCAGCTAAACTGTAGGTTTTAAAGCTTGAGGACAGGTTTCGTTAGAGGTCAAAATTCAGTAGTTCCTTTCCCAAGGATGTAGGGAGAGAACTACGTTTTGTTAAGTGGCTCTTATTGAGCATTGTGATCTATACATGTTATTTGGTTTATTCCTTCACGTAGAAAGATTTGCATCGTAGCAGCCCCATTTTTCCTCTTTTTTTTTTTTTTCCTTTCTCTGTCAGCATTACGTTTTAGGTCATGCCCATATCGTTCAGCAGTTGAACAGGTAAAGTCACCTTATTTTTAAAAGGTGGAAAAGAGGCTTTAGTGATATTATATATTTGCCCAAATCACACAGCTAGAAACTGCAGAGATGCAAACTGAATTAATGAGCTACAGATAGGCTAGGAGAAAATATTAAAAGAAAACATGGAGAGACCAGACCCAGGTAGGAAGGGGAGTGGGGTGGGGCGTGGAAGGCGTGGGGTCCAACGCACATGTAACTGGAACCTAGAGGGAATGCAGAGGGGGAGCGGGAGTCGTTTTTGAAGAGATGAGAAATCACGTTTTTCCAGACTTAGGAAAGACCTTGTATTAGTCTGTTTTCACACTGCTGATAAAGACATACCCGAGACTGAGGAATTTACAAAAGAAAGAAGTTTAATATGGACTTACAGTTCCACGTGGCTGGTGAGGCTTCACAATCATGGCAGAAGGCAAGGAGGAGCAAGTCACATCTTATATGGATGGCAGCAGGCAAAGAGAGAGCTTGTGCAGGGAAACTCCTCTTTGTAAAACCATCAGATCTCATGAGACCCACCCACCATCATGAGATCACCATGGGAAAGACCTGCCCCATGATCCCACTGCCTCCACACGGTCCCTCCCATAACATGTGGGAGTTCAAGATGAGATTTGGGTGGGGGCGCAGCCAAACCATATTATTCCATCCCGGCCCCTCCCAGATCTCTTGTCCTCACATTTCAAAACCAATCGCCAACCCAAATATTGTTTCATAAAGTTAACAATACTTAAATGCTGATATGAAGTGAATAAATCTTATGTCACATGATAAGGGAAAAGGAAATAAAATGAAGATATTTTCTTAGTGCAAGTGTATACATGCACAAACATGTTTTTAGCAAAAGAAGGAGGAAATACTCATGACAATTACAGTCCTCATTTCTGCAGCTGGTCACATGGTCGTAGCTGGTATTGATGACTGCCTTCTTCTACTGTCCATTCTGTATTCCCTTTGCCTTCAGCATCACCTCAGCGGGTCGTGGTTTTTTTCCTGGTGGAATGTTCCAAACCTTCATTCCTGAGGGGTCTGGGTCACTTGTAGTCTTGCCTGGATTGGGCTGTTGTAGTTTCCCGTTGACCTTAATCACTGGGCATGGTAATACTAGGAGACGCCCTAATGGATCTCCTGTATTCCATGTATACTCTTCCTTAGCTTCGTTGTAGAGTAGTAGACTGATTTCACCTTGATAGACCAGGTCAGTCACCCCAACAGTGTAACTCCCTTCTTAGCCTGTTGACATAAAGGTAGGAGGAGCCCAGAGTATCCAGGTGACAATCTTAACTTCCAGTTCAGTGGGATTGCTATTTTGTCTCACGGTGGCAGCGTTCCTCCCTCTGGAACTAAGACCTCTAGGCCAGCAGAACGTAATGTTGCAGGAACAGGAAGCAAAACTTTTGCTGGTGGATCATTAGGGGTGATGGTGAGTGATGCCACTTCCACTTCCACCCCTTGATTCCCGGACCCGTGAATCCTGGCTATGGGAGAAACAGTATCATATATTGGACGCTGATTCAGAGCATCCACGGCCCTCTGGAGAACTTTGCCCCAGCCCTGCAAAGTATTGTCACCTAGTTGGTGTTGTAATTGTGACTTCAAAAGGCCATTCCACCATTCTGTCAACCCAGCTGCTTCAGGATGATGGGGAACATGGTAAGAGCAGTGAATTCCATGAGCATGAGCCCACTACCACACTTCTTTAGCCATAAAGTCAGTGCCTTGGTCAGAGGCAATGCTGTGTGGAATACCGTGATGGTGGACAAGGCATTCTGTGAGTGCGTGGATGGTAGTCTTCACAGAAGCATTGCGTGCGGGACAGGCAAACCCATATCTAAAGTCAGTGTCTATTCAGTGAGGACAAACCTCTGCCCTTTCCGTGATGGAAGAGGTCCAATATAATCAACCTGCCACCAGGTAGCTGGCTGACCACTCCAAGGAATGGTGCCATATCGAGGACTCAGTGTTGGTCTCTGTTCCTGGCAAATTGGGCACTCAGTGGTGGCTGTAGCCAGATCAGCCTTGGTGAGTGGAAGCTCATGTTGCTGAGCCCATGGGTAACCTCCATCCCTGCCACCATGGCCACTTTATTCATGGGCCTATTGGACAATGACAGGGGTGGCTTGGGAAAGAGGCTGAATGGTGTCCACAGAAGGGGTCATCCTGTCCACTTGATTATTTAAATGCTCCTCTGCTGAGGTCACCCATTGGTGAGCACTCACATGGGATACAAATATCTTCACAATTTTTGACCACTCAGAGAGGTCTGTCCACATACCTCTTCCCCAGATGTCTTTGTCACCAATTTTCCAATCATGCTTCTTACACGTCCCTGACCATCCAGCCAAACCATTGGCTACGGCCCATGAATCAGTATATAATCGCACATCTGGCCATTTCTCCTTCCAAGCAGAGTGCACAGCCAGGTGCACTGCTTGAAGTTCTGCCCACTGGGAAGATTTCCCTTCACCACTGTCCTTCAGAAATGTCCTAGAAAGGGGCTGTTGTGCTACAGCTGTCCACTTTCAGGTGGTGCCTGCATATCGTGCAGAACCATCTGTGAACGAGGCCCTAGTCTTCTCTTCCTCTGTCAACTGATCATAGGGAACTCCCCATGAGGCCGTCGGCGCAGGCTCTAGTCTTCTCTTCCTCTGTCAGCTGATCATAGGGAACTCCCCATGAGGCCGTCGGCGCAGGCTCTAGTCTTCTCTTCCTCTGTCAGCTGATCATAGGGAACTCCCCATGAGGCCGTCGGCGCAGGCTCTAGTCTTCTCTTCCTCTGTCAGCTGATCATAGGGAACTCCCCATGAGGCCGTCGGCGCAGGCTCTAGTCTTCTCTTCCTCTGTCAGCTGATCATAGGGAACTCCCCATGAGGCCGTCGGCGCAGGCTCTAGTCTTCTCTTCCTCTGTCAGCTGATCATAGGGAACTCCCCATGAGGCCGTCGGCGCAGGCTCTAGTCTTCTCTTCCTCTGTCAGCTGATCATAGGGAACTCCCCATGAGGCCGTCGGCGCAGGCTCTAGTCTTCTCTTCCTCTGTCAGCTGATCATAGGGAACTCCCCATGAGGCCGTCGGCGCAGGCTCTAGTCTTCTCTTCCTCTGTCAACTGATCATAGGGAACTCCCCATGAGGCCGTCGGCGCAGGCTCTAGTCTTCTCTTCCTCTGTCAACTGATCATAGGGAACTCCCCATGAGGCCGTCGGCGCAGGCTCTAGTCTTCTCTTCCTCTGTCAACTGATCATAGGGAACTCCCCATGAGGCCGTCGGCGCAGGCTCTAGTCTTCTCTTCCTCTGTCAACTGATCATAGGGAACTCCCCATGAGGCCGTCGGCGCAGGCTCTAGTCTTCTCTTCCTCTGTCAACTGATCATAGGGAACTCCCCATGAGGCCGTCGGCGCGGGCTCTAGTCTTCTCTTCCTCTGTCAACTGATCATAGGGAACTCCCCATGAGGCCGTCGGCGCGGGCTCTAGTCTTCTCTTCCTCTGTCAACTGATCATAGGGAACTCCCCATGAGGCCGTCGGCGCAGGCTGGGGGAGGGAAGGGAGGGTGGCAGGAGTGGAGACCAAGGGCATTTGAGCCATGTCGTCATGTAACTCACTTGTGCCTTCAGGACTTAATCAAGCCCGATCACATATATGCCACTTCCATCGTGTGGTCATTTCCCTAGTGCCACTTCCATGTGATGATGGAATGCTGCTGTGCGTGACCCACTTCATAGCTGGATGGGTCAGAAAGCACCCAGTTCATGACATGCAGTTCAGGTCACGTGGTGACTTGATGACCCATAGACAAACGTTCAGTTTCCACCAAAGCCCAGTAACAGGCCAAGAGCTGTCTCAAAAGGAGAGTAGTTACTCGCAGAAGATCACAGGGCCTTGTTCCAAAACCCTAGAGGCCTCCGCTGTGATTCACCTATGGGGACCTGCCAAAGGCTCCAAACAGCATCCTTATCTGCCACTGACACCTCAAGCACCATTGGATCTGCTGGGTCATATGGCCCAAGTGTCAGAGCAGCTGGCACAGCAGCCTGGACCTGTCACAGAGCCTACTCCTCTTCTGGATCCCCTCAGTCCTCCATACCCAAAGTCCAGAAAGTTGGGAATCCCAGTGAATCCCTAGCAGCATCAAAAAACAAAAACTCATACCCAGTCAGATTATAACAAATCAAGAAAACCATAGAGAGCATAGGGGTGTGCTGCAGTCACACTGACAGGCCACCTTCCCATTCCTGCAGAAATGGTAACCGCAGGGGGACGGTGCAGCCGCATCTTCCGTGTCCTTGGAGGAAATGTCACCATAGGGTCTTACCCGGCAAAACATCTCCTAAGATTGAAGGTGAAATAGACATTTTAACTCAAATGAAAAACAGTACTAACGGATGTTCTTCAAGCGGAGACAAAATGATCTCAGATGAAGTCAGAGATGAGAAAGGAATGAGACTCAAGGCAGTGGGGGGAAGCGGGCAAATGGCCGTGGGCGTCGGGTGTGTAAACCGAGGCACCTCCTGCAGTGTAAAATGTGGAGAGAAGTGCGGTTCAGCATGGGGGTGGGTGCGTGTGGAGTGAGCGTTCCAGGGGCCTTGCCGTGCCCGGGAGAGTGAGGGTTAACAGGGACATTCCCACAGGGATATTCCCACGTGGAGAACTGGGACCCCGATCAGGGTCTGGAGGGAGCACGTGCCTTTGGAATACCGCTGTTTGAGCATTTCTGGGGACCAGGAACTAAGTTAAATTATTTGAAACAGAAGTAGATGGCAATTTCCCAATATAATGGACATTTAAAACTCAATTAAGATTTTTGAGTAGTGTTTTATATGCCCTGAGCTTTTGTACCGGCAGAAGGTATTTTGTAAACAGCTTGTGTTCAGTGTTGGCCATCTCTTAAAGTGCATTTTACTTTAATTATTCTATATCCGTAATGCACATAACCAGTTTCTCCAGAACATGTATACATGAAATGTAATTGAAAAGCTAATGATTTTTAGAAGACAAAAGATAAGAGTCAGAGCCATTTTAATTAGGATGCAAACTCCTTACATAATTTAATTGGCATTAAAGTTTATTGATTTACTTTTATAATCATTTATACATAGGAAAATATAACTTAATAAATTTCATAATTAAAACTAGTTATTTTAAGACTGATATTTTTCTTTGTTCATTATTGAAATTTTCAGTTTGTGAAATATTTATTATTCAAAAAATAGCATCTGTGTTGCAAATGAATCTCATTTTGAGAGGAAGAGCTCTAGGTGATACAGGTTTAAAATGACTGGTACGCACCCACAGGAAAACTCGGTTCCTCACACAGCCTCGTTTTTCAGGAGACCTGCGGAAAGGCTCTGGGGTGTCACGTCTCCCTGTGGCCGAGGCTGCTGTTGTCTGGCACACCGTGAGTTCTGGGCCAAGACCTTTCCACCCGTCTCCCCCCACTCCGGGTGAAAGAGGCATGGGGAGTTTACTTACTTTTCCTTTTTGTCTGGCATCAGCTCGTGAAATATATTACATCAGACAAAAGTCAATAGAGATTTCCCTTTTGAAAAGTAAGGTCCAGGATAATGGGCTGAACACAAGCAGGTGACTGTGTGGGACAGGGCTACCCAAACCGCCGCTGGCCTACAGACTGCTGTCCCGGCCAGTGCTCTGCTCCCTGCGCCCCTGATGAGATGGCAGCCCTGGGCACCTGTGGCTGCTCCCTCCTGACTCTGCTCTAAGGTGCCACCTGCCCAAGGTTCCATCCTAGTCCCTGACCGGCCCCTCCTGTTTCCCCCGAGGCTCCTTGCCCCACTGACTGCTGGCTCTCACCTGCTCCTGTCTCACCCCAGTAGTAGCCTCAGTCCAGTGCTTGACCCTGCCCTTTTCTCTGGCTCCAGCTCCTCCTCGGCAAGCTGAGTCTTCCCCAGCTTTCAGGCCCATCCACATGGTGACCCCCAGTGTCACCCAGGCATCTGTCCTGAACTGTAGACCCACAGGTTTCCACATGGTGACCCCCAGTGTCACCCAGGCATCTGTCCTGAACTGTAGACCCACAGGTTTCCACATGGTGACCCCCAGTGTCACCCAGGCATCTGTCCTGAACTGTAGACCCACAGGTTTCCACATGGTGACCCCCAGTGTCACCCAGGCATCTGTCCTGAACTGTAGACCTAGGTTCAGTCACCTTTGATGCCTCCCTGAGGCTGTTTCAGCCTCCGCAGGTCCATGGCTGGATGCTGTCTCTCCAGAGCCCGTCCCAGGTCACATCCGTCTTGGAGGCCCTGTGGATGCTGCCTGGGTGCAGAGCTGAGCCTGCCCACTGGGGCTCCTCTGTCATGGCCCCCCTCGCCACGCTGCCATCTTGGGCTCTGGCCATCTGGTCACTCATGTATCTCACGTGTCTGAGAACATATGTGGCACAGAGGAAGGAGAAAGTGCTGGGTGCGTATTTGTGGAATGTGAGTGGTGACTGAATTCTCTCAGAAAGGGTTGGGTGTCCTTAGACCGGCCGATGACTTTGCCCCCCAGTGTGACAGAGAGCCCAGTGCCGGTAGCAGGTGAGAAGCCAGTACTGCTGGTCACCTCGCCGCCCTCAGATGTACCCCCTTTGGAGAAGCCCGACGCAGGCTGTTTTACGGGCTGTCTCGTTCCCTTTCAGTTGCTCCTCACCGTGGTAATCGGAAATGTTAACAGGCGCACTCGTCTGGTGGAATTTATCGTGGCCGGCGAGGGCGATTAAGCGGCTGGTGTGTGGCGTGTTTACCCTCGTGTCAGCATGACTGGTGTTCCACCCTGGCAGACGAAGGCCCGGTCCTTCCTGGGCTCCTAATTGGGGACACTACATCCAGGAGCCGTGACAGGGTTCAGCACCCCGCGTGCAGAATGCCGGCTTCCATGGGACACGCTTTATAAAATGCTCTTTAATTCAGGAACAGAATATCATTAGCTTTGTAAAGTGGATGAATACAATGGACAACCAATTTAATTAACCTCTAGCATCAGCTGTCAAACAGGAGGCAGAATGAGATTACGTGTGCATCTCTCCCGCCAGCAGCCAGCCGGGAGAGGGGCTCGGCGGGAGGTCAGACAGGGGGACACCTTGGTGCCGTCATCCCGCGTTTGGCCCCAGGAGCTGAAACTGGAAAGTCAGTGCTTTATAAATAAGTCAGCTGTCATTTGGAGGTGGTCATGGAGCTCCTCTGAGAGCGGATGGTCACAGCCCCCATATGCTGCCTGGGGGTGGCACCGGGGGAAGTGGGCAGGAGTGAGGACGCCGCCTTGTCCAGTTGGGTCGGCCGCCCATGAGTTCATTATACAGGAAAAGATCAATGAAGCTCTACATTGATTTAAACAAAAGCTTTGTTTCATTTATTATTGTTTATAATCTAATGACTGTTATTATAACTTTGCTTTGATTTATTACTCAATCTGTCAAAGTGTTTTAAAACCAGGTGTCTTGGGACTTGCCTTTGTGATAGGGTTAAATGTGTGACTTTTGCAAGTATGTTCAGCTTCTTGGGAGCACCGTGAGCCTGTGCCTTGGGTTGTGCTTTGAGACCTGAGGTGAGGGTTCTGTCCAGCGGGCACCCAGAGGGTGTGGTGCCTCTCTCATTGCCCAGGAGCAGTGGAATTCCTGCCTGCCATGACTTGGGCATTGTGGTGGAGGACTCAGAGGTGCCCAGGCCACATGCCTGCCCTCAGGGGGCTTCCCTTCCCTGAAAGAATTTAGATGAGGAAACCAGTGAGTGCTGGAATATGCAGCGCCTTGAAGGAAAGGCTGGAGACTGGGGCTGCCAAGCCTCTGCCCAGAGTAGGCAATCAAGAGGGCTGCTTGGAGGAGGCTGCATTTCCACAGAGACCTGAAGCAGCAGAGGGTCCATGTGAGAAGCTGGAAAAGGGGAGGCAGCAGAGGTACCCTCCTGACAAAAGGGTGCAGCCTCCTCAGGCCCAGATGGCCAGTGGAGCTGGAACTCTGTCAGCCGGGCATGTGAGGGCCAGAGGACAGCTGGGGTGGCCACTGTGCAGGACGTGGCTGGGAGGAAGTGCAGCGGCAGGCCCAGAGGTGCATGTGGAAAAGGCCACCCTGGTGCCCAGCAGAGAAGAGACCAAGGGGGCCACAGCTGTGGAAGAGGCGGGGGCCCCACAGGGAGATGAGGGAGGTGGGTGTGTGGCAGTGCAGAGACATGGAAGGCTAGAGATGGATAGGGTTCTGTAATCCGTAGAACCTGTGGAAGGAAGGGATGTTTGGGCAAGGCATATGGACAAGATGCTGGAGGAATCTGGAGAGATCCGTGGTTTCCAGTGGGAGCTGGAGGAGGGTGAGGGTGGAGCAGGTCCCGAGTCCTGAAAGGTCGGACTTGTCACGAGAGACTCAAGTGGAGACTGTGCAGCCGCCGGGCCAGGAGGCTGGCCTTTAGGAGGCTCTATGCTGTACACACAAGAGCTGCCTGCTGGAAGACGGGACAGACGGGCCACCCCAGCAGGAGGAGGAGGTGGAGGGGAAGGGCTCGTAGGGTACCCTGAGCAGATCCAGAGTGCTGTTATTCCCAAGTAGGAGGAGGAGGTCCACGGAAGGAGAATGTGGAGTCTCGTAGCCTAGAAGTAAGAGTCTGCAGGAGGGTGGAGGGTGTGAGAAGGTGATGAGACAAAATTCTGGATTATATTTAAAAATTAAAAATCTACAAAATGAGACAGGAAAATGGGCAAAGGATGCAAAGAGTTCGCAGAAGAAACTTAAATTGCCAATAATCTTAAAAAGAGATGCACCAGACACACAGACAGTGGAGCAGAGGAGACAGCCAGGAGGCACCCTGCCTGGGCAGCCAGGTGGTCTCTGACAAGGGTGCCAGAGCATTCCATGGGAAAGGACAGCCTCCAGCCAGTGGTGCTGGGACGCTGATACCCACACGCAGAAGAATGAAGTTGGCCCCTCACATTACATCGTGTACAAAGTTAACCCAAAATGAGTCAAAGACCTAAAACTATAAAACTTTTAGAAGAAAACATGGGCCGGAACCTTCACGACATTGGATTTGGTGATGATTTCTCAGATGCAGCACCAAAGGCACAGGCAGCAGAAGAAAAAAGAGACAAATTGGACTGCATTAAAACACAACCACTTTGTATACAGCCAAAGACAACGTCAACAGAGTAAAAAGGCAACCGTGGAATGGGAGAAAATTTTGCAAATCAAAAATCTGATAAGGAATTACTATCCAGAATATATAGAGAACTCCTAAAACTCAACAACAGCAACAACAAAACCCAACCTGAGTCAGAAAGGGGTTTGAACAGGCGTCTTCCCTCCAAGGACGGCGTGGAGACGGCCGACAAGCACACGAAAAAGCGCCCAGCTCCACGAACCTTTAGGGAGATGGCAGATCCAAACTGCCATTTTTATTTGTCAGCTTAAAAGGACTTGCAAAATACCTTATACCCGTTAGGATGGCTGTTGTCAAAAAGCGCAGAAAATAGTGAGAGGTGACAGCGTGCTGGCAGCCCTCACAGCCCTTGCTCACTCTCGGCACCTCCTGTGCCTGGGCTCCCACTTTGGCGGCACTTGAGGAGCCCTTCAGCCCGCCGCTGCCCTGTGGGAGCCCCTTTCTGGGCTGGCCAAGGCCGGAGCCGGCTCCCTCAGCTTGCGGGGAGGTGTGGAGGGAGAGGCGCGAGCGGGAACCGGGGCTGCGCGCGGCGCTTGCGAGCCAGCTGGAGTTCCGGGTGAGCGTGGGTTTGGCGGGCCCCGCACTCGGAGCAGCCGGCCGGCCCTGCCGGCCCCGGGCAGTGAGGGGCTTAGCACCCGGGCCAGCGGCTGCAGAGGGTGTACTGGGTCCCCCAGCAGTGCCGGCCCACCGGTGCTGCGCTCCATTTCTCGCCGGGCCTTAGCTGCCTTCCTGCGGGGCAGGGCTGGAGACCTGCAGCCCGCCATGCCTGAGCCTTCCACCCACTCCCTGGGCTCCTGTGCGGCCCGAGCCTCCCCGGCGAGCGCCACCCCCTGCTCCACGGTGCCCAGTCCCATCGACCACCCAAGGGCTGAGGTGTGCGGGCGCACGCGCGGGACTGGCAGGCAGCTCCACCTGCAGCCCTGGTGCGGGATCCACTGGGTGAAGCCAGCTGGGCTCCTGAGTCTGGTGGGGACGTGGAGAACCTTTCTGTCTAGCTCAGGGATTGTAAACGCACCAATCAGCGCCCTGTCAATACAGACCACTCGGCTCTACCAATCAGCAGGATGTGGGTGGGGCCAGATAAGAGGATAAAAGCAGGCTGCCCCAGCCAGCAGTGGCAACCCGCTCTGGTCCCCTTCCACACTGTGGAAGCTTTGTTCTTTTCGCTCTTCGCAATAAATCTTGCTACTGCTCACTCTTTGGGTCCACAGTGCCTTTATGAGCTATAACACTCACCGCGAAGGTCTGCAGCCTCACTCCTGAGCCAGCGAGACCACGAACCCACCGGGAGGAACGAACAACTCCAGACGCACTGCCTTAAGAGCTGTAACACTCACCGCGAAGGTCTGCAGCTTCACTCCTGAGCCAGCAAGACCACGAACCCACCAGAAGGAAGAAACTCCGAACGCATCCGAACATCAGAAGGAAAAAACTGGGGACACACCGCCTTTAAGAACTGTAACACTCAACACAAGGGTCCGCGGCTTCATTCTTGAAGTCAGTGAGACCAAGAACCCACCAATTCCGGACACAATAGCAGGTGCTGATAAGGATGGGAGGGAGTTGGAACCTTTGTGCACATGGGTAGAAATATGCCGGGGGCAGCCTCTGTGAACATTGAGATGATTATTCAAAAAGTTAAAAATAGAATTCTCGTCTCATTCAGCAGTCCCACTTCTGGGTACAGACCCCAAAGAATTGAGAGCAGTCTCCAGCAGATATTTGCTCACCCATAATCAAAGCGGTATTATTCACAACTGCAAAATGCGGAAGCAGTACCATGGAATATGACGCAACTGTAAAAAGGAAGGAAATTCTGGCAACCGCCACAACATGGTGGAGGAACTTGGAGGACATTATGCCAAATCAAGCCTGTCACAAAAAGATGAATACGGTACGATTCCACTTACATGAGGTACTCGGATTAGTCAAAGTCACGGAGACAAAGTACAATGCCTGGTTGCAAGGGGCTGGGGAGAGCAGGAAGGGAAGAGCGGGAAGGGAGCTGCTGCTGGACGGGAACAGTTTCAGCTGAGAAGGTGGACAACGTCCTGGAGATGGGAAGGTGGACAGCGTCCTGGAGATGTGTTGCTGGTCGGGAACAGTCTCAGTTGGGAAGGTGGACAGCGTCCTGGAGATGGATGGTGTGTCGGGAGCTGTTGCTGGTCGGGAACAGTCTCAGTTGGGAAGATGGACAGTGTCCTGGAGATGGATGGTGTGACGGGTGCAGGCGTTCATTAGGCGTGGACTGCGTGCCACTGACCTGCTCACCTGAAGGTGGGTACGATGGTCAAGTTTATGCTGTGTGCATTTTACCACAGCCACACGGTTCAATGAAGAGGTGCCCAACTATGCTAGTATAATGAAGATGCAAATTAAAACAATAAGGTCTAATTTCACACTTATCCAGTTGGCAAAAACTAGAGGCTGGCACTGGGCCATGGCAAGGATGCGGAACGTGGGCACTGCCCTGATGAGACCACTGGGGGATCGTCATGGCAACAGGAGGGGCAACGTGGTGGTGCCTGGGAGGGCACGTGTCTGCGGTGACCCAGCAAGGCCGTCTGTGTATTATATACATATGCACGCACGTTTAATCCACGTGTACACATGTGTGTGATCCTATGTGGAGGGCACGTCTGCCATGACCCAACAGTGCTGTGTATTATATACATATGCACGCACGTTTAATCCACGTGTACACATGTGTGTGATCCTATGTGGAGGGCACATGTCTGCCATGACCCAACAGTGCTGTGTATTATATACATATGCACGCACGTTTAATCCACGTGTACACATGTGTGTGATCCTATGTGGAGGGCACGTCTGCCATGACCCAACAGTGCTGTGTATTATATACATATGCACGCACGTTTAATTGGCATGTACACATGTGTGTTATCCTATGTGGAGGGCACGTGTCTGCTGTGACCCAGCAAGGCCATCTGTGTATTATATACATATGTATGCACGTTTAATCCACATGTACATGTGTGTTATCCTATGTGGAGGGCACATGTGTGCCATGACCCAGCAAGGCCATCTGTGTATTATATACATATGTATGCACGTTTAATCCACATGTACATGTGTGTTATCCTATGTGGAGGGCACATGTGTGCCATGACCCAGCAAGGCCATCTGTGTATTATATACATATGTATGCACGTTTAATCGGTGTGTACACATATGTGATCCTGTGTGGAGGGCACATGTCTGCTATGACCCAGCAAGGCCATCTGTGTATTATATACATATGCACGCATGTTTAATCCGTGTGTACACGTATTATCCTGTGTGGAGGGCACGTGTCTGCTGTGACCAGCAAGGCCATCTGTGTATTATATACATATGCACACACGTTTAATCCGTGTGTACACGTATTATCCTGTGTGGAGGGCACGTGTCTGCTATGACCCAGCAAGGCCATCTGTGTATTATATACATATGCACACACGTTTAATCCGTGTGTACACGTATTATCCTGTGTGGAGGGCACGTGTCTGCTGTGACCAGCAAGGCCATCTGTGTATTATATACATATGCACGCATGTTTAATCCGCGTGTACACGTATTATCCTGTGTGGAGGGCACGTGTCTGCTATGACCCAGCAAGGCCATCTGTGTATTATATACATATGCACACACGTTTAATCCGTGTGTACACGTATTATCCTGTGTGGAGGGCACGTGTCTGCTGTGACCAGCAAGGCCATCTGTGTATTATATACATATGCACGCATGTTTAATCCGCGTGTACACGTATTATCCTGTGTGGAGGGCACGTGTCTGCTGTGACCAGCAAGGCCATCTGTGTATTATATACATATGCACGCACGTTTAATCCGCGTGTACACGTGTGTATTATCCTATGTGGAGGGCACGTGTCTCTGGTGACACAGCAAGGCTGTTATATACATATGCACGCATGTTTAATTCACGTGTACATGTGTGTATTATCCTCTGTGGAGGGTGCGTGTCTGCAGTGACCCAGCAAATCCTCCTGCGTAGTATGTCTGTGTGAACACTCGTTACCCATGTACCCGGATTCTTGTTATCTCTGACACACTTGCTCAGTAACACCGTGCAGGGAAGATTATTATAGCATCAATTATAATACTCAAATAATTGGAAGTAGTCTTTATGTGCAAAGAGAAATGGATAAATTACAGGGTATTTTTTTTGTTTGTTTGAGACAAAGTCTCACTCACTTTGTCGCCCAGGCTGGAGTGCAATGGCATGATCTTGGCTCACTGCAACCTCTGCCTCCCAGGTTCAAGTGATTCTCCTGCCTCAGCCTCCCAAGTAGCTGGGATTACAAGCATGGGCCACCACGCCTGGCTAATTGTTGTATTTTTAGTAGACATGGGGTTTCACCATGTTGGCCAGGCTGGTCTCGAACTCCTGACCTCAAGTGATCGACCCACCTTGGCCTCCCAAAGTGTTAAGATTATAGGTGTAAGCCACTGCGCCTGGCCAAATTACAGTATTTTTATATGGTGAATTATTATGTAGCATTCAAAATAAGCTAAAATATGTCTTTATCTTGGTATCACGCCATAGGACATTTGAGAAACTGTCCTCTTTCTCGGTGTCCTTTGTGAAATCCACCTGTTTCAGGATGTAACTCTGATCTGTGTATTTTCCTTGCTGTATCCGGTTCTATCATAGGAATATTTCAAATTTGATTTACCCATTTGCACGTTAAGCCTTTGGGTCATTTTCGGTTGGTGTTTTCAGAGGTCATATGCCATTGTATTCTCATGCCCGTCTCCTGAGAGCTCCAGCGTCTCTGAGAGAGGTCTGTGTGTGCATTCCACGTGTATATGGACATACGTATGTCTGCAGGTGTATGCATGTATGTGTGTGTATATGTATGTTTGTCTATAGTGTATATGGATGTGGGTTATGTACGTGTGTGCATGGATGTGTACATATGTGTGTGTGTGCAGGAGTTTCTCTTGGGTGTGAAGCAGCCGTGAGGGTGTGGGGTTGTAAGTTCACAGGATGTGGTGTGTCCCTGTGGCTCATGTCTTCAGCAGTCACTCATTAGTCACTGTAAGCCTGAGTGTCTTCTCATTTCTCGTGTATTACAAGGGCAGAGGAAATGTCTGAAAGATCAGGCTCAGAACCACATGCCTGCCTCAGCTTGGGCAGGTGCTTTCACCCTAAAGAGGACGGAGCGTCAGGCTTGGCCTCTCCGTGATGTCCTCAGCTTTGTTCTCAGAGAGCACAGATGTTTGCCGCTGGCCCTCACAGGGTGTGTCAGAGCCCAGGTGAGCGTGGTTGCGTGCCCCTGGGCTCCTGTGCAAGGCCGCATCGTTCATTTGGGGGTCCTGTGTCCTCACAGTGTGCAGCTGGGGAAGGAGTGGGCTGCATATGAGGGGACTCATGTTTAGTAACCTCTCGACTCCCGTTTAAAACAAATGAAGTTCTCTATTTTGTTGCAGACTTGAAGATTAGTTACCAACAATATCTTAAGAAGTTTTTCTTTCTGCTCCTAGATTTGATTTATTAAAAAAAAAAAAAAACTGGAGGTGAAAACGCTTTATCTGTAGAAATAACAAAATGTGCTGTCTCAGAGTGACATGGGAGTCACCAAATGCTGCCATTCTTTATTCTGAGTCACTGTTGATAAGCACGGTAGGCCTTAGTCAGGGCTCCCCTGGGCTGCAGGCTGTGGCCTCCTCCCTCAACACTTTTTCCCTTCCCAGTGGCAGAATGCAGCGGCAGGCTCCACAGAGATCCCCCTGGGGTGCACTGGGAGCTGGCACCTGTGGTCATGCCCGCGACGCAGTTGGAACCAGCACAGGGGAAGGGCCCTGTTGCCACGTGGGGCCTCACATGGGCACTGCTTGTGCGTTTCCCTTTTCTATCTTGAGCAGTGTGTGTGGTCATGTGCGTCCCTTACTGCGGGGTCTGTGTGACTGAAGTTTTAGGAATGTGTTCTGTTTCGTGCACAAGGGAGCTGGGTGCAGAAGACCGGGTTAATGATGTGTGCTTTGGTCGTTCACCTGATTGCGGAAATGATAAATTACCGGCCATCTGACTTGTTTGCAAATAAAAAGTGATGGAGGCATTTCCAATGGCAGCTTTGTGTTCCTGCCTTGTCAGCCTCTGCCCCGGCCTGAGTCATCCCGAGCCTTCCAGCCGGTGGCTCCATCCAGGAGGTGGGACCCCACTCAACAAACACAGGCTTTGTGATTGCACAGTGCCTGCCAGGACGCGTTGTTCTTTCCGAATGTGTGAGAAGTGGTCTGCTCCCGCCCTGAGTTGGCTGTGTTTGCAAAGTGGGCCTGCTATCAGAATTCAGCTCCCGAAATCAAGCTAAGTGACACAGTGTGGCCATTTATCACATTACCGGACTCCAATTGAAGTTGAGAGCTTGTTTTAATAGCATTTGCAAATACTCCATCTTCACTAGCCACCCCTGTGAGAGGCACTGAGCCCCCATGGTACGCAGGGTTCGTTGTGCCCTGGCCGCTAGTTGGTGTGGAAGCCTGATGGGTGGTGACCAGGAGCTTCAGTTGCCCATTAGCTCCCAGGCTGCCTTCAGAGACTTGGGTCCCGCCAGTGCAGCCCTGTATTACAAGGGCAGAGGAAATGTCTGAAAGATCAGGCTCAGAACCACATGGTTAGCCGGCGTCTGGATCTCCTGTGTGTCCCGCACCGGATCGACTTTTCAGTGCCCCAGGGGCTTGGCTTTGGCCAGTGGAGGCCACTTCCCGGCTGTGCCGTGGCCTCCGGGGGCTGGAGGGCTCCTGCCCATGTCTGCAGTCCTAGCAGAAGCATCACAGCCAACGGCTCCATTTCACTAATGCAGAATTAATGAGCACCTTGACAGTCTTGTTTATAAATATGTAAGAAGTATTTTGTTTTTAGCAAGAGGCGAGGAGTCATTATTCTCAGATGTGACAGACATACTCTTGACAAGTACTGTGGTCACAGACCTGGGTGAGCTGGGGACTTCCTGTCGGCAGGCCCCGGACATGCTCCTGGCCCGATGTCCTGGTGTCTGTGATAAATGGGTGCCCTGAACCATATTGATGGGACAGGGTAAACATCGAAAAAGTTGGGTTGAACTTTGACTTTAAATGTTCATTAGAGCTAATTATGGATTTTCTGACTACGTAATTTTTCACTTACTTATTGCAAACTTTATAATATTCTGTTAGCTTTATCACATTCAATGAGGTAATGGTTTAAATGTTTGCAGCGACATTTATTATGTTTTTTCAGAGTGCTTTCTTTATCTGAAACAAATGAAGGGATATCTTCTATAAAGAAGGGCTGATGTCGGCGGAGGAGACGTTAAGTCTCATCCATCGGGCACAGGCCTGCGGTTTTCTCTCTTAACTCTGTGCTGAAACTCTATTTTGCCAAAGAAAAGGATGAACACTGGCTTTTTAATTTTAATTTTCTATTTTTTTGAGATGGAGTCTCGCCCTGTCACCTAGGCTGGAGTGCAGTGGCACGATCTCGGGTCACTGCAACCTCTGCCTCCCAGGTTCAAGCGATCCTCCTGCCTCAGCCTCCCAAGTAGCTGGGATTACAGGCGCATGCCACCACACCTGGCTGATTTTTGTACTTTTAGTAAAGACGAGGTTTCACCATGTTGGCCAGGCTGGTCTTGAACTCCTGACCTCAAGTGATCCGCCGCCTTGCCCCCACAAAGTGCTGGCATTACAGGCGTGAGCCACGAAGCCTGGCCAACACTGGGTGTTTTTAAGACCTGCTGTAAAGGTGGCTCAGTTCCCCGGGTTCTGAGCAGGTTCACAGCAGATGCCTAGTGAGATAGCGGGTCAGTCGAGCAGTGTCCATGTCACAGCCGAGTGCATCATGGCCACTCATAGCCTTCTGGACCCAGCGGCAGCTCACCAGGGCATGTGGCCTGGGGCCAGGGACCACAGAGGGCCCGAGGACAGAGCCCCATGTCCGGCAACAGGTTCTCCCATCTTCTGGCTTTCCCGTGGAGGCAGAGACGCTGCCTGCTGCACCCTAGACCCACCTGCGACAGAAGAGGAAGTGCACTGCGTCCCCCTCGGGTGTCCTTCATCCCCGTCCCCCAGACAGAAGGTCCCTGTCATCTGTCGGCTAGCCCGGGGGCTCCCATCTGGGTGGTGGCGAGGATGCAGGGCTGGGAGGCCCATGGCTACCCCACAGCTTTGGGTTCTCCCGCCAAGGTCTGGCACTCATGAGTGCGCACATGTGTGTGTGCACATGCAAGCGAGCGCTCGCACCTGCCACCTGCGCTGGGTGGAGGCGGCACGTGTCCCTGCTCCTGCCTGTGGGTGTGTCCCCTTCCCCACCAGACACAGCAGGGACAGGAGGCAGAGGCCACAATGGCGTCGGCGCACAGGGCTCAGGCTTGCCAGCCGGCCTCTCTTTTTAGGGGTTTAAATGCACTCCTTGAAGTGTGTTCTGTCAGAGGGCAGCTGTGTCATCCCCAAGGTGAAACACTGTTTTCTGGTGAGGTGTCCATGTGGCCAGCGTCCCCGGGAGCAGGACCGTCACCCTGGCCCGCCGTGCACTGCACACTCCCTAGGAGCAGGAGCTTCACGGCCTCCAGGGAGCTTCCCATGTTGTGGAGTTGGCATCAAACCAGAGATGCCGAACAGGCCCCAGAGAGCTGACCCAGGGGCCCAGGGGGCTGCGGACAGGGACCGGGCCAGAGTTACTGGCATGATTGGCCCTCAGCAGGCCCAGAACATAAGTCCCCTCACCATGCACTGTGCCTGCCACCCTGCGCCTCTGAGGGAGCAGCGGCCTCCTGATGCCCCAGTGTGGTGCACCTTCTTGCAGCCCTGCCCTGAGGACAGCCACCCCAGTGACCAGTCATCAGGGAGGGAGCAGCAGTTCCCTGGGAACTGCAGAGTCTGAAGTGTGTGGGATGTTTAGCTTGGGCCTTGGAATTAGGTGATGCTCAGGCATTGCCTTTGGCTTTCTTAGAGAGACAATAGCTCTGCAGCCCCATAGGAGAGCATCTCAGCAGGAGGTCCACGCTGGGGCACTCAGAACTGCAGGGTTGTGGAGTCATGGTTCTGCCCAAAACAAAGCAAGAGTGCATGAGTGTGTGTGTGTGCAAGTGTGTGAGTGTGAGCAAGTGCATGTGTGTGAATGAGTGCATGTGTGTGCAAGTGTGTGAGAACAAGTGCATGTGTGTGCATGAGTGTGTGTGTGCACGTGTGTGAACAAGTCCGTGTATGAGTGCGTGTGTGCAAGTGTGAGTGTGAACAAGTGCATGTGTGTGTGCATGAGTGTGTGCAAGTGTGTGAGCAAATGCATGTGAGTGCGTATGCACGAAAGTTCGTGTGAACAAGTGCATGTGTGTGCACGAGTGTGTGTGCACCAGTGTGAATGCATGACTGAGCGTGCAAGTGTAAGTGCAGTAAGTGTGCATGAGTGCGTGTGTTCATGAGTTAGTGTGTGAGTGTGTGTGCAAGTGACAGCAAGCACATGTGAGTGTGCATGTATGCATGTTAGTGCATGTGAGCAAGTGCATGTTTGTGCATGAGTGTGTGTGGGCAAGTGTGTGCGAGTGCCTGTGTGTGCGTGTTGAGCAAGTGCCTGTGAGTGCATGTGCACAAGTGTGCAAGTGTGCACAAGTATGTGCGTGAGTGTGAATGTGTTAGTGTGAGTGTGTGCAAGCATGTGGTGTGCATGTGTGTACATGAATGTGCAAGAGTGTACAAGTGAAGCCTTGGAATGAGGTGATGCTCAGGCGTTGCCCTTGTGTTGTCCACAGGCTCACACAGACACAGTGAGGGATGCACCGCGCCCTGTGCTTTCAGCTGAGGACAGGCCCTGTTCAGAATGCAGAGTTGGCATTAGAGCTCCCAGTGGCTCAGAGTCTCTTCTCTGTGGGAGGCCCTGTGTGACCTGGTAACGGTTGGGCTCCCTGCAGGCAGCCCCTGCCCTCCGTCTGCAGCTGCGCCCGTGTGCCCTCCTCTCTGGCCCAGCTGGCGCCGCCGCTTCAAACTCTCCGCTGCTTTATCCCAGCACCTGCTACCCCGGCAGGGCACACAGTTATCTCCTGAGATAGGTTTGTTTGTTAAGTCAGGTTTATAAAGATTAATGTATAGACGGTGAGATTCGCCCTCTTTGGGGTATAATTTAGTAAGTTTTGACGAAGGCAACCACTGCAATCCAGTGTAGAATATTCTGATCACCCCAGAGTTGCACCAGGCCCCGTGTTGGGGTTGCCAGATTTAGCAAAAGAAAAAAATACACAGAAATAATACACATGTCAGTACAAACACACTGCTGCACATAGACACAGGTTCATCTGTCGAAAATACCACGTGAAACTTGCAATTCAGATCAACAAGTAACTGTGTGGTATCCGTTGACCTAGCCCTGCGGCATCCAGCCATGTACTTTTGCCTTCTCTGGTGTGGCGAGCAGGGATCCCTGTGCTCTGCAACCGTCCAGCTAATTTGTGAGTGGGAGACACTGGCAGCTCCTGGGGCGATGGGGCAGGGTGGGGCCAGGCGCAGTGGAGCTGATGGTTGGGGGCCCCAGGACGAAGCCGAGCATCAGTGCTGGGAAGGGTCTGGTCCACTCAATGCCCGGCCCGTGGGACCTGCGCCCCTGCTGGAGCCAGCACCGGCTGCACGGCTCACCTGGGAAGGGTCTGGTCCGCTCAATGCCCGGCCCGCGGGACCTGCACCCCTGCTGGAGCCAGCACCGGCTGCACGGCTCACCTGGGAAGGGTCTGGACCGCTCAATGCCTGGCCCGCGGGACCTGCGCCCCTGCTGGAGCCAGCACCGGCTGCACGGCTCACCGCATGCCTGGAGCTTGGTGGAGTTTGGGTGTTCACAGGTTACCTCTGCTTGACGTCCTGTGCCTCAGTAACTGTGATTAAATTACAACTGGTTAAACTCTTGCTCTAGCTAGTCTAAAAGAGCTTCTTTTATTTATTGTTAAAAATGATCTTTAGAAATATTCCCAGCACCAGTCTCTCATTTGATTTCTCTTTTTGCTCTACAGGCACTAGGAAGCTTTTATTTTCTTCATGAATCCTTAAAAAACATCTACCAGTTTGACTTTAAAGGTAAGACTGCGTGCCGTCTTCCAGGATTTTGTCTCGGCGCTCACCCCTCCTGGTGTCTGGCTTCCCCAGACCCCTCCTGCCCTGTCTCTGTGAGCGGCCACTGTGGGCTGGGTGTCTTGAGCCACTGGCCAGAGGTCACTCCAGGGGCCTCCCCCTTGGCTGTCCCACACTGGCTCCCTGGCAAGGCTCTGGTGGGGACCTGGCTTTCCTAGAGTTAAGAGGAAGGAATAGTTTGTATCTGTGTTCCCATCCAGTGTGAGAAAATGAAAAGCTGAATGAGAGGGTTGCATGTTTCAGAAATAAGAACGGGCAGGGACAGTCCTCCGTGCCGTGAACAGCGTCCCCGTTTGATGGTCATGTGCTGTGTGGCTTCGCAGAAAAGACTTGCCCTGAGATGCTCCGCTGACACAAGCTGTCCCCTCCTGTTCATTTCTTTGTCGGGGGCAGGTGCGTGAGCTAGGCTGGGTGTGGGGCTTCCGTGCATGCTTCACACGGCCTGGGGGTGTTTGTGCGATGACTTCCCGTCTGACGCTATTGTTTCCTGCTGTGTGTGAGTTCTCGGAACCCCACGCAGCCTCCGGAGCAGATCACATCCATGTGAAGTGCCCTGCACATTGTAGTAACTGTGGAGCCGCAAACGATGTCATTTCGTTCAGATTCCGTGTTTGTGCTGCCTCGGGAGATGGAGCGCCTCATATGAAATTGCACGGCAGTCTTATTTCAGTTGCTTGAGTGGTGATTTCATTGATGACGAGAGCAAGATTCTGGCCAGCAAAATGATTTGTCACTGCCCTGTTACCTGAAGATCTTCAGATCCTTCCAAATTATAGCATCCAAGCCCTTCTACGAGGGCCGTGGCAGGATCAGCCACACAGAGTCACAGGAGCCGGCCGGTGGCACTCTTCGCTCCATTTTGGGAGACATGGCATCTGCGTGCTGTGTGCTCAGGCACGGAGCGGCCGGCGAGAGTGGGGAGAGAGAGTGCTCAGATGCAGCGTGTGCTGCAGGAAGCTGCAACCAAGGAGCTTGTGTGTCAGGCCGCCGTGCCGTGGATCTGCAGAACTTTTGTGTTTTTCAGTAGCCATTTGAATACCTGTTTTACTACTAAGTTAAATCAGTCATAAAGTGCCTGGTGAACCTACAGTGTATTTAAAACTATACATGAGATACACACTTCACTCTAGCAAAACTTTCCCTAGGGCCTTCCATGTGGCCAAACTAACAAGAACAACATGAGGAGTGGGCAGTGAGCATGTCCTGAGCACGTGGTGTGTCAGGAAGGCATGCAGACACAGGAGGTGTGTGGACGCGGGAGACATGTGGACATGGGAGACATGCGGTCGCTGGAGACATGCAGTCGCGGGAGACGTGCGGTCCTGGCAGGCGTGCGGTCCCGGGAGGCATGCGGATGCTGACGATGTTCTCACTGCCCCACACGGCAGGTGTTGCTGCTGATGCTCAGCACAGTGGGGGGGGCCTTGGGCTGGGGGGTTGGGCTGGGGAGTTGGACTTGGGGGTCAGGCTCAGGGGTCAGGCTGGGGGCTCGGGCTGGGTGGTTGGGCTCGAGGGTCAGGCTCAGGGGTCAGGCTAGGGGCTTGAGGCTCTGAGAAGGACTCAAAAAGAAAACCTAGAAATCAGAAACAGTACCAGAAATGAAGCAGTGGCTCATCTGCACATGCGGCTGAGGGAAGAATCAGTGAGCTGGAAGGTGTTAGAAACTTCACAGACTGAAAAGCAAGAAGAAATGAGAATAAATTTGAAAACAAAAGAAAATGGCCAAGACCTGTGGAACAGCGACAACAGGTGCAGCTTGTAAAGGGGACCCCAGCAGGAGTGGAAGGAAAGGAACAGAAGGAAGATTTAATGGAGTAATGATTTAGAACTTTCCAAACTTGTAACTGACACCAAACCACACATCCAGAAAGCTCAACGAATGCCAACACCAAGCAGGATAAATGCCAGAAAGTCAACCCCAGGCCACCTTGTTTTCAAACTACAGAAAATCAAAGAAAAAAGAGAAGATCTTGAAAGAATCCAGGAGATTCCTTATAGGTGAGGTGATTCCTTACCTGTAAAGGAACAAGGATAAGAATTACATTGGACCTTTTCCCAGGAACCATGCAAGAAGGAAAAGAGTAGTGTGAAATATTTAAAGCATTATAAGAAGAAAAATATCATATTCAGAAAAAAATTATTCTTCAAAAGTGAAGGAAATTGACTTTGTCAGATAAACAAAAATTGAAGTAATTTGTTGCCAGTAGACCTGCCTTGCAAGAAATGCTAAAAGAAGCTCTTCAACAGAAGGAAATATCATATAGCCCAGAAACTCTGGTTTACCTAAAGAAAGAAAAAGCATTAGAGAGGGAATAAGTGAAGGTAAAATAAAATATATTTTTCTTACCCTTAATTGATCTAGCAGATAACTTTTGCTCAACGTAACAACAGCAACCATGTATTGGTTAACTGCAGCTTATGGATAAGTGGAATGAATAACAGAAATGTCATAAGGACAGGAGGGAGGAATTTAGGGTACTCTGTTATAAGAAAACTGTACTATCGTTTTAAGGAATATAGTATTTAAAAGTGGACTTGGATTAGTTATACATGTATATTGCAAACTATGGCAACCACTGAAAAGCTTTTTAAAAGAAGTATAATTGATGTGTTAAGAGAGGAGAGATAATGGAACCATATAAAATGCCCAGTAAAAGCCAGAGAAGGCAGATAAAGAATGGGAGACCCCAAAGATACAAAGAACAAAGACAACAAATAGAAAACTTACAAATATGGTAAATATTACTCCAACTGTATCAACGATCCCTTTAAATATGAATGGTCTAAATATACCAATTAAAGGACAGAGACTGTCAGAGTGGATTAAAAAAAAATACCCAACTATGTGTTGTCTTCTAGAAACCCATTTATATAAACACCTAAAGATTAATAGATAAGGGATGGAGGAAGGTATACTGTTCTAACATGAATCAAAGGAAAACTTAGGCCAAAAGAAAGCTGGAGGAGCCATATTAATTTATAGCATCAAATACATATATTAGAAAAGCAGAAAGATCTGAAATCAATGATCTAAGCTTGTACCTTAGGAAACTAGAAGAAAAGTAAATTAAACCAAAAGCTGGTTGTTTGAAAAAAATCAATAAAATGGATAAACCTCTAGCCAGACTAAGAAAAAAAATGACACAAATTATTAATATGAGAAATTATCAGAATAGGCACAGCAGACTTCAGAGCTAGGAAAGCTTTCAGCAGTAAAGAGGGATATTACATCATCATAAAAAGATCAGATCTCCAAGAATACATAACAATCCTTAATATCTAGGTGCCTAACAACAGAGTGTCAAAATACACGAGGCAAAAACGAGTAGAACTGCCAAGAGAAACAGATGAATCCACTATCATAGTTAGAGACTTCAACACTCTGTATCAGGAATGAACAGATTTGGCAAGCATAAAATCAGGAAAGACATAGTTTAACTCAACAGCGCTGTCAAACAAATTGATCTAATTGACATTTATGGGATACCTCATCCAGTAACAACAGAATATACGTTTTTATCAAGCTCACATGGAACGTTCACTAAGACAGATCACAATCTGGGCCATAAAACACACCTTTACAAATTTAAAAGAATAGAAACCATATACAGCATGCTCATAGATTACAATGGAATTAAACTAGATATCAGTACCAGAAAAGTAGCTGGAAAATCCCCAAATACTTGAATATTAAACAACACATATCTAAATAACATATGAGTCAAAGAAGTCTCAAGAAATTTAAAAATATTTTGAACCAAATGAAAATGTAAATACAGCTTAACATTCATGGGATATTAGCAAAAGTAATGTTTAGAGGTAAATTTATAGCATCCAATGCATATAAGAAAGAGCTAAAAAGAAAAGAAGCTAAAAAGAAAAAAGTGCTAAGAAGAAAGGAAGAAAGAGCTAAAATCAATTATCTAAGCTTCTACCTTAGAAAGCTAGAAGAAGAAAAGAAAATTTCAAAGTAAGCAGAAGAAAAGAAATAACGAAAATTGGAACAGAAAGCAACAGAATTGAAAACAGGAAATGAATAGAGAAAATTAACAAAACCAAATCTGATTCTTTAAAGAGATCAATAAAATCGATCAACCTCTAGCCAGACTAAGAAAAAAAGAGAGAAGACACAAATTATTAATATCAGAAATTAGAGAGGGGCCATTACTGCTGACCCTGTGGACATTTAAAGGATAATAAAAGAATATCATTAATTTCTGCCTATAAATGTAATAACTTAGATGGGCCAATTCCTTGAAAGACACCATCTATGAAAACTCATACAAGGAAAACTAGATACTCTGAACAGGTCTATAGCTATTAACAACATTGAATAAGTAATTAATAACCTGCTAAAAAAGCATCAGACCCAAATGGTTTCACTGGTGAATTCTATCAAGCATTTAAGGAAGACATTATACCAGTTCTCTACAATCTTTTCCAGAAAATATAAGCAGAGGACAAACATCCTAAATCATTCTATAAGGCCAGCATTACCCTAATACTAAAACCAGATAAAGACATTACAAAGACGGAAAACTATGAACTGTAAACAAAAATGCTGAACAAAATTCTCAACAGTCAGTTATATACTATGACCAACCGAGATTTGCTCCTGGTATACAGGCTGGTTCAGCATTTAAAAATCAATTAATGTAATCCATCACAGCAACAGGCAAAAGAAGGAAAATCATATGACTATAGAATAGATGCAGAAAAAGCATTTCCCAAAATCCACATCTCTTCATGATTTGAAAAAAACTCCCAGCATACTAGGAATAGAGGGGAACTTCCTCAACTTGATAAAGAAGAGCTCCAAAAATCCTACAGTGAATACCACACTTAATGAGAAATTAGATGCTTTTCCTATGAGATCAGGAACAAGGCGAGGATGCCTTGTCTCCTACTTCTTTTCAACATCTTACTGAAAATCTTAGATAATGTAATAAGACAAGAAAAGGAAATAAAAGCCATATTGATGGGGTGACGGGAGATAGAACTATATCTGTTCTCAGATGATATGATTATGCCAAGAGTCTCAAAGAGTCAGCAACAATAACAGACAAGCCTGGTACTAATAAGCAATTATAGCAACATTGCGGGATGCCTAGTTAATATACAGAAGTCAATTGCTTTCCTATATAGCAGCAATAAACAGGTGGAATTTTAAATTAAAAACGTAATACCATTTGCTTAAGCACACACCACAAGGAAGTACTTAGGAATACATCTAACAAATTAATACAAGATCTCTATGAGGAAAACTATAAAACTCTGATGGAATAAAGAAGATCTAGATAAATGGAGAGAGGTTTCGTCTTCATGGATAGTGCTATGGTTGGAATGTAGGGTCCCACAGCCCCAAATTCATCTGCTGACCTCCTAACCCCTAAGGTGATGGCGTTAAGAGGTGGAGCCTTGGGAGGCTGATAGAGTGTGAGGTCAGAGCCCTCACGAATGGGATCGGAGTCCTCATGGAAGAGGCTGGGAGTTCATTTGCCCCTTCTATGTGTGAGGACACACAAGGCACCATCTGTGAGGAACCTCATCTCCTAGCACCCTGATCTTGGACTTCCCATCCCCGCAAACTAGGAGAAAGACACTTACTTTGTTTACAAACCACCCAGTCTATTTTGCTATAGCTGCCCAGTGGACTAGGGCAGATGGGAAAACCCAATACTGTCAAGGGCTCAGCTCTTCCCAACTTCAGCTATGGATTCAATACAACCCCAGCAAGGTGTGTCATGCCATTGACAAACTGACTGTAAAGGTTGTGTGGAAAGCAAAATACCCAGAACAGCCCAGAGTTTTGAAGAAGAGCAGAGTCAGAGCCTGCACTTCCCGACTTCAAGACTTGCTGTTCTGCCTTGTGGGTGACAAGCAGACTGTGGCATGTCACCTCCACGGGGTGTTATTCAGTGATAAAAAGAAATGAGCTTTGAAGCCGCGAGAAGACACAGAGGAGCCTGACACGCCTGCTACCAATGAAAGAAGCCAACCTGAAAAGGCCACACACTGTGTGATTCCAACTCTGTGACACTCTGGAAAAGGCAGAACTGTGGAGACGTGAAAGGATCCGTGGTGTCTAAGCTCCGAGTTTAGGGAATGGCCTCTATTTCATGTTCTGTCCATGCTCCATAAGTCGCTGAAACATCTCATGCTGTCTTCTGTCCATGAGGCACCCACATCCAGGACTGTGTGCCTAGGGCTGGGCCAGGTCACAGTACCCAGGGCCAGGCCACACCACAGCACCCAGGGCTGGGCCAGACCACAGCACTCTGCTTTTTCCTGGAACTCCTGCTCACCCCAGTGGTGACTCAGTACCTCGGCCCATGGTGCTGTGGTCCTCAGGTTGCCCCCTCTGTCCCGCCTGCCATAGTGGGGTGGATAATACCCCAGAAACTGCAGGTTGAAGCTGCTTGTGGGACACAACACACTGCTCCAAAGTGGTCTCCAGGAACCTCCTTGACACCCAGAAGTGTCACCTCAGTGGCCCAGGAGCCATCCTGTGGCATCTTGCAAAGAGGCCAGCAGCCACCTGTCTACTGGACCCAGCAGGAGTTTGAGGAATGGATCCCTGCCATCCTTGATCACACCCCACCTTGGGTGTGGAGCTACCTGTCCATAAAAAGAAGGCTGAGGCCTGGTTGTAAACAATAGTGAGACGGGCCCTGCCCATAGTGGGGGCCTGTGTCCCTGGGCCTGGCCTATCCACTGGGGGGTCCAGGAAAGGTGCCAAGCAGCCACTGGCAAAGCCCATCTGGGAGGCGCCCTGCTGCGAGCTGCCTCTCTCACCGTCGCACATAAACCTCTTCCCTGGAATATGAGTGATGGAGGCTGGATATGGGGAGGAAATCGATGTTATTGAATAAATTCATGTGAAGGTCTGAGTGAATGGTAATTCTACAGCCCTCTTAAATATATTCACGGGTTTAAAAGAGGATGCCAATTAGCTCCTGTAAATCTGCAGTCCGGGAGCTCTCGGGATAATGGAGGGGAGTGTCAGATTCCAGGTCATGGGGGGGGAATTTATGAACCCCAGGCATGGAGCAGCCGGCCCGCCGGGGGTCTGTTCTGGGTCGGCCCCCTCGTCAGGGCCTCCTCTTTGGGGGCTGCTCTTGCTCCCATCGGGCTGCAAGTGGGGTGGAAACAGATTGTGCTCCAGGCTGGTTGGATGGGGCACAACGATGGGATAGTCACCTCGTCCTTCTGGTCTCTTCCAGCTAAGAAGTATAGAAAGGTCGCTGGCAAAGAGATCTACTCGGATACCTTAGAGAGCACGCCCATGCTGGAGAAGGAGAAGTTTCCGCAGGACTACTTCCCCGAGGTACGTAGCGAGGCTTTCTCACTGACGAGTTTACTCCCCAGAGTGAGCCAGTCAGAAGTGACATGGAACACGGAATTTTCGCATTGCACTGTTGCTAGTCACAGCTGGCTGTTGTTACCTCCGATAATCTGTCTTCCTGGGAGTCCAGGCTTCTGTGGTTGGTCTGGGCTGTCACACGTAAGGGCAGTGAGAATCCAAGGCATTAGCACTAAGTAATCAGTAAGTTTCTGAATCCTCGTATCCAGGAAAAAGAACCTTTGCCAAAAGATGTAGGAAAATCATTCAGCTCCCCTGGCGTGCACCTGGGGTCTCCCGCACGCCCAGCTGGGAGAGGGTCGGGCTGGCTGGTGGTAACCAAGACAGTGGCTGACAGTCGTGTGTGGTGTGAGTGTGGGGCAGGGACACGGTCCCGTGTCCAATAAAGCCTTGGTGGTTGTACCAGGCTTCGAGCAGCAGGGTCCCAGCAGTTATGCCTGCATCACACGGAGAGTTTAGAATCAAAATGTGTGGAAGGCATTTGTCGTCTCACTGCCAGACACAGTGTTGATAAGAAATTGGTGTCTCCTTCTGGCAGCCATGCACTTTTGCTGAGCTGTGTGTGTGCAGCTGTTGCTCTTTGCACGAGATCTTTGGGTAAACCTCACACGCGGCATTGTCGGCGTCTCCCTGGCTGTATAGTTAACCTGTCGAGGCAGCGTTTGCTGCTTTGCCCTTCGTCATCTGCTAAATCACAATGGGGTGCAGGCACTGTGGCCAGAAGCAGCCCAGGCACTGAGACTGAACAGCTGGCAGCTGGACGCAGGTTTGGGGGTGTCCAGGCTGTGATATAGGAGCTCTTGTCCGGACTTGTCTGCGCAGGCAGCCCCAAGAAGGATTGCTCTGCGGTCCTGTCTCCAGGAGAGCTGTGCAGGCCGAGGCTGCTACGGAGCTGACTTCCAGCAAGGCCACAACTTTATTAACTTGCTTTATGGCCCGCACCTTGAGTGAGGGACTGTGGCCACCCCATGAAGGATGGGGCGCTCCTGTCACCCTGTGGCTCGGCCTCCTCATCCGTCTTCCCTAGGCCAAGGACGCTGTGTCAGTGGGCCAGCTTCCCATCCTCAGTCCTGCTTCCGGCACCGCCCGCTTGCCTCCCTCCGCTCCGGATGTCCAGCAGTTGGAAAGGACATGCAGGAAAGCTCCATGGTCTTCTCCATGCACAGTCGCGTCCCTGGGTCATGACAGCCTCCCTGAAGGGGCCGCCTGTGGTGCAGGCCCATCGGAAGGGCAGGGTGGGGGCTGCGGTTCCCCTGGAGAGCCTGTGAGCTGAACTCTGGCCTCTCTTGAACCTGGCCAAGGCTCATCTCAGAGTGACCAGAGACAGACTCAGGGCCCTTTGTGGGAAGCGTGGGTGCTGGGGGGTCCTGGGCTGGGCAGGGCCAGGCGCTGCCACCTGATGGCACGAGGAGAGCAGCTGTGGGTGGCTGGGCTGGTCCAGGCAGGGGCTGTTGACCTGGCACCTCGTCTCAGGACCCATGTGGCTGCATTGCTGTCCAGGGCCGTGGCTGGACCAGGTGCTGCTGGGCTGTCCCCTCCCCACCAGGTGTCCACTTATTCACTGGGTCCTGTCCACTCTGGATAGGGTAGGAGAGCCCACAGGGAGCCCCATAGCCGCTGGGGGTGGGGGCCGAGGTGTGTCCTGAGGGGCCAGGGCCCGCAGGGTCAGCCAGGGTGGGAAGCTCGGAGGCAGCGGGCCCTCAGCAAGGAACAGACACTCTAGGGTCCTCCCAGGCAGCCACACAGGCTCCTGACCCCTTCGTCTCTCAGCCCCGCCCTGAAGCAGCCCTGCCACTCTGGCCAGCAGGACCTCCTTCTTGCACCTGCGCCTCAGGCTTCTCTTCTGGACCCAGCAAGCGGGGAGCTGAGGCCCGGGGCCCAGGCTGAAGTTGGGCAAGATCTGGGGGCCTCTGCTATGACTTTGCCACCCTTTGAAGGGTGGGTGCCCTGGCAGGGGTCTGAGTGTGGCCCCTGGCCTTGGTCCCTAATGCCAGTACTCTGAGGCCCTGTGATGCTAGGGGCCTGCTGGTATGGGTCTGTGGAGGGCATAGCACGAGGGGCCGCCCCCTCCCCCGGGAAGAGCAGCCTCAGCCCCGGTTTGTATAGAAACCCCAGCCCCCAGCCTGGGTCCAGCCCCAGTGTTGTGCAGTGTGCCCACAGGCAGAGGAGAAGGCACATTCTGGAAAGTAGACGATTCCTGGGAGGAAAAGGCGCCGAGCCTCTGTGTGGACCCGTCTCACCCCTGGGAGAGCAGCGTGTCGCTGTCTGCAGCCTGGTGGTCAGCTGCTCAGCAGATCCTCGTGGCTGCTGGTGGCTGGGACGGGGGGCCAGCCCCTGCCCTGGGCCGAGGCCTCCCTGTGGGTCAGGGCCAGCCCTGCCACATCATCGTCTTAGAAATCCTCCCGGGACCCGTGTGTTTGATGATCTGCAAAGGTTTTCCGACGTTTCCTCTTCCCTGGTAAATTAACAAAAGGAAACTCTCACTTTAAAAACTGTAAGCCTCTAACATTCTGTCCCTAGTGTGGGTTTTTAACCCCACAGAGCCTATGTGGCACCCTGTGTCCCTGCTGGAGGGAGGAAGGAGGAGGGAGGGGCCCGGGGAGCCATGGGGGTCTGGGCCTGGCAGCCAGGCCGGGCCCACCCCTCCCTCTGTGCCTCTGCACCCGACCTCTCGCTGTGTTCCAACACATTTTGGAGGAAGGACTAGTTTCCGACTGATTTCTCTGTCTTTTATTACCATCACTTAAGGGTAATCTAAATGTAATTACCTTGATGGGGGTATAATGCAGTCTCAGATAATTACGGCCGCTGCAGAAACTAACAAAACTTTCTCTGCTGATTTATGGATGCTTTTGGCTTGGTATGAATTTCAAATGATGCCTCTGGGAGCCACACTCCAGATAATGTGAGGCCATTTTTAAAAAGCAGATTTGTGTAGTCGATCAGGGCGAGTCATTTTTTTCCTTTTGCCCGTAGTGAGAAATTGGTTGTTACCATAGATCACAGGGCCAGCTGCAAGCTCTTATGAAAGATGAATTAATTCCACTAATGCTCTGAGCGGGCCTTCGGCGTGAGGGCTGTGTGGCGATAACCTCCCCGCAGCCTCTCTTTTCTCCGTGGCGATTTATGCCGTCTTTTAGTGGATGAAACCGGCTGGATTCGCTATCCATCTGCCTGCTGAAGGAACCCTATTAACAGGGGCCGGACAGAGACTTCATATTGTCAGGTGAAGGATGTGCCCCCACCCCCACGTGACGTGGGTGTCATTTCTGAGGTGAAAACCTCTCTGGGAGTAGAGGAGCCAACATGGGCTGGGGGGCGGCCGCCTCAGGAGAGCGGAGCCACGGCCATCCCATCTGCAGGCTCCTGAGGGCTCCCCGAGCGAGGGCTTTGAAGGTGGCCGGTGACCAGAAAGTTCCCACACACAGCCTGGGATGGAGGAGACCCCCAGCCCTGGCCATACACCCTCTGCCTCCATTTGCCGTGGCCAGAGCAACAAGTATGTACATCCAGAAGCTTCTGGGGTCTTCCTGAGTCCTGAGCACGTGAGCGTTGGCTGAGGCCCCAGGACGCCCGTCTCTGCCTCCCAGCACTTCCCGGCCCTGCTCCGGAGGACAGTGTTGGGTGTGGGGTGCGTCCACCTCAGGCTGGGGTGCTCAGGTGCGCCCGTGGGGGCGTGGCCTCTGGGAGGGGCCCCTGAACCTGCTGATGACTCTGGGGACCTCCTTCCTCTTGGGCCACCCCACCCCAGCCCTGGCTGCGTGCTTGGGGCTTGGCCAGCAAGGGGAGTGAGGCGTCAGGAAGTGGGGACTTCAGTGCAGGAATTGGGGCGGTGGTTCCGGTTCTGGTTCTTTCTCCAAAGAGCTGGCGGTCTTCAGGCCCCAGTTTCCTCGCTGGGGAAATGAGGGCGGTGCCTGTCCTGAGTGCTGGCGGGGCCACCGAAGGGTGCGTGGGACGCCCTCTGGAGGACTCTCCCCGCACCGCGCATCCCACCCTAAACCCAAGGATGTGACTGCACCTGCAGCCACGCGCCATGGAAGTGTCAGGATGCTGTGGGCTGTGGCTTCATGTGTTCCTGCTGTAAAATCCCTCGAAACGTAGTCTTAGTGCAGTCGTAGCTGCTCTGATGCGCTTACCTCAAAAGGAACTTATTTTCTACAAATACTTTAGAAAATAGTTGGTTATGATAATATACTGTTAAATTTTCTGAGATTCATTTGAAATTTATTTAAAAATCTTAAATTAGAATCCTAAAATTACAGTTATGACCAATTTATATTATTCAAAAATAACATTGTTTCTCGTTTTATTTATTCAGTCTATGGATAATTAATGTTGAAAAAAATTCTCCATTACTGTGGAAAACTTAAAAATCTAAAAAACCAAGATGTACCCACATGCACATAGATTCAAGACACACAAACACACACCTTAATTCACACAAATAATTGAAAACTCAGGAGAATAATTAATTTTGGTTCAAAAATTTACAAATGCCTTGCATTTTTAATGGAAGTAAAACTGTTGACAGTTATCGCAAATTCTAGGTAAAAACCTGGGTGTGCTCAGTTTGGGGTCTCTGCTGTACCTGTCAGAATTCAGAGGCATGCGTGCAAGGAGGTGATGTGTCCCTGTGTCCCGGGCCCTACTGCCTGTCTGGAAGCAGGATAGGCAGTGCCCCAGCACAGCTCTGACACACATGGGAAGCGCCTGCCTCCACGTGCCACGGAGCACCTCTGCTCTCTCGTTCCACAATGTACTCTGGGGCTCTGGCTCCATCCAGCAGGACCGAGACCCCAGCCTCATGGGCTGTCCTAGCAGGGGACATGGACAGCGCCTGCACCCAGGAAGTGGGCTGTGGGATGCTTGGGGTGGGCCGGGGCACTCGTTTACACAGGGTGACTGTGGGCTTGGGGGAGTGGCAGGGGCACTAGCGTGAGTCTGGACGTGGGAGCTGGCTGAGGGCCTCCTGCCGGTGCTGGTTAGGAGCGGCCTGCAGGCTCCCTGCCCCGGTGCTGGTTAGAAGCGGCCTCCAGGCTCCTTGCCGAGCCCACACACTGGGGTTGGGACTCCCCTCCCTCCCATTGGGTGCCCGCCACCCTTCGGACTCACCATTTCTCCCAGAGGAGCTGGTCCTGACTGTCTCACAAGGCCAGCTTCCCCTGCAGTCACCCCTGTGACTTGGTGCAGGCAAGACACCTGTCCCGGTCGCTTGGTGATTGCATCGGCGAGGACAGAGCTGGGCTCTTGTGGTTGTCGTCAGCTGGCGAGGACATGGATCTGGGCTCTTGCGGTCATTGTCATACGTGCCTCCTGCACAACCCTGTGCCCGCGGTGCCTGTCTTCCCGTTCACGTTGACCACAGGTTTCTCACCCGCCAGCTGGAGGCCCCTGATGGAGTTGGTTTCTGGGGAACTGGCCCTCGGCCATCTTCACACACACGTCGCTTCACCCCCCCACACACACGCAGCTTCATCCCCCCCCACACACGCGGCTTCACCCCCCCCCCACACACACACACGTGGCTTCACCCCCCCACACACACGCAGCTTCATCCCCCCCCACACACGCGGCTTCACCCCCCCCACACACACACACGTCGCTTCACCCCCCCACACACACGCAGCTTCATCCCCCCCCACACACGCGGCTTCACCCCCCCCACACACACACACACGTGGCTTCACCCCCCCCACACACACACACACGTGGCTTCACTCACACACACACGCAACTTCACCCCCCCACACACATGCGGCTTCGCTGCCACACAGACACGCGGCTTCACACACACACACCACACACACACACCACACACACACGCGGCTTCACCCCTGACACACACGCATGGCTTCACCCCCCCACACGCACGGCTTCACCCCCACACACACGTGCAGCTTCAGCCCCCCACACACATGCGCAGCTTCACCCCCATGCACACATGGAGCTTCACCCCCACACACACACGCAGCTTCACCCCCACACACACACACACACACGGCTTCACCCCCACATGCAGCTTCACCCCCACACATGCGTGGCTTCACCCCCACACACACGCAGCTTCACCCACATGGGTTCTGAAGGCTCGGCCTGACCTCTGCTGCAGCGTCTGGTTCCCGAAGCACGTCAGGCCACCCAGTCCCCCCAGACAGGAGGTGTCGAGGCACGGAAGATGAGCCGCTGGTGCTCTAGGGGAGTCGTTGTGTGTTGAGGTGCCTCGGCCTACAGGGACGGTACCTTTTCTCCTGTAAAGACACCTGCCTCCCACTGTCACTAGTAGAGGAGCCTCACCCGGTTACTGTAGATTTGTCACCAGTCACACGTCCAGCCTTCTCCCATGGCAGCCCCCGTGGGTGAGAACCCAGCCTTGGGCCCAGTGACTGTAGCCTAAATCCGCCAAGGGACCGTAGGTTCAGTTCTTAACCTGTGAGCCTCAGCTTCCCTTTCTGGTCGGCCTGAGGGTTGGGTGTGTGCCTGTGTGTCGGATGCCAGCCCGCGGCAGCTGCTGGTGTGCAGAGCCACGCCCTCACAGCCCGCCGGCAACATGGGCTCTGTCCTCCCCTCCTTGTGCCCAAGGCCCCACAGCTGGGACTTGAACCTGGCAGCCTGGCAGTCCTGTCTTACCCACTGCCTTGAGGCCCTGGATGCTGCTGGTGTGGATCCTGTGTGTGGCTGGGCCGTGGGGGGTGGGCGGTGGCTGTTCCAGGTGGGCGGTCTCCCCGGAAAGCGCAGGCTGGATTTGGACGTGTGGAAGATGGAGGAAGGGCGTCTAGACAGGCAGCAGGCAGCTCGTCTGGAGTGTGGAGGATGGAGAAAGGGCGTCTGGACAGGCGACAGGCGGCAGGTGGCTCGTCTGGAGTGTGGAGGATGGAGGAAGGATGTCTGGACAGGCGGCAGGCAGCAGGCGGCTCGTCTGGAGTGTGGAGGATGGAGGAAGGGCGTCTGGACAGGTGGCAGGCAGCTTGTCTGGAGTGCAGGCTGAGTGGAGGGGAGAGAGTCCAAGCATTGGGGGTGTCCCAGCTGCACCGTTGGCGGGAGCATGGAGCCCACTGTGGGGCATCAGCAGCACCCACTTCTCCCCACAGGTCAGCTTCCCACTGATGTGTTTCCATCGCAGACACAGTTACCTATGGGAAATGAACACAGAGGCTCCCCAGGGCAAATGGCCTCCCCGAGAGAGGAGGCGGACATGTTTGGAATCAGAGACAAGTGTCTGGTGCAGCACGCAGGGAGCCCGCCACCCCGCCATAGAGCTCCCTGGATCATCTGGGCATGGTGCCGTGCAGCAGCCAGACCGGTAGCCTGGGGACGCCTTGGCCAGCCTCCAGGAGCTTTGGCGCAGCCCATGTTGTTTGGCAAGCAGGGCAGCCTGAGCACGGCAGGGGTGAGGGCTCAGTACCAGAGCCAGCTCGTGGTGTGAGGATGGATCCTCCTCGACGAGTAGAGCCACAGCCTGGTGTCCAAGTGTGTGGCCAGGCCGGGAGGAGTGTACAGGAAGTCTCTGTACCTTCTGCTCAATTCTTCTGGAAGCCTAAAGCTGCTCTGAAAAATAAAGCCTATTAGTTCTTTAAAAGTCTGCTTACCTGGGGCCTGGGACTTTACAGGTGAGGGAAGAAGGACCAGCCCTGGAAGGAGGAAGCCTGGAGCCACCTGTGGACCCTGAGGGTGCATCCGTGGGTGCCTCAGTATCACTGGGGAGCAGAGATCCCAGACCTTTTACGATGCTGGGTGGGGCAGCCATGGAACTGCACAGGTGAGGAGGGGGCGCCTCTCACTCCCCAGGAGACTGCAAATCAAGAACATCTATGAGACAAGCAGACACCAGAATACAGACTCACCCCAAATAAAGTTGGTTTCTTGGGAAAAGCTGACAGACTTTAAGTATGTTTAAATTGCTCAAAGAGATAAGCGAAAGATAGGGTTCATTAAAAATGTTATTCAAATAAAACAAGAAAAGGGAATATGAAGAGGAGCCTATAGAAACATTAAACATTCTGCATTAGAAATTACAGAACAGATTCTAGACTAGATGTGGTCAAAGAGAGAATCAGAGAATTAGACGATGTCATTAAGGAGTTCATCTAAGCGTAGTCAAGACAGACAAACATTTGTGTTTGTTTGGTTGTTTGTATGTTTTTTATTTTTATAGAAAAGAGCAGTTAAAAGACATAAAGACTATTAAGAGGCTCAGATAAATCCAAAATAAATTCCAGAAAGAAGCAATGGAGCAGTGTTGGAAGTGATAAGGAGAAATTTTTAAAAATTTAATTCCCGAGCACAATTTGGATACAGAGCAGGATATATAAAAATAAACCCATACTTGGATGGCAGTGAAACTTCAGAATATTGATGACAAAGAGAAAAGCTTTAAAACAGCCAGAGAGAGGAAAACATACATTCAGAGGATTAACAGTTTGTGTGCCAGGGCGCTTCTTACAGCAGCGGTGGATCCAGAGCACAGGGGAAGAACGCAGTGTGTGCGGGAAGGGTTGGCTGGCTTCAGCATCACCCCACCAGTGTGCGGGGCTTGGAATTTCCCTTCTTGAGCATGAGTGGGAGCACTTAGGGGGCAGGGAGCACTTGGGGTGGGGACAGGCAAAGAAGGGCCTCATGCCTGGGAATCCACAGCCCTAGAGCCATGCCCAGGAGGGAGCTGTGGGGGGCGCTGTGCTGGAGGGAGACAGGGAGAAGGAGACGGGGCGGGGGGGCCACTGTGCTGGAGGGAGACAGGGAGAAGGAGACGGGGCTGCAGGGGCCTCTGTGCCGCCAGGTGCCACCAACAGGCCAGGCGAGATGAAGGGCGAGTGTCTGTAGGAGTTTGCCTATGGAGGCTGTGGTGACCTTGCAGAGAGCATTTGGGCAGCTGTTGTCCGGCACGTGCGCATACTGGAGGAGCCAAAGGGGACGGTGGCCAGTGGTGAGGTGGGGTCAAAGGGAGAGCCTCTGATCTCTGCGCTCTCTGTGTTAGATAGAGGGAACACGCCACGCTGGACCCTTCCTTCACGGGTGTTTCATCCACAGTTAACTCCAGATTCTCATCTGCTTTCATCTCCTCGGCAGACCTCAGAGTGTGGTGGAGGAGACAGGGTCTTCCCTGTTCTGCTTTCCTTCTCCGCCAGCCCGTGAGCACTAAGAATACCAGCCCCTGTCCACCCCCGCTCCCGATAGCACCAGGCATGTGGCTGCTGCTGGGAACGGAATGGGTGGTGCCTTGCCCTGGTGGCTGCTGTTCCCCCGCCACTGCCTGAAGCACTTTGCTTTGTGGACCTTGGACTCAACTCTGTCAGCCTCTTCTCAGTGCCTTCTGTGGTTTTCAAAGGTTTCCCAAGAGGCCTAGGCTGTGAAGCTACCCTGTTCTGCATGGCTGTTTAAATTAAAATTAATGAAGATAAAATGGAATCTAAAATTCAGTTCTTCAGTCACACACTTTGCATGCTCAGTGGCCCCGGTGGCTGGCCACTGCTGTACTGGGTGGCCCAGCAGAGGAACCTTCCATGGTGGGAGGGCAGGAGGGCCTCCTTGCCATCTCGAGGGGAGCCCTGCCACCTCTTAAAGAACCCCCTCTTTGGAATCTCATGCTGGTGACTGTTTCACCTTGAATTTTGGGGGTACTTTCAGACCAGACCTCAGGCTCCACGTTCGGTGGCTCTGCTGGGTGGTGGAGATCAGTGAGGCATCAGTGGGTGAGCGGGCAGTGGGTGAGCAGCATCAGCAGGTGGTGGGGATCAGTGAGAGGCATCAGTGGGTGAGAGGCATCGGTGGGTGAGCGGCATCAGTGGGTGGTGGGGATCAGTGAGAGGCATCGGTGGGTGAGAGGCATCGGTGGGTGAGCAGCATCAGCGGGTGGTGGGGATCAGTGAGAGGCCACACACACTGTTGGGGTGGGCAGCTCACCCACTGTCCAGGACGCCTGGCTGGGTGCGGCTGCTCAAGTCTTCCCTGTGGTCCCGCCGAGGGCGGCCGTGTGTCTCAAGCTCCCTGATCAGCATCTGTGGTGACAGTGGTTTCCCTGCAGCTGCTCTCACACGGGGACACGGGGCTCACAAGCAGCAGGTTGGCGCGTTTCTTCATATCTTTCCCCTCCCACCCCAGGCTGGGCATCAACGGCCCCTGCAGGCATCTCTGTGTGAAGCCCCACTTGAGGATAGGTGCACAGCTCAGTTCTCTTTAGTGGGGCGCCATCGGTGCTGGAAGAGCCCTGCTGTTTTCTGTTTGGAAAGCATCTCCTGTGTCCCTTAGGTGTGCGGGACTCACGTGTTGCTCTTGCCCGCTTACTCCGGCTCATTTGTGTGACGTGTTTATTTTTCAGTGCAAATGGTCAAGAAAAGGCTTCATCCGGACAAGGTGGTGCATTGCAGACTGGTACGTGGTGTTTCTCTGTGCTTTGTCAATTTCCATAACGTTTCTTACCCTTTTATATCTTGCACAAGCGGCGTGTTCCACACACCTCATTGGAGGCTCTACTGATTTTGCATGAGGACCCCCAGCTGCCTGACCCCCACCTGCCACTCTGACCTTTTTTGTTCACGGTGATGCATTCGGAGCATTGTCACTGTTCCCTGTAAGTCAGACATCTGGGTGCCCAGTGCCAATGGAGACACAGTGACGGCCCCGGTTCCTCCCCACAGCTGGAGAGTTCCGCCAGCCAGAGCCTGCTGCACAGAGAAGTCAGCAGGGAGGCCCCCTAGTACTGGGGCCCCATGGCTGCCCAGTGAGACGGCATAAGCGCCGCCTGGCAGCCTGGTCCACCAGCAGACCGAGCACAGACGTAGCAGAGCCTGTGTCTCATCCACGTATCCTCCGGCCCGGCCTTTCTGCTGTGAACATGTTCTCGATAGCGCCGCCCCACCTTTTGTGCATGATGAGAAACAGAAACCTGTTACCTGCTTTCCTAAGGTGGCTTCCAGGTGGCTCCCCAACCTGTCCCTCCAGCCATCACATCTCATTTGAATACTGTTTTTATTTTCTTTTCATGGATTTTCCAAAACTTTGCTGCTCAGTTATCTGCTGCTATGTAACAGATCGCCCTAAACTTAGCAGCTTTAAAAAACACATACGAGGTCATGGCTGTGAGTGTCTCAGGACCCAGGAGTGGCTTTTCTGGGGCTCTGGCCCTGGTCACCTTGGGGCTTCCAGAGGACTCATCTCCAAGCTCACTGGGGCTGTGGGCAGGGGTTTCTGCCCCTCCCCCTCGGGCCTCTCCGTGGGGCTGCTCAGGGCAGGACATCCCCAGGAGGAGCAAGAGTCCAGAAAGTGAGGGGGATGGAGGGAGGGAGGGGGGAGGAGAGGGAGGAGGAGGGGGTGGGGGAAGGAAGGGGAGGGGGAGGGGGAAAAGAAGGAGGTGGGAGAAGAGTGAGAGAGAAGGGTAGGAGAGGAGAATGGGGAGGGGGAAGAGAGGAGGAGGGAGGAAGGAGGGGGAGAGAAAGAGGAAGAAGAGGGAGGTGGAGGACAGAGGGAGCTGAGGAGCCGCCTCCCGTGCCCACCCCAGGCAGTGCAGGCTGCAGGCTGCCCGTTGCTGTTGGTCACAGGGAACAGCCTTGGCATGGTGTGGGGGCACGCAGGGCACGTTCACCAGGCAGCGTCACGGGGGTCATTGTGGCAGCTGGGCCACAGGCTGGAGGAGGGCAAGGCCGCTGCACACACTCATTCCTGGCGCCTCCTGGTAGGGAGAGAGGGCTGGGTCTTGGAGCCTGTGGAGGACATGCAGGCAGTGAGGGCTTTGTGGGACAGTGTCCAGACCATGCCAACCCTGCACTGACCTCCCCTGGTGAGGGGACACGTCCTTGCCAGCTGAAGGTGCTGAGGGTCCCCTGCAGTGTGACAGAGGCTCAGGCCTTGATCAGGCCTTGTCGAGTCCACGTGCCTGGAGGCCCACAGCCGGCCCATGGGGCTTCCCAAGGGCCTTCCCTTTGGGAGTGAAATGAAGCACTCTT
This sequence comes from Pongo abelii, assembly GCF_028885655.2. Lineage (NCBI taxonomy): Eukaryota > Metazoa > Chordata > Mammalia > Primates > Hominidae > Pongo > Pongo abelii. The sequence goes on from NC_071993.2 coordinate 139,913,708, forward strand.
AGTGCCTGTCCCTGTGCCCCCGACCCTGCCTTACAGGGTCCCCGATGGGTGCAGCCGGCAGCCCTGGGCAGCATCAGCTGAGGCTAAGGGGTGGCCCTTCCTCTTAGCTTAGCCATCAGGGAGAGTTTCCATAGTCACCTGTAAGTTTTTCTCTTTAAAGAAAAGTAGCTCATTTTTTAGTTGCCCAGAGTAACTGCATTTGTAAAGACGTATCCAGACTTCACTGGAGGTTTCCTGTTCTCTGGCCTTGTCGGAAGACAGGTGGTTGGACAGGTGCCCGGCCTCAGGTGGCTCCGCACGGCGGAGGCCGGTGCAGGTCTCATCTTCCCGGGACTCCTTGGGAGAACGAGGTGTGACCCGGTGGCTCCGGCCCTTGGTGACGTGTCCTTTTCTCTTTTGGTTGTAGTGCCTTTGACTTGGTGAATATCCATCTTTTCCATGATGCTTCCAATCTGGTCGCCTGGGAAACAAGCCCTTCCGTGTACTCGGGAATCCGGCACAAGGCCCTGGGCTACGTGCTGGACAGGTAGGTGTGGGTGGACAGGTAGGTGGGGTGGGCAGGTCGGTGTGGATGGAGAGGTAGGTATGGGTGAGCAGGTAGGTGTGCTGGGCAGGTATAGGTATGGGTGGGGAGGTAGGTGTGGGTGAGCAGGTAGGTGTGCTGGGCAGGTATAGGTATGGGTGGGGAGGTAGGTGTGGGTGGGCAGGTAGGTGGATAGGCAGGTTGGTGTGTCCACCCACCCTGTTGGCCACTGGGAAAGGCTGTGCCCGCTCTGGGAGGCACACTCTGCTCTGCGCTTGCCGATTTGCCGATGGCCCTTACTGGAGTTGACCCGTGGAGGTGGCAGAGCCCCTGAGCCCTGTCCACAGGCTGGAGCTGCACCCTCACCGTGGACTTGGATGGGGATGGCTTCACTTTCCCTCTCACTTTTTTTGTGGGAAAGATAAGAAAACAGTGCCATGGGGTACTGTGGTGGGAGGTGAATAGGACACTGAAGAGTCAGTGGGAGCGTGGGGGCCACCTCCACCTGCGCCTGGGCCCCTGCTCCCCAGTGCTCCAGGCTGCTCCACCGGTGATGCTGTGGAGATGACGGGCTGTCACTGGGAAGCAGGGGACCCCCATTGGTGGGATGTGTCTGATCTTGGGACCTGCGTCCCTCCCCATCTACAGCTGGGCCTTTTGCTGAAGCTCAGGCCCCACAGCCAGGCAGTCTGGGTTTATTCTCTGCCCATTCCAGTTAGGCCTCTCATGGAAACCTTTCCCGCCAGCATCCCCGTGGTTGACAAGACAGTGCTCTGTCAGCTTGGGCTTGCAGCAGTGATGAACACAGGCCGGAGACCAGCAGTTCCGCCCCAGGGTGGTCCCTGATTTCCACCTGAACCCCATTCTGCTCCCTAGAGGGCTCCTGACCTGAGCCCCCGCCCAGCCCCCGTGTGTGCAGAATGCCGAGTTACACTCCCGAGTAAGCGTGCGAGGGCCTGGAGCTGCCCTGCGCCTCACCCGCCTTCCAGCAGCTAGCATCCTCAGACGCCGACCTTCTGTTCCCGGGGCCGGTTCCCTCCCACCCACACCTGTCTCAGCCTGGGCTTGTGCAGAGCAGAATAACTGCATCATTCCCAGGCCACCACCGTCCCTGGGGCAGTCACAACTGCCTGGGGCTGCACAGGCAGAGGCAGGGATTGGCGGGCACTGAGGTCTGGACCCAGAGAGGGAGGAGGCTGGGCAGGGCCTGGTACCCTCTGAGCCTCTGGGAGGCTTCCTGGGGAAGACAGTGGGAGGAGCAGTCCATGTGGAGGGGGACGTGGGTGGGGCCCCTGCCCCCCTGCCCCCCCTGCCCCAGAGTCATGTGTGGTGTGTGACCAGCGCCATCAGATTCTCAAGAGCAGGAGTGGGAGAGTCCTATGAGAGGCAACCCCTGGGGACTGTGTGGAGCACATTTCTCCCCAAGCAAGACGTGTGTCCTGAGGGGTCCCTGAGGCAGGTGGGGTTATGAAGGAGAACAGCAGCCAGCAGGTCCCTGCCTCCTAACAGCGCCTTGTAAGGATAGTGTTCAGTGTGCATGTGTGTGCCTGTGCATGTGTGCATGCCTGTGAGTGTGCACACCGTGTGTGCATGCAATTATGTATGTCATTGTGTGTGTGCACACGTATATGCATGTGAGTGTATGCACATTTGCTTGTGGGGTTTGTGTGGGTGTGCGCACATCTGCGTGTGTGTGTGTTCGTGTGTGCATGTGTGTGCATTTGTGTGTGGATGCTTGTGTGTGCATGTGTGGGTGCATGAGTGCATACATATGTGTGTGCACGCTTGTGTGGGTATGTGTGGGTGCACGTGTGGTATGGATATGTGTGGGTACATGTCTATTTGGGTGTGTGCACGCTTGCAGGGGTGTGGGGGGTTGCATTGTGTGTGCACATGTGGGCACGTGTGAGTGCACTTGCGTGGGTGCATGTGAGTGTGGGTGTGTGTGCGTGGGTGTGTGGGTGCATGTGTGTGCAGGTGTATGCATGTGTGTGTGCATGTGAGTGTGGGTATATGCATGTGTGGGTGCATGTGAGTGCAGGTGTATGCGTGTGTAGGTGTGTAAGTGCATGTGTCTGCATATTTGGGTGTGTGCATGTGTGCAGGGGTGCACTGATGCATGTGTACGTGTGTGGGGGCTCGTATGGGTGCATATGTGTACGCTTGTGTGTTTGGGGGTACATGTGTGGATGTGTAGGCCTGTGGGTGTGCATGTGCCTATGGGTGTGTGCGTGGGTGTGTGGGTGTGTGCATGCATGGGTGTGGGCGTGTGTGGGTGCATGTGGATCTGTGTGGATGCATGTGTGCTAGGGTGTATGCATGTGTGCTAGGGTGTATGCGTGTGTGTGTGGGTGTGTGTAAAGGTGTGTGTGCATGTGGGGGGACCATGTGCACGTGGGTCTGGATATGTGTGTAGGTACATGTGGGTACATGTGCATGCAGGTTGTGGGTGTGTGGAGTGCATGTGTATGTGTGTGTGCGGGTGTGAGTGTGTGTGCATTTGTGGGTGTGTGCACTTGTATGTGTGCAGGTGTGGGTGTGCACACGTGTGTGTAGGTGTACAGGTGTGGGTGCGTGTGCACATAAGTGTGTACCTGTCATAGCACTGTGCATCCTGAGGAAGGGGTGGAAGGCTGCATTCTCCAGTAGGTGCTGCTCCAGGGGGAGCTGGAGCCGGCGGGGCCCCTCCTGCTGAATGCTGGCTCCGTCTGCTGCTGTGGTGAGTGTGGCCTGCGTGGCTCCTTGCCTGCCGCCTTCACGATCCTCCCGGGTTCCCCACAGGGCTCTGCACAAGGAGTCTGGGCTGGGCTCCCATCCCTGTGCTGTTATTAGCAGGTATATGGCCTTGGCTCTCCTCCGCATCTGGCCCTTGCTGAGGGCCCTGAGGCGTGGCCCCTTATCCCCTCTGACCGCCCCTGACCTCTGTCTCCAGAGTGATGGAGCCCTGGTCCCCTGCCACTAGCCTGGTCCTGGAGAGGGTGGCAACTGCGAGGCCTGGGTGCTGCTGTGCTCGTGGCCACGCACTGAGGCCGGCCCTCAGCCCTGTGCACGGCCACACCCTCTGCAGGGGACCTGTCCGGCCTCCCGAGTATCTCTGGAGCTGGCGCTGACACCGAGGCAGGGACCGGTCTGAGCCTGGGGACTGTGCTCTCAACCGCCCACTGTGGGGAAGCAGCACAGGTGGGGGATGGAGGCCTGGGGCTTGTCAGCGACAAAGTGACTGATGACCGCCTGTGCCCTGGGCGCCCTCCCTGGACAGCATGTCAGTCGCCCAGGGAGAAGGGCCTCACCCACAGGAGCGGCGCGGTTCTTCCTGCCTGATCAGCCCTGGGCTTGCAGGCACCAAGCGTCTCGGGGACCTCCCACGGAGCCCAGGAGCAGGGAGGGCCCTGCCGTGTCTGCTGTTGGGTCTTGGTGACAGCGGTTAGGTTGTCAGCATGGCATGGCATTAAAATGTGTCATTGCCCCTCGCTGCCATGGCTCCGCGGCCTCAAGAAAGCAGCCTTTGGGCTTTTGGGCCACTTTTCTGCGTCTCTGCATTCCCATGAATGGCTCCTGTGGCGCGCTCAGCCAACCGCAGATCCGGACCTCCGCGGCGTGGGGCGGGCCGCGCAGCACAAAGGGCGGCTCTGTCGGAGTCGGGAACAATGGGCCGCCCTTTCACCGCGGCTGCTAACCTCTTGGCAGCCACCAGCAGACCGTATTCTGCTGTGCGGATCGGGCAGGACAATGCCGCGCGGCCTCTGAATGGACGCTGCCACCAACGGGGCCCCATTCAGGGTGTTGGGAACCGGGCGCACATTGTCTGCCCCGCAGGGAGACAGCGAGGAGGCTCCTGCAGCCTCTTCCTGGTTTAATCTCCCTGCGCAGCTTACCTGGTCCGTGTCCCATATCAGCTGCGGGGCCAGCAGCACCAGGCCCAGGAGGGAGGGCAGGTCCCAGCCCTGGAGGAGGATGCCGGCCGGGTTAAAACCCAGAGGCACCGTAGGACCTTCTCGCCGTTTCTCTAAACCTAAACGCATTCCAGAGTAGGAAGATGATTGTAAAACAACTGAGAGACAAGCTCCGAGTTAAGTCTTCAGAACTGGCCCCAGGGCGAGTGCTGCGGGGTGCCTGCCACCACCACGGCCGGTCACAGGGCTCCGCTGGACTTCTTATCACAGATGCGAACCTGTACTTTTTTGTGTGTAATTTTTGAAATTGTTGCTGTCAACCTCTTGTTATGAGAAGTTTAAAAAGAAGTCAAATCCCTAATGAGTGAAGAGTATCAGGCTGTGGGCAGGTGTTGGCAGCGTCTGTGCCGGGCTGGGGTCCTGGACCCTGGCAAGGCCGGGCTGTGCACACCCTTGTGTGGCTCTGGGAGGCGCCGAGCACTCAGCCCATGTTGGGGGCAGCCCCGGTCTCTCTCCTGGACACATAGGTCAGCCCTTGGGGGGCATCTGGGGGCTGAGCCAGAGGTGCACGTCAGCCTTCCTAGGCACCATCCACTGAGGCGTCCTGAAACCTTCCTGAGCCCTCAGCTGGAAGAGAGATTTTCCCATAAGTGACGGGACTCTTTGTCTCCCCTCTGAAATGTGGCCTGGCCTAGTTCAACAGAAACATTTTACATTACAACTGTGAAATCTCGGCATAAAGCACCCCTTTGTCCCCCCATTATTTTCTCACAAATACAGTCCATTGTCATGGCGCTGAAGTTAATTTGATCAACATTGGGACATTTAACTTTTATGTCCAGTCAAAAGAGTTGTTTCATGCTCATTTTGGGCATTCAAAGGAAATGATTGCCAGAAAAATAATGTTCTTCTGAACAATTCCAAGCAATTAGTTTCCCAGGGAGAGGCGATGAGATGCCCGCACCCCCAGCCCCGCTTTGTGGCTTTATGGAAGGCCATCAGTTAGCTGTCAGCCGCTCAAAGAGCCCCCAACCTAAATGTTTCTCTTTAGACGTTCCCAGAACTTGCCTTGCTGTGCAGCCAGTAAAGAAAAGCTGCTGTGTCTCCAGGCAAAGGCAAACTCGGCATTAAAGATCTGGGTCACCCTGAGCGCTCCTGGCCACAGGGCTGGTTCTCGCACTCCTCACACTCCCGCTGGCCTCGGAGAACATCTCTCAGGTTCTTGCTGGTCGTGGGCTCCTCCCGATCAGGCTTTCTCGGGCTCGAAGACCTCAGGGTGGCCGAGGTCATGTGTCTGCGGAGCCCACCAGGCACCCTGTGGCGTCCCTCCGCGTGCCCGGGACTCCTGGCAGCACAAGCCCGTGCCCTCTGCCGTCCGCCGCTGCGAAGCCTGCTGCCTCTGTCTCGCCTTAGCCTCTCCAGGGCATGGTCGGTCCACTGCTGCCCGGCAAGAGGGGCTCCTTTCACCTGTGCCTCAGCTGATCCGTGGGCTGCGATCTTCGTTTTGTTGAACATGGAGTCAAGCGCCGAGAAAGGCGGTGCCGCTATGCAGATGCAGGGGCAGCGCCTGCACCCGGCCATGCACTCTGCGCGTTCTCCGCATGTTTCCTTTCCTTAAGAAACAAACCATGTGGACCCGCAGGTGCCCCGTCCTCCATCCTGAACCCTATCCTGGCCCGCAGCATCAGCCTGAATTCAGCACCTGTCGCTCCTTTGCGGCTTTCTGGCCTCTTGTGACACAGGCACGGATGTTTCTGTGCTTTTGTTATGTGCCAACGTGGAGGCAAGCATCGACACTGCCGTGACGTGTGTGTGTGGTTTATGTCTTTACACATGTCAGCGCCTGTGACCAACATGTCCAGCATCATGTGAACGGAGTCTGCCGGACGTCTCCGCGAGCTCCAGCCACGGTGCTCGGTCATGGGACTCGCTGCCGGCTGTCTGGAGAGCTTTTGGGTGGTTCCTGGCCCTTCGGTGGCAGACAGGACGATACCTGTGCTGGGCCGTGGGGGCCGTGTGTCTCCACTCCCGCTGGTCCTTTCCACACCCTGAACCCCAGCGTCACCACTGGCATCTCAGCCCTTGGTGTTGTGTTTTCTGCTAGCTGGAGAGGAGTGGGGGGTCCTGGAGGTTGAGGCACTTCTGTGCCGCACCAGTTTTTGTGGTTTATGGCGGTGTCCGAGCAGAGTTTGAGAGGGTGGGTCTCAGAGTGAGAAGAACAAAAGTAAAATGGTGATGCTCCATGTGGAGAGCATGAGAGCGGCGGCTGCCGAAGGAGAGCCCTGCACAGCCCTTCTGCTGCCCTGCACGGGGCTCCCCGCACGACTCCGCCCGAGAGCACCTGATGTGGGGATGGACTCATCGAAGGGAGTGTGGGCTTTAAAAGGTGCCAGACACTGAGAAGGCACATGCTGCTGGGGCCCAGGATGCCCCCAGCCCTGAGGCTGAGGCCCGGGGACCATCTCAGCCCCTCCCGCCGCAACACAACTCCGGGGCGGGGCTTCACAGCTGAACTTAGTTCTCAGTCTGAGATCTGAGGTCTGGTGATGGCTTGCAGACGGCCGCCTCCTCACTGCGTCCTCACGTGGTGGAGGGAGGGAGGGAGGGAGGGTGAGCTTTTGGTGTCTTCCTCTTTTACAAGAACACCCATCCTCTTGCATCAGGGCCCCGCCTCCCTCCCCCACCCCCCGTGACCTCAGGTGCTGGCCCCTAAAGGGTTGGGGCGCCGAGGCTGGGACTTACTGGGTGGGGAAGTCAGGGGGCCTTTGGGTGCGGCACTGGGGATCAGTGGGTTGGTGAAGGAGCTTCCTCAAGCGCAGTGGTTGCTGTGACTCCACCCAGTGAGCAGCCTGGCTGCCCCAGGCGCTTTGGGGGCTCTGCTAGCCCTGAGGCTGACCCTGCTGCTTCAGCACATCCTGCCATCTGCCTGGGTTCTGTCTGGAGGAGCCTTAGACGGCTGTCTTCAGGGTTCTGTGGTACCTGGGTTCTGTCTGGGCACCTTAGACGGCTGTCTTGCGGGTTCTGTGGTACCTGGGTTCTGTCTGGAGGTGCCTTAGACCTAGGCTGTCTTCAGGGTTCTGTGGTACCTGGGTTCTGTCTGGGGGCGCCTTAGATGGCTGTCTTGCGGGTTCTGTGGTGCCTGGGTTCTGTGGTACCTGGGTTCTGTCTGGAGGTGCCTTAGATGGCTGTCTTCAGGGTTCTGTGGTACCTGGGTTCTGTCTGGAGGCGCCTTAGGCGGCTGTCTTGCGGGTTCTGTGGTACCTGGGTTCTGTCTGGAGGTGCCTTAGATGGCTGTCTTCAGGGTTCTGTGGTACCTGGGTTCTGTCTGGAGGCGCCTTAGGCGGCTGTCTTGCAGGTTCTGTGGTACCTGGGTTCTGTCTGGAGGCGCCTTAGGCGGCTGTCTTGCAGGTTCTGTGGTACCTGGGTTCTGTCTGGAGGCGCCTTAGGCGGCTGTCTTGCAGGTTCTGTGGTACCTGGGTTCTGTCTGGAGGCGCCTTAGGCGGCTGTCTTGCAGGTTCTGTGGTACCTGGGTTCTGTCTGGAGGCGCCTTAGGTGGCTGTCTTGCGGGTTCTGTGGTGCCTGGGTTCTGTCTGGAGGCGCCTTAGGCGGCTGTCTCGCGGGTTCTGTGGTGCCTGGGTTCTGTCTGGGGGCGCCTTAGGTGGCTGTCTCACAGGTTACGTGGTGCCTGGGTTCTGTCTGAGGGCGCCATAGGCAGCCATCTTGCCGGGGTCTGTGGTGCTGGGAGATTCACCCTGAGGGCTTGAGGCTTCCCGGGGGCAGAGCTCACAGTGGGTGGAATAAAAAGTGAAGTCATGAAAGATAGTCCAGCAGTTTCTAGGAAGGTAAAAATAAACAGGCTGGTGTGTTTATTTTGGGGGGATGAGTTTATTTAAAGTGGCTTAAATACATCTGCGATGAACCATGCAATGAGGTGTTCATGATTATTAAGAGAAACTTTTAAAGTGATTAAGTAACTAAAATATTCTCAGTAGTTGTAGTAATTTTATACTGTTGATGTTTTTGGTTATGTAAAGTTGTTTGATCAGAGAATGTGGTCCCTACCATAGCAGAGAAACAAACCAATTTTAATAGATTCCCAATTGTACACAACCTAGGCCTTTAAAAGTACAGTGCCAAAGGTTTCAGCTACCGTTGCTTTCAGTGGTTAAAAAATAAAAAAGGAAAGAAGGAAAAAAACCAACTCCTAGCAAGTTAGGTGTCCTGGTTGGATGAATGTCTCACGGCCAGTTTGCTTCCCACACTGCACTAGCTCCATGGGGGAAAAAAACTAGCCCCATTCGAGTCTGATATTTTTTAGGGCCCCAGTGGGACTGCCAATGACGCTCTCCCGCTGCCTGCCCTGTTACCCTGGGGCCTCCCACAGTGTCCCAGGCCCCAGCAGCCTTGCGCCAGGTTCCCACTGCTGTGTTAGGGAAGCGCCCGCTGTTGGAAATGTAATTCGAAATGTTCAACCCGTGATTCTCCCTGTGTCTTTAATCTGCAGTGTCGTGGGGTCACAGTTGTCCTGGAGACACGCAGACGAGCCCCCCAGGCCCCTGCGGTGGAGCAGCTGCTGGGACGACGAGGCAGCCCCTCCTCCCAGTGCCTCCGCCGCGTAATGAGACCACTTGTCAAAACAGAGAGAGACACCCATTTTCAAGGCCTAAAAAATTGATTTTTATGGCTCTTCTTGTAATTCTCTTTTTGAATTAGGCACATGATATTGATGTGGGCCTACGTTTTAATCATAATAGCTACTGACAAGGTAATTAATTTTAGAGCAACTGTTTTTTTTCTCCTGCTCCAAATGGCACTATATTGAAATTGAAAGTGAGCTCTGGGAGGGCAGCGGGGCTGGCACTCAGGTGATTGCCTCGGCCGTGACAGCCCCTTCGTCTTGCAGCCGCCGTGCACCCTTTAGAGGCAGCTGCTGTTATTAATGGGCTCAGGCTGTTCTGTCAGCAGAGCAGGGCGAGGAAGTGTGATCCAGTTGAGGGTTTTAATGATGATCCTGCGGGATTCCAGACAGGAAGATGACACTGCGTCTCCAGGGTGTTGCAGGCCCACCTGGTGCGTCACCTGGCGGCTTTCTTGGGAAGAAGGAGCAGCCCAGCCCGGGCAGGGCCTCCTGTGAGGCGGCACCCCAGAGTACTGAGAGAGGAAACTCGGTCAGTGGACTGAGGGCCAGCCCGGGAGGCCGCGTTTCCTCTCTCCGCACTGGGGAGCTCATTAGAGTTTGTTCTGTCAGGGTTCTGCTGTTTGTTTAGCCAAGTGACGGTCGCGTCTGTTCCTGCGACGGCGCACAGATGCTTGGCCATGTGGGGATGGCTTTGGTATCTTGCGGTCTCGCCTACACCTGGGCTTGGCTGGCTGCATCCTGCCCGCTGGCCGGTGGGCGTTGCCGCCCTCCCTCGGGAGCCTCTGTGCCCCGAGCTGCCGCTCTCCTGGGGACTCAGAGCGCGGAGCCCTCTGTCTTCCTCCACGCACCCTCCGAGCTTTCTGTGCTCATGGGACACAGCAAGCGCTTCCCTTTCTCCTGGGCAGAGCTTGGGGCTCTTTTAAGCAAATCACACCAGAATAGATCAAACTTGTTACAACTGAGATTTAACCTAAAATGGAAGGAATTCCAATTAAAAAGGTAAACAAGACTTTTGTGGGCTTTGCCAAGCCAAGCTATAGCAATTAACAGGCAAGAGGAGCATGAAATAGCTGGGACCATTTTTTAAAGAACTGTCAACAAGAAGGACTTCCCTATAAAAAGTTGTACTAATTAAAAGCATGCCGGAATTGATTTTTTGAAAGATCTGCAGAAAAGAATAGATTGTCTCAAAAAGACCCATGCCGTTGGGAATGTTGTGTTGTGATACAGACTTGGTGGGAGGACGGGACACGTTGAATAAATGGTGCCGATCAATTGACCATCCACTTGGGAAATCGATAAACTTAGATCCCTGCTCTACACCTTAATTCCGGATGGATTAAAGGATAACCCTTAAAATTCTGCCATAAAGATGAAGGTGGGGGCTTCATGCCCGCGTGGGGGCTGGGGCAGGCGTCTCAGCCACAGGGGAAACTGATACATGTGACTATATGGAAATTAAAACTTCTGCGTGACAGAAGCCACCAAGGGCAAAACGGAAAGGCCAGCCCCAGGCCAGCAGGAGCACACGCCATATTCACCATAGACAGGGGTTACTCTCCAGAACTCACGGGGAGACCCCTGGAATTCAAAGAGAAAGGGCCAGGAACCAAAGAGAACAGCAGGCTGTGAACAGATGAAATCGGGAGAAAATGCAAATTTCGATGCGTAGATTTAAAAATATTGAGGGTGTGCAAGTTAAGACGGAAATGAACTCCTACGCTCCATAGCCAAAGTGAAATACAGTGGTGATGGTTCCACCCACACTCAGTCATGAAAGTGTCACCTGCACGGATGCTCCGTCCTCCCTCGCTCTGGTCTGAAGGCCCTGGACAGTGCCGGGCGGGTCCGCGGCCATTGGTGGCCCCGGCTGGTGCCTCACGGCCACTTGGCTCTCCAACCTGAGGGTGGAGGTGTCAGCAGCGGCGGCGAGGCAACGCAGAACAAGACCACATAAGAACTGGGAAGCGGGAGACCATCTGCTCACTTGCAGATTCTTCTACTTCTCAAGCGAATGGATCAAGCTGGAAAAGGCTGAGTTAGTGATTGGTCGGGCCCCCTGCCTCCCGGCCTCATCCCACTGGGCCCTGCCGTGCCCCTCATGCCCCTGTCCCCAGCTCCAGGAGGGCACAGTGCTCCCAGCAGTGACCTACCCGGGCTGGCACTCCCTGCCTGTGGACAGCTGTGCACACCTACGGTTAACCTGATTGGAAGCTCTCACTTTTGCCTGGCTAATAACCTGAGTTTATTATCTCCAAATGCAGTGTACTTGGATGGGCAGCCTCTGTGCTGCCTGCCCCTGCCCTGGCAGCCCCACCTGGCTCCGGGCTGTGAAATTAGGAAATTTGGCAACCAGAGTATTTCCTTTTTTTGTCTACAGATGACATGTTTCTGTTCCACTGATGGTTTTGGTGGCCAATGCCACATTGCAAAGGTTCTCGCATTGCTTTCACACCAGAAGGGTCGAGTGCCTTGCTCTCCTCGAAAGCAAGCAGTTCACGGCGTTACTGACTGGAGCCGCTGAGGGGAGATTTGGGGTTTGAGTGAGTTGGCGGTTTCTGAGATCTTTTTACAGGCTTATATCTGTAAGGGAAGCCGCAGTGGAAAAACCTTTAGGAAATTGATTGTGATTGATTGAAAATATGAGGAAGAATTTTTCTTGAGTAAAGCTGTACCTGGCTAAAAATGTACACACACGTATGCAGCCACTGTTACCCTCTCACTTTGAAACGTCCGAGTAGGGATCATGTAAACCTTCAAAACAGGTCTGAGGGGACATCCCTGTCTGGGAGGAGAGAGCGGGGGCTCCGGTTCCTGCCCGTTCACCTGCATGCGCCTCCCCGTCCATCTCCCTCCCACTGTCGGTCCCTCCTCCCGTCTGTCTCCCTCCCGCCTTTCCTGAGCTCTGCGGTGGATTATTTGGTCTGTGGTGGATTATTCAGGCATCCTTGTCCGGCTCTTTCCCCTTCTTGGGGCAGCTGTGGTTTTCCATGCGTAAGGCTCTCACGCTGCCCTGGCCCAGTGGGTGAGGACGCAGCTGAGACTCTGCCTTTCCTCTTCCTCAATGTCGCTGGCAACACATGCGTGTCCGTGTTGCTGAGGGCTGAGCGCTGCTCAGTGAACCTGTATTGGGGGTGGTCTCAGAGCTGAATTTTGGGGGTCCAAAGAGGCAACCACCGAGGTTCCCCTGCAGCAGGTGACAGAACAGAGAGTATGGGGACGGGGAGCGTGGAGGAGCGCCGGGGCTGGGCGTGAGGGCTGGCCGGCTTCAGCACCCTTGGTAACAAGTCCTCTTTTTCTTTCCAGAATCATCGATCAGCGATTCGAGAAGGTTTCCTACTTTGTGTTTGGCGATTTCAACTTCCGGCTGGATTCCAAGTCCGTCGTGGAGGTAGGTGCTGGCTTCCCTCCCGCCCCGGTCTCAGCCTTGCTCCATGTTGAGGAAAAGAGTGGAAGGAGCATGGCCCCTTACTGGCACTTTCAATGCCGTCCGCCTCCCGGGATGCACTTTTTAAGGCAAAACCTTGCAATGAAGAAGCATGTTTTGCTGTCGACAGAGGGATCTGGGTTGGAATGCGGGATCCGTGTTGCAATCCGGGGTGAACGGGCCCTCAAGGTTGCCCCAGATGGCGTGTGGCAGTGCTGTGGGGCTGTGCCCTGTGGCTTCTGCCGTCGGCACACAAGGAGCTGCTGGAGTGCCGTCGCAGTGCCGCCCCCTCGATGCCCGCAGAGCCGCAGCCTCTGCAGAGTGTCAGCTCCTTCACACTGTCCAACTTGATCTCAGCGATTTTTCCTCATAACACACGTAGAAACTGTCAGAGCCCGTTTTAAACATTGTGCTTTTCTGTCTGCAAAGTCATTATTCCGTGAGTTAACGAGTCGTCACCCCCGCTGGGGAACTCGGGGTCCCGGGTGCTCCTAGGTGTGGGAACTCAGGGGTCCTGGGTGCTCCTGGGTGTGCGTTCGGGCTGGCCGGGGACCAGCAGCTTGGGCGCCGACAGGAAATGGGCCTCTAGGCTCAGATGTTTCTCTGTGGTCCAGTCCACGCTGGCTGTGGGTCCTCCCTCCCAGTTTTCATGACTTGGGATTCCACTTCCCAGGCAGCTGTGAAGAGGGCGGTGTGGGAAATGGTGGAGCACCTGTTGCCCACCCGCCCGGGCCCTGCTGCCCTCACCCTCAGCCTCCCCGGTGGCCCCTCCAGGTGCTGGGCATGAGCTCACAGCCCACAGCAGGGCCACAGTAAGTTGGATGGGGCCACGGTGAGTCGGATGGGGACATGGTGAGTCAGATGGGGACACGGTGAGTTGGATGGGAACACGGTCAGTCGGACGGGGACATGGTGAGTTGGATGGGGCCACGGTGAGTCGGACGGGGACACAGCGGTCCCCGAGACTGTTATCTTCGCATTTTAGTCTCCAGTTCCAAACACCCACACATATTCATCTTCCAACGGTGGCAGGGCATTGTTTCTGAAAGACAGACGGAGCTGGCTTTGATCATCCTGGGTCTCTTGTGGTTGGCAGAAATGAGTGCCCGAAACCCTCCGTTGGGTTGAGCTGGCAGCACCTCGCCACAAGGCCTCACTGCATGCCTGTGTGTCAACATTTGGCCGTGCTGATGGTGTTGCCTAAACGTTCAGTGGCTCCTGGTCAAGGCATCACTTCATCTGGCTGTGGAGGAGGAAGGCAGGGCCTCTGCGTTTGGTGGGCTGTGGAGCACATGGAGTTTTTAAAGCACACACACCCCAGCAGGGGCCCCGAAGTCCTTTCCTTCCTGCTGCCACGCTTCCTTTCTCCTCGTAGAGGCTGTCGAATGGATCGGTCTCTGGCCTGCTATCCCACAGGCTCGGTGAGGGCTCGAGGGCAGGGGTTGTGCCCATCCTTGCTAGAATCCATGTCCCTGTGTTCGACGCTGTCCGGGACACGGGAGCAAGGGCTGGGCCCTGTCAGAGGCTCCTCCTCCACTCCCGCCAAGCCGCAGGGGGCCGGAAGCGGCACTTCCGGCAGGTCTGGAACGTCTCTGAGTGAGCTCATTTCTAACCTGTTACTCGAGAGCCAGTGAGTCCACAGTGCACATAAGTACTTCCTGCTCTGACTGGGAGGGGCCAGGATGAAAGTCAAGAAGAACCCGCGAAAGACCAAAGCCGATCAATCCCAGGCGCCCAGCAATTGGGGAAAGGTCAGGGAGCTTGGAAAGGGCCTTTTCCTTCTGGTAGAGCAAATGTCACAGTAAAGGGCAGCTGGTCCTGGCCGGGTCAGGGCTGTGGTGAGGCACGCGTTGGAGCAGCCGCGGGAGCCTCCCTGGTGAAGGGAGCCAGCTGCTGAGCCTGGTGGCCGGGCCGTGTGACCGCAAGGCGTGGGGGGCAGTGGGAAGCCTGGGCTCCGGGGCCTGTGGGGCTCGCGTGGCCGCTCTGGTCTCGGCAGGCGTGGGGGGCCTGGACGCTGGGTCCTGTGGGGCGTTGGGCAACTCCTGTGAAGGACTGCAAGGCTTTGCTTTTTCTACTGAGCAGAAAAGGAAGAAAGCACCTCACCGGGGTTTGCGTGTGGATGTGACCATGAGAGGAGGCATGGTGGGAGAACAGTGCAGGGGCGGCGGGAGAACAGTGCAGGGGCCTCGGGAGCCGGCCTGGGGCTGCCACGTCTTCTCCTGCGTCGCCTGGCCTGCTCCTCAGGCCTCCCTAATTGCCTTCATACACAGCCCTCAATCCTCATGGGTCACTGTCAGCAGTGTTTTTTGATCACCAAAATCGGTCCTGTTTCTTAAAGAGTTCCTCTCACACAGGCAGTCACAGCGCAGCAGCTCCCGCCCAGGTCTAGATGGCCCTGGTGTCCTGGACGCCGCCCAGGAGGCTGGGTGCAGAGCGGGAACTGCCTCCCGGGCCTCGGTGGGCTCTCCAGACCTTCCAGTTTCAGGTCTGGGACCTGCCTGGGTTTTACCCAGGAAGAAGCAAGACCATGCTCGCCCCCACCTGTGCCCCGTCCTCCGTGTTCGTGTTAGGCTGTCGCTAAAGGAGCCCTCGCCCCAGCCCTCTGCACTGCTGAAGGGGTCCACGCAGAGGGCCAGTGCTGGGGAGGGTGCCCTGCTGAAGGGGTCCATGCAGAGGGCCAGTGCTGGGGAGGGTGCCCTGCTGAAGGGGTCCACGCGGAGGGCCAGTGCTGGGGAGGGCACTGGCCTGAAGCCAGAGTTCGAAGATTCCCATCACTGATAAACCAGTGGGATCTTCCACGGCAGCCTTCATGCTTAACTTCAAACATCAAACTACAGAGGACGGGAATTCTAATGGCTGTGCTTAAGGGGCTGTTTACTTTGTGAACTGGTGATAAACAGTTCTCCAGAAACTGCCACTTTCTCCTGAGAGTCAGTAAAGAGCTTCAGGAACCTCCAGGCCGTGGTCGAGTGGCTGGTGGAGCACTCCAGGGCAAGTGAGCACCCGTGTCTGAGAGCCGCCCACGCCACCATAAGCCTCACCAGCTCCCGTCCTTCAGGAATTGAGTCATCTCCGTTTTTTATCACTTTCCCATCCACAGTAATTGGAACAGACAAGGAGTTACTTGAAACGCTGTTTTTCCTCTCAGTCCCCCCACAGTAGCTGGTTTTAGATGGAGCCCAGCAGCGCAGGTCCAGCTGCCCTGTCCTCAGCCCCTGTGGGGCTCTCCCTGCCACCTCCTGGTCTTCCCTCAGCCCCTCTGCCCTGGACTGGCCAGGCCCCTTTCTGGGCTCCACGGGGTGCGTCGTTGCCACCCATCTGCCTCCGCCCCCATCACGCTGGTGTCCTGCTTGCCAGCGCCACGTGGGCGAGTTGGGTGACAGACCCAGTGCAGCTGGGTGGGCTGGTGGACGTGCTGGCCGGGGCTGCATGGGCAGCGCGGAAGGGGGCGCTGCCTGCTGCAGGACAGTTCACATCCGTCCCTCACGCCCTGTCTGCAGGCTCCACAGCCGCTCTGCAGCCCCAGCCACTCAGCTCTGTGGAGAGGTATCCTGGGTGTGGAAAGAGCAGCTCCTGCGTGCAGCTTGTTAAGACAGCGGGTGTGGGGCTTGCCTGTCAGTCGAAGCGTCAGAGGTGACTATAAGTCAGGAAGGGAAAGAAAACTGCCGTCTTCCTGGAACCTCCTCTGCATGCCCCAAGCGGATTTCTCAAAGGAACAGTAAGCAGGAACGCGGCAGAGCTCCTGGGGGCCTGGCTGACCCAGGTGGCGTCCTGGAGTCCCACCCGCGTCGGCGTGCCCTGCTGTGAGCCTGACCGCAAGCTGCCTCCCCTCTGCCCCTGCGGCAGCCACCAGGACATGAGGCTAACAAGCACCGAGGGCAGCCCAGGAACCCGATTTTTCGTTTCATTTCATTTTAATTCAGATCTGATAATTCAGATCTGATAGAGCCGCGTGGCTATTCCACGGGACAGTACAGACCAGGTGACCTTCAACCAGTGCAGGGGCTACCACGGGGAAGGAACATTCCTGTAGACTTGCCTTCCAGCTAGCTTGGGCTCAGCTGCTCCCCATTGCATCCCTGTTCTCGGAACCACAGCCCTGAGGTGGGCCCTGGGTGGGGTCTCCATGCTGCCTGGCAGACATGGCGGTCATTCACATGGGACAGTGTGGCGTGGTCAGCCCTGCACAGTCCCGGGGAAGAGTCGGGCCTGGGTTCCCCCAGGTGAGAGGTCAGAGAACAGAGAAGGCGGCCCTGGAGGTGACCGCACCCCTCCCGCATATCAGGCACCCCTCCCGCATATCAGGTGTCCCTCCTGCGCATCAGGCTCCCCCTCCCACTTACCAGGCATCCCTGGGAGTGGCCGCGTCCCTCCTGCGTATCAGACGCCCCTGGAAGTGACCTCGCCCTGTCCCATATCAGACGCAGGTGTTTTCAGCAGCAGATTTTCTTCGCTGGTGCCGTTTGTTGGTGTCAGACATGAGGAGGGGACCAAGGAAGGGCGCGCAGGAGGCGGTGGCTGAGGCTCCGTTGCGTCTGCTGGGAGTGGGGGCTCTCCAGCCCCGCGATCAGCTTGGGAGGGAGCTGGTCTCTGGTGAGGGTTTCCTCCTGTGCAGAACTCAGTGTTCACACGAACCGGCAGAAGGAAAGCCGCATGTGCTCTGTGATTATCACCCAGGCACGCCCGGGGCGTTCGTGGGAAATCCAGATTCTGTCTGCAAAGGTCCCTTCTAAGTGGCACCAGAATTGGACACCATGTCCCCAACAGACGTAGATGCCACCCAGGGGAGCCCCCGGCACCCCAGGCAGTGGCGATGCAGATTCCTGGGAGCAGGGAGGCCTCCACCCACCACGGCTCATGCACACGCCCGGCCACCCTGGTCTCTGGGCTCTAGGACGCTGCCCACGACAGCGGCTGCCCACGCAGTTACCAGGCCCTGGCTTACAATGCCCTCACACTGGACAGACGTGGGTCTTACTATTCTGCGCTGTTTGTCTGCCATTTGCAAAGGAATGGGAAGAAAAATGAATAGCTTTAAACTGGATTGTTTACTCAGCAAGTGTCTAAGGTCCTTGCATTAGTGTTTGGAGAGTTTTCCTGCCCACGTGGCTCTTTAAGACTGTGGATACATGGCTGTTCATTTGACAAAAGTCTTTCGTTACATTTTGCACACAGTTTACATGGCTGTTCATTTGACAGAAGTCTTTCTTTACATTTTGCACACAGTTTACATGGCTTTTACATTTTGCACACAGTTTACATGGCTGTTCATTTGACAAAAGTCTTTCGTTACATTTTGCACACAGTTTACATGGCTGTTCATTTGACAGAAGTCTTTCTTTACATTTTGCACACAGTTTACATGGCTGTTACATTTTGCACACAGTTTACATGGCTGTTCATTTGACAAAAGTCTTTCGTTACATTTTGCACACGGTTTACATGGCTGTTCATTTGACAAAAGTCTTTCGTTACATTTTGCACACAGTTTACTATGTAAGTAAAGCGAGCCTAGTGGAAAATAGGGAAAATGATGTGTAATGTAGAGTTTTTGTAGGACTGTTCAGTCAAGGGAAGGCCACACCTCTGGAATAAGGACCGCTTTTCCCTCCTGGCATCATCAACACAGTCGTCAGCTGTGTGTAAAATTCCACAGCTCACAGGAGCTAAGCGCTTGGTACAGTTACTGGCCCGAAGCTGAGCACCTGGATCCCATGGCCGCAGGGATTTCCTGAGGGCTGGGGGCGGTGAGGAGTCACAGGACCCTGGAACCGACCACGGGGAGGACCCTGAGGCCCAGGGCAGGGGCGGTATCCCCAGGGTCACCTGCGGCCCCTCAGTGCTGCGTGGCACCTCCACGTGGCCATGTTGCTCCCTATGGGTTGCAGACACATGCAGGCTCTCCGGAGGGTCACTGCCTGTCTTCTGTTTGCTCGTCAGTTGATGTGGAATGTGCATGCCAGGTAGAGCCCTCCTGCCCACTGAGTCTCCTGTCTCCGTGTGGGGAGATCCCTGTAGCAGTGGCTCAGAGGACCACAGGCTGGGTGGCTTACACAGCAGAAGTTTATTCTCTCACAGTCCTGGAACCTGGACATCCAAAATCAAGGTGTCCTAGCGCCACGCTGCTCCTGGAGGCTCCAGGGGGGACCCCTCCTTGCCTCACCCAGCCACAGGCGGCCCAGATGGCCCTGGCTCATGGCCGTATCACCCCCGTCTGCGCCTCCATCCTCATGTGGCCTTTTCTTGCAAGGACACAAGTCCATGGACTTAGGGCCCATCCCACCCAGGATGTCTCATCCCGAGATCTTAACTAGTTACACCTGCGAGACCCCATTTCCAAACAAGGCCCCAATTCTGAGGCTCTGGGTGGACGTGAATTTGGGGGCACACTGTACAGCCCAGGACAGCAGGCAGCGCCGGAGTGACTGTCTCCTGCCACGTGGTCGACTGAACACTAGCACAGAAAACGTTTCTTTGAAAGCCCTACCTAAAAATAAATCTCGCTGAAAAATGACCAGATTTATTTGTTGGTGGTGATTAATTTCAGCTGCATTAGTTAAGGTGCCAATTAGGTGGATTATTGAATTTTAAAATACCATCCAAGCACCTCTTATGGAAAATCAAAATCTGCTAGTTGGCATGGCATGGTTTTTAAAAAAGGTTTCTGACTGTAAAACATTTCGTAGAAATTTTGTGGAAACCAAAGAAAATTCTGCACGATTTTCTTTTGAGGCTGACTTGGACCAAGGAATTGAGGGCAGGTGTTTGGGGACCCCTCATGCCGGCACCAGATCGGGCTGTGCTAAACGCTGATGCTGGCCTCCCTCTGCGTGTGAACAGGCTGATATTGGCCTCCCTCCGTGTGTGAACAGGCTGATGCCGGCCTCTGCACCTGAACAGGCTGATTTGAGCCTCTGCGCCTGAATAAGCTCGATCTCCACTTGGCCCTGTGGCACGTCCCTGTTGCAGTTTCCTTCCACATGAAGCTTTTTGATGAAGAACTGACGAGTGCCTGGGAGCTCCTTAGCACACAGATCCTGGGCTCTCCTGGACCTGCGAGTCTCCTGGGAGCTCCTTAGCACACAGATCCTGGGCTCTCCCAGACCTGCGAGTCTCCTGGGAACTCCTTAGCACACAGATCCTGGGCTCTCCTGGACCTGCGAGTCTCCTGGGAGCTCCTCAGTGCACAGATCCTGCGAGTCAGGCCCAGGGCCCAGGCAGCGTCTCCTCACATCTGCCTAGCGCCAGGCTCAGTGTGGCTGGGGAACCGGGGCTGCGCAGGTACCTCTGGTCGGGATTCAGGCTCAGTCCATGCCACCCGCGGCGCCATTCGCCTGTGCAGCCTCCAGTGATGCATCACTGCGGGTGCGCCTGAGATGCCAGCTATGCTCTCGTGTGATGCAGAAGCATCACCTCTGGGCTGGACTGTCCTGGCAGGACCACACCTGGCAGTGGCCACTGTCACTGCCCAGTGATCTCGGTGCTCCCTGAGGCTGTGCGCTTCTCCTTCCTCAGATGAAAAGTGGATGAGGAATCCCTGTGGTCCAGGGCCTCGTTTTTCTCATACTGCTTTCATTTTTCACACTGTGGTCCGGCCTCCAGTTTCTTTGCAGCTGGGAAGTATCAGGAGGAATTGGAGCATGGAGCAGCTCAGCGTGGCCTGAGCAGAGTGCGGATTCGCAGCGTTTCCAGCTGCTCAGATGAGTGGGTTCTTTTTCACACAGGCCTGTGGGTGGCTGAGGTTCTGAGTGGGTGAGCATCCCACTGTTGGCTGCCTTGTGGGCAGCCTCATTGGTCCAGCAAGTATGTCCTGTGCATTTGCTATGTGGGCCCAGTGCCAGGATCAGGGTAACCGCCTGCTCTCAAGACCATGGCCTTGGGCACCAGGAGTGCCTGGGGCAGTGGGTTTGCCTGGCGGCTGCCTCCCCCACCTCTCTTCAGTTCTGCTCCACCTGCCTGGGAGCGATTTCCTACCGAAGTGTCTGTGCACATCTCTCTGCCTTCCTAGAAGCATCTGCATTTTAAAGGAGAGGGAGTGTCGGAGTCAAAGGCCAGCAGGAGTGTCTTGCGGGGTCCTCGGATGGAGCTAGCTTCGGGGCCTGAATGGGGTGGGTGTCAGTCCTTGAGATCGGCTCTGCCCTTCCTCTTGGCAGAACAGCTGTGTGGTGAGCCCCTCAGAGGAGGCCACACAGAGGCGAGCAGGGCCTCCCAGAGGGCTTAGAAATGTTATCTGCTCCCCAGCCGTGTGGAGCAGGTGCATCTCCAGCACCTGTCCTTCCTTCCTCTGAGCCTTTCTGTCAAACAGCAGCATGGGTTATAGTGAGACCCTGTGGGCTCCATGCAGGCCAGTCCTCCCCACCCTCCGCAACCCCCCGGGTGGAGATACCACGTTCAGAGGCCACGTTGGTACCTGCAGTCTGGCTCCTTGGGAGCTGGCAAAGGCCACACCCAGCCTGCACCCCGGGTTCGTGGGGACATCTGTGCCCTCCTCTGGGGTAGTTTCCAGATTGCCCAGGGTCAGAGTAAACATACGCGGTTCTGAAGGTTTGTGGACAGTGACACAGTCGTGCATAGCCAGAGCACATCAGGAAGCCGTGTTTATCACAACGCAGAGCGTCTTGCCTGATGGAGTGTTCTGGTAATGCTGGAGGCTGGGGGCAGGCGGTGCCCGGTGGCACGGGCACCCTGGGGCGGTGTTGGTACGAAGGGACACGTGAGTTTAATGGTCTTTCAGAAACCACGGCTGGCCTGGCTTTGGTTTCACTGCTGAGCTCCCACCCACAGCAGCCCATCCTTGCCCCCTCGGTCCTGGGCTGGTGGGGTCATCCTCTTGCTCTCACTGCCGGCCACGTTCCTCTGCCTGCTCACAGCGCCTCCTTGGCACCCTCAGTGGCAGGCTTGCTGGAAAGACTCATCAGACGTTAATTAAATCCATCTCCACAGCAATGGGAGGCCGGGCAGACCCAGGCTGGCAGCAGCAGATTAAATACAGGGTTGTTTGCCCTGCCGAGAGTTCAGGGGCAGGGCTTCTGGGAGGAGGACCAGCCTGGTGGCCCTGGAGGCTCTCAGACCCCAAGGTGGAGACCTGCTTGTGATTTTTGGTGGCAGGAGGGTTGTAGGATCGGATCCGGGAGTCCGGCCCTGCCCCACACCAGCCTGTGAAAGAGGCTCTGTGTGCAAAGCGAAGAGACTCTGTCCCCCAGGAGTGTGCAGCCTCCTGTGTTTCAGATGCAGATTAATGCAGACTTGCTCACAGAGCAGAACTGAAAAGATGATACTGGAATCAGATCTGGCACCACGGAAACTGTAATTAAAACCCACACACATGAAACACGCCGGTCGTGTGCCATCTAAGAGGGCCGTGCATCCTCACACGAGTCAGTGATGCAGCCTGCGGCTCTGGCTGCTGCTGGGATGTTCAGAGGGTGTGTGTTTCATGCCTCGCGCAGTGGCAACTGGCAGCTGGGGCGCACAGCTGGCCGTGGTGACAAAGAGTGACAGCAGTGCCAGGCGCACCCATCTCCGCGCGGCCCGACCGCACACCACACCTGCCGTCCATCACCTCTCTGACGGTGACAGTGATGGATGCATCTTTGGAGGCTGGTGGCCTTTTTTAACAACCAGTTGCCAATCACTGACAGGTACATTCTCAGGTGCCAGCTGGGCCTGCAGGGGAATGGCTGTGGGGGGCATCGACATCCAGAAGGAGCCGTCTTCGGAGAGGGGCTGACGTCGCAAGGAGACACCCCGAGAACCAGGCTTCCCAGAACACGGCTCTCAATGGGCACCAGGGAGGGTACCACCGCTGCCTGCAAGGCAGGATCCCAGCGCCTGCCTCAAAGGCTGTGTCTGCCGTTCAGTGGAGACCATGGCCGGCAAGAGCAGACAAGGCCAGGCTGCCCAGCAGCATAAGCCCAGGCCCAGACCTCAGACATTCCTGGTGCCCAGGCGTCCTTCCTTCTAGTGTGCACTGCGTCCTGGGAGGGGGTCAGCTGTCAGCCAGTAGGTAACATCGCACCTGGTCATGGCCTCCCCCACAGCCCCACAGATTCCTCTGAGACCCGCTGGCTGCTCTGGCCCCAGCCAGGCTCCAGGAGAAGTTCTGACTTCATCTGGTTACCGGCTGCCTTGTTGAGCCCCTCTGCCCCCTGATCCCTCAGCCGTGGGCACAGTGGGCACTGTGAGGCTGTGGACAGGAGAGGCCAGGTCCCTGTGTCCACTGGCAGCTCCCATCGGGCGTGACAGACGGGGACCACTGTGCAGCTGTCGCTAGCCCTGTGTATGGGCAAGCCTGAGCTCCTAAAAACTGAGAGCATGGCGGCCAACTCCTCAGCCTGACGATGTTCCTGCATCGGCTGCAGTCGGCACAGCCCTCCAAAGCCTTGTGCCATTCAGGATTTGGCCCATCCTGCAGCCATGAGCGGACTCGGTGTGGCAACATGGGCACAGTGTGTGTCCAGAGGGCAGGTGGCAGGGAGAGTCCCTTCTAATTCCCACAGACCCCAGAAAGCCTGGCTCAGAGTGACATTCCTGCAGAACCTCAGCACTGTCTCCAGAGCAGCATGGATGGAAAGATGCACACAGCCCCATCCTCCTACCGCCGTGGGTTAATGTTAGCGCAGCCCCGTCCTCCTACCGCCGTGGGTTAATGTTAGCGCAGCCCCGTCCTCCTACCGCCGTGGGTTAATGTTAGCGCAGCCCCGTCCTCCTGCTGCCGTGGGTTAATGTTAGCACAGCCCCGTCCTCCTGCTGCCGTGGGCTAACGCTAGTCATTGTCAAGTTCTCATCTTACCTGGGGACCCAGTGTGTAGACAGACCTTGTGCAGACCCAGTGGGGCACTGCCCTCGCCACGTGCCCAGCGTGCCCTGGATGGCGAGGCGGGCCAGTGGCAGCCTCTCTGCCCTCCCTGCCAGCTCCTCAGCCACGAGGTGGAGGTCAGGGCGGTGGGGACCTGCAGAGGGCACGTGAGCTACGCCATGCTGCTCGGTTCACTCACTTGTTATTCTAGAGTCTTGGTATAAAATAGCAATGGCAACAGCAGAATCACTAATTTAAATCATTAAATTTATTTTTTAATTTCTCTGTTTAGAAACACTTTTATTTGGTCTGTTTCTATATAGGGCCTATGACATCAACTGAAAATAAAATAAAATGTTATACTTAATTATAGTGACGACATTAGGCTTCATATTTAGGAGATTTTTTCTAGGAAGTTCACTTTGCAAATATTACTCAATATTTTCAACTGGTATATTGATGCCAAGAATCTTCTCATTTTATAGAAAAAGAAGACAAAAAACAAAAGACGCTGTGGCATTTTGTCCGGTCTACCCTAGGACTCTGTTAGAGGAACTGTTTTTTGGACTCAATCCTAATTGATTCATAATCCGTAGTGTGTGTGTTCACCAATCTTTAATGCACTTTTCTATATTTTTTATGAGCTCATACTTTATTTAAAAATTCCTCTGCCTGCCCTTGGATTAAAAGAAATCCATGGGAAAGGTAGGGCACAGAGCAGGTCTCTCGTGCCAAGGCAGGGGGTTGCTGGAGACCCCGGACACTGTGTAGCCTCATTTGTCCTCCTCTTTCACACATCGCACCTGGCTCCCTTGTTAGCAATCAGTGACTCTGAGAAGCATACAGGGGACCCTGGGACGAGGGCTGAGCTCTGTGTCCTGTGTCCCCCTCCCTTTGCTGCATCCCCCTCCCCAAGTCCAGCTGTGCCAGTGGAAGGCTGGGGATGTCCGGGAGGAGCCACCGAGAGGCACAACAGGTGCTTCTGCCACTGGGCAGGGCCAGTCCTGCGGAGCCACCCCTGGGCCCAGCAGAGGGTGCCCGGCGTGGTTCTAGACACAGCCTGAGAAAGAGACCTGCCGCCTTCTTCCCAGAAAGTCTGTTGAGCTCTCGCTGGCTTGAGAGCAAGTGGGCGCCACTCCCGTTCCATGCACGCCGTGTCCGAGCCTGCCAGGCTGCTGGAGTCCGGGAGCAACCTTGGGAGAGGACGTGAAAGAGTCTTTATAGCATGTTGTTGTTCTGGGTGGCCGTTGACAATGCACACAGAGAGGAGGGAGGCCACTCCGATGCTGACGCCAACATCTCCCCATGACAGCGCCTTTCACTGGCTGCATTTCTGCACCCTGTAAGCTCGGGATGCAGGGCCTTGTGCCCGGCCCTGGGGCTTGCAGTGAGGTCTGTGCTCCAGGGCCTCATGGTGGGCACTTTTGTCAAGTGATAGGGTCCCCCTTCGGGTCTAGGGTCCCCCTAGGGTCTAGGGTTCACCAGGAAGACCTTTGAGAAGATGGAGTTCACCAGAAGGGCTTTCTCTTGGGAAGTCAAAGTAAGGGAGGCCGGCGAAGTGTCTGAGGGCCCGCCCCGCAGCCCTCCCAGCAAACCCCGCCCCGCAGCCCTCCCAGCAAACCCTGTCCCACAGCCCTCCCAGCAAGCCAGGCTCTCAGCTCCTCAAATTCCATCTGGGATGGTCATTCTCTGTGTCCGGTGCCCACCCTGGTCCTAAAAAGCTTGGAAATTGGCACCATGGCACACTTTACAGAACGCCTTTCCTGGCTTCACTGGGGGCTGAGCACGGGCACGTGCCCCCTGAGGAAGGGTCCTTGGTGCCTGCCACCCTGGACTCCCGGCCTCACCGCACATTTCCCACACCAAGTCTGGCCGGGGTCCCTCTGCCAAGCTCAGGCCCAGCCCCCGGAGAAGCCTGTGTGAGGCCTGTGGTGGGGGCGTGCCGACAGAAGGCAGCGGGAAGGTGGTTTACTCATCATTACCCTGCACCTGCTACATCCCCAGCCTGTCGAGCCTGGAGGGCACAGCTGTTGCCCTGTGGGTCTGTGTGCTAATAGGTCCTAGTGGCCCCTAGTACTTGGGGGTGGTGGCTGTAGTGCCAGCCCCCTGACCTCCACCACTCCCAGAGGGGGACGCAGCGCTCTCTGGCCTCTGCTGCCCTCCTCGCCCTGGGGGCTGGGTGAGTCGCACTCTCGCTTCCAAGAAGCCGCACTTGTGTGTGCCATAGGAAAGGAGTCTGGAGCCTCCGGGAGTTAATTTGAGATGATGTGTGCTGTTTCCATCAAAGATCGTCAGGCTTGGGTGTGGTGCTTGCGAGGCCCTCGCCATGCCCCCTGCCAGGACCCAGGGGCCTCAGCAGAGGCGTCTTCTAGGGTCTGAGGACCTTGTCTCTGCCCTGTGTGTCCGTTGGCCTGTGTATGTTTGATGAGCACTGACGTTCGGGGGTGCCGCCTGTGTCCACCCCAACGGGGATGCCAGAGGACTCCAGAGGTGCGGCTTCCGTGGCACTTTCCGTGGCGTCCCCAGGACGAAGCAGGTTTTAAAGACAGGACTTGCATGTCGGGGCCGCCTGTGAAGGGATTGGCTGGTTGTCCTCCTTTCCCACTGCACGGCGATGTCTAAGACCTGCACCAGCGTCCATAATGTGAGTTACCAAGAAATGGCTAACCCCACGGGACCAGTAATGCTTCCCCAGGTGGATATCCAGAGGACTGGGGCGTTTGTCAGAACTTAGCGTTTGAATTATCTCTGCCCGTTTGCAGTGACCTAATAGTCAACCTGGAATTCTGTGTGCTGGTTTGTCAGCGGGCTCCGCAGTTTTCTGAACTGTAACGGAAGTACCCCCTCGGTTCTGAGCAGTGGCCCGGACCCTCAGGCACACTGAGGGCAGGAGCGGTGGGAGCCTCTTAATGAATTCTCCTTTCACAGCAAAAGCGTTACGTTGGTGTAGTGGCGCCGCATCCAGGAGCACAGATTTATATTCATATTCACCATTACTAGGAGAATTATTTGTAGCATAGAAAATGTTTATCCCCTGGAGTCAGTTCTGTTTTCTAGAGTCATTCAAAAACTTAAACTGAAACCGTAATGATTTCCTATTAACTTGTTTTAAGGAAAACCCATGTAAAGTACTCGGGCCTTTTGTTGTGAACCATGTTTTAGAAATCCTTTTCTACTTCCTCCTTTCATCCCTGCTGCTAGAGAGTGGCTACGTGGAACTTGCGTGTATAACCCTTCTTTATTTCTAGACATGTTTCTGGTTAAAATTTAACCAAAAACGACAGGATAATAAAGAAGGATGGGACTTGGTGACTTGCCGCGCCTTTGGTCAGTTTTCCCAGTGAGAGCCACTCGCAGGGTCCACGTTGTTCGCCCCCAGCATTCACCACCCAAGGGTCAGGCTTCGCTGAGGTCACAATGATTTCCTGGAGGAGGAGGAGGAGGAGGAGGAGGTTGGGGGGTGGGGACGGGGAAGGGGAGGAGGAGGATGGGGAGGAGGAGGAGAGAAACCCCAAGAGTTCACCTACAAAGAAAGGGGAAGGCCAGGGACAGTGGCTCACACCTGCTTTTCCAGCACTGTGGGAGGCTGAGGCAGGAGGATCATTGAGCCCAGGAATTCAAGACCAGCCTGGGCAACATAGAGAATCCCCGTCTCTACAGAAAATAAAAAGGTAAAATTAGCCAGGCATTTTGGGGCACGCCTGTAGTCCCAGAGTCTCAGGAGGCTGAGGCGGGAGGATTGCTTGAGCCCGGAGGTCGAGGCTGCAGTGAGCCAGCCATGATTGTATCACTGCACTCCATCCTGGCCAACAGAGGAGGACCCTGTCTCAAAAACGTAAAAATAGAGATAAATAAAGAAAGGGACACAGCCTGTCTTGGGTTGACAGCATGAGATGGGCTGGCCAGATCTCTGCAGCCCAACAGCGGGCAGCTCTGTGTCTGTGGGTCACAAGTGGTTGGTCTCAATCTGGTTCCTGCTGGACAAACGCTGCAGGTTCACACCACAGGAACTTCTCGGCATCTGTGCCAGGAAAGTTAGAGCTTCCTCATCTTCGGAACCCCAGCCTGCATTGCACCCAGAAGCGGATACCCCCAAATGAAGCTGGAGGCTGCTCTCCACTCTGCAGAACCCCGGCCCTCGTCACGCCCAGAAGAGGATACTCTGGAATGAAGCTGGACATTGGTATCCACGTCTGCTTGCTTTACTCAGTAGCTGACGTAAACTGAGGTGGACGTCGGTATCCGCGTCTGCTTGCTTTACTCAATGGCCGACGTAAACTGAGGTGGACGTCAGAATCTTTTGTCTGCTTGCTTTACTCAATAGCTGATATAAACTGCAGCTGGCTGCAGCACCCACGAATGGCTTCTTTCTGAGATGTGGCCGTCCTCTGCAGAAAGGATGCATACTTACAGAGAAGGCACTTGCTCCTGAGGGAGAGCAAAGGCCAGGTCAAAGCTTTGTGGGACAGGAGGTGTCCTCACGAGTCTCCTGGAGAGGGTCCTGCTCCCAGATGCCGATCAGCACCGGGTCTTGCAGCCCTGAGGGGTGGGTGCTCTGGGAGCTTACCAGTTAGAGCTCATGAGCCAGGCTGCATCAGACAGGGCCGAGGAGAGCTGGCGAAGTGCTCCTCACAGGTGCCTGTTCTGTTCCTGTTGGATGAATCCAGGTGAGTCCCGTGTGAACACAGAGCTCAGAGAGTCGCACCCCGAGAACACACTCTGTGTTCCCCTTGATGCAGCCCCGACCTGGGCCAGCATGCGCAGCCCTGCAGGAGGAGGCCTTTTCCCCTTGATGCAGCCCCGACCTGGGCCAGCACGCACAGCCCTGCCCTGCAGGAGGCGGCCTTCGCACAGTGGCACCAACGCAGCCCTGCCATGCAGGAGGCCTTCGCACAGTGGCACCAACACAGCCCTGCCCTGCAGGAGGAAGCCTTCGCATAGTGGCGCCAACTCTCAGAGGCAACAACACGCCTTGTCCTGAGCAGAGAGGGTGCCCACAGCCTCTGGAAGTCAGCCCGAGTCCTGAGCAGAGAGGGGCGCTCCCAGCTTTGTCCTGAGCAGAGAGGGTGCCCACCGCCTCTGGAAGTCAGCCTGAGTCCTGAGCAGAGAGCAGCGCTCCCAGCTTTGTCCTGAGCAGAGAGGGTGCCCACCGCCCCTGGAAGTCAGCCCCAGGTCTGAGCGAGAAGACCGCCCCCAGCTTCGCTCGCTGGCCATTAGTCTCAGATCCTGCCTGCCATCCCCAGCTGGAAGGCGGTTGCATCTAGTCGGCACCCAGTCAGGCTGTGTCCAGCCAGAGCTTCCCATGCAGGGTTTTGCTGTTTTAGTCTTTGCTGTTCTTCAGGGAAGTTTTGGAGACTGGCACAGCTTTCCATAAATTACAGCCCCGTGAAGCAAAAAGTGCCTCCTGATGAGTTTGGACCGTGAGGGACACCCAGCTCCGATGCTTCCTTCCTGGGGTCTGGAATCCCTGGTGAACCTGGGCCCTTGGTAGCCAAGAAACCCATCATTGAAATTCATGATGCCGGTTTGGTTCTCTTTGGCGGGATTTATCATTGACAGGCATCCTGCGTCCTTTGGCCCTTTATTTAACCGCTGAAGGCATTGTTTTTAAGACCATTTATTTTACAAGAGTTTCTTTTCAGATGTTCCTACGAACATCTGTTTGTGGCTGAAATTCGACCCAGCCGGCCTGTGCCTGCCCCGCGCCCCCTTTGTCCCCGGCCTTTGTTTCTGATTTCATGCTATCAGAGGTCTGCGTGTTTTTCTGCATGAAGTTGTCAGCAGGATAAAAGCTCAGGAGCAGGGTCACGTTGAGAGGGGTGAGCATGAAAAATTGGTAAAATGTGTCTTCAAGGCCACCCACCAGCGCTGCACTCAGCCCCAGCAGGGACCAGGCCCGGGAGTGAGGGCGAGCCCCTTGTGCGGACCCTGGAGGGCCGGACCCTAACCCTGGGGCTGTGGGATCTGCCCCTCCCTTCATTCATTCATTTGTCCCGTGGGTATCAATTAGATGTCTGCAAAGTGCCAGAGGCAGTTTGCTTCCGAATCAGCACTTTCTTCAAGACTGGACTTACTCCTCCTCACGTGTGGGGAGGAAACTTCTGAATCGCTAAAGTCAGTGGCCGAGTTCACATCACCCCCGCCAGCCCACAGCAGTCACACCCTTTGCTAAGCTTGCTGACGGGCAGCCTCACTGGAGCGCAGACGTTACCCTCCCAGGAAACCGTGATGAGGACTGGGGTGCACACGTGTGCTGAGGACACCCTCCAAGGCCAGCCCCAGGGCTCGGACAGGTGGGCTGGGGCCACGTCTGAGCCTCCTGGTTTTAGTGCATTCACTCTGGTGCAGACAGACCATGGCTGAGCGTGTGGTCCCGAATTCCATCCTTGGAACAGAGGAAGTTTTTGTTATGAGAAAGAACTCCAGCCACAGTGGATTTGCACCTGCAGGTCTGTATCTTGTGACACTTAAGGGCCAGGCTGGACGGGCCCCCACAGAGGTGGAGGAGTGGCCAGCTCTGGCCAAGCTGCCAGACACCACCGTGGGAACAGGTGCACCCGCAGAGCTTCTGTGCCTGCTGAGGGGCTGGGTGGCGAAACAGGTGCACCCACAGAGCTTCTGTGCCTGCTGAGGGGCTGGGCGGCGAAACAGGTGCACCCACAGAGCTTCTGTGCCTGCTGAGGGGCTGGGCGTGGGAATAGGTGCACCCGCAGAGCTTCTGTGCCTGCTGAGGGGCTGGGGGTCGTGGCCTCAGGAGAGGGCTTATTTTGTTGCTTTCTGCTTTAAGGTGGTTTTTCTTCTGGTTGGATGAGAAAAGTTAGTTGAGCCCCCCACGGATTTACTCAGCAGCCGAGTATGTAGGAACTGGCCTGGTCCTGGGGCCAGCATGTGAGCCATCCCCCACCACCCACAGGCCTCCCAGGAGGCCCTTCTCCCACAGCATAGCGGCCGCTGTCACCGAGGCAGTGGCCAGATCAGGAATTCCAGGACCCCCGGGAGGGTGGACACTGTGGCTCTGCTGGCCCCTGTGTCTATGGAATCGGTGTTGGCGGACGTTCTGTTCATGGTGGGATATGCCCATAGGTGTCAGGCAGATGGGAGGGTTTCAATACCGTCTCCTTTAAGGGATCTCAGTTTGAAGGAAAAAAGCCTTATTCTCTTGAGGCTGGTTTAATTCCTTAAGAACGCACTAGAATCTGCCCCTTAGTAGCTGCCTGTGGTGTTTCTAGATTCGGGGGCAATGTTGGCTTTGTGGTTCGTTTTTATTTTATTTAACTGTGAACACCCTTTTGCTCCCCGCATTGAGGGGAGAGAGAGGACACGGCTCTCAAGAAGTTGAAGAAGTTGTTGGGATTCCCAGGCTTCATGAGGCCAGGCTGTCCCTGAGCCTGAGGCGACCTACAGGGCCGACTGGTTTCCATCCACTGAGGAATGTCAGGATCAACCTCAGCCTCACTTTGTGCAGCCGCCATGGTAGACATGCCACCACAGACCATGGCACCATTGTCCCTCCCGAAAGTGCCGTCCTGGGCCCAGCAGTGCAGCCCCTGGCAGCTTGCGACGCCCGGGCTGCCCACCTCTCCGTGGCACAGGCTTGGGGACAGGGCATGCCCGAGCCAGTGGCTGGCTCAGGAGGCCACAGAGGTGCATTTGCCTCTGCTCCAGGGGAGCTTGGGCAGTTCTGGGAGGGCCTGGGTACACAGGGAGACGCGGTGGGAGGGTGCCATGGCCTGTTGGCCTTTGATCTTGGGGCAGGTGGTTCTGCCCGCCCGCCACAGAGGACCGGGTCCTCCATCCCCTCGCAAGCTCCTGGAGGCCACGATGCTCCTGGGGACGCCTCCCCTTTGGGAAGGGGAGGGCTAGGGCTGTCCCTGTTGCCAGGCTCTGGCCCTAGGAAGGAGGTTTGTGGCCCCAGTGACTAACGGATTCCCTTGTCTGCCTGGGAGTGTGTTGACCACCAGGGAGTAACCAGGGAACTGGACTCTCCGTGTGGCAGGAGGGGCATCTCCCAGCCTTCGCTCCTGATTGCTTTTCCAGTGCCTGAGTCGCACCCCTGGGATCCCAGCTTTCCCTTCCCGAGTCCGGGCAGCCTCTGTACTGGGCCCTGCTGGGACCTTCCTCCTCGTGAGGCATGTCACGGCTGGCACTGGCCCCGGCCCGGGCCTCGGGTGTGGTGGGCCCACGGTGTGTCAGACCCCGGGTGTGGTGGGCCCCGGGTGTGGTGGGCCCGGACATGGTGGGCTTCGGGCGTGGTGGGCCTCAGCTGTGGTGGCCCCAGGTATGGTGGGCCCTGGCGTGGTGGCCCCTGAGGAGGAGTGTGTCCTGGAGAACAGGCGGGTGCATGAGAGCTCCCAGCTCAGCCACAAGAGCAACACGTGCCGCCCACCCAGCCTGGCCTGGGGCTTGCTCCTGCCTACCCTGAGATGCCTCGGCAGGACTAGAAGCCAAGCCTGGGGTAGGGCCTCAGCGTTGCCTGCACGCCGCCCGTGTGCCCAGATGGCTTCTTCTGAGCCCTGAGTGGGCCCCTGAGGCTGTGTGTCCACTTGGCCCAGGCAGGGCGCTCTGGACACCTGGTGATTCCAGGTAGAGAGTGGAGCCCAGGCGCCTGCTGGCTGTGCGTGCAGTGCCTGGAGGCTACAGCCAGCGAGGATTCATTTCAGAGAGTACAGAACAACTTTTTGTTTTTATAAACCAGCTCTTGAAGGTTGCATTTGAAAACTTGGGCTGACAGGGTCTGAGAGGATGCGTTTGCCTTTAGTAGAGTTTTGGATTTTGTGGCAGAGTGTCCGTGACAGTTGAGGGGGTGATGGGACAGATTCAGCTCCCGACGTGAGACCAACTGCACAGGTGTACATCGGGGCGACTCTGCCTGCCATGCAGCTCTGTGCACATCAGAATGACTGCGTGATTTCCTTGCACAGAAAACAGCCCTTCTCCTGGGCTGACACCTGTGCCCTGGGCCTGTGGACGCCCTGTCCAGGCAGCATGCCTCCTTGGTTATCCAAACAATAAGAAGAAATGCAGGAACTTCGTGATCCACACACGGGTGGATGACCCTGGCACACAGCATTCCCGTTAAATTCTAAGTGCGGATGAGACAGCACACCGGACCACTCTTTCCAGAGCCTCTTCGTGCGGCTACTAATAACGAAATACATCTTAGATGGCTTTTTAAACATAGCATTTAGGGTATTTGTTTCTCCTTTCAAAAGAGAAGAATCCCTTCCCAAAGTAGGCGAGCCGGAAAGGCCTGGCCTGGCCGCTTTCCGCATGAGTGGCCACGACTTTGCTGGATTGAAAGGCAAAGGGAACAGGCCAGCTTTGGCCCGTTCAGCCCGACCTGATCACTCCTTTACAGCCTGTGAATGAGGCAGCTCCGGGGAGGGGTGGGGGGTGGCCGGCCCCTTCCTGGGCTCTGGGGTCCATCAGATGTTTGTCCTTTGGGAGCCCGCCTGAAGTGCTGAGATAAAGCAGTTTTTAAACAGTTTCCCGCAGATGCCTTTTAGGAGACAGAGCCATGAATTTCCTGAGCCGCGTCCTGGGGTGGCTACAATGGCCGTCTGCCTGCCAAGCCTTCTCCCATTCAGGGAAAGCAGCTTAAGCCACTTAAGCCCATTAGCATCTGGATGGGGCCGGACCTCCTTGGGACATAGGGGTGGGCAGGGTGGCCCTGCTGAGTGGCTGTTTGGGTGCTTGTTCTAATCCTCACGCTGTTTGAAGGCTCCAGACTGATTTATGACACATGAGTCCAAAAGCCACTTTGGGGGGCTTGACCCCATCAGCCGGTCTGTGCTCAGAATGTCAATGGCCTGCCCTGGAGTGTGCTTTGGGGATAGCGGGTGGCCACCTCCTGGCCCAGGCTGAGACGCTGCACACCAGCCACCAGGAGGTGGACGCTGCATCTTGGCAAGAGGCGGGTCGGGCTGCCGAGGGGCTCCAGAGTTCCTCTCAGTTCCTGCTGAGCGCATGCCCGGAACCTGCACAGGAAGGCTGGGCACCGGCCCAGAGGTGTCCTCCTGAGCCCTGTCTCTGAGCCCCAGCCAGCGCCCGGGGCACTGAGGTGCTCCTCAGCAGCACCAGCTCCCAAGGGCCCTTTCAGGAAAAAATTTTTAAAGCCAAAGTTACTTTTGGTGCAGTTGTCATTTTATAAAACAAAAATCATATATTATTTTCTTAAAAAAACAGATTTATAGGCCAGGTGCTGCTGCTCACACATGTAATCCTAGCACTTTGGGAGGCTGAAATGGGACAATCGCTTGAGCCCAGGGGTTCACAGCCAACCTGGGCAACATCGCGAGACCCTGTCTCTACAAAAATTTAGAAAATTAGCTGAGCATGGTGGTGCATACCTACAGTCCCAGCTACTCGAGGGGCTGAGGTGGGAGAATCACTTGAGCCCAGGAGGTCAAGGTTAAAACGAGCCTTGATCACGCCGCTGCACTCTGGCCTGGATGACAGATCAAGACCCTGTCTGCAAAAAAATTTTTTTATTAAAAACAAGCTTGATTGAGGTATAATTTACCCACAAACTATAATCCAATTCTAGACTATTCCTCCATATAATCCAGTTCTAGACTATCCCTCCAGCCTCCGCCCCAGTCAGTTCCCTCCCGGCCCCCGCAGTCTCCTTGCTGCCTCTGTCTCTCCGACTTTGCCATGTCTGGGTATTTTGTGTAAATGGAATCTACAGTCTGGCCTTTTGTGTAAGGCAGCAACTGCGCCCTCCTCCACCCACACCAGCGATGCAGAAGCGCCGGTGCCTCTGCCTGCCGTGAGCACGGGCCCTCCCTGTCCACACGGGGTGCCTCTGCCTGCTGTGAGCACGGGCCCTCGCTGTCCACGTGGAGCTTTGATTTCTCCCAGATGTGGGTCTCACACTTCCCTTGTTCGGTGAGGTCCTAGGCATTCTTGTTTTCATGACTTCTGCCAAGCTCGGAGAGCTCAGTGCCCACAAGGCCCCTGTGTCGGGGCCAGGGGCTCCCCGTGGCCAGTCCACCAAGGTAGGGGTCTCCAGCTCTCTTACCTTTAGGGACTGACCCTCAGTGACCATTCCCTGCATTGTACTGAGGTTAAGACAAGAAGAATTTTCAAAACAGGCCTCAATGCAATCCTTCGCAGTGATCTGTGCCGGCTGTCCGCCAGCCAGGACTGTGCCTCCTGGAGCAGCTCAGCCATGCAGTGTGGGAGAGAGGTTGGCACTCACTCAGCCTCCCTCTCTGCTGCCCAGATGACTGCCCCTTCCCCTAGCTGGTCAGGCCAGTGAGCATCCACAAGGCACCAGAGGCCGCAACCCTGACCCTGCAGCACTCCTGCCCCAGCCCCTCTCCTTGGTCCTCCTGGTCGGGACCCTGGCAGGAGCCCGAGCTGTTCTTGGGTCCTGTCCACCTGCCTCTGGGCCCCTGCCCACCTCAGCCTGCGCCCCAGGGCCTGGTTTGAGCCTGTTAACACCACAAAGCAGGCGTGTGACCTCAGCCGTCCCTCCCACGTCGGCTTCACCAGATGAGCCTGTTGAGACGGTTCCTGGTCAAGCCGCCTGCAGCCGTTACCCGTTGTCACAGTCAAACAGCTCTCGAGGGAGTTCAGGGACGGGAGAGAGCGAGCGGGAGGAGGCCGGCCATGTGCCCCCACAGGCACCCTCTGTGCTGTTCTCAGTGCTGCTGTGCCTTCGGCGCCTGCTGGTGTTGCTCTGGCTTTTGCCCCAAAGGAGCTCTGTGGGCAGCAGCAGCTCCGGGGTGGCCTCACGGTTGCGGCCACCCTTTGTTGGGGAGCAGCCGGCCTCAGGCCCTTCGCACGTGTGAGGGTTGGCTGTTGCGGGAGTGGCCCCTGACCCCAGATGTGGAAATCTGGATGTGACACCAGCTGCTGTCTGGAACCAGCCATCCCATCCCACTGACTCGGGGTGTCAGGTGACGCTGCCATGGGCAGGTGGGCCCCCCTGGGACTTATCTCCGTTGCTGTCTTTCTGCAGACGCTCTGCACAAAAGCCACCATGCAGACGGTCCGGGCTGCCGACACCAATGAAGTGGTGAAGCTCATATTTCGTGAGTCGGACAACGACCGGAAGGTGAGCGGGGCCTGTGACTGGGCGGGTGACACACGGGGCCTGCGAGGGACTCTGCAGCTTCCCTCAGGGCTGCCCTGCCTGCCCGGGGTGGTGGGGGCTGGGGGACACGCACAAGGCTCGGGGAGCTCAGGTGCTCATGGGCCACTCTGACTTCACAGGTTATGCTCCAGTTAGAAAAGAAACTCTTCGACTACTTCAACCAGGAGGTTTTCCGAGACAACAACGGCACCGCGGTGAGTTTGTGGTCCGATGTGGCGGCTCCCCCATCCTGGGACACCCATGCCCCTAGGCCTTCCCATTACCTCTGCTTACCTGGGACCACCCTGCCTTGTCCCTGCCACCTCCAGGGCTCAGTTCTGAGCCAGTGCAAGGCAGACTGCTGGGGACACATATTGGGTGCATCCGGCACCCTGGGCCAGGTTGGGTGGAGGCTCTGTGTCACTGTCCTGTCCTCGGGCAGCGTGACGCTCAACCCATCAGCTTCAGAGACCCCCACATGTGTGAGGGGAGATGCTGGTGCTGTGGGGTGGGGAGGAAACCCCCTTGTCTCAGAGTGAACCGGCGGGGCCTCGGGCCTTGCTCTGAAGTGGGAGACTGAAGGGAGCAGGTTCCTCACACTCCCGTCGCTAGACTTGCTGTGTGTGGGTCTGTGTGTGAGCACGTGTGTGTGCACTAGTGCGTGCGTGTGCACATGTGCACGTGAGTGTGTATCTGCCTCTGTGGGGTGGGTGTGCCGCTGTGTGTCCCTGAGCACATGTGTAAACAAGTGTGTGTCAATGGGAACGTGCGGCTCAGGTCAGTCCACAGAGAGGTGGCCCCTGCCACTGAGAGACAGCCCCGGCTGCTGGACCTGCTGTTGGTTTTGAAATCGTGAGTCTTCCCTTCGAGGGATCAGTGTAGGCGAGCGCTGAGGGGCGGCCTACGCACTCTCTTTACAATTTTTATTTTTTATTGTGGTCTACTTTTGTCCCATTTTTAATGTATTTACAAATGTTTATCAGCGCAAAGAACCAGGAACCACGCAGCAGCTGGCCGGGGCCCATGTGCGGCCTTGGCTGATTTCTGTAAACACGCCCACTGTGGCGATTCCAAGCCACATGTGATGCCATGTGCAAGGAGCCAGCATCCAAGATCTGGAAACCTTGGCATCGGTTCCTAGGGCTCTCCTGAGCCAGCTGTGGTTCCCTCGGCGCTGCGTCAGGGCAGGTGGCCCCTGTCCTCAGGAAGCTGTCTGGGGAGTGGCTGTGGGAGAGGTGAGGGAGCACAGGCGGGTGGACCCAGGCCAGTGCAGCTGCATTCACATCCTAGCATCCTGGGCCAGCCAGGTGTCCGTGCCTCAGTTTCCCCTCGTGGGGTTTGGGGGCTTATGGGTCAGTGCATGCAAAGTGCTTAGGAAGAGCTGGGGCCTCTCAGTGCCAGACAGAGGGGCACGCCCAGCCCAGCGGACACTGCCAGCCCCGAGTCCCAGGCCCAGAACCTCCACTCCAGGATGGCATTCGCTGCCTCCCCAACGGCCCCCAGACCCCACGCTCCTGTCCTCTCGGGAAGTCACTTCTGCCTCCTGCCCCTCATCAACCCAGAGCCCAAGGCTCCCGTGACACCCACTCCTCCATGGTGCCTGGGCCTCTTGTGCCTGTCCCTCTCACCTGCTGCAGGAGCTCATGGTCCCTTCCCCCACTGGGTGGGGTCAGGCCTTGGTGTCCTGTCCCCACAAGGCCCCATCAGCCTAGGCAAGCCTAAGGTCTCCTCCCCTTCTCTCCATCCAGGCAGGCTGGGTTTCCTCCTGCTCCATCTGTGGGAGGCACTGGGCGCTCTCCCCAGCTCCACCACCTGTACCTGGTGGAGCCCCCCAGCCTCCTTCTCAAGCCTCCAGGGCCTGGTGGGGCGGCCTGTCTGTGGCTCCCGCTGCCCCTGTCTGGCTCTTCCTGTGGGACTCTGGGCTCCAGGGTGCCTCCAGCTACAGGACACTCCTGGGTGGCACACCCCGGCCTCGTCAGTGGGGAACAGGGAGAGCCTGGGGAGCACAGGTGTCTGGGTGGAGGCAGGTGCCCAGGAGGTTTCTGGGTGGAGACAGGTGCCCAGGAGGTGTCTGCGTGAAGAGGGGTGCACAGGAGGTGTCTGCGTGAAGGGGGGTGCACAGGAGGTGTCTAGGTAGAGGCAGGTGCCCAGGAGGTGTCTGGGTAGAGGCAGGTGCCCAGGAGGTGTTTGCGTGAAGGGGGGTGCACAGGAGGTGTCTGGGTAGAGGCAGGTGCCCAGGAGGCGTCTGCGTGAAGGGGGGGTGCTCAGGAGGCGTCTGGGTGGAGGCAGCTGCCCAGGAGGCGTCTGGGTGGAGGTGGGTGCCCAGGAGGCGTCTGGGTGGAGGCGGGTGCCCAGGAGGCTTCTGGGTGGAGGCGGGTGCCCCGGAGGGAGACAGGGCTGCCGTCCTCGCAGCTGCATGGCTGCTGGAGCTTGGAGGAGGTGATTTCAGGGTCTCCCTAGCAGAGCTGGCTCCTCAGTGCCAGGGGAGCGAAGTCTCCAGGGACCTTGCACAGGGCGTGAAAAAGTGGAGGGTCCCTTGGAGGAGGATTCCAGGGCAGCCAAGGGAGATGGAATGTTTTGGAAGGAGCAAGGAGACAGGGAAGAGGGAGGCTCCCTCATCCACAGGTAGGGTGGTGGCGGGGGACAGGTCCCAGCCGGGGCTGCGTGGAGTGGGGTGTGGCATGGAGGGGCGTGTGACGTGGAGGGGGCTATGGCGTGGAGGGGGGCGTGGCATGGAGAGGGGTGGAGAGTGGAGGGGGGCGCAGTGTGGAGGGGCGTGGCGTGGAGGAGGTGTGGTGTGGAGGGGCGTGGCGAGGAGGTGCGGCATGGAGGGGTGTGGCATGGAGTGGGGTGTGGCGCGGAGGGGCACAGGGCGTGGAGGGGGGTGCGGCGCGGAGGGGCACAGGGCGTGGAGGGGGGTGCGGCGCGGAGGGGCACAGGGCGTGGAGGGGCACAGGGCGTGGAGGGGGATGCGGCGTGGAGGGGAGTGCGGCGTGGAGGGAGTGCGGCGTGGAGGGGGTGCGGCGTGGAGGGGCATGGCGTGGAGGGGGGTGCGGCGTGGAGGGAGTGCGGCGTGGAGGGGGTGCGGCGTGGAGGGGCATGGCCGTGGAGGGGGGTGCGGCGTAGAGGGAGGTGCGGCGTGGAGGGGGTGCGGCGTGGAGGGGGGGTGCGGCGTGGAGGGGGTGCGGCGTGGAGGGGGGTGCGGCGTGGAGGGGGTGCGGCGTGGAGGGGCGCGGGGCGTGGAGGGGGTGCGGCGTGGAGGGGCGCGGGGCGTGGAGGGGGTGCGGCGTGGAGGGGCACGGGGCGTGGAGGGGGCGCCAGGCGTGGAGGGGCGCGGGGCGTGGAGGGGGTGCGGCATGGAGGGGACGCGGGGCGTGGAGGGGGTGCGGCGTGGAGGGGGCGCGGCATGGAGGGGGTGCGGGGCATGGAGGGGGCGCGGGGCGGAGGGGGTGCGGCGTGGAGGGGGTGCGGGGCGTGGAGGGGTGCGGGGCGTGGAGGGGTGCGGGGCGTGGAGGGGGCGCGGCGTGGAGGGGGCGCGGGGCGTGGAGGGGGCGCGGGGCGTGGAGGGGGCGCGGGGCGTGGAGGGGGCGCGGCGTGGAGGGGGCGCGGCGTGGAGGGGGTGCGGCGTGGAGGGGTGCGTCTAGAGCATCTGGGAGCAATTGTCTTTCATGTGCGTCCAAAGTCCTCCTTTTCTCTCAGCATTTTGACACAGAGCACGCCCCTGCCGTCGGCAGCCACCATGCCCTACAGTGTTTCCTACCTTTAGAGAAAAATTAATCTGAGTATTTGAGAGAACTTTTGGATTTGATTCTGAATGAAAACACCCCGTGTGACTGCGGAGGCCTCTGGCACTGTGTGGATATGTCGGGAGTCCCAGGCGGATAGGCGGCCCCAGCTCAGGAGGCGCCTTGTGAGGCTGCTTCTGGTGAGAAGAGCCGATGGCGCGGCCTTCCTGTCCGGCTGATCAAATCCTCTCTGCTCGGTGCGTGGGACGACGGCGCCTTCGGGAACGCCCCGTGGGTTCCTGCTGACCCGGGTGCCCTCGCACTTGCCTGAGGTGCCAGCACACCAAGTCAGTCGTGCCCAGAAATTGGGAGTTGTCCCCATCGACGGAGGGTCAAGCTGGTCGGACGGGGAGCGTGGGCAGATAATCCCATCTCCAGGGTCCGGTTAACCACACAGCACCGCAGCCGTGGAGAACAAACTCCGTCCGCAGGATGGATGCGCCTGCGCCAGTGACAGCCCCGAGTCCATCGCATCCTTCATCAGCCGCCGGTCTTGTACCCGTCTGACAGAAATTTAATTCAAGTTGGCTCCTGAAAATAATTATTGTATTTTAAGAGCAGTAATCATTCGCCGGGACATGATTGAATGTGTCCATGCCTATTGACTTTTCCTATGATTTATAGCTTTGTTTAGTCGATATTCCCATCGAAATTGTATACTTAATTATAAGTGTGGCTGTCAGGGCTGCAGGATGGAGTGCCCTGGTGAGGATTTGGAGAGATTAAATTTTCCTCGGCTGTCCCAGGGCCAGGCTTGGGAGTTTCCGCAGCGCCGGCCTCTTGGAGGGAGGTGTTTTCTGTGTGTTTAGCAACTGCTGTAGCCTCAGGTGCATTGATTTTCTGGGCCTCGTTCCTTTATCAGCGCCAGTGTCTCTGCAGGAGCGGCGTGAGCCGCGGCCGGGACAGCCCCTGACAGATGCCCAGGATCAGCCGCTGCTTTGTCATTGTCCACACGGCCCTGCCTGCCTTCACTTTGTAATCAAGAAGAATGTGGGAGACCGTGCGAAACTGGTGATCATGTTTGTGAAAAATCTCAGAGAGATACAAATTATCAATTCAACAGCAACGCGTGCAGTTTCTAATCAGAAACCTCTTCTGTCTGGTATTTTGTTCCAGCCGCAGCAGGGACCCTCACCTACATCATTCCGGGGGCAACAGCCCCCATGCCGGCCATGCAGGGCGAGGCTCCCTCCAACTTCTCAGAGCCAGTGGCTGAGTAGGGACACGCCAGGACCCTCCAGCCACACGGGATCCCCCCGCAACACGGCCGCCATGGTCCCTGCGCAGCTTTGTGTTTATATCACGGTCGTGCGTACCTCTGCCTCTCCTGTAGGCAGGAAGGCCCGGGGAGGTAAAGACCGCATGTTCGGAGTGTCTGGCACAGTGCCGACGTAGGAGCATCACGGTGAGCCCGTGTCCGATGAGGATGGAGGCAGGCCCAGGCCAGGAGGCCTCTGTCAGGAGACAGGCTCACGAGTGAGCGACGGGGATTCCCAGCCAGGCTGCCCTGGGGTTTTCTCTCAGGCACCGGGCTAAGGGCTGGTCAGTGTGTGGGGGCGAGTGCGTATGGGCCTGGGGGCATCACAGTGGACAGAGGACAGCCTGGGGCCCTCAACCCTCCACCCCCGGCTCCAGTACCGTTTAAGCAGCTTGAAGGTTCAAGTTCATTTCAAACCACACACGAATTTCCTTTTATTTTTGCTTTGCACTGCCAAAACTGGGGGCCTTCTAACTCAGAAGACAGGGTGGGAAAGTGGCCTTGGTCCACTGAGCAGTCCTGAAACACCACCACCCAGGCAGGACGCTGGCCAAGGAATCCCATTCAGTCCCCATGGGAAGGAGGGAGCCCCTGGCCACCAAAAATCTGGGGCAGCCCCAGCCTGCTCCTTCTTCCTGGAGTTTTCCAGCTTCCCCACAACTTGCCTTGGGGTTGTACTTACTGGAGTGTGTGTGAGCGTGTGTGTGCGGACGTGTGTGAAGAGGCATACGCATGTGAGCCTGTATGAGTATGCATGAGTGTGAGTGTGTGCATATGCTTGTGAGCAGGCGAGTGCATGTGTGAGCGTGAGCAGACGTGTGTGAGCAGGCATATGCATGTGAGCCTGTATGAGTATGTGTGGTGATAGTATGCGTGTGTGTGATCGTATGTGCATATGCATGTGAGCAGGCAAGTGTGTGAGCCGGTATGTGAGCAGGTGTCTCAGCATGTGTGTGTGAGCAAGCATATGCATATGAGCGTGTGTGAGCATGTGTGAGAGCAGGCGTGTGCACATGAGCGGGTGTGTGTGTGAGCAGGCGTGTACATGCATGAGCATGTGTGAGCAGGTGTGTGCATGTGAGCCTGTATGAGCATGTGTGAGTGTGTATGCATATGCATTTGAGCGGGTGAGTGTGTGAGCATGTGTGAGCGTGTGTGTGTGAGCAGGCGTATGCATATGAGCAGGTATGTGCGTGTATGTGTGTGAGCAGGCGTATGCATATGAGCAGGTATGTGCGTGTATGTGTGTTAGCAGGCGTGTACATGTGAGTGGGTGTGGGGGGGGAGGTTTGCTTTTTAGTTAGAAAGTTTAGGCAGACCCTAGCGGCAGCAGCTGAGGCCTGAGGGAGGCCCTGGCCACCCAGGAGCAGGTGCTGACCCCAGAGGAGGCTCCGGGGGCCTGACAGCTCTGCAGGTCTCTCTTGGAGACTGAGGAAGACTGGGGAGTGTTCAGTGGTGACAGTGAAGCCATACCCTGCAGTCCAGCCATACACGTGTCCAGACACAAACGTTTGGCACATGTACCTGGCACACACAGCCCTCAGACATATGTCCAGGCACACCTGTGCACACACCAAACTGTGGAGTCGCCTCTGCCTGGGCCCCAAGGAGGCATCCCCAGAGCTGCTTGTAGGGACCCCGTCATTGGGTGGTCAGATTGGCAGCTCAGAAGTAAAGATGGCAACACACTCAGATTCCGCCTGGCCTGGAATTCCTTGGCCCGGTTAGGAATTGAAGAGCAAAGCAAGTGTGTGTGGTGTGTGTGTGGGGGGAGTGTGTGTGTGTACACGTGTGTGCATGTACATCTGTGCACTCGTGTGTGTGGTGTGTGTACATGTTTGCACTCACGTGTGTGGTGTGTACGCATGTGTGTGCATGTGCACTAGTGTTTGTGGTGTATGTATGTGTGCATATGCATGTGTGCACTTGTGTGTGTTTGTGCATATGTGTGTGTACACGTGTGCACTCGTGTGTGTGATGTATGCATGCGTATGTGTGCGTGTACCTGTATGCACTTGTGTGCGTGCGTGTATACAGTCACGTCACATAATGTCGTTTCAGTCAACAACAGACTACATATGTGACTAAGTTTCGATAATCTGACAGTGGGGCTGAAAAGCTTCCTCTCACTGTGTGATGTAACTGTTGTGACATCGCAGCGTGGCGGCACTGGTGTGAAGGAGCCCCTGCGCCGCCAGCTGTGGGAGAGTCTGGCACACTCAGGGATGCCCAGCGCGTCATACTTTAGAGCAGCAATAAACAAGTGTGTTACTGGTGTCTGCGTTTCTTCTCCCACACTTTTTACCATTACTGTAATGCACTCCTTCTACTTAATAAAAAAAAGGTACTGTAAACAGCCTCAGGTCCTTCAGGCAGGTCCACCGAGAGGAAGGCGCCGTTATCATAGGAGGTGAGGCTCCATGCGGGTGGTTGCCGCTGAGGGCCTTTCCGTGGGACACACAGGCGGCAGAGAGGAATGTCGATGATCCTGACCCCGTGCCGGCCTAGACCCGTGTCGGTGTCGTTGTCTTCATTTTTATCAAAAAATGTGTTAAAATTTTGAAATATTAAATATAAAGAATAGGCAAAAAGTTTATAGTATAAACAGAATATTTTATCCAGCTATACAGTGTGTTTTAAGCCAAGTATAATTTGACAAAAGTGAAAAGTTGAAAAATGTTAAAGTTTGTAAAGTAAAAGTTTCAATAAGTTAAGGTTAACTTATTACGAGAAAATACATTTCAGTACATTCTGTTACTCTCAGCGTCTCAGCGCTCGGTATTTATAAAGTCTGACATTGTTACTCTCAGCACTGGGCATTTCTAAAGTCTGCAGTGCACAGTTGATCCCAGGCCTTCCCGCTCACCCCCGCCCGCTCACCCGCTCACCCCGAGCCCCTCCCAGCCCTGCCAGCTCCTTTGTGAGCGGGGCTCCACAGAGCCTCATGCTTTTTCTTCTTTAGACCGTGTTTTTACTGTTCCCTCTCCATGTTTAGATACGTTCAGATGCCCAGGTACTTACACTGTGTTACTGCCACCTGCAGTGTTCAGTACAGTGGCCTGCTGTGTGGGTCTGCAGCCCTGAAGCCACGGGCCTCCCACCGTACAGCCCAGGCATGGAGCGTACACGCGCTGTGATGTCCCACAACGAAATCGCCTGAGGGTGTGTTTCTCAGACCGTATCCCCGTTGTTACGTGACACATGACTGTGTGTGTGCAGAACCCTTGCCAAACAGCCTGGATGGATGACTTGGTGGCTGTTGAGGGCTGGGCCACAGCGGAGCAGAGAGGCTGGAAAGCCAAGCCCCATAGCCCAGCACCATTGCATGGGTCCCCGGCCGACCCCACAGGCCAGTGCAATGTTGTGAGTCCCTGGCTGACCCCACAACACAGTGCCGTGGTGTGGGTCCCCAGCTGACCCCACAGGCCAGCGCCATGGCGTGGGTCCCTGGCCAACCCCACAGGCCAGTGCAATGTTGTGGGTCCCTGGCTGACCCCACAACACAGTGCCGTGGTGTGGGTCCTTGGCTGACCCCCCACAGGCCAGTGCGATGTCGTGGGTCCCCGGCCGACCCCACAGCCCAGCGCCATGACCTGGGTCCCCGGCTGACCCCATGGGCCAGTGCAATGTCGTTGGGTCCCCAGCTGACCCCATGGGCCAGTGTGATGACGTGGGTCCCTGGCTGACCCCATAGCACAGCACCATGGAATGGGTCCCCAGCTGACCCCAGCTCGGCTGTTTTCCTGTTGTCCTGGACTGTCTTATCTATGGGCAGGTGCTGAGGAAGGACACCCAGAGCTGCTGAAAAGCCTTAGACCGTCCTTTGTCTCCTCTCATGAGGAACACGAGGCTGGGAGCTGCTATCTGTGGATGTGGGCCGTGTGGGGTCTCCCATGGTGTGGCCCACGTGGGGTCTCCTGTGGCTGTGGGCCACATGTGGGCTCCCGTGGCTGTGGGACTCTCCCACGGTGTCCAGTGGCCCTGTCTCCTGAGGATCGGGTTTCGTCACTTGTAGTCAGACCC
The DNA here is from genome assembly GCF_028885655.2 of Pongo abelii. Taxonomy (NCBI): domain Eukaryota; kingdom Metazoa; phylum Chordata; class Mammalia; order Primates; family Hominidae; genus Pongo; species Pongo abelii. Next base: position 139,958,136 of record NC_071993.2, read on the forward strand.
TGTTCCTCCTGAACAGGATTGGAAAGCTGGGTTTTTAGTTTTTCTGCCATCACGTTTCCCTGTCAATGCCAATCATTGGTTCAGCCAACAGTGATACTGAACTTTGTTTACATGTAGGGTGAGGAGTTGCAGAGACTTTTCTCCCCGAAGGTAGAGTTCTGATTTCCAGAGCACTGTGCATGGTATTCTTCTGACTGAGGCCCCGAGTGTGCAGCAGGTCAGCATGGCCCAGGCCGCAGTGAGGACGTGCCCGTCCACACACTCGGAGCCCCCCAGGGACCAGCAGTGTCCTTAGGGGGACAGGAAGTCCCCAGGCCCCTCAGTGCCAGCTTGGATGCACCAGGGAAGACCCCCGCGGTAGTGAGGGGTCCTCAGAATCCTGTGATCTGGGCAAAGGTCTCTCCACCCACGAGTGTAGAGGAGGGTCGGGGGTCTTATCCCCTGAGGCGCCTCATGGGCTGTGCCCAGACTGAGAAGCTGCAGCCACACTCTGTGGCTTCTGCCTCAGGAACTTTCGAAGGGTGCACAGGCCTGGAGTGGTTCAGAAACACCTGAGCCTGGGATTTCCGGCCTCCAGAACCTGCACCGACAGGCCTTAGGGGCTGCCTGGGGATTCACTCGCTGCTGTGCTGTGGTAGCCGGAGGGGCCCAGCATCAGAAGTTCCAGTAGGTGGGGCTCCACGTCAGGGTGTGTCCCCGGGCACCCCCATTCCTGCTAACATCGAAGCTCTCGGGAAGGGAGGTGGTGGGGGGTTCTCAGGGGTGTCCGGCTACAGTGAACAGTCTGTGTCCTGCGGCCTGGCGCCCTCCTCACCCTGCAGGAGCCCCAGCCGTAAGCATCAGTGACCCCCTTGCCCTGCAAGAGCCCCGGCCCCATGCCCACGCCAGCCCACGGAGGTAGCCCTGGCGTCCTCAGAGCCCCCCGGCCCTGTTCAGAGCCCCCCGGGCCTGTTCTCCCTATTCTTGTTCACGTGCCCCTTGATGCGCAGTCCCGTGCTCACTGTGCCTGGTGCATTCACCAGGCTGAGGACACTCACTCAGGGCTGTGACCTCGCGACTTCAGTGCTCAGCCACGCAGCACCGTGCTCACAGACCCCATGCTGTTGGACTCTGGCGGCCAGAGGCAGGGATGACCCACCCTGGGTGATAGCCACACTGTGCCATAGCCACACTGTGCAGGAAGCCCGGTGCTCTGCTCTCTGAAGCTAAATGAATTCATGTCAGCCAAGAGCTCCAGCTACTCGCTCCCTCTGCGCACACGCCCAGCCTCTGCAGCACCTGCTGCTTCTAGGAGGTGGAGCAGCCCCAGGCCCTCAGAGGCCCACGTGAGAAGGCACAGCCCGGGCCCGGCTGCAGCCTAGACAGGCGCCGGGCCAGCACCGAGGATTGGGGTGCTGAGGACTTGAGGGGTGCTGGTGGTTGCTGGAGCCAGAGCCAGGGTCGGACACTGTGCTGCACGCCTGCGAGGGGCGATGGTCCTTCTGGGCTCCAGAGTTCCCTGAGTGCTCCATGAGAGCTGTGGGCCTGCCGTGAGCAGAGCCCTCACTGCCAGAGGCTATCTGTGCTCCTGCACTTTGTTGCTGTCCAGGACTGTGTCCCCCACAGCTGTGAAAGCTCTGGGGTCACTGCAGAAGGCTGGAGGAATGCCGATCCAGGACGACTTCATTCAGGACGTGGCATTGGAGGGCCCTGCACAGCAGAGCTGTCGTTCTGGCTCACCTGAGTGGGAGCTTCGCTGAGGACTCTCCTCTCCTCTGCCCATCTCTGGTACGGGGTGCCTGTGGCGCAGCGTGTGCTTCCTCATGACGCCCGGGCCCTTCTCTCCCGCGGCCCAGGTCAAGGCAGGACGACGCTCGGTTTCCCATCTGCACAGCTGGGCCTGTCCTTCCTGGGCGGTCCGTTGTCCACTGTCTTCCTGAGGGGAGTTTGAGGAGAAGCCCCAGGTCTAACTGTGGCAGACAGGCCCGCCGCCCTGCATCTCGGGACGCAGCAGGCAGTGTTTCCACGGTAAGCGCGGGGAGCGGGACCCACTTTCAGAGAAAGAATTTGGCATCTGGTGAGAGCATCTTGTTTCCAGGGGGCATTTCAGAAAGAGTTTGCATCCGCATAATATAAATACACACTTGGCAAAAGCAAACCACAAAGCCAGGCTCTTTGGATTCTTAGACTAAAAATGTATTGGGACCCCCAGGCTTCGTGCCGTGTCTGGTTCGACCTCGACTCCCTGGTGTGCTCTGCGGAGGTCATGGCGTCTTCGGGTGCCACATGCCCGTCTCTGGGTGGCACAGGCCCCTGAGACTGCTATGAACTTGCATCTCCAGCTTTTCAAGTTTTACTAGAGTGTCATCGAGGCAGTAACTTGATGTGAGAAAGAAAGCAAATGCCTAGATTGTCTGGAGACCACACGCTGGGAACAGGAAAGGCACCGTGGTGCACTGCGGGGGCATGTGTTCATTTGACAACACTAGGTGCCTGCTCTGAGCCAGGCCCTGCTCTGGGTTAACAAGACAGACAGACACATCCCTGCCATGGAGCTCTGGGGGTGGCAGGGGACAGCATGGTGGGGAGGAGCCTGGGGATAGTGCACTCAGCAGGTGAGCAGCACCGGTGGGAGAGGAGCCTGGGGGTGCCACGAGGAAGCTTGCTGAGGATGGCAGGGCTGGCAGGGGACAGCATGGTGGGGAGGAGCCTGGGGACAGCGCGCTCAGCAGGTGAGTGGCATGGTGGGGCGGAGCCTGGGGACAGCACGATGGGGCGGAGCCTGAGGGTGCCATGAGGAAGCTTGCTGAGAACAGCCATAAACAGTCACCCCGGGTGACTCCGAGCTGTGGGAGGCCAGTGCAGTGCAGGGACCCAGTCGGTCACTTTGGAGGGCAGGTCCACATTCATTGTCACAACTAAAAAAATTCCCAAAAATCAAGACCCACCAAAGACGATCTTACAGTTGCAAACTGTGAACCACATAAGGACACATTCCACAGATAGCAAGAGTCCAGAAATACAACAAAGGCAGGGCAGACCCTCAATAATGTCAAATCATCGAATAATTGATACAAATTATAAAATAATATTGTAAATTATTAAAAGCATGACAGAATTAGAAACATAAGTACCACACTATGAAAAAAATCCCAACAGATTAAAAAAATGTAGGACTTGTAGAACTATTATCATTAAAATTAAAAGCTCCAGGGATGAATTAAGTGCTGGAGTAGACACAGCTGGAGAAGGGATTGAGGAATGGGATGGCAGGCCTGGGGAATGGCCCAGAATGCAGCACAGAAACGTGGCAGGATGGGACAGGAGGGTCGGGGCTGGGAGAGGAGGGAAGAGCCCAGTGCTCGCACAGTGAGGGTTCACAAGGGGCACACTGGAGAGTCGATGGCTGGGTGTTTTCCAGAATTATCCAAGACATAAACCTCACGAAGCATGGTGAGTCCTGAGCAGGAGGAACGGAAGTAAATCCACACACAGACATGTCAGAGTGAAACAGCGGAACGTCAAACATGAAGAGAAGATTTTTAAAGCAATGTGGGAAAAATGTCCTATTACCTACAAGAATGCAAGTGGCAGCAGGTTTCCAGAACAACCACAAAAATACACACCAGGAGAAGTGGAGGCATTCAGTCAAAGAGCTGGTGGAAAACCCCACCCACACACTTAGAGTTCTCTCAGGAGCCAACTCAGCCTTCAGAACACTGGCCACCCAGTACCCGGTGATGGAGAGACACAGCCCCACCAGCAGGTCCCACAGAGAACCAGGAGTAGCTGAGCTTCTGGAGCAGGGTGGGATGAAGAAGGAAGAACATTTGTGTAAAGCTTAAAAACATGTAGACTAAGGCGAGCTGCTTTTTGTGGACTCATGCATGGCAGTAATATAAAAATGTACTTGGGGCTGGGCGCAGTAGGACACTTGGGGAGGCTGAGGCAGGAGGATTGCTTGAGGCCAGGAGTCTCAGACAAGCCAGGGCAATGTGGCAAGACCCCATCTCTACAAAAAATAAAGACTTGGCGGGAGTGGTGGCACACGCCTGTAATTCTAGCTGCTCGGGAGGCTGAGGCAGGAGAATCACTTGAGCCCAGGAGGCAGAGGTTGCAATGAGCCGAGATCACACCACTGCACTCCATCCTGGGTGACAGAGGGAGACTCTGTCTCAATAAATAAATAAATAACTTAAAAACCATACTTGGGATTCTTGAAAGGTCTGAGTTACATTGGGAGGAATGAGAGGGTTTGGTGGTGCAAGGGAGATCTGATCCCCTCCTTCCAGTGCCTTCCTGAAATCTCGAAACATGTTGTATCATAGAGATTCAGGGAACCTGCCATCAGCATTTTGGTGAAAGCCACAGGATGGCAGTGGCTCCTTTCTGACTCTCAGCAGATCTCATAGATGCTCCTGGGCAGGCCTTAGGGAAATCTGGGCTCCTAGTCTCATAGCTGGTGCCTGCAGAGCCAAGAACCGCGTGGCACCTAGCAGCTGGCAGCCTCCCTGCTGCCTCCTCACCTCCACACCTGAGAAGCCAGTGGGACCCATGCTGGACTGGGGACCCTGCTGCATCTCTGATGTGGGGGACCCTCAAACTCAAGCTCCAGAATGACCTAGAGATGATGTGTGTTTATAGGCCTGTGTATGAATGTATCTGAGTAAATGCCTGCAGGCAAACACACACATGCCTGCGTACACATAAACGTGCCTGCATGCAAACACACATGCCTGTGCACACATAAACATGTGCCTGCGTGCACACACATGCCTGTACACAAACACATGCTGCATGCACACACGCACATGCCTGCGCACACATAAACATGCCTGCATGCAAACACACATGCCTGCGCACACATAAACACTGCATGCAAACACACACGTGCCTGTGTATGCATAAACATGTGCCTGCATGCACACACATGCCTGTGCACACATAAACACATGCCTGCATGCAAACACACACATGCCTGCATACACATAAACACATGCCTACATGCAAACACACACATGCCTGCATGCACACATGCCTGTGTATGCATAAACACGTGCCTGCATGTAAACACACATGCCTGCATATGCATAAACACGTGCCTGCATGCAAACACACACATGCCTGCATGCACACATGCCTGCGTATGCATAAACACATGCCTGCATGCAAACACACACATGCCTGCGCACGCATGAACACGTGCCTGCATGCAAACACACACACGCCTGCGTACACATAAATACACATGTGCAGAATTGGTCCAGGATCCATGCCCCTACTCTGCCTTTGAGGAGGGGCATCCGTCTCCGGAGGCCTCTGCTGCATCCCCACCCCACTTAGGAGCTGACTTGGGGCCCTTCCCAGAGGCTGTGGGTGCTGGAGGGAGAGAGTTGCTCCCTGGAAGGGGAACTGGAGCTGTACCCTCTTAGGAGGCAAGAGGCAGCGGGGCTGTGAACACCTGTGCTCCAGGCAGGAGGCCTGGTCCGGTGGCTCAGGTAGCAGCCTGGCACAGGGTAATGACTGTGTGCACGAGACTGCTGATTGTCCGTTTCAGGGATGATGGACGAGGTCACAGGAAGAGCTGGGATAGGCATGGTTTTGAGGGAGCTCTAGCTCAGTGCCATGCCCTGCACAGTTGTGGGGACATGACTAATGAATAGCACCAGGGAGGGTGTGCGTGGTGACCGCACAGGAACACGGCCAGGCCAGTCCTGCTGTGGTAGGAGGGTGTGTGTGGTGACCACTCAGGAATATGGCCAGGGCCAGGCCTGCTGCGGTGGGAGAGTGTGCGTGGTGACACTCAGGAACATGGCCGGGGCCAGTCCTGCTGCAGTGGGAGGGTGTGCATGGTGACACTCAGGAACATGGCCGGGGCCAGTCCTACACGGGTGGGAGGGTGTGTGTGGTGACTGCTCAGGAACACGGCCGGGCCAGTCCTGCAAGGGTGGGAGGGTGCACGTGGTGTCTGCTCAGAAACATGGGCGGGCTGGGCCGGGCCAGTCCTGCAGGTGTGGGAGGCAGTGCTCGCCTGGGGCTTGTTTTGGAAGAGTCTCAGGGGACAAGGCCATTTGCTGCCTCCGGTGCATGTAGGAATGAACATTTTGCCCCTGAGCTGCTGCCAGAATCTCACCAGTGTGCACCTTGGGGCCATTCTCCCTGACCTGTTCTCACAAAGCTGACATTGCTTACTCTGCAGGTTACTTGACACTCTGGGCAGGACAGGAGCTGTGTTCCTTTTGCTGGGGGAGCCAGCCCTAGGGAGGAAAGGCCGAGAGGGGCTGCTGCTGGGGCTGCCATGGCAGTGCCCGAGGCCACGAGTGCTTCTCTGGCGTCCCCAACAGAGAAAGGTCTCTGGGTGGGCAGAGCACGCCTGTAACGGGCAGCGCAGGTCCCACTGTCTGCAGCAGAGGCAGGCGGACACCAGAGCCTGCTGGCACCACAGAGCTTTCTGGTGGCAGATGTGGCAGCTCTGGGAAGGGCAAATGTCACACCGAGCATTCAAGCATCCCAGCTGCACACAGACACACGTGCCCCCAGCGAGGAAAACCAATGTGACTTTATTTTCTGCTCTTTCTTTTCTTTAGCTCTTGGAGTTTGACAAGGAGTTGTCTGTCTTTAAGGACAGACTGTATGAACTGGACATCTCGTTCCCTCCCAGGTAAGGAGCATGCTGTTTGCTGGATGAACCCGGCCGGGAAGGCGGCGTCTCCACCCTTCCAGTCTCTGGTGCATCTGTGTGTCTGTGTGTGCCAGTGTGTGCTGGGCATGAGCGTGTGCATTCTGTGTGCATCCGGAGTGTGTGTACCATACCTGTGTGTACACGTGTGTGTTGTGCATCTGTGTACACAGGTGCGTCTGTCTGTGTGAACATATGCGTCTGTGTGTCTGTGTGCACATGTGCACGAGTGTGTGTGTGCACGTGTGTCTGTGTGCACCTGTGCATCTGTGTGTGCACGTGTGTGTGCACGTGTGTGTGTGCGCATGAGTGTGTGTGTTCTTGTATGCATAGTGTTTTTGTGTGTGCACATGTATCTGTGTGTCCTGCACTTGTGTGCAAACTGCACCTTCTCCTGCCCTTTTCATGACATGAAGAAAGCAAGCAGCTGAGAGTAATAAGTAATTCTGTTATCTTTTTTCAAAAAAGGTTTTTTCCGATATGCAAAATATGTTCTTATCAGATTTGCTCACGAGGGGCCCATGGGGACTGTGTGTTATGGATCTTTCTGGGAATATTGGGGCCTCCAAATGCAGTGTGTCTACGTGGGTGTGGATGTGTTTAAGGCATGCGTGTGTGTGCCTGGGTTTGAATGTGCAGATGTTGCATGGGTGTCCGTGTGTGTGCAGACCTGGTGCAGATGTGCATGAGATGTGCATCACACAGTTGTGGATGTGTGCACAAGGTGTGCTCGTGTACATGGTTGCATATGTGAGCATGAGTGAGAACATGTGTGACTGTGTGTGTAGGGCTTATGCATGTGGCTGTGTTCCACAGATGTGTGTGCACGTGTGTGTGTGTTCACGCGTGGAGATGTGTGCCTGGGTGTGGATGTTTGTGTGCATTTTTATGCAGATTTGCTGGCACAGAGCAGTTCTCACTGTTGGAAGCCGCAGGGGACTTCCACTGGCAGATGTGGACTTTGCCTCTCAGCTAGGAGCAAGGATGGGAGCCGGAAGATGCGGCGTCAGAGAGCTTGGGTGGGAGCCGGAAGATGCAGCCTCAGAGAGCTTGGGTGGGAGCCGGAAGATGCGGCCTCAGAGAGCTTGGGTGGGAGCCGGAGGATGCGGCCTCAGGGAGCTTGGGTGGGAGCCGGAGGATGCGGCCTCAGAGAGCTTGGGTGGGAGCCCGAGGATGCGGCCTCAGGGAGCTTGGGTGGGAGCCCGAGGATGTGGCCTCAGGGAGCTTGGGTGGGAGCCCGAGGATGTGGCCTCAGGGAGCTTGGGTGGGAGCCAGAAGATGCGGCCTCAGGGAGCTTGGGTGGGAGCCGGAAGATGCGGCCTCAGGAAGATGCGGCCTCAGGGAGCAAGGGTGGGAGCCAGAAGATGCGGCCTCAGGGAGCAAGGATGGGAGCCGGTAGATGCGGCCTCAGAGAGCTTGGGTGGGAGCTGGAGGTTGCGGCCTCAGGGAGCTTGGGTGGGAGCCTGAGGATGCGGCCTCAGGGAGCTTGGGGACACAGGCTTTCCTGAAGCCAGAGGCAGTGCTGAGGGCTGAGCCTTGAAAGTGACAGAGCACTTTGGTGTCCAGGGGAAGTTTTTGAACAGGTTGGAGGAGCCTCCAGAAGGCAGTGGTGACCCAGGCCTCTCGCCCTCCTCACGAGCTCCTTCCTGTTCTGCAAAGACACCGAGTCTCCCTGCCAGGCATGCCGGCCTCATCCTGCAGGAGGTGCAGGAAGCCCCAGGGGATCTCAGGCCCACACCCCTCTTCCTGGAGGGCTCCCCCATCCTGCTTGGATCTAAAGTCTGACTGCTGGACACACAGGCCCCCAGAGAGCCCCTCGTGCCCAGTGGCATTCCAGAAAGATCCATGGACCCCTGAACCTCAGCATTTCCAGGGTGCCCACACGCCCAGTGGCATTCCAGGAAGATCCATGGACCCCGATCCTCAGCATTCCCAGGGTGCCCACACGCCCAGTGGCATTCCAGAAAGATCCGTGGACCCCGACCCTCAGCGTTCCCAGGGTGCCCACACTGGCCCAGTGGCATTCCAGAAAGATCCGTGGACCTCGACCCTCAGCGTTCCCAGGGTGCCCACATGCCCAGTGGCATTCCAGAAAGATCCATAGATCCCTAACCCTCAGCATTCCCAGGGTGCCCACGCGCCCAGTGGCATTCCAGAAAGATCCGTGGACCCCGACCCTCAGCATTCCCAGGGTGTCCACGTGCCCAGTGGCATTTCAGAAAGATCCGTGGACCCCAACCCTCAGCGTTCTCAGGGTACCCACGCAGGCCGGGCTTGCTTTTTGGCATTTGGCTGGGTGAGATTGGCTTCCACTTTCCCTCTGCGTCTGCCCTGGCGGGGGGTCCCGAGTGCCTCTGCGTGCCAGGCTCATCCACCTGCCACCTCACACTCTTCCCCGTACAGCTCCGCGCCTGTCAGGACACGTTGGCCTTCCTGTGCTTTCCTGAAGGCTGCCAGGGCCCTGAGGCTGTGGGGAGGTGTCCTTGCCACGGCCTGGCCCCTGAGGCCTGTGTCTGACCCAGCTCCTCAGAAGCTGGGAGCCAAGCCGCCATCTGCACCTGCTGGTCTGGCAGCGTCTCCTTCCCGCCGTGGCTCCCGGTTTTCAGAATCGTTTCATAGTTTTTGCTGTTGTTGTTCAAGTGAACGCATTGCAAACCGGCCGAGCAGCCAAGTGCATCTTCCCGTCACTGCCACAGTCCCCACCCCGGTTTTTGGGCAGAGGTGAGTTCACCGTCTTGGAGTGGCTCAAGGCACCTTGTCAGCATTGGTGGGCAGGACCCTCCCGCGGGCAGTAGACACTCCATGGGGAGAACCCGCACCTGCTGACCCAGAGAGGAGACAGCATTCCTAACGCAGAGCTCCAGGAACAGCCGCACCCGGGGCGTTGGTGTGCACGCTGGCAGAATGATGCCAAGAAACGTGTCATTGGCAGATGGGTCTGAAGACCAGCGGGGTCTTCTCCCGCAAAGGTGTTTGCCACTGATCCCCATGGATGAATAGAACTCTGCTCCGAATGAATTGTAACTGAATGGTGTCTGTCATTTTGCCAGAAAAGGTGCTAATATTTCAGACATTTATACAGCCCTCAGTTTTTGTCCTTAACTAAAAGCACGTTTCTTCCTAGCGCCTTCTTTAGGGACAGCCACAAAAGTGACTTGTTTGAGGTGGACAGGAGCAGGAGGGTGAGCAGGCGGGAAGGAGGCTGGCCAGACCTCGGGCTGCCTCTGCCTCCACATAAAGAACTCTCCCGGGCGGGACCCTGAGCTGTAAGATGGTGCCTTCGGGCCAGGACGGCACCCAGGATGCAGCCTCCCAAAGGCCTTTCATGCCATGCACTATTTCCATTGGGTGTAATGTGTTAAAGCTCTACATGTGTGCTTAGAATTACTGGGGGACAAGGGACCCATGGTGGCAGGGATGAGTCTCGCCCACGCTGGTCTCTGGAAACCAGGCGGCTGTGAGTGGATGCGGGGTCAGGTGGCATCAGCCCTTAGTGGTGAGCAGAGGTGGTGATGGGCTTTCTTCACCCAGCATTGGTCTGCTCGGCTCCCCAGAAGCCAGGGCCCTCGGGGCAGGATTGTGGTGTGCGCCTCAACAGCAGCCCTGCAGCCCCCACCCCGTAGCTCCCCCCACCTGATATCTCCTGATACGTGTGGCTCCCGGTACAGCCCAGGCTCAGGTGGCGGCGATTTGGACACCCCAGCAGTAGCATGGAGCTGCCGCCTTTTTGCGCATCCTAGCTAGAAGTGAATTTCTAATTTTTAGTTTAACTTTGAGAATTAACCGTCATTAACTCTAAGATAAAGAGATTTAAGATGGCTCCGCAGTGGCCGCTCCACTGGCGTGACAGCCCGACATTTCCAGGCATTAGCATTTCTCACAAAACCCCACGTAGAACATGGCTGGCAAGGGCAGCGCGTCTGGAACCAGAGTCCCAGCTCTGCCCCTGACATTGCAGAGTTGGGCACATCGCTCACCCCTCGCAGCCTCAGCGTCCCCCTCAGGATGGTATCATCTCTGGGCAGGCTGAGCCTTCAGGCCCAGGCCTGCCCGACAGTACCCACCTCCAGGTCAGCCCCTCCGCAGCCAGAGAGCCGAACGCTCCCAAGTCACCGCAGTGTCGCCGGCCATCGGGTGGCTCCTGTCGCAGCTTCCGGATATGTGGGGGGCACTGCGTTTCCTCGCGGAAGCCGTGGTGCTGCGCATAGTCAGCCAGGGGTTTGGCTCTCCCTCTTTGTCTGTGTGGACGCTGAGCGTATGGAGGATGGGAACTGTCACGTCCATTGCCTGGGGGCTCCCTGTGTCTGTGGACTCCTTACATAGTGAAGAGACTGCATCATTCTATTTATTAAGAAAAAAACCACATGCCACCATCGAAATGGCTCCGCAGAGCCTCGCTGGCCGCCCCGGTGGCCTGGCCACTTCCCTCTTCCAGCGACTGAGGATCCCGGAGCTTTTGTCCATGTGGGTTCCATCTATTGGTCATTGCCATCAGTTTTTAAATATTTATTAGTTCGTTTTAAAAATAACAACAATTACATGTTTACATAAGTAACATTTTTGTGAAAAAAGTACCGATGCATGGGGAGGGCACCTTCCGCCAGGGCGTGATCTGGCGGCCGCACACACAGGTCCCGGGAAATTCCAGCCACCCAGGGTGTGGGAGTCTGCAATGCAGTGGCACATCTGGCACCCAGTGCATGCAGCACCTTCCTCAGAACGGCAGAGCTCAGTGGAGGAGTCTCTGGTGGGGACGCTGCCAGCCTCCGGGAGGAATACGTTTTCCAACACCCTCGGGTCTTCTTGAAAGCTTAAATTTTGTCATTGGCAGCAAATAGCATCTGCTGCTGCTGGAAGAGGCAGGCTCGTCCGCCCTTCTGGAGAAAATGTCTGTTAGCCACCGAGGTCTAAGTTACCACAGTCTGTCTGTCAATCTTTCTGGCAAAATATGGTGTCCGTGAAATTGAGCAGCTGCTTTAGCTGAAGACTCAGATGCAGGCACGCTCCCCTGAGAGACGAGGGCCATGTCGTGCCTCTGGGCAGAGGGCTCCCTGGAGGCCTCATCTCATCCTACCCAGCCCAAGACCCCATCTCCCAGGCCTGAGGTTCAACATGAGGAATCATCTCTCCTGCTTCCCTCGGAAGTGAAGGTGGCTTTTTGTTTAGTGCTGAGGGATTGACCCTGGGAGAGACCCTGCCCAGCACGGCCCGGCCTCTGCCTGGTTCCCACGCCGGCGCCGGCAGTTTTACCACCTTGGGCAGCGTTTGCCACATCCGTGCAATGCCAGCTCCATGAAATGAGTGTCCTCGTCAATGTAGATCTCCCCTCTGAGACTGCTGCAGGGGTCCCAGGGACCCACAGGGGGCCACACGCCAACTCCAGAACTGCCCAAAACTTGGAAGTATCCCCAGTGCCCATGGGACGGACACACAGTCCCCAGTGGGACGGACACTCAGCACTGACACGGAGGCCACGGCAGCCGCCCCATGAAGAGTGGGACAGACACTCAGCACTGAGCCGCCGCTGCACACAGCTCCACAAGTGAGTTTAAAGCCGGGTTGCACAGGTGGAGAGGAGGCCCTGGGACTCCAAGGGGTGCTGTTACTGCAGGCGGGGAATCACTTCCCACCTCCCTCCCCGGTGGAGGCCTCTGGGCTGTGGGCTGGCACAGGGTGCGGTGGGCTTGTGAGCACCCGTGTCCATGTGCGCTTGGCCTCCTGTGTGCCTCACTGTGAAGTTTACTAAAATAAATGGACGAATTTAGAAGTTCTATCGCTACCCGTCAAAATGTTTCAAAGTTTTTATCATACTCAGAGCACGTCAAATGGGAAAAAATCACTCCTTCCCAAAGAAAGACTCTCAGAGGTGGGAAAGGGATGTTTTCATTGAACAATTACTGAGCAAGATCAAGTTTCAGCTTTTGAAAAAGACAAAAATATACGCAACACAGGAATGAACTGCCCAGACAAGTCCAGCCAGAGGTCGTCTCCCTTTAATGGACACATATATTTTTAAATCAGGGATTAGGAGGCCCCTTTCAAACTTTCTGTGGGCCATAATTTACATTCTCCTGTTTTTAGATGTGTATTTATAGTGTAATAATTATCTAGCAAAATGAGCTCGACTGCCTGCAAGCTGGCTGCTCAGGAGGGAGCGAGGCCGCCCGTCCGCCTGGTGGTCACGAACCCTGGCTGTCTGCGGCTCATACAGACTGTGGGACCTGTGCCGAGTGGGAGGACAGTGAGGGAACCCGTCCCACGGAAAAGGCCTGCCAAGGGCTCCGGTCACCCCGAGAGCTTTGTCCCTCGAGACATGGGTGAGGGGAGTGCCCGGGACAGCCTCCTGCTCTGTTGCCCAGGCTGGAGTGCAGTGGTGGTCTCGGCTCACTGCAGCCCCATCTTCTGGGCTCAAGCAATCTTCCCCGCTCAGTCTCCCGAGTAGCTGGGACTACAGGTGTGCGCCACCACGCCTGGCTAACTTCTTTATTTAGTATAGAAACGGGGTCTCACTACGTTGTCCAAGCTGGTCTCAAACTCCTGGGCTCAAGCGATCCTCCCGCCTCAGCCTCTCAAAGTGCTGGGATGACAGGCGTGAGCCCCCGTGCCCAGCCCCCCAGACCCTCTTGGAAGTCTGTGCCACTTCCTTCTCCCGCTCGGTAGCTTCAGTGTTGCCACAGCTGTAATCGTTTAGTTTTTTCTCTTTGGTTTTAGGGCCTTCTCCTTTTCAGGAATTTCAGCGGCAGCTGGTGTGTTTGGAAGCGGGTGTCTGAAGCCAGCGTTGCCGGTGGTGCCTGCAGGCTGCACGGGAAGGCAGAGCAGCTTTGATGAGGTGCTGCTTGTGACGGGCGTGTGTCAAAACCGTTTTCTCTGTAGTGTGCTACACCCTCCTGCTCCTTGTACACAAGAGCAGCGTGGTAATCGGTTAATACTTTAACCAGGCGGGAGTCAGAGGAGGGGCTTTCACCCTGATGCCCACCCGGAGAAGTGAGGCTGCACTCCTTCCTCAGCACGGCTCAGGGAGCTGGTATGAACTGTCGCTGTTTGCTTGAGGTTCAGGGTGGCTGAGCACTGTGGCGAAGCCATGGGCCCCCACCCAGCCTGCCTTGTAGGGCCCTCCCAGGCCCGTTGGTCTCTCCTGTGCTGTCGGCCCTGCCCCAAGACCTCAACGTAGCCAGGCTTTTCCGCCTGTTGTCTGCTTCTCGGGCCCGTGGCGACCCTACCTACCCAGCCCAGCCTGCTCAGGTCCTAAAGCTGGGCCTTGTCAGCAGGGCCAGTCAGCCTGGCCACAGCAAACAATCTGCCGTGCAGCCTACACGGACCGCTGCCCGCATCCTACAGGGAGGAGAGAGGGACAGGGAGGAAGGGCAGTGCCTGCAGGCGAGCACAGGAGCACGATTGTTCGCCCTATCACAGCCGCTCCCACGCTGTGGGGGCAGGTGTGCCCGTCTTGTGTGCTCCCCCCCCACCCAGCAGGTATGCTTTCAGATAAGCCCACATGCCTGGCACTCCTGCGTCAGTCACTGCTGGGCAGCATCCAGGCCCCGCGTCCTGCTGCTCTGCGGTGTGGCCCCGCCAGCGCCTCCCGCCTGTGGGTACAGCGGTGGTGTGCAGTCCACACTGGCCTTCCCCAGACCCAGCTGGAACCAGCCCCTCCTGCATTTCTCCCTGGGTGTTGGGGGCCACAGGGAGCACCCCTAGCTGTGGATTAAGGGTGCTGCCCCCAACAGCCCGGCCAGGACACCCCTCTCACCCAGGCTTCTTCCTCCTGTTGAGTCGCCTGTGAACACTCCCAGGGCAGCCCTTCCTGGAGCAGATGGGCTGAGGAAGCCACTGCCACTCGGGCGTTCCTGTTACCCCTTGCTCATCCCCAGAGCCCAGTCTGTCTGAGCAGCAATGCCCATCAGACCCTGTCCCGTGGACAGTGGGCGGCTGTGCTCCCTGCCACGCCCTGGCTTCTCTCCGTGCCCCCAGGGGGTGCCAGGCGGCACGGGCTCTCCAAGCTCCATGGGGTGCATGAGGAGTGAGCACTGGTTCAGTTCCAGCTTCCTATTTAGAAGTCACCTATTGTGTGCTGTGTGGACGTGTGTCCGGATGCAGTGGACGTGTGCCGGGTGCAGTGGACGTGTGTCTGGATGCTGTGGACGTGTGTCCGGGGGCAGTGGACGTGTGTCAGGGGCAGTGGACGTGTGTCGGGGGCAGTGGACGTGTGTCTGGATGCTGTGGACGTGTGTCAGGGGCAGTGGACGTGTGTCGGGGGCAGTGGACGTGTGTCGGGGGCAGTGGACGTGTGTCCGGATGCAGTGGACGTGTGTCGGGGGGCAGTGGACGTGTGTCCGGATGCAGTGGACGTGTGTCGGGGGGCAGTGGACGTGTGTCCGGATGCAGTGGACGTGTGTCCGGGGGCAGTGGACGTGTGTCAGGGTGCAGTGGACGTGTGTCCAGGGGCAGTGGACGTGTGCCGGGTGCAGTGGACGTGTGTCGGGGGGCAGTGGACGTGTGTCCGGGGGCAGTGGACGTGTGTCCGGGGGCAGTGGACGTGTGTCGGGGGCTGGGCAGGCCCCTACCTGCATCCAGTTTCCACTCGTGTCCGCGGTTGGGATCAGCTGAGAAGCTCCTGAACAAGGTGGCCCAGCCTTTCAAATGTGTGAAATGGGACAGGCTACCAGGTTGCTGCTTCTCCTGAAAACACGTGCAGCTGTTCTCTGCTCTGTGCTCTTCAGAAACATGTATGACACGTAGGCCCTACATAGTTACGTTTTTAACCAAGCAATGACTGAGCCCAAGGCCGGGTGGCAGCCACGGCTCCCGTGAGTGTCGCTCCCACTGGAACGCGGAGAGGATGGGAGCTCCTGCGTCAGGGCAGAGCAAGTTCCGAGTCCCCGGCTGTTTCCAGGTGGTTGGGCACAGGGCTCACAGGCGCCCCTGTGGGCAGGGTCCAGGGGGCATGGGAGGGGCTGCAGAATCCACAGCTGAGGTGCCGGGACGAACCCAAAACCTAATCACAGCCAACAGGGAAATTTCACAGCGAATCAGATCCCAGTTGCGACAGGTGCTGTATGATATTTTGGAATTAACTGAAAAAACTCTTGAGACTCTGGTGAAGGCCCCGGAGGTTGAGAGTAAGCAAAGATGCTGTACTTAGGGACAGGTGGCTGAGCTCAGCCACAGGATCCCCAGGGTTCTTTCACTCCAAGTGGAATTCGTTACCACTTCAGTGCAGTCCCAAGCGACATGCCCATTTTGGGGTGGGTTTGCAGCCCGAGGGGTGGGCCGGGCCCCCTGAGAACCTGCAGGCCCGGAAGTGGGGGACGTGCTTGCATGTTCCAGACTCGGTGGGTGGTGGGGGCTGTGGCCATGAGGCTCCAGGCTGGTGGGGGAGTGACCAGTCCGTGTGTGTGTGGACTGCTCTGCTGTGTGAGGGCGGGGGCCGACGGCTCGGAGACGCAGCAAGGCCGCTGAGGAGCCCAGATGAGCTGTGCCCTGGCTGGCAGTGGGTGGTGGAGACGCAGCCAGCAGACCCCGGGCGGTGCGAGATGCGCTCACTGTGTGGGTGAAGGGCTCCGCCCTCAGGGCTAGTGACACCGCCATGTGGCCAGCCCCATTCCCAGACCCGCAGAGGGCATGGGCAGGCCCGGGAAGCAGTGAGTCGGGGACAGTCACCCTCCACCGCAGCAGTGACCCAGGGCCACGGCCTGAGCACCTGGACGCTCCTCGAGGTGGGAGTGGCGTTGGTCAAAGCGGAGACGCGTGTGCCACACCCCAGAGCTGCCTGCACTTAGAGGCGTTTCGAGCTGAGCCGGGCCGGGTCACCAGGTGGAGGAGCATCCTGGGACCAGATGACACTGGCTGCCATTTTGTTTCCATGGAGGTTTTCATCATACTTTAGACCATGTTCAAAAAACCAACAAAAACCAAAGCTCAACAATTTCATGCAGTAAAGAAAGAACTGATGTGAAGATACTGTGCTATAGCTAAAATTTAGTCTCACATAAAAATAAAATTGATATAGAACTTAAATTGTAAATTTGGTTTTATATTCTAGAAACTTCCATACGTGTATTCATTCCCCAGGTAGTGCTGGCCATTCTAAGGTGTATTGGGAGAGAATCGGCACAACTATCCCTTTGGGGCTGAGGACGGCCCGACCGGCCGGCTGACCCTCTGCCTTCATGTCTCCCCAGCTACCCGTACAGTGAGGACGCCCGCCAGGGTGAGCAGTACATGAACACCCGGTGCCCGGCCTGGTGTGACCGCATCCTCATGTCCCTGTCCGCCAAGGAGCTGGTGCTGAGGGTGAGTGTGTGCTGCCCCAGCCCTGGGCGCAGAGGGATGTGGAGCGCTGGGTCTGGTCTGGCCCAGCCCCGGTGACAGGGCCCCAGGGGTGGGGGCACCCAGTCTGGGGAATGCTGCCAGGTTGGGCCCTGGCCTCGTCCTGCCATGAGCTGCACCCCAGCACTGGGTCACCTCTGAGCCAGCACTTGGGCTGGGGCAGCAGCAGATAGAGCCGAGTTCCTGGGCTATGGGCAGCCAGCGTCGTCCTGAGTTTGAAACATACACGGGTGGTCGGCAGGAAGTGTTTTCAAATCGTGGTTCACTGTATCCTTGGAAGTCAATGTGCTCTTGTGCATTCCAGAGCTCACGGGCTGGGCCGTGAAGCACAGTAGAAATGGTCTGAGGTTGTTTTCCTAAGTTGTAAATTAGAGCCCAGATTCATTTGGAGCCTTGATAAGTTAAAAGTGAACGGGCAACATTTTCAGATGACCTGGGCCTTGGGAAATTTTCAGATTTCCTGTAATGTTTTTTTTTTTTAATAATTTTTTTTTTTTTTAACAAAAAGGGAGATAGGGGCTTGCTTGCTACGTTGGCCAGGCTGGTCTCAAATTCCTGGGCTCCAGCATTCTGCCCTCCTCGGCCTCCCAAAGTGCCCGGACTACAGGCAGGAGCCACCGCGCCCGGCCAATCCTGTGATTTTTCAGTTCCCACATTTTAACACACAAGGAGTGTTTTCAGAAGAATCAATATCTGAATTGGTTTTGTCAACCCCATGAATGAAAATTAAATGCAGATAGTAACGAAGCTTGCGGGTGTGCGTGGGAACTGCAGCCGTGCCCAGCACCCAGAGCTGGGGCCTCTGACCACGACGTGGGTGGGCAGTCGGAAGGAGGCTGGAGACTCTGGTGGTGCTACTGCCAGCCTGGTGGGCTCTGCCCCCCTCTCCACTGTCCCAGGCCCAGAGCAGGGACAGGAGCCCCCTACTAACCCCGACTTCAACACCAGCTGTGTGAGGCTCCAGTTGTCCCTCACTGCCCGTCTGTGTCGCTGTGCCAGACGGCACCAGACCCCAGGCACAGCAAACACCTGGGTGCAGGTGTGCCCTCAGCAGGGCGGGGACCCTCTGCAACCCCAGTCCCTGAGATGCACCCTGCCGGCCTCTGCCACGTGGCTCTGTCTGCCAGGCCGGGTTCCTTACTGTTCCTTCCTACATCCTGGAGCACCCTGGGTGCAGCCTGCCCTCCGTCCCTGGCTGTGCTGTGAGGAGCCTGCCTGGTGGGGGCCTGGGCTGGAGGCAGGGCCCCTTGGCCAGAAGTCCCTGGGGTCTGCAGCCAGCCTGGCTCCTCCGCAGCCCCACCTCTGGCCTGTGGGCAGGGCCTGTACCCATCATTGAGGAAAGCGTGTTGGCCACAAGCACAAAAGCCCAGGAGTGGGCTCAGCCTGGAGCCTGGCTGTGGACATGCCGCTGCCCCTCTGGCTGGGCTCACTGGTAGGCACGCCAGTCCCTCGGTGCCACATGGTGGGTGCTCCCATCTGCCGGCGCTGAGAGTGGGTCAGGCATGTGGAGCCCAGGGCTGCTACCAGCGGGGCAGGAGCCTCCCGGGGACTCGGGCACAGATGCCATCCCCTGGGAAAACGTCAGAGGTCACGAGAGTGCAGATTGGTGAGCAGCGCCCAAGGGCAGAAGGCTGGCAGGGCTGTGGCCTCCCCACATTGTGCTGCCGCTGCCAGGACTCCATCAGCTCAGAGCAGGGCAGCGTTGCAGCCCGTTTTCCATTCATTCACAGCCTCTCGGGTTCTCTGGATCCGGGACTTGACACTTTACGCTCAGGGTGGGGGACAGAGCCTCACAACACATACCTGGTGGCCTTTGACAGCCCGTTTCCTGGGGCGGGAGTTTGGACAGGCTCTCCCCATGGGGCCACCCAGCGGGGAGCGGGTGTGCAGGACAAGCAGACGGGCACCGGGCGCGCTCCGCAGCCTCATCCATCATGATACGCGCTGTCACCTCGTCACCAAGCTCCGTTCTGCCTCCGGAGCCCTAAAACACCAAAAGGGGCTCGGGACGCGGGCGGTGCTGCTTGGGGAGCCTTGGTGACAAGTGTTCAGTGAGGTGTGCGGCGCGCTGCCTGTGCCCGCCGTAATTTGTTTATCTGTCCAGAGATTATGCAGTTGCAAATCCACAATTTTATGCTGCCTTTGTAAATTACCACGCTGCGTTTGATGAATGTTTCTCCACTTCTGCGGAGGCGCCGCTTCACCCGCGAGAGACGGGAAGGTGCTCATGCATGCGGTGCCGAAGCTTGTGTTTTCATTCTTTCTGGCAGGCGCCCATGCTGGAAAGTAAATCTGACCTTAAGCTTCCCACTGCATTAACGATAATTCAGTTTTAACTCGATAGTCTCAGATGCTCCAGCTGTGGATATAAAATTCCAGCTCAACCAGAGCTGAGTGCTGACCAGCAGCAAACCGCTTCCGGAGGCGCCCAGAATGCAGGCACCCGTCGGGAAGTACGCACACAGCCGTGAATTGCTATGCACAGATTGCTTTGTGTCGTGGTGTGGAATTCGGTGTCTGTTCTCGTTTGAACACTGAGTTCTAGGTTAATAGAACAGTCAAAAACAAATCAAAGTGGGAAGATTGGAACTAGATGGGCTGCCTCAGTCAGAGGAGCACACCTGCACAGAAAGCTGGGGTGCACACACTCCTGTGAACAGGGTCCCCTGCAACTCCCCGGAGAGCCAAAAGGGCCAAGGTCAAGGTGCTGAGTTGCTGCCGTGTCACCAGAGCCTTTGGTCCATGAGCTGGCCTCTCTCTCAGGGGCCAGGCAGGGCGGGGTGGCAGAGGTTGGGGAGGTACTGGCAGGGGCCGACCCCCCGCATCTCTCTGCCCCCACAAAACCCTGATGTTCCTGCCAGTCAGCTCCCAACTGGACCCAGGATGCCCCACCTCCCCACACTCACCTGTCTGTTTCCCCTTTCCAGTCGGAGAGCGAGGAGAAGGTTGTCACCTATGACCACATTGGGCCCAACGTCTGCATGGGAGACCACAAGGTGACATAGACTGAGGTCCAGGGGCCGGGCCGGGGAACCAAGGGGAAGCTAGGGGACCGGGGGGCTGGGGCCAGTGGGCGGGTGGGTGCTGGGGCTGGCAGGCAGGTGGGCGGGGGTTGGCCAGTCTCTCCTCTCCTGCTCTCCTGTCTTCTTAGTCTGACTCTATAGAGTAGGCCAAGTTGGTCTGTTTTTATTTAATTTTAATAAAATATCATAAGCTAGGTGGATAAGTAGGAAGAAGGCAGAAATGATGTTACAATAGAATAAAATACATAATTTAATATTTGTAAAAAAATGTTGTCCACAGCTGATTGTTTCTGAAGGCTGTTTTGCAAATATGCAGCTGCAGTGTTTTAATGGCCTTCTTGGGGCAGGCTCACTGTCAGCCGAGGAGCCGGGGTGAGGGCGCTCCCCACCACGTGCCGAGGGGCAGCACTGGCACAGATCGTTTATTCAGGCAACTGCACCTCGAGAGTGTACACAGGAGACAGATCAAATCTCATTTTCAGCCAATAAATGAGTTAGCTTCTTCCACGTTGGAGGCCCAGAGCTGTGAGCCCCAAACACACCCGGATAAGATGCTGGACCTGCCAGGTGTGGCAGAGCCGAGGACGGGAGAGCCTGCCTTCCCCACTTCATTTGGGGCCTATTTAGCCACTCTTTTACATCAATTTTTCCATTATTTTTTTTACCTGGAAATAACACCTTCCTTGCAAAACCTGTCATGGCCGGCCTGGCTCCAGCTCCACATTCACGGGGCCCCTGACCCCTGCTCTGCCGTGGCTGCGCACAAGGGCCGAGCTGCCTCCGCTGGCCATCAGCTCCTCCCAGCCTGGTTCATGGCTGCCCTTGTGAGACACAGGGTCCAGGTGTACGACGGGAGGCGGCGGCATGTGCTGTGCTGTCCCGCGTGCGCCGTGCTGACACCCTCCTCTCTTCCTGCTGCAGCCTGTGTTCCTGGCCTTCCGAATCATGCCCGGGGCAGGTAAACCTCATGCCCATGTGCACAAGTGTTGTGTCGTGCAGTGACGTGGTGGTAAATATGACTCCTCCCTCTAGTTCAGCTTTTACGCAGCTTTTCCTGGTGCGTTTGTTCCTTTAACAAATTACGAATTCCGTGACAGGGAAGAGATGCCAGCGCCACGAGAGGACCCTTCGTGAGCCCTCCCTGTAGCCGTGTACCGAATACGCACTCTTGAAAGCTGCATCGAGAACCCGCCCAAGCGCCACCTGCTAGACGGCCAGCCCCACACTTCGCTTCAGCCTCCGGACCATTCCGGAACAGCCTCACATACCTCACTGTCTCGTCTGTTCATGTGACATTAAGTAGAAATATTGGTTTTTTTTTTTTAAATAAGTCACAGTCCTGTTGTCAAAACTCTAATAGACAGCAAAGAGGGTCTGTACTGTAGACTTCACAGTTTTCAGTTTTTAATGATTGTCAGTGGAGGGGCTTCTCCAGCACAGAGACCCCCCCCCCACTGTGTCCAGGGACCCCCTCTGCCAGGTGGAGGTGTGTCCAGGGGCTGGGGAAGCTGAGACGGGCGCTCCCTCTGCCGGCCGGCAGCGTGGCCCTGAGCATGGCGAGGGGGTCTGTCTCTGCCGATGCTCCTTCCGCAGCACTGACTCTGCGCCGTGTCACATGGTTTTTGAATCACACTGCAGCTGCTTTCCATTTTTATATATATATAAATATATATAAATATATACTTTTTAAAAATAATTTATAAATCTTACCAAAACTTATGCTAAATGTACTTTCCAGTATGAACGCACAGGAGAGTCCCATCAGTAGGCGGCATTGGAGTCTAGGAGCTCAGCTGTGTGTCCATCAACACACAAATTCGTAAAAAACACACATGGCCTCGCCAGCGTGGGTAAAATCGGCCCCACAGCACGTCTTCACTAGCGGGCCGTCACTCCCATGCCGTTCTTCTGTGTAATATTAAGAACTGAATGTGAAGTTTATAGCTAGCCTGGGTGTACCTTTTAAGAATTTTGTAAACCGTTTGTCTGTCTGTTGTTACTGTTTATGGTGCCAGGTATTCTACATTACAACAATAATATCATGGGAGAAACAGAAATAGCCTAGTTCGCTTCCAATAGAAACTGCTTTTAACATGGGCTGTATATAAAAATATTAAAGAGAAACAAAACTGTACATTTCCTCATTGCTCCGCTACAAACAACCCATGTAATAACCTTGTTGCAAATATTTTTCTCCTATAGCACTAAGTACAGCATTAAAAGGTGATTAGAGAGTCTGTTGATGAAACACAAATGTATGTTTTATTGATTTTACTTTAGAACACTACAGAGTTCCTGGACCGGGTGAAGGCATTAGCTGGGCGTTTGTTTGGTATAAATACTACCACTGCAAGTGACTGCTGTCCTCTGCGGAATCTGTTCTTGGTGGAAGCACCGGTCCGTGTCCCTGCTGTGGTTGCCGCTGTCCGCAGTTCAACACGGAGTCCGCCCCACAGGTTTCAGCTGTTGGTCGTTCTGAGGGCCTTTAGAAGTGACTGGTCTGGTTCCTAAGCAATAAAATTGACCGTGGTGAAAATAGTCCCGTGTTGCTTTGTTTTTGCTCCTTTCCCTTCTCCTGCCACCTTTGAAATGCTAACTCAGGGGAGCGGCCTCCTGTATACCCTGTTATTTGAGATCAAGCTCATTAGAAATCCTGGAACTTCACTGTATCACACACTGTCACAAAACACTAAGCCGTTCCTTGAGAAAAGAAAAACAGCCTTTTGGACTTTCTACTGTAATAAAGGATTTATCCCTCAACATTTTAAAACGAGATTATATAAATGCTTTGCCTTCCTCAAAACTTTAAGAAGCCCCTCTGCTCTGAGCTGAGCTGAGAGGGCTCCCCACAGAAAAGCGTTGCTTCTGCCCTTCAAGTTGCTTCCTTGTAAAGAAGGCTGCTAAGAGCCTAAAACAAAACGCGCCGAGTTTAAGCCCTTTATATTTCTCTTTAACGCTTCTGCAAATGCCTTCCAAGAGAAATCGTACCACCGCAATGATATAATAATTTACATTTAATTTTTGAAAATTAAAACTCAACAGTCACGCCCATTAAGATGCAGCGATGGGCAGCCCCGGCCACAGAGGCTGCGGGAGGGTGGAGGGGTTTTGTCAGCCGGAGCCACAGCCCCGCGGAGCTGGCGGCATTTCAGGGCAGGACATGAGTCCCCTGAGCCCCCGGCTGGGCGCTGCGGGCCTTGCCCACGGGGCCTCCAGCTCCCTGACCCCGCGTGACCCATGGGAGGCCCCGCCGCTCCGCGGGCGGAATTATTTCAGATTTCTCTTCGCGCTCCTAGTTTGGAATAAACTGCTTTCCACCGCGGGAAGATCTAGCGGGATGGTGACCGAAGGGCCTCCGTGCAGCGGTTGAGACCCGGTTCCACCGGCTGAGCCCAGGGCGGGCCTATGGGATCCGCTTACGCGCAGAGGCATCTCCGAAATAATCAGAGCAAACCCCTCGGCCGAGTACGTGGCCCCGAAGCGGGAAAACGGAAGAAGAAAAACCTCCCGCGGGGACTCGAGGCGGGTACGCGGCTCACCCGCCCTTTCGGGGCCCCCCAAGCGCGTCCGAATCCGCCCCGAGGCGAGGCGGGCCGGGCCGTACCTGCTGCTCCGTCCCCGGCTCCGTCCCGGGCTCCTGGCGGCTGTCGCTGCGGTTCCTTCCCGCGGGCCGGGCCCCTTCCCTGCGCCTTCGCCGCCTCCTCGCGCCTGCCCGGGGCCCGCAGCCTCCGCACCTGGAACCCGGAGGACCCGAGGCGGGCGCAGGGGTGAAGCCGGGGCCCGGGAGGGGCCGCCTCGCTCTGGGTTCCAGACGGAAGAAACACGCGGCGCAGGCTCCGGAGCGGCGGCTCCGACGGGGACCCGTTAAATAATTTATTGATGATACAAAGCAACTCGCGCCCACCCGGGGCCGCCCCCGGATTCTGCAAAAATAGATTCGCCCCCACCCCGCGCGTCCTCACAAGGCGTCCCCCGCGCCGCCGCCGCAAGGGCTGACCAGCGCCAAGTTCGAGGGTTTGTGCTTCTTGAGCAGCCGCGTGATCTTCTCGTCGTCCGAGTTGGGGTCCAGGGGCCGGTTGTATTCATCGTCGTCCTCCGCGTCCGAGCCGCCCACCTTCAGCTTCTCGGCGTCCGAGTCCTGCTTCTTCTTGGCCGACGCCATCTCCGCGGCGTGCCGCTTGCGCCACTTGGTCCGGCGGTTCTGGAACCAGACCTGGGGGTGGACGGGGCGGTCAGGCGGCCGCGGGGCCCGGGGCTGGCGCTGGGGCCGTTCGCAGGACGCGGGCCCCCGGCTCTGCTCTCCGGAGCCCCGCCGCGCTCACCTTCACCTGGCTCTCGGTCATGCCCAGCGAGTAGGCGAGACGCGCGCGCTCCGGGCCCGCCAGGTACTTGGTCTGCTCGAAGGTTTTCTCCAGCGCGAAGATCTGCTGGCCCGAGAAGGTGGGGCGCGAGTGCTTCTTCTTCCCGTCCTTGTCCAAGACGCCGCCGGCCGGGGCTGCAAGGGAGGGGAGGGGAGGGAGGTCAGCGGCCGGCGGGGTCCCCTCCGCGCCCACCTGCCCCGCACCCCCCGCGCGGGCCACTCACCCGGGCCAGCTAGACGCGGGTCCCTCCAGGGCGCGCCCTGCACCACGCCGGGCCAGAAGATGGGCGGCCGCCCGGGCAGCTCGGCCAGGGGCTTGGGGTAGCCGCGCGCCACGGTGGCCGCGGGCCCGAAGTAAACGCCGGCGGACGACGCGAGCCCGTTGAGCCGGGGCAGCCCCCCCAGGAGGCCCCCGCCCCCGGCGCCCACGGGCCGGCCCAGGATGTCGCTGATGCCGTGCGGCGTCCCGAGCGGGAGCTGCGCGCCCAGGCCCCCCAGCGCGGGCGCCTTGAAGCCGGCCGGACCCTGCAGCGCGTAGGGGAACAGCGACGTCTTCATCTCGGCCATGTTGTGCAGCGCGGCCAGCGGGGCACTGCTCAGCACGAACGCGCCCGGGCGGTTAGTGTCCATGGGCGCCGCCGCCGCCGGCCCGGGCTCCCATCCGGGCCCCGCCGCCGCCGCCCCTGCCCGCCGGCCCGGGAAGTTTGCGCGCGGCCCGGGCGGGCGTTGGCTGCAGCGCGGGGCGCGGGGCGCGGGGGGTGGGCGGGCGGCTCCGGCGCGGGGCGGGCGGGCGGCGGCGGCTCCGGGGCCGGTCCGAGCAGCGCCGCGCGGGACGGACGCGCTGATAACGGGGGCCCCCGGGGCGCGGCGCGCGCGCTGATTGGCTGCGGACCCCGCGCTCCGGCCATTGGCCAGCGCCCCCCACCGCCCGCGCGCCCCCGCCGGCCGCGCACTCCATGAAGGGCCCATTAGCGCGGCAGGTGCCTCCCGGGCTGTAAATTCGCCCCCTGATTTATCTCCCCGGGGACGAAATAAATCCCGCTTAGATGGGAGTTTAGTTAGGCAAAGGTTTTCATGCGAAATCAGGAAAAAATACGAGAACATATTTTATTAACGGAAAGAATGCAGATTTGAGGACCAGCCCGCGCGCTCGGAGCTCCCCCCTCGGGGAAGAGCCTCGGCCCGCGTCCCAGTCGCGACTGCTCCGCCGCCCGTGGCTGCGGTGGGTGTGAGCAGCAGCGGACGCCGGCGGGGAACGCGCTCCCGGCGGGTCGGGGCCACAGGAGGGCGGAGGACGCGGGCCTCGAGTCCACGGAATCCACGGGCCTCACGGCCTGGCGAGGCTCGCACGGAGCTGCCTCTGGTTTCGCCGACACGCGGCCGGCGCGGTGGAGGAGTGAGGCAGGCGGGAGCGGGGCGGGGAGGCGGGTCCCGGGACCACACGCGCGGCTCGGCGCTTCCCAGTCGTCGGCCTCCAGGTCTCCCGCTGGGGGACCCCCAGGATGTGACCTGGGCCCACGACTTCGCCCACGGGCCGCCTCTCGCGAATATCCAGCCGGGAGAACAGAGACCAGGACGGCCTCAGCGCGGAAGCCCTGTCCAGGGCCCGAACGTGGGTGCGGGCTGGGGGCGCAGCGGCAGAAACGCGGCCTTAGACGCGCGCGGGGGGCCTGTGTCCCCCCCGCCCCCACGGCACCGGCAGCCGCTCGCTCATCCATCCCGCAGCCCGGGCGGTGAGATGACTCCGAGCCCCGCGCACGACGGCCGCGAGCAAACGCTCCGACCTCTGGGGTGACGTCTCGTATTAATTTAGGGACACGGGGCGGCTGTGACTGTGGCCCACGGCTCGTGGGGAGCCTGAGTCTGTGCGCAGGGAACGCCGCTGCGTGGCCTCTCTCGGGCCTGGGGGAGTTTCCTTCGCAACGACTTTCCCGTTTCGCCCCGGCCGCCAGGGGGTTGGTGCCGCGGAGGAAGGCGGCACCCAGGGTTCGGGGCCGGGGTCTCACGTCCGCCCCCGCGCCCCCCTCCAGCGTCCGTTTTCGTTTTGTGCAGGTCGAGGCGGGGACTTGGCGCCGTCGGCCGCTCCTGGGTGGCGGTTTGGAAAAGCCACCTGCGGCCAAACTCCGGGGCAGTGGTGCGGCGCCGGGTGTGTGCGCGCTCGGGGCTGCCCCGGAGGCTTCTGGCTCCACTGAGGTGCAGCCCCGCGTTCACTGGGGGTTCGCTTCCCCCGTCGAGTCCGCACTCGATTCGATCGGGATTGGGATTCGATTGGGCGCGGCCGCCCCGCCGGTGTTCGGCCCCCGCGGAGCCTGGCCCGGGGACCCCCAGCGCCCGCCCGGCCCCGAGACCCGCCCCGGCCTGTCCTGCCCCCCGCTCCCTCGGAGGAAACACGAGGAAGGGCCCTCCCGGGTCGGGTTCGGGCCCCTCCCAGCACCCCAAGGCGACGGCGCCCGCGCCCAAGGCTCGGGCTCTGAGCTGAGACGCGGGAACTGCTGTCGCCCTCGGACCCCCCCACTCTGCGCGGCCGAGCAGACCCTGGGCGGGCCGGGAGGGGTGCGGGTCGCCCGAACTGAGGCTGGGGAGGCGCACGCGGGCGGGACGGCGGGAGGAAGCCGCGCTCCGAACAGGCTCTGGCTCCTCTCACACCCTGGAGGGGCGAGGCGGGGGGCGTCGTTAGCGCTGTTTTATGGCTGAGGAAACATGGACCTGGAGGCGCTGCGCTGCGGCCCGGTAAACCCGGGGTCTGTCTGCGCCCCCCGGTCCTCCCTGGGCTGCCGAGGGAACGCGTGGGGTCGCGGGTGGGGCTGGCGTGTCACTGGCTGCGGAGCGCGCGGCTCTCGGGCCAGGGTGAGTTGGGGGCGCAGAGGAGCCGGGTAAGGGGGGGGTCCCTCTCCCACATTCTTCTAAGCCGTGGAAGTCTTGGCGCGCTCCGCAGGTGCCGCGTCCTACCCGGCTCCCCGGCCTGCGCCCCACGCGCTTTCCCGCCCTCCTCCTCGCGGAGCTGCGCGTGGGTCCGGTGTCTTCACCTCCTACGCTTCCCGGCGCCCACTCCGGGCCCCGTCCCCTCTCCGGCCCCCGCCCGCACCTTTTCTCCTGCGCCCCCCCGGCGCCGCCCTCTCGGAAACCACCGAGGCAACTCCCCCTCCTCCCGGGAAGGTCCGAGCGCCTCCGACCGAGATGCCTTTGCCTGGCTCCGCCGCCCGGCGGCCCCGCTGCCTGGAGAGGTTCGCGATGCCACCTCCTGGCCCGGGAGCAAATGTTCTGCGAGGAAGGCTGCGGCATCGGCGCCGACGCTCCGCGCTGGAAAACCGAGAGCGCGGGGTTTGGCAGAGGCCGTTCAAAGTTTGTTTTACTCGTTCAGCCTGTATTTGTGGGGCTCCTGCCGTGCCCGGGCTGTCCGGGGGGTGCAACGTGAACGCAGCGGGCTCCGGCCCGGGCGCAGGCGGGTCAGAGCAGCAAACGCGCTCCCCCTGCACCCCCGCGGCGTCCGCAGGGGAGCGGGCGACAGGGAGGACGGCGGGGGTGTCGGCCCGGAAGGAGAGCCTGCCTAGGCCCGGGTGTCCCGTCCTGTGTGCGCTGGGGGCTGAGGGGCGACGGCGGAACTCCACACAGGGAAGGAGCCTGCATTCGCCTTCGGCCGCCCAGGCCAGAGAGTTCACAAAGCTCTGATTTATCACTGAGGTGACTTGTCCCGCGCAGCCCTAGGCGAGTTGCTAAGCTGCCCGCCCTGACCGCACCCCCAGGCCGGGGGTCTCCTGGCAGTTCCCGGCAAAGGCCCTGCATTGTCTTTTTTCCCTAAGTGAGCGCGTTCCCAGCCTCTCCAGGCTTGACAAGGCAACCGCACCAGGCATTCCAGACACAAACGGGGCCACCCTGGGGTCCTCGTGACCAAAGAACCAAAAAAGGCCCAAGATGACCCAAGGGACCTCTCTGTGGGCCCACCCACGGAAGCAGAGGAGTGGGGTTACCAGGACCCCCAGGAGCCAGGGGCCAGGCGGGGTGCCTTCTGTTGCTTGGAAACAGAGGAGCCCACCAGGACGCTCTGGAATTGCTGGAAGGGGAAGGGGGGCTAGAGAAAACCCCACCCCACAACACAACTCAAAGGGGCCCTGCCTCCTACGCAGGACAGACCCCAACCCCATCTCCCGTGCCCTCTGGGGGCAGCCCTGCCAGGGCAGCGGGAAAGGGCTGGGAGGCAGGCGCGGATCCCAGCTAGGCAGCCCCGGGGTCCCACTGGGCTCATGGACCCAGCTGGGTCTCAAAGGCCATGAGGGCTGACGGCTGGGGTGGGGACTGCCCAGGGGTGGGAGTTGACACCCCTAGGTGGGCAGAGGAGGCTCCACTCCTCATCCTGGCCTAGCCCGGCCCCTTCTCACACCTCCAGCACTGCCTGGTGAGCACCAGCCTGCTGGCAGCGGCTTTATTTCAGAGATCGCGAGTCTCCACCTCCACCTCCACCTCCACCTGTTACCACCTAATTCCATCCCATGCCTGCCAGGCCACTGGTCCCCTCGTGGCCCCCAGGCTCACCCACCCCGGCCACTCTGCCCCCACTTCACACCTCCTCCACTTGGTCTCAGCTTGAGGGACGCCTCCCTGGCCACCCGGTCTGGTGCAGCCCCCACACTCCCATCCAGCACAGCTGCCCCTCTTGGCACTGGACCCCTGCCCAAGGCATTGGTGGACGTGTCTGATGTCCACCTCCTACCCGGCTTGCTCAGGACATGGATGGATGCAGGGGCCCTGTGCTCTGGGCGCCTCCAGGACTGAATTCATGCTGCTGGCTGAATGAATGCAAGTGTGACAGCTGCAGGCTTCAGAGCAATTTTCAGAGCCCGGGTGCGGGTTGGAGAGGGAGGACCGTGCACCCGACTTCCCGCCGGCAGGAGCAGGTACTGTGGAGGTGCGTCCAGGAACCCTGAGCCACAGGACGTGCTGGATGTGGGGCCTGGCGCCGCGGCATTTCCCAGCTGAGCCTGAGGTCTTGCTGTTTAGACCAAACTCAGCCCCAACCCATCTCCTGAGCTTGAGGGTGTCCAGGTAGAGCCCGGCAGCTTCTGGGGTACCCAGCTCTAGGTGGGGTGTCCAGGAGCCCCCTCTTCCCAGGCTATGGCGGCCTCTTGCCCATTTGCCAACACCTACAGGTCCACATGAAGTGGAGGATCAGGCTCTGGGGAGAGGGTGCCGCTTCTCCCCAGGCCGAGTGGCCCAGGACAGGGAGGGATGCTTTGATGGAGGCTAGGGTGGGGCCACAGGGGAACACTCTCCCTGGAAGATATGGGCCAGGCTGTGGAATCTGGAACACCCACGGGTTAAGGAGGCCCTGAAGGGGGGCTAAGAGGGCAGGGGCTGGGAGGACCTGGATGGCAGGGGAGGGAGAGCTTGCCTGAACTCTCTGAATACCCCTTCAGGGTGGCCCCTGCCCAGCCTTTGTGGACCCTCTGGCTTCACTGGGCCTGAAGTTCCTTGCACAGCCTGGGCCCTGGCCGGGCCCCTCCCACCTTGCAGGGCCCCCTCCCTGAATCCTGAGCCCCAGGTTTCCCTCCAGCTCCTGTTCTTTAAGTCACTTGTTGTGGTAAATGCAGAAGCCACGGAGCAGCACCCACTGAAAGCGCAGAGAGACACAGAGAATAGTCCGAGTTCTTCCCCTGAACCGAGTTCTTACCCCTGAACCGAGTTATTCTGTTGTCACGAGCATCTCCTTTCTTCTCGTGATGGAGACGCTGCGGGCCGCCTGCCTGCTCACACACGGCTCCGCACCTGGGCCCTCCAGCATCTCTCCCACCCACGCTGAGCCTCCATCCCACAGGTGCCTCACTCCCTACAGTGCCCTGAGGACCGAGGCTGTCCAGGTGTCTCCCTGCTGGCGTAGCCTGGGGTTCTGGTGGGCCCAGTAGAAACCGCCCTGGCCTGGCCAAGGAGGTTCCAAGTCTTCCTGCTCCGGGGAAGGGGTGTTCAGAGATTCCCCGTGCCCCTGGGTGGGAGTGACCAGAGGCAGCCGATGGTGTTGGGTGTGGGCCCTGCCCTGCCTGGAACTAGATGGAGGGCTCCATGGTGCTGCCAAGAGACAAGGTCCAGCCCTCCCAGGAGGACACCCGGGGGTGCTGGGTGCAGACAGGCCAAGCTCTGAGCAGGGGAGCTGGGGGGAAGAGGGGCAACAGGCGCGCCCTCACCACAGGCCCCCTTCGGCAGGGGCCCCAGTGGGTCCCTGGACACCCAGACGCCATCTGAGGAAGAGGAGGGGCCCTTTGCTCATTGCAAGGACACTTTTTCTACTGCAGGGGGCTGGAATGCCTCGGGGGAGGTGTCTTTTTCTGCTGAAGCACAGGCCAGCTCTGACCAGCTGCCAAGGTGGCATTGGGGGCTGCTGGCGGGCCTGTGAGGTGTTTGAGCTCTGGTGCGGAGATTTCAGGGGACGCCGTTCCCCAGCCTCAGCCCTGCTGTGGGGCATTTTCATGCGCACATTGGACTCCAGGAACCGTATGGGTGTGGAGCGTCTACACTGGGTCCAGGAACCGTGTGGGTGCAGCGTCTACACTGGGTCCAGGAACCGTGTGGCTGTGCAGTGTCTACACTGGGTCCAGGAACCGTGTGGGTGCAGCGTCTACACTGGGTCCAGGAACCGTGTGGGTGTGCACGTCTACACTGGGTCCAGGAACCGTGTGGGTGCAGCGTCTACACCAGACAGGCTGCTTCTCTTTTCCCTGGTGGTCGTGCTTTGGGGATGCGTCCCTGGGACCCCTGGCTGCTGGGAGCTGCCCCATGCGAGTGCCCCGCCTTCTGTGGATGGAATCCGTCATCTTCATTCACTTCTCAGGTGAAGTTCTTAAAAACGGTGGCACATCCCAAGCTCCTTGGTCCCCAGCTGAGCTGTCCCATCTGTTGGCACCGCTGAGGTTTCTGGCCATGTGACTTTGGCCCTGACGCCCACCTGCGTTGCCCCCGGCCTCCAGGCTGCAGGCACAGCTGGTTTTCCTCCCTGTCTGTCGCTCATTTTTCTTCCTCTCTTTCCAGGCCCATCCTCAGGAACCCCCTGGGTCTGCGGCCCTGGTGGGTGACAGAGACCTCTAGGGCCCTCTTGGCTCCCTGCCGGGCACTGAGGACCCCACATCTGTGCCACCACCCGGGGTGCACTGCCCGGGACCTCCCCGTCTTCATGTGCGTGTCCCACAGCCCCCGAGGGAACAGCACCGCCTCTCCTCCTGGGTCCTGCATGGCCGCTGGGACAAGGACACCAGATGCCCATGCCTGGAGGAGCTCACTGGAGCCCACAGCTGGTGAGCAGCCCTCCAAGGGGGCCTCTGCCACTGGAGGGCGTCTCCATGGAGCAGCTGGGCGCAGCTCTCCTGCCTCTGGAGGCACCTGGCCCTCAGCTGGAGACCTTTGGCTGCCTGGGCCCCCACAGTCCCCAACAAGCTGGACCAGAAAGGGCTCTTCACCCCTGCAGCGGCCAGCACACAGTCGCTGCGGGCTCTGGCTGGGGAGGCCCCGGGGCAACACCATCCCTTGAGGACATCAGAGCCCATGCAGGAAGCCACCCTCCCACCTGTGTGCCCTGTGGACACAGAGGCCAGGCTGGGGGGTGACTGAGCCCCCCTCAATCACTGGAGGAGACTCCCCAGGAGCAGGCCGGCCACCGTGGCTGCCGAGGTGGAGGGGCCACGCCGTCGGTGGGATGGCCGCGCATCCCCTCAGAAACCCTCTTCTCTGGGGTCCAAAGAATCTTGTCTCCTTCAGGAAAGGACAAGGAGACGTGGCTGTAAATCACGCCCAGAGCTAATTCCCCAGGGCTCTGGGGCACCAGATGTGCAGCCAGCGTAATGAGCTCTCTCCTGGGGCGTCTCGGGTGTCTGGCCACGTGGCGCACGCGCTAATTGAGTGCTGAGCCCTTGGAGATTTGTGTCAGGAGCCTGCTCCGGCGCCTTGGCTGTGATCCGAGGATGAGATGGGACCAGCATCGGCCAAGGTGGGGGCTTCCGGAGAGGCTGGCTCCTGGCACCACTCCAGGCTGGGCCACGGTGCTGTGTGGGGATTCCTGGTGGGTGAGGGCCCCGGGGCGGGCGACGGGTCGTGTGGTGCCACAGCCAGCGCCTCCCCACGATGGGCGCCCCCTGCTGATGGGCACCCCGACAATGGCGCCTCCCAGTGATGGGTGCCTCCACAGGTCCTCGGGGCCCCCTTCCCGTCCAGGTCTTCACAGAAGCCCCGGCCCTGGGTGCCCAGTGGCCTCGGCAGCCGCGTCTGCATAACAGAAGCCGAGCATGGGACGGCTCCAGCTCAGGACTGTCTGAGCCCCACCCTGCGAGGGTGCTCTGAGCTCTCAGGGCATCACTTCTTTGCCTATTTATCCCTGGTCTTGGGTGAGTTCCAGTGGCAGACAGAGCTCAGACAAGAGCAGTGCTCGCAGGAGCGCTGGCAGGGACAGTGGCAATACGAGGGTCACAGGTGTGATCGGAGGCTGCCACCCTGTGCTGGGTCACCGTGCCATGCCAGTGAAGGCGCCTTCTGCCCAGGAGCTGTGGGGGGGCCAGGGGTGCCGCCGGGACACAGTGTGGGTCGCTGGGAAGACCCGAAAGTGGGGAGGAAGCAGCCAGGCACGGGGGACGGCAGAGGTGGCTACTTCTCCCGGCAGCAGAAGTCCACCCCAGGGCCTCACCGGGGGGGCGCACGGGCAGGCACGAGTCTGTGAGGAGAAAATGGTCTCTCTGGATGGGGAGCCCAGGGCAGGGCCCCCACAAGAAGATGGTTTCGGATGAGAGTGAAGGAGTCACCTGCCGTTCCCGGAGTGTCCAGGCTCGCGAGGGCCTCGTCTCCAGAGCCTTCACGCTGGCATCACGTGTGAGAGCGTTTATCCAGGACGGGACACTTGTCCTGGGGCATCTCCTGCATGGGGAGTGACCTCTGACTTTTGGGGAACACAGCCACTGTGTGAGGCCCCCAGGCCGAGCCGCCCCTCCCCGGCCATTCTGCCTGCATCAGCGTAACAGAAACACCATCTGTGATTGCAGTGTTGCCCCCCCAGCCTCCACTTCCAGCTGAGGGGCGCTCCCCTCGGAAACGGGGTCTTGTCTGGCCTGGGAGTCGGAGGCAGGTCTGGGGCCTGAGGCCTTGAGGCTTTGGGTGAGTCAGTGTCTCCAGGGCGGGGCCGGGGAGGAGAGCCACTGCCCTGGGTCCTGGTCTGGGCACGTGCCCTGAGGCTGGGTGGCCCGCAGCTCTCCCACCACAGTTGGGTCTGGCACCCCCTGCCTGGAGTCGCAGGTCCCTGACCTACAGCCTGAGGCTGCCCACACAGCCGTCCTAGAGGGGTCACGGCCTTCCCAGTGATGGTTGCTTCTGGAAACACTTCAGGCCCTGGAGTCAACGAGAGCCCAACAGGAAGACGGGACTAGTGGGGAGGTTGGGGGGCTGGTGGGGTTGTGGGGGGCTGGCGGGGAGGGGTGGGGGGGCTGGCGGGGTTGTGGGGGCCGGCGGGGAGGGGTGGGGGGGCTGGCGGGGTTGTGGGGGGCCAGTGGAGGCAGTCAGGGAGCCAGGGAGGGCAGGGGGGACTGATGGGGCAGGGACATGGGAGCTGGGGAAGGTGCCCAATCCCTCTCGGCCTCTGCCGTCCCTGGCTGAGTTGAACTCAATTAATCTAAATTAATCCACTTTTCCCAGCGACAGCGCGCCTCCCTGCCCAGGCAACAGTACTTGCTCGGCTTCTCCCAGGAGCACTGAACCTGCCCTGCCAGGTGCAGAGGGCTCCCGGCGCCCGGATTTCACGTTCCCCTGGGAGATGGGGGTGCCTACTCAGGGAGAGGACACAGGAGGAGGTGTGCACGGGCCACGTCCCAGTGTCAGTCCCCCAGGTAGGTGGATCACTTGAGGTCAGGAGTTCAAGACCAGCCTGGCCAACATGGTGAAACCCCGTCTCTACTAAAAATACAAAAGTTAGCCAGGCGTGGTGGCACGTGCCTGTAATCCCAGCTACTAGGGAGGCTGAGGCAGGAGAACTGCTTGAACCGGGGAGTCGGAGGTTGCAGTGAGCTGGTATCGCACCATTGCACTCCAGCCTGGACGACAGAGTGAGACTCCGTCTCAAAAAAATAACAATAATAAATAAATAAACACACAGATCTGTGTCATTTCATCATTAACTGTGTAAGCATGCACCGAGCCCGTGGGCGCCCTGGAGAGAGGAGTAGGCTCACCCTGCATCTTCATTGTATTCTCTGCTGTGCTTCGTGTTTTGTTTTGTTTTTTTCCTGTGAACATGTCTTATTTTTATTCATAAAAACAAACACACGATTTAGGAAACGTGTCACAGGCAGCTCGCCTCGTCAGACAGAGCAGGTGCTGCCTGAGTTCCTGGAAGTCCTGGGACCAACCCTCAGGCACAGTGGGTTCCGGACACTTCCCTTGATGCTGGGGACGTTGAGTTCAGGGGGCTTTGAGCTTGTTCCCAGCACTCTCAGGGGTCACATGCTTTGACCAGGTTTGAAGTCACAGCCAAAGACACTGCCCATGACGGCAGTGGAGGCCACACCGCACTAGGACGTCGGGTCACCCCAGCAGGCTTCTGGTCCCCAAATAAGAACACCTGGAATCCTTTCCATAAACCCAGGGCTCCTACAAGCAACCATTCCACTCCTGAGATTTGCTTGGGGGACGCCTGGAGATTTGAGGTAACTTCTGAGCCACCCTGGTGCGGCGACGGCGTTTCTAAGTAAATGAAGAAACGCAGCCTTGGCAGCGTGGCAGGTGGTTTTTCTCCCGTTGGCGTCCGCTGTACTTTGTTGGGCGGGCCGGCCCTTCTCAAGGCTGCTCCCTCGCACTCTGCAGGTAAACCTTTCTGTTCTTTCCACCTGCCAGAGTCTGAGCCGTGGTGACAGTTAATTCCTGGGGCTCCGCAGGGAGCTTGCCTGGGTCCTTCCCTGGGAGCCGTCAAGCATGAACCTGGGTGTGCCCGGCCTGGTCCCAGGCCCTCAGCTTCCCGACGCCCCTGTGCCCATTCTCACTGGCACGGTTAAGTGTCCACGCCAGACCAGCAGCGCAGGAACTGGAGGCTCCATTTCATGATTTCTCCGGTGGCAGGTGACAGGTGACAGGAATCAGGTTCCTGCTGGTGGCAGCGGATGGGGGTGCAGAACTGCCTTTTTGCTGTTTGCCTGTTTACCCTTTTTGTGCCCACACCAAGGTGGGAGCCGCTACACCCGGGGACGCGCTGGAACGTGTGTGGAGGTCAGAGCCTGCTGCCGCCTCGGTCTCTGGGTGCCCGGGCAGCCATTCCTTCAAACAGTGGGGTGCTTCCAAACCAGTGCCTCCTGAGGAATTGGGAAAGACAGGAGGTTGTCATCGTCACAAGAGACAAAACCCTATTCTGCTAAATTCGAGAGAAGCCTAAGATTGCGCAGGTTTTTCATAATGAGCCTTCCACAGCGGACTCCCCGCTGCTTCGTCGCACGTCACTGCTTCTGCCACCGTCAGCATTCCCGCAGGACTGTGCTGTCCGTCTCGAATTCGGGGGTTTCGCGAAGCTGGTAAAACGGTGTGTTTTATGAATAGGAAATATTTCTTTGATCAAGCTTGTTAATATAACTTGTCTACCTTTGGGGAGAGTGAAACAGATGATAAATAAGCTCTATTAACATTTTTTTGGTGTGAGTTTTTTTTCCCTTTGGCTTTTAGAAATGATATTAATGATTTTTTTATATTCAGGTAAAGTAAGAAAAGTTTAAACATTTAAAAAATACTCCTTGTACTGCAGGTATGTTGTTGGTTCTGGGTTTTTTTTTTTCTTACTTGGTCACTAGGTTATAAGATAAGGAGGAAAAACTGACTTTTAAACGAACTTGAGAGTTTTAATACCTGTATGTCATTGTAAGAAAAAAACTTACGTAGTATTTTTAATCAAGATGACTCTTTGGACACATTGCACTGGTTGAATAATTCTGGTTTAACACGACTCCGCGTCTCCTGTCCCCGTGTCTCTCCGGTGCGCAGTTCGAGTCTGCGTGGTCTTGGATTATTTTTTCTTCCACGGCCCTTCCTGCCTACGCCAGCGTTCTCCACCGCTGTGACGTGACAGAACAGTCCTGTTAGGAGACGTGTCTCACGGTGTGACCCGGAGGTGGGCTGAGGCGGCTGGGCTGGACGGTGTGACCCGCAGGTGGGCCGAGGCGGCTGGGCTGGACGGTGTGACCCGCAGGTGGGCCGAGGCGGCTGGATGAGGTGGGGGCTGAAATCAGGCCGCAGTCGTGGCCCGAGGCCTCACACGTGCTGCCCTGATGTGTGGGATTCCAGGGTGGGTACATCTAGGTGGAAGCCTTGGGGTCACAGTGGCTCACAAGCCGTATGGGGATGGGTGGAGTGGGGCGTGTGCGGCTGTGGAGTTCATCGCAGGACCCGGCTTGGAAGGACCAAGGCCATTTCGTGTTGGGCCCTGGTTGCTCCAGGGTTTTGCTCAGTGAGGTAAGAGAAGGGGCCTGGGAAGAAGTTGCCGTCCTCTGTGGCGGGAGAAGGGGAGGCTTCTGGCTGTTCAGGGGAGCTGTAGACCCGTTACGGCCATGGCCCTCGAGCACACCCCGTGGTGAGGCTCTGGGACAGGGCTTGTGTGGGGTGTGGGGAGTGTCAGGCTGTGGGGCCTCCTTGGAAGAGGCAACCCCCAACACAGACGCCAGTGGGGAAGCGGCTCCACAGCTGCCTTGCCAGACCCTCAGGCCACACGGCCACCTGGATGCACTGTCCCACAGCACAGGCGGGCAGGGGGTGCCCAGAGCCAGTAAACCCCTTTGGCCGAGGCCGGCGCTGGGATTCCAGCCCAAATGATGTGGCTTGGTGCTCACAGGAGAGGAGAGAAGGGAAGGTGGTGCCCAGTGTAGGCCCGCACCTGAGCCCAGAACACCGCATCTGTGCCCGGGACACCCCACCTGAACCCAGGACACCGCGCCTGAGCCAGGGAAACCTCACCTGAGCCTGGGACACCTCGCCTGAGCCTGGTGTATTAGTGCGTTTTTATGCTGCTATAAAGAACTGCCCAAGACTGGGTAATGTATAAAGAAAAGAGGCTTAACTGACTCACAGTTCTGTGTGGCTGGGGAGGCCTCAGGAAATTCACAGTCATGGTGGCAGAGGGGACTCCTCTGGGTGGCTCAAGGGCCATCTGGGGGAGTTGGCTGGAAACTGGAGGAGCCCCTCTCCCTGGACTGCCCAGCCTTGGCCAGCCTGTGTGGTGTGCAGTGAGGTGCTGACTGATTGAGAAGCATACACTCCCCAAAGCCCTGTTTGGAGGCACCCGTCTTCCACCTGGGTGGGCCACAGGCTCGGGACACAGAGCCTGGCCTTGCGATGTCACACACCCCTGTGGCACCCGGCCTTCCTGAGGCATTGAGGGGCAAGTGACTCGGGATGGGCTACAGGGCCTGGGTGGGGCCCCAGCTTTCCCCCAGCCTCTGGCCTTGGGGCCCTCAGCACAGGGCCAGCCAGGCTGAGGTTGTACTTCGTGCATCCGGAATTGGTGGATTCTTGGTCTCACTAACTTCAAGAATGAAGCCGCAGACCCTCGCGGTGAGTGTTACAGCTCTTAAGGCGGCGCGTCTGCGGTTGTTCCTTCCTCCCGGTGGGCTCGTGGTCTCGCTGGCTTCAGGAGTGAAGCTGCAGATCTTCATAGTGCGTGTTATAGCTCATAAAAGCACTGTGGACCCAAAGAGTGAGCAGTAGCAAGATTTATTGCGAAGAGCGAAAGAGCAAAGCTTCCACAGTGTGGAAGGGGACCCGAGCGGGTTGCCACTGCTGGCTGGGGCAGCCTGCTTTTATTCTCTTATCTGGCCCCACCCACATCCTGCTGATTGGTAGAGCCGAGTGGTCTGTATTGACAGGGCGCTGATTGGTGCGTTTACAATCCCTGAGCTAGACAGAAAGGTTCTCCACGTCCCCACGAGACTCAGGAGCCCAGCTGGCTTCACCCAGTGGATCCCGCACCGGGGCTGCAGGTGGAGCTGCCTGCCAGTCCCGCGCGTGCGCCCGCACGCCTCAGCCCTTGGGTGGTCGATGGGACTGGGCGCCGTGGGGCAGGGGGCGGCGCTCGCAGGGGAGGCTCGGGCCGCACAGGAGCCCACGGAGGGGCGCCGGTGGGCCGGCACTGCTGGGGGACCCAGTACACCCTCCGCAGCCGCTGGCCCGGGTGCTAAGCCCGTCATTGCCCGGGGCCGGCAGGGCCGGCCGGCTGCTCCGAGTGCGGGGCCCGCCAAACCCGCGCCCACCCGGAACTCCAGCTGACCCGCAAGCGCCGCGCGCAGCCCCGGTTCCCGCTCGCGCCTCTCCCTCCACACCTCCCCGCAAGCTGAGGGAGCCGGCTCCGGCCTTGGCCAGCCCAGAAAGGGGCTCCCACAGGGCAGCGGGGGGCTGAAGGGCTCCTCAAGTGCCGCCAAAGTGGGAGCCCAGGCAGAGGAGGCGCCGAGAGCGAGCGAGGGCTGTGAGGACTGCCAGCACGCTGTCACCTCTCATTCGGACATCAGAGACCATGGACTTGGGGTAACTGTGCAGGCCCCACGTGGCAGGTGCTGGGCTCTCCGCGGTGGGGGCGGGGACGTCTCTCCGCGGTGGGGGCGGGGACGTCTCTCCGCGGTGGGGGCGGGGACGTCTCTCCGCGGTGGGGGCGGGGACGTCTCTACGTGGTGGGGGCGGGGACGTCTCTACGCGGTGGGGGCGGGGACGTCTCTACGCGGTGGGGGCGGGGACGTCTCTACGTGGTGGGGGCGGGGACGTCTCTCTCCGCGGTGGGGGCGGGGACGTCTCTCCGCGGTGGGGGCGGGGACGTCTCTCTCCGCGGTGGGGGCGGGGACGTCTCTCTCCGCGGTGGGGGCGGGGACGTCTCTCCGCGGTGGGGGCGGGGACGTCTCTCCGCGGTGGGGGCGGGGACGTCTCTCCGCGGTGGGGGCGGGGACGTCTCTCCGCGGTGGGGGCGGGGACGTCTCTCCGCGGTGGGGGCGGGGACGTCTCTCCGCGGTGGGGGCGGGGACGTCTCTCCGCGGTGGGGGCGGGGACGTCTCTCCGCGGTGGGGGCGGGGACGTCTCTCCGCGGTGGGGGCGGGGACGTCTCTCCGCGGTGGGGGCGGGGACGTCTCTACGCGGTGGGGGCGGGGACGTCTCTCTCCGCGGTGGGGGCGGGGACGTCTCTACGTGGTGGGGGCGGGGACGTCTCTACGTGGTGGGGGCGGGGACGTCTCTCTCCGCGGTGGGGGCGGGGACGTCTCTCCGCGGTGGGGGCGGGGACGTCTCTACGCGGTGGGGGCGGGGACGTCTCTCCGCGGTGGGGGCGGGGACGTCTCTCCGCGGTGGGGGCGGGGACGTCTCTCCGCGGTGGGGGCGGGGACGTCTCTCCGCGGTGGGGGCGGGGACGTCTCTACGCGGTGGGGGCGGGGACGTCTCTCTCCGCGGTGGGGGCGGGGACGTCTCTACGTGGTGGGGGCGGGGACGTCTCTACGTGGTGGGGGCGGGGACGTCTCTACGTGGTAGGGGCGGGGACGTCTCTACGCGGTGGGGGCGGGGACGTCTCTCTCCGCGGTGGGGGCGGGGACGTCTCTCCACCATGGGGATGCAGACACCCCTACCGGGTTCTTCTTTCCACATTCACGTCTCTGCTATGGCTGGGCCCTTCTGCCTCCCCAGGGAAGCTGTGTAACCAGAACAGAACCCGTATTTCCTCTTGCTGGGCCATCCCCTCTGCAGCTTTGCTCACGTGGGCTGGTCCTCTGTCCACAGTCCCCCTCGTTCCTCTCCCCACCGCCTGGCCTCTTGCCTGGGTCGGAATTCCTGGATGAGCAGGACAGAGCAGCCTTGGGAACCACACCTGTCAACCCTGGAAGCGATTATGGGACCACAGCAGCCTCCGGCAGCAGGCCCAGGCCCCACCCTCGAAGCCCATGCAGACCTGCTCTCAAGGACTCTACCTTGGAGGGGGAAACGCAACTCTGGGACCCCTGCCCCCATGCGTGGTCCATATGGTCCTATGGTCCCACGGCGACCATGGGATCAGGTTCTCTGGTGAGAACTAAACCAGGGGCAATGCTGTTGTTCGCTCATGTTTATGGAGTCTGAGGCGAGCTAGTCAGGACGGGAAGCTTCTGACCCCAAGAGCACTGAGGACCCAGGCTCCTTCCAGCTGTGGCTGTGCCATCCTCAACATGTAGATTTCACCTCATAGCACATCATGGTTGCCAAGCTCCAGCCATCAAATTCCATCCCAGCCTGCAGACAGGAAGGAAAAAGAGCAAGCCTTTCCTTTTATGGAGGTCTCTTGAACCAGAACTTAGTCAAATGGCCACACGTGTTTCAAGGGAGGCTGGCTGTGCACCTGGCCAGGAATGGGGGGGTCTATTTCTTTTCCTTCTTTTTTTTTTTTTTTTTTTTTGAGACAGAGTCTCCATCTGTTGCCAGGCTGGAATGCAGTGGCAAGATCTAGGCTCACTGCAACCTCCACCTCCCGGGTTCCAGTGATTCTCCTGCCTCAGCCTTCAGTAGCTGGGACTACAGGCGCCTGCCACCACACCCAGCTGATTTTTGTATTTTTAGTAGAGGCCAGGTTTCACCATGTTGGCCAGGATGGTCTCGATCTCTTGACCTTGTGATCTGCCCACCTTGGCCTCCCAAAGTGCTGGGATTACAGGTGTGACATTTCTAAGGGACACTGGGAGGCTGGCCGCACACCCGGCCAGGAATTGGGGGTCTGTTACTAAGGGACCCTGGTTCTCTGACTCCCTCCCATTTCTTCAGTCAGCAAGAATGGGGCCCAGGGAGAGGCACAGGATTCTGGGAAGTCTCAGGCCCTGTCCCTGCAGGGCTGGGGCTCAGCGATGCGGAGAAGGGAGGGGAGCGACCCCCACAGCCCAGAGAGCAAAGCTGCTTGTG
This sequence comes from Pongo abelii, assembly GCF_028885655.2. Lineage (NCBI taxonomy): Eukaryota > Metazoa > Chordata > Mammalia > Primates > Hominidae > Pongo > Pongo abelii. Next base: position 139,999,390 of record NC_071993.2, read on the forward strand.
ATGGGGCTGCTCCCCTCCCTTCTGAGTGAGTCCTGTGGCCCCAAGCCCTGGGGCTCTTCCTCTCCTAGGGCCTGATATTGGTGGGGGGGCTGCCTCACCCCGTCGTGGGTCCACCGGTATTTGGGGGCTGCCTCACCCCGTTGTGGGTCCGCCGCTATTTGGGGGCTGCCTCACCCCGTCGTGGGTCCGCCGCTATTTGGGGGCTGCCTCACCCCGTCGTGGGTCCGCCGCTATTTGGGGGCTGCCTCATCCTGTTGTGGGTATTTAGGGGCTGCCTCACCCTGTTGTGGGTATTTAGGGGCTGCCTCACCCTATCGTGGGTCAGCTGATATTTAGGGGCCGAGGTCTCCAAGCTCCTCAAAGGTGGCAGGACATTCTGGGGCTGGGATTCCCAGGAAAAATCCTTCTCAAGCCCCTTTAAAGGCCACCAGGACAGTCCTGGGTCCAGCCTCTGTCCTGAGGGTTGTGGGATGCAGGCTCCGCGGGGGGCTCCAGCTGCAGCTCCTCAGGGGGTGGTTCTAGGCCTCAAGAGCCTCCTTCCAAAGACGAGGTCTCCTGGGGTCAGGGGTTATAGGGACCCACCCTGGTCTCTGCCCAGGCTGTTGAGCACCCCAAGTCCCTCCAGCACCCCGACCCTACCCAGGCTGGACTCATGGCAGGGCCAGAAAGACAGGCAGGTCTGCAGCAGGCGGAGCTCAGCCACGTCCCCATTATCTTAACGCATCTCTTGCCTCTTGTCACAAAGAATTAAAATCCGTAATAAGAACATTTAAGAGCTCTTCATAATTGTGTGGCCATTAGCCGACTGCACGGGGTGTCAATCTAGCCATCTCGCTCCAGTCCCAATGAATTGTGATAAAAATGTCAATTAGATTATCTTGGCCACTAGCACGGTGATGAGTAGCCAGGAGTGTCCCTCGAGTCACCCTAACAGCGGGAGCCGCTCCGTGCCGTGCTAAAGCCACTCCAGGACAGCAGGACGGGCCGCTGGGGGTCAGCGTGTGGGCCCAGCAAGCGGGGCCATCCCAGGAACCCACGCCCCGGCCCCTTGGAGCCCGGCTGGAGAGGCTGTGGGGCCAGAGGGAGGCATGGGGGAGGGGCAGAGGAGGGTAACCCCTGGGAACAGGACAGAGGTGGGGGATCCAGGCCCCTCGGAGGGTGCAAAGCCCTGAGCTCAGCAAGGAGGGGCAGGGAGCTCCCAGGGCCCAGCCTTGTGCTTGGGAAAGGGGCCGGGAGGGGGATGGGCAGCTGAGCGGCCCCAGGGCCTCAGGTCCACCCCCTTGGCCAGGTCCCCTTGGCCCTGTCCCCACGGCTCTGTCCCCTCCGCCCTGTCCTCACGGCCCTGTCCCCTCGGCCCTGTCCCCTCAGGGCTCTCGTTCCACCTGCCCTTCCCAGGAACCACGGCTGCCTTTTTTTCTTACGGGTGAAGACGTATTGGAAATTGATTTCTGTGTTGGAAATGGGATAATTAAATTGGTTGTTTCCATCTTCATCATCGTCATCATAAAACGAGGACAGCCGGGTGAGGCTGGCATGAGGTGACACCCTCGTCTCGCGCAAGGGAGCATTAATTGAATACAAATGGCCTCTCCTGAAGTTGCTGAGTTATATTTCAGAGATATGGGATAATGATGCCATTTAATCATTTTTACAAGATATAAAATTACTGGCTCCTCTGGGAAGATCATTAAGGAAAACAATTGTTCACAGCAATTGAAGATAGAGTTTTAATAATTTAACACAGAAATTAAACTATTAGAGACCAGTGTTGGATGAGGCAACTTAGTAGAAATTTATATACAAGCGTCTGTGAACATTTTAATTTTATTAACCCGCCTAATTCCTTCATCCAAATCCATCTGAAAGGCCTCTTGGCCGTGCCTGTGAGCTGCAGCCCAGAGCCCCTGTGTTTCCAGGGAGGATGGCCAGGGTGTGGCTCAAGGGACATCCCGAGGATACCCAGGCCAGGCCCCCAGGCTGCAGGGGAGGGGCTGAGCTGCCAAAGCAGGGAGAGGCGGGGGCGGGGTAGGGGCCTACAGGGGCTGCGAGGTGCACCTGGGGATTAAAAGCGGGATGGCTGCAGGGTGCTGGCCACGCCCTTTGACCTTCCCACAGCCTTTTGGGTGGGAACTTTGGGGACCTACCTTCCAGGCCACATGTGTGTGACCCCAGTAAGTATGGGACAGGGGGCATCGGCTGTGCCCAGGCCCCCCCAGCCCACTCTGCTGTGGCCCAGACCTGATGGGGCCCTGTTGCCCCACCGTGTCCAGAGAGGCCGCCTCCACCGGCGCAGTGAGGGGCTGAGGCCGTGTTCCAGAGCCCAGGCTGCCGGGAACTCACACTCTTTAGAGGGTCCTTGCCAGGTGCTCGTCGCAGGGTAAGGGGGGCTTTAAACGGGGGCTTGGACTTGATCACCTCCAAATGGGGAAGCCGGGAAAGTTACTGGAGACACAGCATGAGCTTGCTGTGCAGGAACGGAGGCTGACGGGAGCCAGAAAGGATCCCTAAACATTGCCGTCTGGTGTGGCTTTGGCTGTGGGCCATGAGGGAGTGCTTCCTAAAAACCCTCATTCTAAATGTGTAAAAATTTTCAATCTGTAAACTAATAAATGGACATTTTTAGAGGGTGGAAGAACTGAAGGCACCAGATTGGACAGCTTGTTGGGGGTGCCCCTCCACCACCTGGGACCCGAGCAGGACGAGGCCTCGTGGGAGGGAAGTCACCTCCCCCAGCACACAGTCAGGAAGCTGGGGGGCAGCCCCCAGCCTGGGCACAGCAAGCCTCACCTCGTGCTCCCCTGAAGGCCGAGGCCAGGTTTCCAGCCGCTTTCTGGGGAGGAGACGGGGCTGCTGAGTGTGTGGCGTGGGGCTTGGGCTGACCTTGTCACTACCCAAGCGGGGACAGCAGTGCAGGAGCGTCCCTGCCTCCCCTGGTCCCAGGGGCCCTCTGACATCGGAGAGGCCCGGGCTGGGGGCCTGCCGGCCGGGTGAGCCTCTGCTGGAAGTCCCGGCCACCGACCTGCATGGTTTCTGTGCTTGGGACTTGCAGGCTGAGGGCCGAGCACCGTGAGACCACCCTCCGTCCCCCATTATCTCCAATAAATTCCAAGGCATCTGCTCTTGGCTTATAGTTTTTAGGGTTACATAAATTTCACCTATGCAATTTTTTTATGCTTGAATATATTACAGAATGCCACTTCTGTTATGGAAGCTAATTGATGATGTGATTTGTTATGTTGCCGGGACATAATTCAGAAAGTTATTTTAAAGCCTGTGATGCGTGGATCAGCACTCACTGTTTAATATTTCTCACATGCGTGGACACAGCGTAGGGTAAAAAATGTGGTGCTGCGTGGATGAAATATTTCCAGAAGCTTTTATTCTTGTTGTTTGGGTGAGCGCCAGCAGTTCCATAGAAGGAAGCCCATATTTCCAACGCAGCTCTGATTTGAATTTATTTCCTGGTCATTAGTTAGCTTTTTTTTTTTTTCCTAAACTGAAATAAGTATGTGTATATATTTGAAAAAAGAAAATTCAAACAAAAGAGGGGAATCACACATAACCTTTCAATATTATCAAAGATGTGCATTTGAAATTTTTACGTCAAATTAATTATAGATTCACAGGAAGTTGCAAAAACAGTGCACAGAGCAGCGGGTCCACTCCCCGGCCTTCCCCAGCAGTGACTCTGCACAGCTGCAGCAAATGGCAAAGCCGGGAAATGAGACTGGTTCAAGCGCTCGGTGAACTGCGGGTGCCATGGTTCCTTTCTCAGGTAGGGATTGGCGTTGCTGCCACGATCAAGACACACAACTGGTGTGTCAGCAGCGGGCCCCTGTGCCAGGCACACTAACTGTGCAGTGCTAGAGCTCTGCCACCTTGGGTTGCTCTGCATGCTGCACCCTGCAGTGTATGAAGCTTCTGATGCTGGCTTTGTCCTCAGCCCAACTCCTGGAGGTCTGTCCGGGCCGGAGCCACCGTTCTTTGCTTCTGTTGCTGGGCAGCGTTAACCCCAAGTGGACAGAGCGGAGTTTGACCATTTGCTTGTGGACGGACACAGGGTTGCTGTAAACACTTGTGTGTGTGTTTGTGTGAAAGTGCATTTCCCGCCCTCTGGGCTAAACGCCTAAAAGTGCAATGGCTGGGTTGTGGCTTTATAAGAATCAGGTCAACTGGTTTCCAAAGAGGCTGCACCACAATGTGTGAGAGGCTGTTTCCTGGTGTCCTCACCAGCATTTGATGTTATCTTTATTCTTTTTTAAATTTCAGCTATGGGACTAGGTACGTAGACCTTTTTTTATTTTTGAGACAGAGTCTCGCTCTGTCACCCAGGCTGGAGTGCAGTGACACAATCTCGGCTCAGTGCAATCTCCGCCTCCCGGGTTCGAGTGATTCTCCTGTCTCAGCCTCCCGAGTAGCTGAGACTACAGGTGTGTGCCACTGTGCACAGCTAATTTTTGTATTTTTAGTAGAGACGGGGTTTCACCGTGTTGACCAGGATGGTCTTAATCTATTGACCTTGTGATCCACCTGCCTCGGCCTCCCAAAGTGCTGGGATTACAGGCGTGAGCCAGCACGCCCGGCCCGTAGACCTATTTTGGACAATTTTGGGGCCACCTGTCCTGACCCAGCTGTCTGAGCTCTTGTCGGCCTGGCGTCAGTGCCCTGCAGGAGTTGGGTGGGTGCCAAGCTGGGCGAGTGGGCCCCACGGGCGCAGCGTGGGCAGGAACGCCTTCGGCAGACCCTTCCCTCCCTCATGGCGCCATTGCCCTGCTGCCCCGTCAGACATGGAGGGGATTCTGAAGTTGCACAGGCAGCCTTGACCTCACGTGGCTCCCGCACTGAGCTCCTGTGGCCCACGCGGGAGGGGCTGCCCCCCGGCCTTCCCATGTCGAGTCCCAGGCTGAAGAAACAGCCCCATGCGGAGGGCGGGCAGGAGTGCTGGCGGGAACACGTGTGGCTCACGCTCTGGCCCTTCAGGGCTGTCCTGGGCCTTCCCCTGTTCCTGGCCAGAGCCCGTGTGTGTGGCTGGAGGGCGCGTCCCCAGAAGGCTCTGCAGGCCCCATGGTCCTCCCATGGACCAATACACCCTTTGACCCCCCCCAGCCCCCACCCATCCGGCCGAGTTGGGGGAGACATATCCAGAAGGTCAGAAAGGCCATCTGGAAGGCACGTCTCTTCCCCCAGGAGCCCCTGGATGCAGCAGCCCACCAGGAGTGTTCACGGAAGAAAAGCATCACTTCACGAGAAGCTCCACGTGGTGCTTGCTGGCACAGACTCCGCGGCCCACGAGCCTCCTTATTCTGGAAGTTTCCTCCTGAGGGGCCCTGCGCGTGTGCAGGGGACGTGGCCTGCGCCAGTGTGAACCCCACCCCCATGCCCACTCTGGAAAGCTGCTGGGTTCAGGGGGCGCATTTCTTGCGCGACAGCATCCCAGAAGGTGCTGGGCCAGAAGCCCCCCACCCAGAGCCTCGAGTCACAGAAACCACACACAGAGACTGGCTTTTGTTGTTTACTAGAACACTCAAATCAAAAACAGGCTCACGGTCTGAACAGTGCTTCTGGTCTAAGCAACTCAGCACCAGCGCCGCCAAGGGGAGGCCACCCTTGTCCTGGCCCCAGGGAGAGACGCGACTCCAGCCCCGACGCAGACCCCGTGGCGCACACAGGCAGGCAGAGCTGGAGGTCCAGGCGGCTGCCTGGCGGGAAGTCACTGGGGGAGGGTCTCTGGCTGAGGCTGCACCAAGGGCTGGGGAGACGCCCAGGAAGGGGAGAGAGAGCTGGGAGCTGGGGATGGGTTGGCAGAGGGGCAGAGGTAAGTGCTGGGGCCCCAGCAGCTGACGGGAGGCAGGTCCTGCACTATCCGATGGCTTGGTGCGGCAGCCCATACAGGACCAAGTTGAGTGTGGTGGGAAGGAGCTCGGAGCTTTGGAGCAACAGCAGCTTGTCCTTCAAGGTCTGAGAAGTCTCGTCTGTGGAGAAAGGGGTGGGAGCTATGAACCCCGAGGCCCCGCAGGACGTCCAGTCCGGCGAGGGCCAGGGCACAGGGGCAGGAAGTGGCGGCTGCTCCGACTGAGGGCGCTCTGGGGAACACACTGCCATTTGCCAGGCCTCCCAGGGCGCCCCCACCACCTGCACCCCTCCCACACCGAGGTGTCCAGGCCCGCACAGCCGGGTAACAGCACTGGGACTGGACCCCCTGATCCGAAGCCACTATCCCCCTCTACCCGTCGGCCAGGCGAGCTGCTCTGCCGGGGGGGCACCCGTCTAGGGTGTGGCTGCGGCCTTAGCAGGGCTGCCTTGCAGGAAGCAGCGGCCTCTGCCCCTTTTGAACAGTCAGTCACCCAGGCTCATGCCTCCATTGCAGGGACCAGAACTTGAAGGTCATTGCTGAGCAGCAGCAGCGGAACAGCCGGCCTGGCTTTGCCCTTCCCCGATTCCCCTGCAGAGCGTCGTGTGGGCCCCACACCGGCCACACCACAGTAGCATCCGTGTCTGCGCCCTGTGCTGCATTTGCAGGGATGAGTGTGGGTTCCGTCTACCTTCCTCCTGCCCCTTGCTCCCTCTCTCCCCCAACAAGCAGGGATCCTTGGGCCCGGTATCCCCGGACCGTTGACCATGTGCTCTTTACACGATAAGCTCCTGGTGAGCGGTGGATACTGAAGGCCTCTGGGGGAAGCCTTCTTAGTCAGGGCAGACCACCCCTTCCGTGCACTGCTGAGCGCCTCAACTCAGGGTCCCGGGAAGCTCCTCTGTGGCTCCTCCCCAGGGTCCCGGGAAGCTCCTCTGTGGCTCCTCCCGCCTCACCGTAGCAGGAGGGTTTTGCTGACTCTGAAGGACGGCTGGGTGGGGTTCCGCCTGTCCGTGTTTGAGAACAGGCCATGTCCCGTGCCCCTTCCCGACTTTTCCCCTGTGAGGCCGAGAGAGGGACGGGCTCTGGGTGCAATGTGACAGGCAGGCTGCTCTCCAGGACGCCAATGGGACACACCCCTCAACCCACGCATTCCTCTGCCAGGAGGCCTCTTCCTGGGCCGGGACTCCTGGTCATATCCAGGGGCCGTCGGGCACTGTGGTGCAGGCTGTCGGCCCCCTAGGAGTCCTTGCTTGGGGAGGGGCCCAGGCACAGCTGCCACCTGGATTTCCCACTGGTTCCCAGACAGCCCCTGGGCTCGTGGGGATTATGTGACAGGAGCTGTCAACGAGGAACCGCGATGCTTTCCCTCTGGGTTCTGGAGCCACGTGGCACTGTGGGCCGTCACTGCCGAGGGTCGCGCTACGGTGGACGGCTGGGGCGGTACAGAGACGCAGGCAACTTCCAGGCAAGAACAAGCCCTCCCTCTTTCCGGCTCCTAGTTAATGTCTGGAGTCCGGGTTCCTCCACGGAGAAGCGGAGACACCTGTCCCTGCAGGGCTGTGGGGTGCACGTGCCCCACGGGCAGCGGCTGCAGAGGGTGCTGAAGGCCGCGGGGTGCAGGCCGCCCCTCCCTTACCTTGGTTCACCACCTCGTCGCCACTCATCTTCTGAAGGAGACGCACCGTTTCTCCAACCGGCTTCCCAACGGCCAACAGATCTAGGGGAGAAGCGTCCCCTCAGGAGGGCATGGACACCTTGGCAGCCTTGCTGAAGGGTTGCGGGACAGGCCCAGGATGCCAGGGGCCCACGCACTTTCCCATAAGACGCTGGCCCGCAGCGCATTGTCCTGCAGCAGCGTCGGCCACTGGTTTGCCAGGATGCTCTTGACGCCCACCAGGCTCAGCAAGATGGCCACCTCCACGGGCTCCTCCAGGGACAGCTGTGAGGCGCTGTGGGGACCCGGCTCCCGTGGGCTGGTGCCAGGGGCCCAGCTGAGCCGCCCCCTCCCCACGCACAGCCACACCTCGCCAACTGCTGGAACGCATGTGCTCCCCGACAGCGCTCACTGTTCTTGAAACCGGACCCCAGGTCCCTGCTCCCTTGTGGGTCCCACGCCCGTCTGTCTGACCTCTCCATCCTCAGCACCCCCGCCCACCCGCTCCAGGCAGCCAGGCACCTCCTGTGCTCCACGCTCTTCATGTGCCGCTTCAAGCTCTGGTAGGACCGCGCCAGGTCCAGCAGGACTGCCACCTGGCACTCTGCCGGGACGGGAAGGGCAGCTCAACAGCCTTGGCCCAACACGGGGAGTGGGGATGGGGTGTGGGCGGGTGGGGCCTGTGCCCCCAGGGCGCAGCAGGGCATGGCACGCTGGCCACTCAGCTCTAGGCTCTGACCTCATGACCGTCAGGTTCTTTCCAGGGACCCCCTGGCCACAGTGGACCTCGCCAGCCTCAGGAGCCCAGACCCTTCACAGCCTCCTCCAGGCGACTGTGCCCGGCAACAGGAAGTGGTGGGAAGCCCACCTGGACTCCCCCAGCCTCGTCTGCCCTGGAGGGCATCTCGGTGCCCCCACCATGCCTGGACGCCCTGGCACCCCACATGAATGAGGTATATGAGGTGGAGCCCTCCCCAAGGATGGAGGGACAGGCTGCTGGGGGGCAGCACTGAGTGGGGGCTGATGTGAGGGGGCTACATGTCCGTGTGGTGGAGACATGGGAGGCTCCTGGGACGCAGGGGAGCCCCGGGCACTGGGCATGGGTTGGTCACCCTGGCCTGGGTCCTCCACGGAAGCAGGGACCGGGGACCAGTGCAACCCTGGGTAATGCCCACTTCCACTCACAGCCTGGCCGTTCCCGCAGACAGGCTGTCCAGCTGCGTGAGGCCGAGGCTGCTGGGGAGTTGGGGGAGCCCTGGCGAGGCCTCTTCTACTTTACTCACTGCCTCAGTTGGAATTAAACTTTCAAAGAGACCCATTTCTAACTCCACCTGGGATGGGCTCCCGCACCTCTGATGGCCCAGGCCCAGGCTTGCAGAGCAGAGTGGGGGTCCTGCTTGGCCCCACCCAAGTGCAGGCCCTGAGTGCCAGGTGCCACGGGACAAGTGTCCACACACCTGCTCCGCTCCATCCACTGGGCCCACGCCCCTCATGGGGGCCACAGCAACTCCCGGGTCCCTAAAAGGCTCCTGTCAACCCCACACAGTGGGGCCATCAGCAGCCCCATCAGAGAAGGTCACGGCAAGTGGGCTGGCCCTGCACAGGGGGCGTCCTGGTGGGGCTGCAGCCACAGGAGTTGAGTCAGAGGGGTGGCCTTGGCACAAGGCTGAGCCATGCCTGCCTCCTGACAGCTCGCCCTGTGGTGTCCGAGTGGCCGCGCCCGCCGTCTCCGTCAGTGCTACCCTCGGGCTGTGGCGTGTGATGGGGTGATGTGCCCCATGCGTGTGCTGTGCTCACACCACGCCCCCAGCCTGCCCTGCCATCCCCACCTCCTGCCAAAAGCCCCCCTGTGCTGGAGCTGGCTGGGGTGTCACTGTGCCGGGCATCGCAGGACCACACCTGGCAGCCCCTCCACGGCTGGTGGACAGCGAAGGGGAAGGTGAGGTCCCAAGTGCCCACGATTAGACTAGAGGGCCCTGAGGGAGGGGCCATGACCAGCGCGGTCCTGAATTGCCCACCCCAGCCTTCCTGGGCTCCTGGGCCCAGCACTGACTCCTGACCTGCCAGGTGTGAAAAGCTGGGCTGGGCGGAGTGGGGGCACTCAGAAATGAAGGGCGGGAGGGCCAGAAGCCCCTGTGGCTGCCACGTCTGTGTGGGCCAGGCAGGGGGTGCAGGGGTGGGTAGAGGTCGTCCACCTGCAGACAGGAGGGGCCTGCAGTCACAGAAGGTGGGGGGCAGGAGGGGCCTGCGGCTACAGGGCGTGGGGACAGCACCAGCAGGTGACGGTGGCCCTGCTCTGCCCTCAGGCAGATTTGTCCTGTGCCCACGGCGGGGCTGCTGAGAGGACCCCTCTCACCTTGCAAGTTCATGGCGACCAATCTCTCCACTAATATATGGGACAGGAAGCTCTCCATTCCATAGAAGAAGAAGCCGCTGCAGCTGCCCAGGGCCTGCTCCCACTGGGCCTGGCTGCAGAGAGAGGAGAGCGCTGGTCAACGGTGCCCATGCACCTGCACCAGACCCCACTGTGCGTTCTTAAAGCAGGCCACATCCTGCGTGGTCCACACCTGTCCCATTTGTGCGTTAAACTGAACTTTCATGTTCCTAATGCCCACGCCTTCCTCCTCTGTGCTCTGATCACAGGGGTCACGGCGGAGCCTAGTCAAGGGGACCCATGGTGAGCATGGACTTCTACGCTGGAATGAACACCCCTACTCGGGCAGGGCTCGCTGCAGGAAACGCTAGGAGGGGCTTTCCCAATGGCCCAGCACCTGGGGGTCAAGGCACCCCCAGTACTCCAGGCATGGGAGACAGTGACCAGACCAGGGTTCCCTCCTTCCATACAGGACCCCAGCCCTGCCCCTGCAGTGCCACCCTCTGCACACACCTGCCCCTGCAGCCCCGCCCCTGGCGTGGAGCCTGTGACATGGAACGACCCCTCCCACCCGTGGTGCTTTCTCCCTGGTTGCTCTGTTCCCTGCTGGCTGCTTCTGGACACCTCTGGACCACAGAACCCCAAGGGCATTTGGGGGGCAGAGTCTGCGAGTGGTCTCTGGAGGGGCTGCAGTGCTGGTGGTGAAGAGGCAGCCCCTGCTGCTGGACCGTGTGCTACCAGTGACCCTGGGGGCCCCAGGTCGCCATCTGTAAAGCGGGGTGACAGTGCCCCTCGCCCAGTCTCTGTGAGGATTCAAGGAGCTGGGTCTGTCTCAGCATCGCATGCTGTACATGGCAGGACTTGCAGGGCAGACCCAGGGAGCTGGGGGTGGGGGGCAGTGGCTCCCCGCTGGACCCCCAGACCTGCCACACTGCAAACGGCTCCTGGGAGCCCAGATCCGAACCTGGGAAAGTGCTTGCTTCCCAGATGTCCCGCCCATCGCGACGTGAACGTGTCTTGGAATCTTTCCAAAATGTCTTGGGTGATGGAGACAGGAGTCAGCATTTCTGCAAGGAGAACAGGGTGGATACAGACCACGGTGTTTCATCAGACACAGGTGTGCAGGGCTGGGGTCCCTGGGGAGGGTCACAGTGAATGCAGGCGCATATGTCAGTGCCCTGCCATGCCCTGGTGGGGTGATGGTAGAACCAGGCTAGCCAGAGAGAAAACCTCAACAAATTAAAATATTTACAGCCAAAACGGGGCAAGCACATATGCAGATTTCGGAGCCTCGAGGAGTGGGGCACCAGCTGCTGCCCACAACTGCAGGACGGCAGGAGGCCCGAGGCTGGCGTGTGCCTGAACGGGGAGCCCTGTGCAGCACCCACCTGGGCCCTGGGCCTCCTCATATGGGTCCACGATGACTGGGTCCCGGTCAAGGAGAAACGGGAGCACAGGGCGGGGTCTGGGGCCCCCCCCAGGGCCCATCAAAGGATACACTTGAAGTTGTCCGAGTCGACTATGACGCAGTCAGGGGGGATGGTCCGGGGGACGCTGCCCTGCAACCACAGACCAGGGTCAGCAGGTGCAGGGGCCAGGAGCCTGACCTCCCGCTGTGCCCAGGAGCCCGATCCCCTACCACAGGCCCCCACCCACCTTCTTGCCCTTCTTCGCTAGGCTTCTCCTTTTGGGGTCTCTGCTTCTTCCCTCCTTTTTCACACCACCTTCTGTTGAAGACAAGAAAGACGCAGGGATGTTTGGCAGCAGCTCGAGGCAGCCCTCCGGCCGCACTGTCGGTTAATTTCATGTTATGCAAATTTCACTTCACTGAAAAAAAAACAAGTTGTGAGAACAAGCGGTTTTAATTTTTGTAAAGTTGACATGGCAATAACTTCCGAGATGCAAGGTTCACAGGGTTGGGGAAAGTCCTCAAGAAAGAACCAGTCTCCAAAGGCTCCAAGGCCCACCTGGCTTGGAGCCACACATCCCACTGGGTACTCACCAGTGTACCTGCCGTGCCCGGGCCCCTCGCTGGTTCCAGGGCCTTCTGTACAGGGATTTACAACCTGCCCCTTTCGACATGAACACTTCTTTTGCAGGCTCTGAGTAGACAGTCATGTGCCTGGGAAGGATGGCCACTTCCCTCCTGTTTCTGCCCCCGACTTTCCTTTCTGTGTGCCTATGCTGGGGCCTCCAGCAGACAGCAGAACGGACGCATGGATGGGGCCCACTGCCTGACCGCCTTCAAAGAGGCTGCTTCTGAGGGAATCCCCATTAAAAAGGAGGCTGTCTCTAGCTTTTGGTGGATTTCTTTATCAGGATGGGGCATTGCGTTTGGTTCCTGGCTCACGAAGTAAATGTGTGCATTTTATCAAATGCTTTTACCCTGCGCTGACTGAAACGCTCACACCACTGTTCCTCTAGGACATCTGTAGCGTTTTAAGGTTAAACTGGGGCTGGGCACAGTGGCTTATGCCTGTAATCCCGGTGTTTTGGGAGGCCGAGGTGGGAGGATCGCTTGAGCCCAGGAGGTGGAGGCTGCAGTGAGCTGTGATTGTGCCACTGCACTCCAGCCTGGGTGACACAGCGAGACCCCATCAGGAAGTGGGGAGGAAGGGAAGAGAAAAGGCTGAACTGAGTGATGACAGCTTATCTTTTCATGTATTTTTTGTGCTGTTCTGGAGCAGTCTGGGAGGAGTTAGGCTGGCCTAGGGAAGGATGGGAGGAGCTGTCTACTTTTCTATTACTGGGGAGATTTATCTAACACTGACATGATCTGTTTCTTGACAGTCTGGCAGAATTCAGTGAAAACATGGAAAAACAGATATATTTTTTGTGGGAAGACTTAAACCCATCGACGTCCTTTTTTATTGGTTATGAGACTATTCAGGTTTGCTTTCTTCCTGGCATCTGAAAGTGTTTTCTCCTAGTATTTTGTCCTTGCTGCCCAGGGGTTTTGCTGTGTTGATTCAAGGTTGCTCAGAGACTTCCGTGTTCTCTTGTCACCGCTGGTGTGTCATTAGCGCTGTGTCTCTTTCGTTTCTGTCATTCTCAGCTGCTCTTCTCTATGGCATCTCTGTTTCCTTGGTGTCTTCTGCATGTGCTCCTCTGCTCACCTTGGGCTCATTCTGCCTCCTTGCTCTGACTTCTTTTTTTTTTTTTTTTTTTTTTTTGAGATGGAGTCTTGCTCTTTTGCCCAGGCTGGAGTGCAGTGGTGCAATCTCGGCTCACTGCAAGCTCCATCTCCCGGGTTCACACCATTCTCCTGCCTCAGCCTCCCAAGTAGCTGGGACTACAGGTGCCCACCACCATGCCCGGCTAATTTTTTGTATTTTTAGTAGAGACGGGGTTTCACCGTGTTAGCCAGGATGGTCTCGATCTCCTGACCTTGGGTGATCCGCCTGCCTTGGCCTCCCAAAGTGCTGGGATTACAGGCGTGAGCCACTGTGCCCGGCCAACTCTGACTTCTTAAATCATATGCTGAGCTTCTGAATTCCTGGCGCTTTTCCTATTCCAACGTTGGCATTTACAGCTGCAACACCTTCTAAGTTATGTTTAGCAACATCTCGCTAGTTTTTGACATTTCCATGATCATTTCATGTCTTCTGAGTCCCATGAGATATTTAGAAGTGTGCTGTTGAATTTTCAAGTGTGCGAGGATGGAAAAAAGTCTGCTTTCGGGAACTGCTTTCTACCCTCCTCACGCTGTGCCTCAGATGTGGGCCGTCTGCCTGTGTCTGAGACACAGTGGGATTTGCTTCTCAATTTTTGACTATTCCCAGGATACTTGAAAAGATTGCAAATCGCCACTTTTGAGGCACAGAGTTCCATGTCTCTATTAAGCCAAGATTGTTAATTACGTCGCCCCGAATCCTGTCTCTTTTTGCTTTGTCTGGACCGTCAGTAATCCAGGTGCGGTAAAATCTCCCAGCGTTGGGGCTGGTCAACGGCCGCACCCCGCGGTTTTTGCTTTTTATTGCTTCTTGTATTTAGAGGCTATTTCATATCTCTGAGAAGGCGAACCTTCGATTCTCATGATGTCCATGTCCCTAATAACGCCTGGCTCTAAAGTCTGTTTCCTCTGAGAGTCAGACACCGGCCCTCCGGGTTGCTCTTAAATATTTACTCATTTTCCCTTCTCTTGGTTTATCAAGTGGGGGTCATTTGTGATGGGCGTGCTTCCTGCAGAGGGCATGCGGCTGGCACCTCTTATCTCCTCTGTCTTCTCATTGGCAGGGTTGGCCAATTTTCTTTTTTTGATATACAACATAAATGGGCCAACTTCTATCATCTTACTACTTTATTTTTATGTGTCCTGGTTTTCTACCTGTTTCTCCATTACCAGCTGTTGGATTTGATTGAGGTAACCGGCCCCTTCGTCTTCCTCATTCATTCTTCCTTCTCTATTTGTTGGGAGTTTGCACACCGACTCTCTGGTGGTGCCCTTAGCGCTTTACGGTGGTGTGGCCACACCTGGCGGCGCCCCAGACTCAGCGGTTCGCGGCTGAGGACACTCAAGACTCGGCCCATCTCTTCCTTTTGTGGCTGCTGGGTAATGCATTCAAAACCACTTAGATCACCAGCAGCCCGGCTTTCAGTGACTCTGTGGTGAAGGTTCTGTGGCTGCCGTTAACCCATTACTACAAAACGTGGGCTTGATGTGGCACCGCTTCCTGTCTGACGGTTCTGGGAGTCGGAGGTCCGAATGGGGTCACTGGGTCACAGTGACGGCGTCGCTGCTCTGCCTGGAGGCTCCCGGGGAGAATCCTTTCCTGGCTCCTGGCCACGCCCTCCATCCTCACCGTCGGCAGCGCAGCTCCCAGGCTCTTTCTCCTGCTTCTCTTGTGTGAGGGCTTTGTCATCACCTGGGCCCACCCAGATCCCCAGAATCATCTCCCATCTCAAGTCTGGAATCGCATCTGCAAAGCCCCAGGACCACGCGACGTCGCAGGCTCACAGGCACCCCTGGGCGGCCCGTGTCCTGCCAACCACACCGTTGTTGGCGCGTCTAGTCGGGCTGCTGCTTTCCTGTTCTGCCCTTGCCGCGACACTGGTGGCCACGCCGGGCGGTGGGGACGGGAAGGATGTTTCAGTAAAGCGATGTGCAGACAGCTGGGCCCCCTCGTAGAAAAAAACCTTAACCTCCACTTCACACTCCACAGAGTCCATCTCAGATGAGTTAGGTGGAAACGTGAAAGGTGGAAAACAAAAAAAGATGCATTTAGAGGATGTCATTGGAGAATATTTTCATGATCATGAGGTGAAGAAAGATTTAAAAAAACCCAAAACACACCTAATGACAAACCACAGCTAACAGTGAAAAGCACAAAGCTTTCACCTAAGATCAGAAACAAGGCAAAGAAGCCCACTCCTGACACCTCATGTAAACAGCGCTGGAAGCCCCCACCAGAGCAGTCAAGACAGAGAGAGACATAACCGGCCGGGCGCGGTGGCTCACGCCTGCAATCCCAGCACTTTGGGAGGCCGAGGCGGGTGGATCACCTGAGGTCAGGAGTTTGAGACCAGCCTGGCCAACATGGCCAAACCCCGTCTCTAATAAAAATACAAAAATTAGCTGGGTATGGTGGTGTGCACCTGTAATCCCAGCTACTCGAGAGGCTGAGGCAGGAGAATTGCTTGAACCTGGGAGGCTCAAGGTTGCAGTGAGCCGAGATTGCGCCACTGCACTCCAGCCTGGGTGACAGGGTGAGACTCCATCTCCAAAAAAAAAGAAATTAAAAAAAGAAAGAAAGAACAGGCACACACATCAGAAAAAAAAATG
Source organism: Pongo abelii (assembly GCF_028885655.2). Taxonomy (NCBI): domain Eukaryota; kingdom Metazoa; phylum Chordata; class Mammalia; order Primates; family Hominidae; genus Pongo; species Pongo abelii. The sequence goes on from NC_071993.2 coordinate 140,015,054, forward strand.
TGAAATTATCTGTTTGCAAATAACAAGCTCTTATATATACAAGACCTCAAAGACTCTACCAGAAAACTGTTAGAACTAATAAGTAAAGTTGCAAGACACAAAATCAACATACAAAAATCAGTAGTATTTCTATACATTACAATGAACTATCATTAAAATCAGTAGTATTTCTACACATTACAAAGAACTAATCATTACAATGAACTATCTGATTAAGACATTAAGAAAACCACCCTATTTATAATACCATCAGAAAGAACAAAATACTTAGGAATAAATTCAACTATGAAGTGAGAGATCTGTGCCTTGGAAACTATAAGACACTGAGGAAACAAGTTGAAGGAGACATAAATAAATGGGAAGATATCCTGTGTTCATGGATTGGAAGAATTAATATTTTTAAATGCCCATATTACCCAAAGCCTACAGATTCAATGCACTATCAAAATTCCAATGGCATTTTTGACAGAAATAGAAAAGCAATTCTAAAATTTATGAGGAGCCACAAAAGACCCTGAATAATCAAAGCAATCCTGAGCAAGAACAAAGCTGGTGGCATCACATTACCTGACTTTAAATTATGCAACAAAGCTATAGTAATCACAACAATATGGTACTGGTATAAAAGCAGACACTGGGCCCGATAGAAGAGAATGGAGAATCCAGAAATAAACCCACACATTTGGGGTCAATTGATATTTGACAAAGGTGCCAAGAACAAACAATGGGGAAATGACAGTCTCGTCAATAAACAGTGTTGGGGTAACCCAATATCCACACACAAAACAATGAGTTTGGAGCCTTATCTTACACCATCTACAAAAACCAACTCAAAATGGATTAAAGGCTTAAATGTAAGACCTGAAACCATAAAACTACTAGAAGAAAACACAGGAGAAAAGCTCCTTGATTGGGTCTTGGCAATGATTTTTTGGATATGACATTGAAATCATAAGCAACACAAGCAGAAATAAACACATGAGATCACATCAAACTGAAAAGCTTCTGTATGGCTAAGGAAATAACACAATGCAAAAGCGATCTATGGAGTGGGAGAAAATGAATGTAGAATGTATATTTGATAAGGGATCAATAGCCTAAGTATATAAGGAACTCCTATAATACAATAGTAAAAAACCAAACAAACCAATCGAAGAACGGGCCAAAGACCTGAATGGACATTTCTCTAAAGAAGACATAAAAATGGCTAACAGGTTGATGAAAAGGTGACACGTAAAGGTGACGATGGAGCAGGTCTCAGCCTTAGCAAGATGACATCCTGCCGTTGGCAACAACATGGATGAACCCTGAGGACATCCCGCAAAGTGAAAAAAGCCAGGCACCGAAGGCCAGAGGCTGCATGATTCCATATACATGAGGAATCTAAGAGTGCAGCTCACAGAAGCAGAGTGAGTGGCGGCTGCCAGGGGCTGGGGGAGGGAGTGAGAGGTGCTGGCCCAGGGTGCAAAGCCCTGGTGGTGCAGGACGAGGAAGCTCCGCTGACCTGCAGGGCACAGGGCACACAGCGCTGATGTGTGCTGTGTGAGCGCTGATGTGTGCTGTGTGTGATGTGTGCTGTGTGCACTGATGTGTGCTGTGTGTGTGCTGATGTGTGCTGTGTACGCGATGTGTGCTGTGTGAGTGCTGATGTGCGCTGTGTGAGTGCTGATGTGCGCTGTGTGTGTGCTGATGTGTGCGGTATGTGCTGTGTGCTGTGTGTATGCTGATGTGCGCTGTGTGTGCTGACATGTGCTGTGTGCGCTGACGTGTGCTGTGTGTGCGCTGATGTGTGCTGTGTGCGCTGACGTGTGCTGTGTGTGCGCTGACATGTGCTGTGTGCGCTGACGTGTGCTGTGTGCTGATGTGTGCTGTGTGTGCGCTGATGTGTGCTCTGTGTGCACTGACGTGTGCTGTGTGTGCGCTGTGTGTGATGTGTGCTGTGTGTGACGTGTGCTGTGTGATGTGTGCTGTGTGTGATGTGTGCTGTGTGATGTGTGCTGTGTGATGTGTGCTGTGTGTGTGACCTGTGCTGTGTGTGATGTGTGCTGTGTGTGCGCTGACGTGTGCTGTGGGCGCTGACGTGTGCTCTGTGTGCGCTGACGTGTGCTGTGTGCGCTGACGTGTGCTGTGTGTGCGCTGATGTGTGCTCTGTGTGCGCTGATGTGTGCTGTGTGTGCGCTGTGTGTGATGTGTGCTGTGTGTGACGTGTGCTGTGTGTGCGCTGTGTGCTGTGTGTGCACTGATGTGTGCTGTGTGTGATGTGTGCTGTGTGATGTGTGCTGTGTGTGCAATGACGTGTGCTGTGTGTGCGCTGATGTGTGCTGTGTGTGATGTGTGCTGTGTGATGTGTGCTGTGTGTGATGTGTGCTGTGTGTGTGACATGTGCTGTGTGTGCGCTGACGTGTGCTGTGTGTGATGTGTGCTGTGTGTGATGTGTGCTGTGTGTGATGTGTGCTGTGTGTGTGACATGTGCTGTGTGTGCGCTGACGTGTGCTGTGTGTGACATGTGCTGTGTGTGATGTGTGCTGTGTGTGACGTGTGCTGTGTGTGCGCTGTGTGCTGTGTGTGACGTGTGCTGTGTGTGCGCTGTGTGCTGTGTGTGCACTGACGTGTGCTGTGTGTGACGTGTGCTGTGTGTGATGTGTGCTGTGTGTGCGCTGACGTGTGCTGTGGGCGCTGACGTGTGCTCTGTGTGCGCTGACGTGTGCTGTGTGCGCTGACGTGTGCTGTGTGTGCGCTGATGTGTGCTCTGTGTGCGCTGATGTGTGCTGTGTGTGCACTGATGTGTGCTGTGTGTGATGTGTGCTGTGTGATGTGTGCTGTGTGTGATGTGTGCTGTGTGTGACGTGTGCTGTGTGATGTGTGCTGTGTGTGATGTGTGCTGTGTGATGTGTGCTGTGTGATGTGTGCTGTGTGTGTGACCTGTGCTGTGTGTGATGTGTGCTGTGTGTGCGCTGACGTGTGCTGTGGGCGCTGACGTGTGCTCTGTGTGCGCTGACGTGTGCTGTGTGCGCTGACGTGTGCTGTGTGTGCGCTGATGTGTGCTCTGTGTGCGCTGATGTGTGCTGTGTGTGCGCTGTGTGTGATGTGTGCTGTGTGTGACGTGTGCTGTGTGTGCGCTGTGTGCTGTGTGTGCACTGATGTGTGCTGTGTGTGATGTGTGCTGTGTGATGTGTGCTGTGTGTGCAATGACGTGTGCTGTGTGTGCGCTGATGTGTGCTGTGTGTGATGTGTGCTGTGTGATGTGTGCTGTGTGTGATGTGTGCTGTGTGTGTGACATGTGCTGTGTGTGCGCTGACGTGTGCTGTGTGTGATGTGTGCTGTGTGTGATGTGTGCTGTGTGTGATGTGTGCTGTGTGTGTGACATGTGCTGTGTGTGCGCTGACGTGTGCTGTGTGTGACATGTGCTGTGTGTGATGTGTGCTGTGTGTGACGTGTGCTGTGTGTGCGCTGTGTGCTGTGTGTGACGTGTGCTGTGTGTGCGCTGTGTGCTGTGTGTGCACTGACGTGTGCTGTGTGTGACGTGTGCTGTGTGTGATGTGTGCTGTGTGTGACGTGTGCTGTGTGTGTCCACTGCTCTGTGGGCTCAGAACCCGCTGGGAGGGTGGAGCTTATGTTAGCATTTCTTAGCATCTACACACGCAATATAAACGGCAGGAGGAGCCTTTGGGAGGCGATGAACACATGCATGGCCTGATCACGATAACGTCTTCGTGGACACACTCATCCACAAACTCACTGAGTGGTCTACGTTAGGCATGTACAGCTTTTTACATGCCAGTCACACCTCAACAGAGTGGCTTAAAAAACATGCTAAAAGCACCAGCTATTAAGAAAAAGATTGATAGACTATAATAACATTAAAATATTTTGTTCATCAAAAGACCCATTTAAGAGAGTGAAAAGAACTGGTACAGAGAAGACATTTGTCATTCATATAAACAATAAAAATTATATCCAAAGTATACCAGGAAAATCCAACAAACCTCAAAGAACAAAACCCAGATAACCCCACAGAAGAACCGGCGAGAGACGAAACAGGCTCTTCATAAACGGCTGGTTGGTGAAAAGCCGAAAGGGCTGGGACTTCCGGGCACACCAGGACGTGCAGACAGACGGGGTGTCCAGTAACCGGGGGTGGGGCAGATAAATTGTGGAGGGTGGAACACGGCCGGCCACAGGGACCAGCCACGGAGCCAGGCAGGAGCTGGATGCAGCGCATGGCCTCAGATGCCATTTGCATGAGTTTAATAACAGGCACCCCAGGCTGCAGGATTTTGGGGTGCTGATCTTGGAGGTGAGGTGATAAAAGGCCCTGGCTTTGCAGTACAGTCAGGAGGGTGGGTGCTGTGGGCGGCGAGCTGGGCTGGGGAAGCAGGAGGGGCTCTCGGGTGCTGGTGCTGCCTCCTGCCTCCATTTGGGCATTTTTCTAGAGCCGTGGCACACTTCACTATCAAAAACGGTTTCCGACACCTCCATGAGCCTCGTGTCTGTGCCAGCCGAGTCCAGCTCCGGCCCCCTGCCTCTCCACCTGGCACTCCCACCCTCTCCACAGCCTGAGCCCCACCCAGTCCTGGGCCACTGAGCCGCCCTCCTGCCACGCAGGGCAGACACATCCTCCACACGGTGCTCGTCAGGGGAAGGCAGGAGGGCGGCCGGAGGGACCAGCCAGGGTTCTGAGAAGGGGCTGACCGTGGCCTGTGATGGACGGGGCACCCAGCGGGCCAGAATCAGACGGAGAACAGCTATAAGCTGCCATGCCGGCTGCTGTGGGAGCTCCTGGGCCTGGAGGAGCCTCCCTGGAACACGGTGCCTGCGGGGCCCTCCGTCAGCCCCTCCGTCCTTGGACCTCCTCCTTCAAGGATCCACTTCGCACATGTGCCCTTGTGCAAGCTTCCGTGACCCCGATGCAAATTTGCTCATTCTGTGTTTCATGTAAAAAAATTCCACTCACAAGCAGGAGACTCCACGAGGCCTTGGGGTCATAGGAAGGTTGGAGTGCCAGAGTACAGAGTCCAGTTCTAGCATTGTTCAGGCTCAACTGACCACAGTGAGCTGCCTGCATTTAAAGTGAGCAACGCGACAGGACTGGACGCTGCACGCCTGCAAGTCAAGGTCACGGCACACCCAGCCCCAGGAGCTTCCCCAAAACGCCCACGACCCTCCCCCAGCTTCTCCTGCAGCCCCAGCCCCCACCCCCAGGAAGCAACTTACCTGTCTGACTTATACATTAGTTTGTATTTCCCAGGCTTTTGTAAAAATGAAACCATCCCTGTGCACTCCCTTGATCCATCCTCTTTCCCTCGGCCTAATCCTTCTGAGTGAGCCCCGTCACCCCTCGGTGTAATCCTTCTGAGCCCCGTCTACGCTGTCCCACGCACCAACAGTCACCCCTCGGCGTAATCCTTCTGAGCCCCGTCTACGCTGTCCCATGCACCAACGGTCACCCCTCGGCATAATCCTTCTGAGCCCCGTCTACGCTGTCCCACGCACCAACGGTCACCCCTCGGCGTAATCTTTCTGAGCCCCATCTACGCTGTCCCATGCACCAACGGTCACCCCTCGGCGTAATCCTTCTGAGCCCCGTCTACGCTGTCCCACGCACCAACGGTCACCCCTCGGCGTAATCTTTCTGAGCCCCGTCTACGCTGTCCCATGCACCAACGGTCACCCCTCGGTGTAATCCTTCTGAGCCCCGTCTACGCTGTCCCACGCACCAACGGTCACCCCTCGGCGTAATCTTTCTGAGCCCTGTCTATGCTGTCCCACGCACCAACGGTCATCCCTCGGCGTAATCTTTCTGAGCCCTGTCTATGCTGTCCCACGCACCAACGGTCACCCCTCGGCGTAATCCCTCTGAGTGAGCCCCGTCACCCCTCGGCGTAACCCTTCTGAGTGAGCCCCGTCACCCCTCGGCGTAATCCTTCTGAGCCCCGTCTATGCTGTCCCATGCACCAACAGCTCGCTCCTCATTGCCGGGCAGGACCCCACCACGTGGCCGCACCCCGATGTGCTCATCGCCCACTGGGTGTCCAGGCGTCTGTCATGTGGGTGATGGATCTGTGGTTTCCCAGTTTAGGTCATTGCAGATAACGCTGCTGTAAACATGTGTATGAGTTTCTGTGGGACGCGTGTCTCTTTATCTCTTTGGTAAATACCAAGGAGTGGAATAACTGTGACATACAACAGGCCTACTTTAACTTCTTAAGAAACTGCCAAACTGTCTTCCAAAGTGGCTCCAGCATTCACCATTCCCACCAGCCGAGTATGAGGGTTCCGGTTCCACACCCTCCCAACACGCACTCTGGTCGACCTTGTGAGTTTCACCCGTTCTAACAGGTGTGCAGGGGTATTCCATTGTGGTTCCTTTTGCATTTCCTTGATAATTAATGATGTCGGGCATCTTTCCATCGTACTTTGTTTGCTATCTAAATCTTTTCTGGTGAAGTATCTGTTCAAATCTTTTATAGGGTTGTTTCTTTCTTATTATTCAGTTTTGAGAGTTCTTTATATAGTCTAAATTTGTTACTATTATCAGATTCTTCCAGTCTTGGCGTAACTTTTCATTTTCTTAACAATATCTTTCAAAGAGTGGAAGTTCTTAAATTTGCTGACGGTCATAAAGATTTTATTCAGTGTTTTCTGCTAGAAATGTGAGAGTCTTTGGTCTCGGATCCATTTCCAGCTGATTTTCCTGCGTGGCATGCGGCCTCATTTTTGTTGTGTTTTGTTCTGCACTTGGACATCCAGGGACTGCAGCCACTCGTGGAGATGCCCTTCCTCCGCTCAGCGTCCTCATCCCCTTGCCAGCCACCACCCGGCTGTGCACCTGTGGCGCGCTTCTGGTTCCCCGCCCTGTCCCATGGGTCTACACGGCTACCGTCACGCCTGCGCTCCAGTGTGTCAATACCGTGCCCGTGTGACGGGGTCCTGACATCAGGTGGCGTGTGCCCTCCTGTTTTGGCTATTGTAGGGGTCACTTACATTTTTATATAACTTTTAGAATAAGCTTGTTAATTTCTACAAAATACAAAACAAAAAAAACATCCTGTGGAGATTTTGACTAGAATTGTGTGGAATCTGTAGATCACTTTAGGGCAAGTTGACACCTTGGTAATATTGGGCTTTCTAAGAGTATGATGTTTCTCTACATTTGTTTAGTTCTTTATCTCTCTCGGCAATGTTTTATAGTATGAGTGTACAAAGTCTTGCACCTTTTGTCAAATATTATCCCTAATTATTTCCTGGCTTGGAAGCTATTGTCAATGGTAGTGTTTTAAGTTTTAATTTCTGATAGTTATATAGAAATGCAATTGGTTTTTGTACCTTGACTTTTGTATCCTTCAACCTTGCCAAAATCACTCACTAGTCAGAGTAGCTTTTTCTATAGATTAGACTACATTTTCTACATAGATGATGAGACCACCTGCAGAGAAAGACCACCTAGATGCTTTTCCTTTTTTTCTCCTTCCTCTCTACTCCGGCCGGGATCTCCAGCATGGTGCTGACGCTGCAGTGAGCGGCCCTGCCTGGCTGCTGGCCTTGGGGGATGGCCTCAGCCTCCTGGCAACCTGCGACGCTCAGGGGCAGGTGTTCTGCAGATGTCCTTTGCCACCTGGAGGAAGCCGCCTTCCCCTCCTCATTTTCTGAGAGTTTGTATTCGGAATGGATGTTGGGTTTTGTCAAATGCTTTTCTGCATCTATTGCAATCATCAGATAGTCTTTATTTTTTAGCTTATGAATATGGTGAATTACATTGGCTGATTTTTCAAATATTAAATTATCCTTGTATTCCTGGGTTAAAACCCACTTGGACATAATGTAAATCCTTGTAACATATTGTTTTGCTCCATTTCCTAACATTTTGTTAAGAATGTTATCAGCATCTATAGCCATGAGGCATACTGGCCCATTTTTTTTTTTTAATCTCCTAATGTCTTTTTCTGGGTTTGGTATCCGGATAATGCCAGCCTCAGAAAATCAGTTGGGAAGTAGAGTCTCCTCTTTAATTGCTGTGGGAGGATGTGTGTAGAAATCCTCTGGGTGTAGAGGTGTTTTCTTTTCTTTTTTTTTTTGAGATGGAGTCTCGCTCTGTCACCCAGGCTGGAGTACAGTGGCACAATCTCAGCTCACTGCAACCTCTACCTCCCGGGTTCAAGCGATTCTCCTGTCTTAGCCTCCTGAGTAGCTGGGATTACAGGCACATGCCACCACACCCAGCTAAATTTTGTGTTTTTAGTAAAGATGGGGTTTCACCATCTTGGCCAGGCTGGTCTTGAACTCCTGACCTCGTGATCCACCTGCCTCGGCCTCTCAAAGTGCTGGGATTACAGGCGTGAGCCACCGCGCCCAGCCAAGGCTTTTTCTTTGTGGGGAGATTTCAAACTAAACATTCTATTACTTTAATAGATACAGGCCTATCCAGGTCATCCCTTTCTTCTTGAGTGAGTTTGGAAGTTTGGGTCTTTCGAGGAACTTGTCCATTTCATCTAAGTTGTTAAATTTATTGGCACAGCATTATTCATTATTTACTTTTTATCCTCTCTTGACTCTGTAGTGATGCTGCCTCTATCATTTTTGATATTGATAATTTTGTGTCTCTCTTTTTTCCTGATCAGCCTGACCTGACTAGAGGTGTATTAATTTTATTGATTTTTCTCAAAGAACTTGCTTTTGGTTTGTGTTTCTGTTTCCTGTGTCATAGATTTCTGTTCTTATTTTCATCATCCTTGACTATGCTTGTGTTAAATTTGCTCTTTTTCTAATTTTTGAAGATAGAAATAGCGGTCATTGCTTTGCAGCCTTTTTTCTTTCCTAACATCCATGCTTAGTTCCATAAAGTCCCTCTTGCGCTTCAGCAGCATCCACAAATAATGATAAATTGTGCTGTTGTCTTCATTCACATCACAGTATTTTCCAAATTTCCCTTTCAATTTCTTCTTTTATCCATGGGTATTTAAGAAGCATATTTAGTTTCCAAGTGTCTGGGTTTTTCCAGGCATGGTTTCTGTTATTAAGTTCTAATTTAACTCCAATGTGGTCAGAGAACCTACTGTGGGTAATTTGGACCCTTTCATATTTTTGAGGCTTGTCTTATGGCTCAACTTAGGGTATATCTTGTCAAATGTTCTGTGTGTGTGTGTGTGAAAATGTGTACATTCTTCTGCCGTGGGGGGAATGTTACATCAATGTCCATTACTGATTTGATGCACATTTGTTCCATCACTGTTGAGAAAGGGATGTTGACCTCCCCAGCCATCCCCGGGTACGTCTTGATTGTTCTGTGGCTCCGGGGGTTTTGTCTCGTGTGTTTTACAGCGATGTTAATCAATGTACAGACACTGAGGTTTCACACCCTCTTCATGAGTTAGCCTCCTCCTCTTTACGGAATGGCCCGCTGTGGCCCTGGTCACGTTCCCAGGATGAACTCCGCCTTTTTCTAATTTAATTTCACCATGCCAACCTTCTTTGGATACTAAGAGATAAGGTTTTTCCATCCTTTCTTTTTAACTTACCATTTTCTTTGTATTTAAAGTGGGTTCTTGCAGGGAGCATATTTTGAATGCTGAATTTTCATTTAATCAGATGATCTTTTTCTTTTAGTTGGGGGTGTTTAGACACTTAATGTGATGATGGATATGGTTGGGTTGAAATATACTATCTTGCTATTTGTTTTTTATTTTTCCTATCTGTTCTCTGTTCCCTTTTTTCTGTGTTTATGACTCCATTTCATCTTCTTCATTATGTATTTGCGATAAACTCTGTGGGGTTTTTTTTGTTTTGTTTTTATTGATTACTTGAGGATGTATAGTTTATAACTTTATCACAGTCCATCTTCAAGTAATATTATACACTTTCTTCCGACGATGGAGACTTTAAGTACTTTGCTTCCATTCCCTCCCTCTCATCTTTTGTGCTGTCGTTGTTCATCTCACATTTATGTTATAAAACCCCATACCATTATTATTTTCTTTTGCTCTAAGCTTTTTGCTCAAAAATATTTTAAAGAGATTTTGAAAATAAAGGAGTTTTAAGTGTTTATCCGTGTTTTCACTATTTTCAGAGCTGTCTCTTTCCCTGGTCTCGCACACAGGCAGTGGCCGTCTTCCTGCCGAGGGCTCTGCAGATCTCGGAGTGGCCGTTCCTTGCAGCTGTCTCCCGCCCTGCACGTTGTAGCTGTCAGTTTCCCAGACTCCAAACTGCCTGTCTTCAACTTGGGGAGACCCCTGGGCTCTTCCTGCCGCCCCCCCCCCACAATGCTGTGGCCTGGAAATTCCCCAGAGAGTAAGAGCTGGGTGGGCTGTGGCGCTCGCCAGCCAACCCCCCTTCGAGGACCCCCGTCCTGCGAGGACTGCTCGTCAATGTTTGAAAACCCTCATTTCATATGCTTTTCTCTGGTTTTTATTTGTCTCAGCTGGAAGAATAAATCTGGTCCCTGTTACTTCATCTGAGATGGAAGCAAAAGTCCAATCTATTTAATTTTATTTGATACCGAAGTGCAGAAAACTGCACACACTGCAAGCGTAGGGCTTGGGGAAGTTTCACAACCTGGGCACGTCTGCACGGCCAGCACTCAGTCACAGAATGTCATCACCCCCGAATCCCAGCCGAAGTCAGGGCCTTCTGCGCTCTCCCTCGTGCTTTTCACCGTCTGAGTGATTAACGGAGAGGCTGGCAGTTTACTACACATCTGGTCCCCTCCTTTGAAATAGGTATTTGTGGGGGCAAGAGCAGCGTTAAGTTCGTCTTCCCTGTGTGTTTAGCACCAGGATACTGGCACATAGCAGGTATTTTATAAATAGTTTTGAGTGTTTATATACATACATATATATTTTATTTTTGACAGGGTCTCACTCTGTTACCCAGGCTGGAGTGCAGTGGCGCCATCTCAGCTCCCCAAAGCCTCAGTCTCCCAGGCTCAAACCACCCTCCCACCTCCCAGCCTCCTGAGCAGCCGGGGCCACAGGTGCACGCCACCATGCCCAGCTAATTTTAAAATTTCTCGTAGGGATGCACGCTCACCACGTTGCCCAGGCTGGTGAGTATTTATACCCTATAAATATCTTTGAATGAATAAATGCCTAGAAAAATGTTGCAACATTTGATGATTATCTTTTGATAGGAGCTAACATTGTTTCATCTGAAAAATAATTTAAATATTTCCATTTTAAAATTGCACATTAAGGTGACTGAGGGCAGCTCCTACCTGTCTCTTCTTTATGGAGGCGATTCCACAGCATTTGAAGAGAAAACTCTCGTGACACAGAGGAAATTGTCCCTTCATCGAACACAGAAAGACCTTCCAGTGGCAGCTCCAGGAGATGTCTGTCTGCGACCAGGACTATCTTATCCGCAACCTCGGGCTGGACTGTGTCTGGGAAACAGCAGAGCAGGGAGATCAGCTCCTGAAGACGGGACCCCTCCCACGGGGCTGCAGGGCTCCATCTTCTGACTTGGCTGCTGGGCGCTGGGAAAGGCTGGCAGCCCGCCTTGACTCCATGCCAACTCCTCCTCCAGATGCCCCAGAACGGGGCAAGGAACAGCCTCCCATCACGCCTGTCCCTCCACACGATTCTTTTTGTTAGCAAGCACGTGTGGTGTGGCGGGGCTGACAATCCACCCATGCAAAGGTGGCTGTGCTGGGTTCCGTGGTGCTCTCAGGAGGCTTGGCACAGAGCCTCCTACCCGGAGGGCTGGTCCGGGGCTGTGCAGAGAACCTTCCGGGGACCCCATGCGCAGGGAGGCCTCAGGGGGAGGGGCTGCAGGGCTTGTGGGACTCCTGGGTTCCTGACACCCCTTGGTGTTCCCGGATGGGTGGGTGGATCCCAACCCCACCTCTTCTGGCGGGACGAGCTCCCCGGGCTGAGTGGCTGCACCCGCCCCACTCACCGTGTTGTCCTGTGGACGTTTTCCTCTCCTTGTCTTTGCCCTTCGACTTCCCTGAATCGGCAACAACCGCAGGTGTCTGCACTCTGAAAGTCAGATTATATATTCGGGTTTAAGAAGCAGAGATAACAAACGCTTGGAATATAGGCGACACCTGCTCAGCCTGTTTCACTCTAAGGCAGCAGCACCACGAATCCCCACGCTCACTTCTGGGGATGGGCCCACTGAGTGGGGCCGGGATGAGCCACAGGATTTTGGGATCATCTCTGATCCACCAGACAAGCTAAACGGTGCCAGGTGTCCGTCCCCTCTGCCTTCCTTCCCACCCCAAATCAAAGGAGCCTGGGCGGCCCCTCGGAGGTGATTGCCCTCCCACCCTACACTTGGGCCAGGAGCTGGAGGGACTGTGGGCAGTGGGCAGTGGGCAGTACTCCTCCAGGCAGGAATGGAGGCAAAACCAGGAAGAACTGCTTCCTGGGAGCAGGCGGGCGGCGCCGAGTCCTGAACAAAGGCGGCCGAGAAGGCACAGCAATCACACGTGGTTGGCCACGGCACTGGACACACGTGTCCATGCGTGAGCGTGGTGGGGTGCCAGCCTCAATGTCATCCCCAGTACCTGGCCTCGGAGAGGCTGAGCAGGGGGAAGAGCGGCTTCAGAAGCTCCTCCAGGGGCCCCAGAACGCTGCTGAGCCTCTGCACAGGGCGCTCCTTCTCTTCCACCTGGAGGCCTTCTGGCTCCTACCTCAATCCAAAAAAGAGGCCCTCGTAGCAAACAGGGCGCATGGCCCAGACCCCGCGAGGGCCAGGCCCCTGAGGAAAGGCCGAGCTCCTGCCCCTTCTGCAAACAGCGTGGTGAACAAGGGCACCTGGCTCGGCAACGAGGGCCCCACAGCACTTGGCCCATCCTCTGGAGGGTCACCCTGAGACCCCAGCCCCCACCCATCTCCTCTGCCCGCACCATGGAGGGTCCTGCCTGTGGGGACAGCCGGGCCCAGGTGACCCTGAGCTCTGCGGAGCAGAGTGGGCCAGGCCCCTCCTCTTTGTGCTTCAGGGATCAGACATGGCCAAGGAGCCCAAGGAGCGAGTTCTTCCCCCATGTGGAGCTTGGCCTGGGAGTTGGGCAGTGCCCGGGTGTCGGGATGGCCCAAGCCCTTCAGCAGCCTGGCCCAGCGCCCCGCCCCTCCCCTCCCCCCACCTCACCGGGGTCCTGGCTCTCAGGGGTGGGGAGCAGAGGGTCCCGGCAGGGTGGCTTGGAGCCTGGAGGGCCTCACCGAGTCTGTGTTCAGGGCCATGTCCTCGCTGTACACCTGGGCCTGGGTCTGCTTCCGGAACTGCTGGGCACAGGCCAGCAGGTGGGAGAAGGTGGTGGGACTCATGGCCAGACGCATCACCTTGCAGGAGCCTGCGGGGACATGGACACACCCTCTGTCGCTGCCCAGGGCTGAGGATGGCAGCTGGACCGTGCGTGGTGAGCACTGGGAAAAGGGCTGCTGTCCCGCAGGAAAGGCTGCATGGATGGAAGTCCCTTCCTCCTTGTGGGGCTGCCACATCATCGCGCAGCCTGGGGCCCTGGGCCCCAGGGAAGCACACGCCCCGTCTACACCTGTTTCCAGAATGTCACAGGCTCTACAGACCTCTCCATCCCTGTGGGTGGAGGGCTGGGAGAGGCCACACCCCTGGGACCCCAGGGGCTCCCTGGTGGGCCTTCAGCTTCTGGAAGGAAAGGGCCCGTGTGCAGGGAGCCTGAGGCACAGTGGGCATCAGCTCTGCTCCCACCCCCGCTCCCCTCCCGCCCCTGCTCCCCCTTCCCAATGCTCCTGTCCCCTCCGCTCCCCTCCCCCACTCCTGCCCATGCTCCCCTCCCCCTTCCCAGCCCTGCTCCCCTCCCGCACTCCTGCTCCTGCTCCCCTCCCCCTCTCGCCCTGCTCCCCCCGCCCTGCCCCCTCCCCCTGCCCCCTCCCCTCCCCCTCTCCCCTCCCCCTCCCCACACAGCCCTGCTCACCTCCCCACTCTCGCCCCTGCTCCCCCCGCCCTGCTCCCCTCCCCCCTCCCCCCCCCCACAGCCCTGCTTACCTCCCACTGCCTGCACCTTTCCTTTGGCTGCAGTAATGAACTTGGGTTTCTCGTAGGCAGCGCCGTACAGACGGGACCTGCTGGCAGGACGCGGGCCGGGGTCGCAGGCAAGCCATGAAGGGAACACACCTCACAGCCCAGCTCCAGCGACCTCAGAGGAGCCCAGTGAGGCCAACTCTGCAGACCATGCACCCGTAGCAGGGCCCTCCCCGTGTGCGCCTCCAGGGGCACCGCTGGGTGTGCATGGCCGGTCAGGATGTGGATTGAGAACACGCTGGGTCATGCACCGGGCACTTGGCCACGGCCAGTGAGTTCTGTGGTCACTGCCAGAGGCACCGCCGGCTGGCTCCAGGCCAGTGGGAGCCGGAGAGGACAGCTGTCCTGCTCTCGGCTCCACCATAACAGTGACCTTCAGGTCCGGACACCCAGACCAGACACAAAGACCCTGTACGGGAGACAGGTCACACGAAGGGGGATCTCTGAACCACCCCCGCCCTTGGGGTACCTGGTGTCTGTCCAAGACCTTCTCGGGACTGGCCGGGCGTTTCCCGAGTCCCAGGCCTCCCTGGGGTGGGGCTGAGGTGTGGGCAGCCCACGGCTGGGTCTCTGCCTCCCTGAGGCCTCTCAGCAGGCTGGGGGCGGCCTCGACAAGAAGCAGCAGCTTTACCTGTCCCCTGAGAGGTGCAGAAAGAGGATCCAAAAGGTCGGAGGCATCTCATTCAAGAGGTTAAAATGCTGTTCAGTGACGCAGAGATTTTGCCAAGCCTGTGTGGTGAAAAACGGCTATCAGTGGACGCATTTAGGACACAGGGACGTCGCTGTGCTGTTCCCCTCATTTCCAGGAGACCTCGTGGCAGAGCCGCGGCGGGGGCTTTGTACCCTTCCTGCCCCAGGCTGGGCCCTTGGGGTCGGGGCCCTGCTGGAAGTGACTCGGGGCTGCCACCAGGGGGCAGCAGAGGCACGCAAGAGTCACCGGCGGCCCCAAAATGTCACTTCTCTCCGGTTGTTAATGTTTAGAAACCTGATTTGCATGACACAAAGTGCATGTTCACCAAACCCAAAATAAAAAATGGAAAATTCTCCAGCACCTCCTCCATGAGTGGTGCCTTTCCCTCCATCCTTCTGTATCCTCCACACCACACATGGAGACATACATGTACAGACACATGGATGCATGCAGACACACACGCAGACAGGCACGGACACACACAGACACACACCACAGATGCACACACGGAGACAGGCACGGACACACACACACACACCACAGATGCACACACGGAGACAGGCACGGACACACACACACACACACCACAGATGCACACACGGAGACAGGCACGGACACACACACACACACCACAGATGCACACACGGAGACAGGCACGGACACACACACACACACCACAGATGCACACACGGAGACAGGCATGGACACACACCACAGATGCACACACGGAGACAGGCACGGACACACACCACAGATGCACACACGGAGACAGGCACGGACACACACAGACACACACCACAGATGCACACACGGAGACATGCACAGACACACACAGATGCATGTGTACACGGACCCAGACACACAGACATGCACGGACACCGACACCCACCCATGCGTAGACGTACTCACGCAGACATGCACAGACACACATGCACACGTACACAGATGCACACACGCAGACATGCACGGACACACACAGATGAATGCATACACGGACCCAGACACGCACCCGGTGCACAGACGCACAGACGCAGACATGCACGGACACACACGTGTACACAGTGTAGACTCAGAGCTGTGCCCCCATGCTCCCCTGGGGAAGGCCCTCTCTTCCTGGCCTCAGGCCCCTGGGATGCCAGTCGGCTGTGGTCAGGCAGTGCAGGCGGCGGCTCCAGCCCGTCCGCTCCCGTGGACTATGAGTCTATCTAATACCAGACCCGGCACGCAGTTCAGGCTCCTCACCACCAGCGGCAGGCGGCCACCACAGCCCCTGAGGGCCAGCCAGAGGGTTCCTGGAGGCCTGGGCCTCTCCGCATGGGCAGCCCCCCGTCGAGCTGTGAGGCTTGTGGTTCTGAGTCATAGCTTCAAGTTTGCACAAACAAAGCAGTTTTTATAAAACTTACTATCAAAGTAGAATATACAGAAAGCTGTGTAAAAGCCCATGCGTGAAAAGCTTGATGGATTTTTGCAGTGGGCACACCTGTGTGGCCAGGCCAAGAGATGGGACATTGCCGGCCACTGGCCCTCATCCCCACAAGGGGACCACAACAGATTCTAGCAGCTCAGGTGGGCTTTTCTGCCGGGCCTCTGGCTTGCGCTGTGGGCTTCACCCAGGTGAAGCCTGGGGCTGGCCTTCCTCGCTTGCAGACACCACAGCTGGGAACGCCACAGCGTCTTCATCCCTTCTGTGGCCAAGGGCATCTGGGTGGCTTCCCGTCGTTGGGGGTCATGAGCAATGCTGCTCTCTGGGGACCCCAGCGAAGGATTTCTACCGGGCGTGGAGTCAGGTGCAGCCTCGCTGTGTCAGCTACAGCAATTCCGCCAGAACCCTGCCCAGGGACTGCTGCGCCCGGGGGCGGGCATGAGGCCCAGGGAGCCTCAGCTGCCCCCATCCCCGTCTCATCCCCACTGGCCGTGTCCTCCTTTTCCATGGGAGCCATTCTGGTTGGTGTCTGGTTATCTGCGTCGGGCTTCAATTTTGCATTTCCCTGACTAATGAACTTGAGCACCATTACAATTATTGGCCACACGAATCTCTGATTTTGTGAGATTCCAACCTCGTGCCATCTTCGATCAGTGTCTCCTTTTCTTACTGGAAAGGGACCCACACCCTTCATCCATGCAGGACACACATGTGTCGGCAGCCTAGTGTCAATATCTTCTCTTCTCATTCTCTGTGGCTGCCCCTCGACTCTCGGCAGGGCGTTTTTGGTGAACAGAACTTCTGAATTTCAACGCAGTCTGATTTGTCATTTTTTCCCTTGTACGGCTCCTACCCTGTGTCTCCCGTGGCCACAGGGGAGTGGTGCAGCCCCAGGTCCCCACAAGGGACACAGCCCTGGGCCACCTGCCAGGCCATCTCTGCGGAAAACAACATTGCTAATAGCTCAGGGGAACCAGGCTAAGACCTCGCCGGAAGGAGGAAGACAGTCCGTGAACCCTCAGCCACAGAGAGAACTGCTGGCTTCACAGCACGGAGCCTCTCGGCCCACACACACGGAACAGCACCCGAGTTCTTCGGTCTCTTGGTTCTGTATTTTCTTTTCTTTCAGTCTTTCTACATGTTATTTCTTTTTCTAGTCGTGTTGTTCTGTATTTAATACAAGTGCTGATAGGGTGTACCTTTCCACTCTTGGGGAAAACTTTTCAATATTGTACCCTTAAATATGATGCATGCTAGGGCTGTATAGATATTCTTTATTGGATTAAGGACATTTGCTTCTATCTTAATTTTAAAAGTCATGAGTTGATGTTGGATTTTGAAAGACACCTTTTTTGCACCCGTCAAGGTGATTTTGTGATTTGTCTCCTTTTCTGTTGACATGGTCAGTGATGTTGAATGATTTTTTAATATTGAACCACATGGAACACAACCACTTCACCCTGACGTGGTGCCCTTTATAACTGCTGGACTCTATTTGCTGTATTTTGTTAGGATTTTTGTGTAATAGTGATGAGAGAGTTTTTCCTTTCTTGTAATGTCCCTGCTAAGTTTCTAGTGTCAATGTTCATCTGGCCTCTTAGTAAAAGAGGAAGTTTTTTGCTTTATTTCTACTTTCTATGAGTTTTCAAAGCGGTTATTTATTCTTTCAGTTTTTGGAAGAATTTACTGGTGAAGCCAGTGGGGTCTGGGTTTTCTTTGTAGCAACATTTTAAATAAAAGATTCAATTTCTTTAACAGACATGGAATCATTTGGATTTTCTACGCTTCTGTTGGCTTTGGTGAGCTGTGTTTTGTTGAGGAGTTGGTCCGTTTGAGTCCAGTGTCGCCTGTATTGGGGTAAGGCTGTCAAGAACATTCTGTGTGAACTTTCAATGCCTGCATCATCTCAGGGATGGGTCTTTTTCTTACTGATACTGGAAACTCGCCTTTTCCCTTTCTTTCTTGAGCAGGTGTTTCTCCATTTCATTGTCTTCTCTTTGGAACCAACTTGTGCCTTGGATTTCCTCTGCTGGTTTTGGCTTCGCTGTTTCTGATGTTGTATTGATTTGTCCTCTTTCATTTTTAATTTATTGTTGTTGTCCAGCTTCTTGAAATCAAAGCTGAAATCAAGGTGTTTTCTGGCTTTCTTCTTGTATTCAAGGCTGTATTTTTCCTGTAACCCGTTTGAGCTAAGTCACGTACATTTTTATTTGTAGTATTTTCATTCTCTAAGTCAGTTTAAATCTAAGTCAGTTTAAAGTGTTTTCTGAATTCCGCTGTGGCTTCTTCTTTGACTAATTTGATCATCGTAAGTAACTGTTTAATATCAAGGCACCTGTGTTTCTCACGGGTCCATTTTTGTTACTGATTTCCCGCTTTACGTCACCGTGGTTGGAAAACACACTCTGAGTGACCTTGGTACTGGGGATCTCTGCTGTGGCTGCGTGTGGCCCAGCGCTGGTCGGTTTTAGTCACGTCTGGTGAGGGCCTTCTCGCAGGTGGGGACGCCATAGAGTCCGGGGTGGCGCAGGGCATTCCGTGGCGAGGGGGCTGAGTGTGCCAGCTCAAGTCTCTCCTCCTCTTCCTATAAAGCCACCAGTCCCGCTCCCAGAATAACCCCTGAATCTAAAACCATTAATTAAATCAACCCATTCATGAGTTTTGGAGGGAACATTCAAGCCATAGCATTCTACCCCCAAAACTCATGTCCTTCTCATGTACAGATACATTCCTACAAACCCCGTAGCCCCAGAGTCTTAACTTGTTCCAGCAGCAACTCAAAAGTCCGAAGTTCAGAGTCTTATCTACGAGCCTGTGAAATCAAAACAAGTTCTCTACTTCTGACATACAGTGGTGGGACCGGCTGAGACATTCCCACTTGAAAACGGGAATAGGCAAAATGAGGAGTGGAGGCTCCAAGCAAGCCCCAACCCCACAGGGCTGACGTGATCCTAACTTCAGGGAATGGTCTCTCTCAAGAGCACCTGCTGCCTCTGGACACACGGGTGGGGGTTGGGCCTCCCCATGGCTTTGCTGGGTGCAGCCCACATGGCTGCCGTTACAGGTGGGAGTCCGGTGCCTGAAGCTTCCCGAGCTGCCAGTGACTCCACAGCTCTGGGGTCCTGGTGGGAGTCCTGTTCCGGTGGCTGCACTAGGCTTTGCTCTGCTGGGGCTGTCTGTAGTGGCTCCATCCCTGGTACGAGTCTCTGCCCAGGCCCCCAGGCTTTCAATGGCATCCTTTGAAATCTGGATGGAGGCTGCCAAGCCTCTCTACATCTTGCTCTCTACAAGCCTGCAGAATCAGTGCCACGTGGCCGTGGCCAATGCTGAGGCCACATCTTGAGCTGTGGGTCTATCTGCACCAGAGCTGCCTGAGCCACCCCTGGGGCCACCATGGAGAGCTGCACTGGAATTTAGGGAGCATGGTCCCCAGCAGGCCCTGGGCAGGGAGCCTGTGGAGGGCACCTCTGACCCATCCACCAGTGCAATTCTGCCCTCCGTGGCCTCCAGGCTTGCAATGGGAGGGCAGCCTTGAGGATCTCTGAAATGCCTTCTGGGTCTTTCTTCCATTGCCTTGAAGAACAGCACCTGGCCCCTTCTCTCTGTGCTGACTTTTGGTGAACGGTCTAGAGCCTTGGCTCTTCTCCTGGGCACACCTTTCACTCTTTACGTGGCCAGGCTAAGAGCTTCCAGATCCTTCCGCTCACTCTTCTTTCAATGATAAATTCCATCTCCGAGTTATTTTTTCCCTTTTGCAGCTCAGTGTAGTGGTTAGAAGTAGCCACGCAGCAGCCTAATTCTTTGCTGCTTGGATATTTAGTCTACCAGATACTCTTGTTTACCACTCTCAAGTTCAGCCTTTGACAAAGCTGTTCCACGTGGACAGTTCAGCCAAGGTCTTTGCTAATTTATGACGAGGCTGGCCTTTATTCTAGGTTTTAATACCTTGCTCCACAGTTCAATCTGGAATCTCATCAGAATGGCCTTTCCTGTCCAAATCAGCATTCTGGTCACGACCACTTAACGGATCTCTAAAGAGTTCCAAACTTTCCCTTGTCATCTTGTCTTCCAGGCAAGCCCTCACCAGAATCACCCTCAATGATCCATTTACAGACATAATGGGTTTTCAAAAACCTTCTCCTCCAAATGCTTTCAGCCTCTGCTCATTACTCAGTTCCAAAGCTGCTCCCATATTTTCAAGTATTCATTATTGTCAACCACCCCACTCCTGGTACCAATTTTCTTAGTCCATTTCCAGTTGTTTATAGCAGAATATCTGAAACTGAATAATTTATAAAGAAAAGGAAATTATTTCTTACAGTTCTGGAGGCTGAGAAGTCGAAGGTCAAAGGGCCGCATCTGATGAGGGCCTTCTTGCAGGTGGGGCCTCTGCAGAGTCCTGAGGTGGCCCAGGATGACACACGGTGAGGGGGCTGTGTTAGCCCAGGTCTTCTCCTCTTCTCATACAGCCATCAGCCCACTCCATGTAACCAGAATCCATTAACTTATTAGTCAACAAATGGGCTGATCCATTCATGAGCCCTCATGACCCAGTTACCTCTCAATACTGCCACATTGGGCATTGTTTCAACACGAGTTTCAAGGCGGACAAATGTTCAAATCATAGCACCCTTGCTCTGTCTTTTCCAATTTCCCCCTCAGACGGGGTCTTTTCTTCAGTCTGTTTCTCAGTCACAGATTCAACCTTGGGCTGCATTCACTTTTCCCAGAAACCCCCACACTGAGCCCTTCATTTAGGAGAGCACATATGGGACGCTGCAGGGGACACTATGTCCTGGAGGCTGCGTCCTCTCCAGGCACCACAAGACCACAGCAGATTTCACTGCCTTCCAGAAGCTTCCAGGGGAACGTCCCTAAGGCCCAGGACCTGGTGGGTGTTCCCAGGGTGCTGTGGGGCTCTGGTCTCAGTGGGTGTTCCCAGGGTGCTGTAAGGCTCTGGCCTTGGTGGGTGTTCCCAGGGTGCTGCGGGGCTGCTCCCAGCTGCAGCGCAGTGACCTCTCCCCTCCTGGCTCCAGGCTCGCTCCTCCTCCTCGCAGAGCTTCTGTTGACACCAGTCCCAGCTGATTTCCGAATTGCCCAGTGGCCCCGGGGTGGACGGTGAGGGTTGACTCAATGCTCTCAGTGCAAACATTTTAGCTTAGCTAGTTCTCATTGCTTCCATAGCTGATAACTTTAAAAATATGAGGCTCTGCCATTCACCGGCCTTTCCCGAGGCTGCTGCAGTGGGCCTGCTATGGCCTACGACGTCCCCCAGCCCGACTGCACTGAGTCTGTGCCTGGCTGAGAGTCGGTGCAGCTTTTCCATGAGAATTCCTGAAACAGGAGGGCCTGAGGAGTGGTGACCCCCATCGTGGTGACTGATGGGGGTGACATGTCAAGCCCCAGGCCACCTCCTGGCCCTGCACTCAGTCCTGCACACACACTGGTGCCCTTGGTCCCCAAAGCTCCTATGGGGTGAGCTCTGCCTGGTCTGCAGCCATGGGGGAGGGAGCCATGACTCCTGTGCCCAGCTCACCCACAGCAGGTGCTCTGGTGCCAGCCTGGCTGCTTGCTCCTCATCTGTCCAGTAAGTGTTGCCCGGGGCAGCCCATTTTTTTTGAGATGGGGTCTCACTATGTTGGTCAGGCTGGGCATCAGTGGCTATTCACAGGCACTATCATGGCTCACTGCAGCCTTGAACTCCTGGGCTCAAGTGATCCTCCTGCCTCAGGCTCCTGAGTAGCTGGGACTACAGGTGCGTGCCCCCATGCCCAGCTTAGACCACAGGTGCCCCCAACGCCTGGCTTAGCCCATTTTTATTCCCGCTTGCCATGCACACCCTCCTGGACCCAGCTCCAGCAGGGCCATGTGCATCAGCGTCTTCCTCCAGGCGCAGGGCCAGACTGTGCCACCTTCTCCTGTTCTTGCGCCTGGGCTGGGCCTGCAGGCCCCTTGCCTCCACCCTCTGTCCTCTCAGCTTCAGAAGGACAGCAGCTTTCCAGGTTTCCACCTCTGGGTTGAGTCACCAGTTCTCAGCTGGGGCCATGTTGCGCCTACTGGCGATGTCTGCAGACATCTCTGGATGTCACAGTGGCAGGGGTGCTCCTGTCACCCAGTGGCGGATGCTGCCCCCACCCCACCCTCACCAGCAAAGCATTGTCCACGAAACAGCCCTGGACAAGGGGATATTTGGTCAGATCCACCCCAATGAGAGGACCAGGGAGGCAGCCACGCAGCCGAAGGACGGAGGGGCCCCATTAGGCCACACTTGTCTGTTTCCCACAATTCAAGAAATGTCGTCGTCTTTTTTCTTTAAATACTGCCATTCGCACCTGCTAATCCGAACAAAAGGTGCCATTAGCTATCCTGCTCTACAAAAATGTTTCTCAAGATTAAACCCTTGGACCTGACCAAGGTGTAAAATATTTCCTTAAACAGAGGTAGGGAACATGCAGCTCCAATCCACATGAGGCCCTCAGGACACTGCTGGCCCGTCTGCTGGTCAGCTCTTGGCTGCAGGCCTGGCTGTGCGTTTGTAGTTGTGACCTCGCCAACCTCACCGCACCCCCCAGGTGGGCCGTTACTACCCCCACAAGGACCAGGAGGACACTGAGGCTTGGAGAGGTGACCCAGGCGCACATGGCTGGGGGCACGGGGAGGGATGGATCATGAGCTGGGGGGTGAGCAAGGCTGCCCTCGCTCAGGTGTGGGACTGTGCGGCTGCAGTGTCTGTCCGCCGAGCTCCAGAGCCGGGGCAGGTTCAGTGGCATCCCTGCCTGCTTACCTTGGACACGGCAGCCAGCCTCTGCTCCACACTGGCACCCAGGCTGGTGGTGGTCCTGTCTTGGCGCCGGAGCTGGTGCTGTAGCTGCAGCAGGGCCGCCAGCTGTGAGCTGCTGGTGTTGGCTGTGGCTGTAAGCAGGACATCCCTCATCGTCTCCGATGCCGAGCAGCTCTGAAAGGGAGCAGGGGAGGTGTGCCGGGGCCCGAGGTCTGGGCGGGGAGGCCTTGCACCCTGCGGAGGGTGCGCAGCGGCTGCAGCCTGGGAGCAGGAGTGGGCTGGCTCTCCTGGCAAGGCTGCTCTGGGATGCTGGCTCCTCCTGGCACCTGCAGAGTCGCGTGGGGCCACGCTTGTTCCCTCTGTGGGACCTCTGTGAGGTCCGCACGGACAGGGCCCTGCTGGCCTGCGACTGCCGGGTCTCTGTGTCTGCCCGATGCAGGGGTTCAGGGATAAGCACACGAATGCATGTTCTCTCTGAGCCACAAGTTTACGTGGCTGGCAGGCTCCCACTGCTTGAGGACCCTGGCCTGCGGCCTGCTTCTCTAATGGAGTCCCGACAAGGCGAGGGCCCCAGCCGAAGCCCGGGGTCCTCCCTCCTCCATGAAGGGCCTGGCTGGAGGTGCGCAGGGCAGAGACACACCTGAGACAGAGCCAGGAACTGGCAGGTAGTTGCGGGGTCCAGGGTGCCGACACACTCCACCATCTCCAGGCTGGCGGCTGCTGCAACATCCAGGAGGCCACTGCCAAGGGCCACCTGTAGGCACTGCAGCAGCACCTCTGACGCCTGAGCCAGGTACTGCTGGGCCAGAGCCATCCTCCGCTGTGGGGCACAAGGCTCAGGCTCACGCTGGGCTCCGGGCAGAGGCCACATGAGGGGTGGGAGGGGTAGCCGCACCTTCAGGTCCTCGCCTCTCCTGCCGTGCTCCTCCGGGGCTGCCCTGGAGGCCGGCGGGTCCCTGCTGGACTTTGTGGCACCCTCTTCCTCTACCTCCAGCTCCAGAGACTTGAGGCCGCTCAGCTTGGCGCCCACCTGTGACACACATTGCAGGTTGGCAGACACTTCTGGGTTCCTGCTTGGTCAGCGTGGGGAGGGCCCACCCAGGGAGGCCGGGGTGCTCGGGCTCCTCAGCAGGGTCCCCCGGTGGGGGGCACCGCAGGCCGCAGCGTGGCCTCTCACTGTCCCAAACCCTCCACCCCTGAGTTGATGCAGGGTGGCCCTGACCCGTGAGCCTGGGCAAGGGGACGCTGGAGCCTGGGCGAGGGGATGCTGCAGCCAGGGTGAGGACGCAGCCCCCTGAGGAAGCTGGCCTGAGTCACGTGGGCCTGGAATCCAACACAATCCCAGGGGGCTGTCATTCCTGTCCTTTGGAAACACCTTTCCTGGAACCAGCCAGCACTGAGGCCGAGGCATCCACCGGCCCTCAGGGGCCCCTGGTCTGACCGAGACACAAGCACCAACATGGGGATAGGAAGCCCAGGCAGCCCCTGAAGAACCTGGGTTGAGAGGGAGCCCCCTGGGTTTTCGGGACACAAGGTATCGCAGCGTCAAATCTATATATGCACCCAATGATCAGGCGTCAAAATAAGGAAAACATTGATAGAAATTGGGAAGGAGTGATGGACACATCCCCGTTCTAGTAGGCTGCCTGAATGCGGGCAGAAACCAGCAAGCACGCTGGAGGCAGGGCAGCCATGGCCACC
Source organism: Pongo abelii (assembly GCF_028885655.2). Lineage (NCBI taxonomy): Eukaryota > Metazoa > Chordata > Mammalia > Primates > Hominidae > Pongo > Pongo abelii. Next base: position 140,039,645 of record NC_071993.2, read on the forward strand.
TGACATGCACGGAGCCTGGCCCCTTTCACGACGGAGCACACGCCATTCAGGTGTGTGCAGAACATTTACCAAAACCGACCAGGGCTGCACCACGTGCAGCCACTGCAGAGTCCCCAGGACCGAGACCACTCGGTGTGTTTTCAACCACCAGGACATTAAACTGGAAGTCAGTCACGAAAACAGACCCGTGAGAAACACAGTTGCCTTGAAATTAAACAAGATACAATCATCAAGTCAGTCAAACGAGAAATTGCAATGGAATTTATAAAGCAGACTTAGAGAATGAAAATACTGAGGGAAGAGAAAAGGAAAAGTCAGTGAGGCCGACAGCCAAGGCTGGTCCTTGGAGAAACAGCCTGAAATGTCACAGCCACAGGCGGAGACAGCTGCTGGACAAAACCAAGCTGCAGCAGCACTGGTGAGCGGGGAGGGGCAGCAGAGAAGCCTTCGTTTTCCAGGTCATCAGCCGGCTCCCGGGAAAAGTTTCCTCCCCTTTTCAGGCATGAACACGGTGGGCTCCGAGGGAACCTGCATGGGCTGTGGGAGGGGGTAGGGGGCTTATCCAAAACACACCCACAGCTGCACAAACAAGAGGCTGCGCTTTGGGCTCCCTAAAGACATGTCCGCAGCGGCACAGATAAGGAAGTCACAAGAACAGTGAAAGAGAGGAGCGGACTTTCTTATCACAGCGTTTGGATTCAACTGTGAAAACGGGAACCGACTCGGGCCCCCTCTCCGCCGCAGAGAGCTTTTTTTTTTTCACTTATTAAACTTTCGCTGTAACCTCTCCCTGTGTCCACGCACCTTAATTTTCTGGGTTGTGAGACAATGGACAACGCGCTCGGGTAACACCTTAGACAACGTGACCAGCAACCCTAGACCGTGTCAATCCTACGCATCAAAACTTGGGAGACTAAAATGGGGGTTAGAGGAAAAATACACCCTTGAATACAAGAAAAAAGCCAGAAAAACCTTGATTTAAGCTTTGATTTCAAGAAGCTGGACAACAACATAAATCATATCTAAGGACAGCAAAAGGCAGGTACGTCCGGCCTGGCCTGCATGGGGTGGGGGCTGCAGAAGACCCCTGCGCGCACCACACGGGACTTGACGTCTGCTCTTCCCCGGCCCCTCCTCGCTGGGGCACCATCAGCAGCATTCACGGATGAGGACGCAGCTCAGAGGCGGCCCTGCGGACCCTCGCTTCTGGTCCATGCCCACCCGCTACCCGGGCCCAAGCCGGCCAATGGAGGCTGGTTGCACCGAGAGCCACGATTCCATCAATTCACTCGGGCTACGTCAAGTCCTGTGCTAGGTCCTGAGGACGCAGGACAGACAACATCTCAGGGCCGACCCAGGGCTGCACGGCACCTGGTGGGGGGATTGCCCTGGGCGTGGAGCCGGGCACACACAGTGTGGTTGCTCCGGTCCCTGAGGGCGTCTTCCTGAGGAGCTGGTGTGTGGGGACGAGCCCAGCTTCTCTGCTGGGGCAGGTGCCTTCCTGGGGAGGAGCTGGCTTCTGCACAGGTGTTTAGGAAGGTGACCTGGGGGCTTGCGTGGCTTGTAGGGGCCATCACCAGGGTCTGAGGGAGCAGGTCACTCCTGCAGCTGACTCAGCCCTGCTGGGCAGCCTTGCAGCCTTCTGGAGAAGGGTGGGCCCTGGGCTGAGGGTGAAGAAGGTCCCGACTGCCCTTCTTAGAGCCACCTGGGCACTAAGGCAACAGCCTCCCTGGGCCGTAGGGGGTGGGGGATGGAGGGGAGCCAAGGCCGCCCAGGGCTGGCCCTGCTGTGCACTGGTATGGGGGCCACGGCACCCGGTGCTCAGGCCCACCCTAGGCCGCTCCTGCAGCTTCTGAACTCCCCAGGTCCCTGCGCGGGGCCCAGCCAGAGCCGCTGCTGCGGGAGACACCAGTTGCGTTGCTCCATGCTCGCCAGCACAGGGCTGGATTGGGGCGGGCTGCGTGCTGGGGTGGGCTGGCTCCGTGCTGGTGCGGGTCGACCCACGTGCCTGCCTGCCCTCCCTGCCTACTCCACAGACGCTGTGGTTCCCTCCCAGGTCTGATCCGAAGGCCTGTGTTTCGCCAGCCCCATTTCTTCCCTCATGCCTTCCTACATTTTTCTCTCTTCCTGGGGCCATGCCCTTCTTAACGGAGGATGACACAATTTGTCTGCTACAATCACAGGAGTTCTAAACACTTTGCTTGTGTTTTTTAGGCACGGGCAACAGGTGTCGGAGCCAGACTTGGGATAGAAGCAGGAGCACCTACCGAGGGGCCCTCCTCCCAGTAGCAGGCAGGGCGCACAGGGTCAGCTTGCATGGCCAGCAGGTGCAGGGCCCTCCCGGCCAGGCCCAGGAGCCGGGCGCGGATCTCCACACAGCCCACGCTCAGCGGCTGCAGGCTCCCCAGCTGCGCCAGTGCCCCGTGTGCCAGAGTCCGCTTCAGCGTGAACCATTGCTTCGAAAAGACAGACATGTTACAGCTGCCACCCCAAGGGCAACCGCCCACCCTGCCCAGGGGACCCAGTGAGCCCGCCCTCTGGTGTCCCCTGTGGGTGGGGACACTGGGGAGCTCTGAGAAACAGCCCTGCCTGCCCCGCAGGGTGCTGCACGCGCAGGGAGGGTCTCCGGGGCTCTGGTGTGGGGGTCACAGACGTCTGCTCATAGAACCTTAATTCAGAGCTCACTGACAAATCAGTTTTAGGCCCGTCTTTGGTCCATTTATACTTATGTAAATTAATTTGAGTCATGTTTCATGAAGTCTAAGAAAACGTAAAATGGAAGAATGTATATTTCCCTCGAAACATTCTACATATTCAACTTCTTTTTTTTACCAAAATGGAGTCCACCTCTATTGAGCTCTTTAATCCACATATGCATTAATTATTAATACGGATTAATTAGTCAAAGCAAATTCAGGAGTCGGGAAGGGCAGCTGTGGGTCATACAGGAAACACTCCCGCAATGGGACCTCGATTTTATGAGCCAATTCAGTCTCCTCGAATGGTGAGACAATGCCCGGGAGCTCCCCCTGCTGCAAGAGGTTCCCAGCTGACCTGCACGGCCAGGTGCACAGTGATGGAGACGGCTCCTGCTGGAACGGGGGTCCCCTCAGCTGCACTGTGGCCTGGTGCTCCCTCCACAGGGAATCTGTGACCCCAGCAATTACCAGGCCGATGGAAGTGTAGTCACTGGTGTTCTGCAGATAGTCTGCCAGCAGCTTCTCCAGGGACCCCTGGTCACTCTGCTGCCCGTGGGCCTCCTCCCAGATGAACTGGAGCATGTCCAGAGCCATTTCCACGAGGCCGAGCTTGAGGCGCGCCAGCTTCCTCATCAGGGGCGTGTTGACGTTCTGCAACTGAGGGGGTCAGGATGCCTCTGAAGCACGGAAGCTTCTGGTAAGCCTGAATCTACATCCCCACGGCTTGGACGAGGCATAACCGACATAAGAAACTCATAATAAACTGCACAGATCTACAGTGGAAAACTGACACACTTTGATCACGAATGCACCCGTGAAACCATCACCACCTTCCAGATAATACAGTAGCCCTCACCCCCAAATCTCTTCACCCCCGCCTCGTGTTCCCTCCCGGTCACCTAGCTGCCTGCCGGCGCCCTGCAGTCGTTGGCATTTTCCAGAACTGTACCTAAGTGGAGGCGCACAGCGTGCGGTCTTTCTGTCTGGTTCATTTTCCTCGGCGAAGTCACCGTGAGACTCCCCCACGCGGCTGCACGCACACTCCTTCCCTCTCACAGCTGGCGTCGGTGACCGTGTGCACGTGCCACACCCTGCTTATCTATTCAAATATTTTATTTCCAGTTCTGGGGCTACTACGAATAAAGCTGCCGCGAACATTCACGAGCAAGTAAACACGCAGGAGTGGAAAGGCTGGGTCCTGGGTAGGCCTGTGTGTAATTTTTAGGAAACAGGCAAACTTTCTCCTGCAGCAGCTGTACCATTGGCGCTTAGGGCCCTGGTCTCTCCACACCCTTCCCAACATCTGGTGTGGTTGGTCTTTTACATCACAGCCGTTTTAATCGGTGTGTGGTGGTTTCTAATGATGGCTACAATTTGCGTGTCCCTAGTTGGCTAATGATGTTCATCTTTTCATGTGCTTATATGCCACCCACATATTTTCTTTGGGGGAAGTGTCTGTTAAAATATTTTGCTCATGTTTTATTGGGTTATTAACTTTTGAGAGCTCTTTATTCATTCTGGATACAATATCTTTATCAGATAGAGGATGTGTAAATGTTCCCTCCTGTTGGTGACTTGTCTTTTCCTCCTCTTCATAGTGTCTTTTGAAGAGAGGTCCAAGCTATCAATTTATTACCTTATGGCTCATACTTTACGTGTCCTAAATAAGAAATCCTTGCCAAACCTGAGGTCACAAAGGTATTTTCCTATGTGTTCTTCTGGAAGCTTCATGATTTTAGCCCTTATATTTAGGTCTACAATTTATTTGGAGTAAATTTTTACATATGGTGCGAGGCATGAAGTGAAGTGGGTTGTTTTGGAGGGGGATAATCCTTTCTTCGGCTAGCTGCCTCGTGCCTTTGCTGAAGATCACTTTCCGGTACGTGTGGGGCCCCCGCCTGGATCCTGCTTTGTTCCGCTGACCGTGTGTTGACGTTTACACGACAGCCACACCACCTGGGTTCCCGCACCTGTCTGTACTAGGCCTTAAAATCAGGCGGTGTCAGACTCTCCAATTTCATTCTTCCTTTTCAAAGCTGTGTTGGCCATGTTAGGCCTTTTGTATTCTCATATGAGTTTTAAAGTCATTTTGTCATTTTCTCCAAAAAAGCCTGCAGTGATCTTGATTGGGGTACAGACAATTTAGGGAGAATCAACAACTTAACAATACTAAGTCCTCTGATCCACAGACATGGTATGTTTCTCCAGTTACTTAGGAATTCTCAGATCCTGATCCACAGACATGATGCGTTTCTCCATTTACCTAGGTATTCTCAAATTTTTCTCAGTTATCTTTTGTAGTTCTCAGAGTACAAGTTCTCACATTTTGAGGACAAATTTCATTTTTAAATGCTGTCATAAAATGGTTTAAAATTTTTAAATATCTGATTATTTCTAGTATGTAGAAATATACAACTGATATCTGCATATTGTTCTTATAGCCTGCAACCTTACTAAACTCAGTATCAGTAGCTTTATTTTTTGGTGGATTGCATATGACTGTGTATGCAGACAACTATGTTATCTGTGAATAAAAACAGTTTCATTCCTTCCTTTCCAATCTGGATGCTTTTAATTTCCTTTTTTCCTGTCTGACTCCATAGGCCAGAACTCCCATGTCAACATGGAACACAGGTGAGAAGAGGGCACATCCTCGTCTTTGTCCTTATCGAAAGGGGCATCAGTCTTTCTCCCATAATTGTGACGTTAGCTCTAGCTTTTTCACAGATGTCCTTTATCAGGTTGAGGAAGTTTTCCTCTATTAATTGTTTGCTAGGAGTGTTTACCAGGAATGGGTGTTGAATTTTGTCAAATGCTTTTCCTGCATCCACAAAGATGATCATATGGTTTTTGTTAGTTTTGAAAAAATATGGTGAAATTAATTAATTTTTTAATGTTAAACTATTCCTGGGGTAACCTTGGCTTGGTTATGATGTATTATCCTTTTTATATATTGTGGGATTTAATTTGCTAAAATTTTGCTCACAAGGAATGCTGGTCAGTAGCTTTTTGTTGTTGTTAATGTTTTTATCTTGTTTTGGTATCAAGGTAATATTCGCATCATAGAAAAAGTCTTTCTCTCCTTTTCAATTTTCTAGAACAATTTGTGTAGAACTGGTATTATTTTTTCTTAAATATTTGGCAGAATTCACTAGTAAAGCCATCTGGGCTTGACATTTCCTTTGTGAGAATGCTTTTAATTAATTACAAATTAAAAATTTAAAATATATAGGGCTACTCAGGCCATCTCTTTCTTTTTGAGTGAGCTTTGGTAGTTCATGCTTTCAAGGAATTTTTCCATTTCGTCTAAGTTGGCAAATATATTAGCATAAAGTTGTTTGTAATATGATTCGCTTATTATCCTTTCAGTATCTGTAGAATCCATGGAGAAATTGTGTCTCTCATTTCTGATAGTGGTAATTTATGTCATCTTTTTTTTCTGATCCGTCTGACTAGAAGTTTTTCAATTTACCGATCTTTTCAAAGAACTAGCTTCGGTTTCATTATTTTTCTCTTTCATTTTTCTGTTTTCTCTTTCACTGATTGATCGCCACTCTGATCTTTAATTTTTATTTCTCTGCTTATTTGGGAACTGAGTTTGCTCTTTTTATAGTTTTGTAAGGTGCAGGCTGAAGTAATTGATTTGAATCTTTTCCCATTTCTCCTACAGGTGTTTAGTGCTGTAAATTTCCATCTCGGTATTGCATTGGCAACATCTTAAACACTTTGATAGGTGTTTTTTTATTCCCTTCAGTTCAAAATACTTGCCCCTTGATTTCTTCTGTGGCCCACAGTTATGGTGACGTTTGCTACTTACTTTTCAAATCTTTGGTGTTTCGCACATACATAGCTTTCTGTGTGTGTGTGTGTGTGTGTGTGTGTTTTTCTCTGAGATGGAGTTTCGCTGTGTTGCCCAGGCTGGAGTGCAGTGGCGTAATCGCCACTCACTGCAAGCTCTTCCCCGCTGGGTTCACGCCATTCTCCTGCCTCAGCCTCCCGAGTAGCTGGGACTACAGGCGCCTGCCACCAGGCCCGGCTAATTTTTTGTATTTTTAGTGGAGATGGGGTTTCACCGTGTTAGCCAGGATGGTCTCGATCTCCTGACCTCGTGATCTGCCCTCCTCAGCCTCCCAAAGTGATGGGATTACACGCGTGAGCCACCGTGCCCGGCCAGCTTTCTGTTTTTTTTAACTGAAGTAAAAGTCACATAACACAAAATTAACCATTTAAAAATATACAATTCAGTGGCACTTACACATTCACAACATTGTGCCACCATCATCTCTAATTCCACAACATTTTCATCACTCCAAAAGGAAACCCCTCACCCATTAAAAAATCATCCCTCATCCTCCTTGCCCTGTTTCTATGGATTTATCTATCTTTCTGTTCCTGATTTCTAATTTAGATTGTGGCACCAGTACATATTTTGTATAACTTAATCTTTTAAATTTATTGAGACTTGTTTTATGGTCCAAAATACAGTCCATGTTGAAACATGTTCATGTGCACACGAAGAGCATCTTATTCTGCTGTTGTTGGGTGAATGTTCTAGAAATATCTTCAGGTCATATTGGTTGGTAGTGTTGTTAAAATCTTCTAGTGATTTGCTGATTTTCTGGCTACTTGTTCTACTAATACCGAGAGAGAGGAACTGAAATCTGACTGTAATTGTAGAGTTGTCTATTTCTCCATTGCAATTCTATCAGTTTTTGCTTCATTGATGTGAAACTCTGTTATTAGGTACAGAAATGTTTGCACTTATAGCCTCTTGACTGGTTGAGCCGTTTGCACTATAAAATGAGTTTGTTCATCCTTGGCAATATTCTTTTTTCCAAAATCGGCTGTGTGTGTTGTTAATATAGCCACTCCAGCTTTCTTTTCATTAGTGTTAGCATGGTTTATTTTTTCCATTCTTCTAACCTATTTATGTCTTAATATTTAAAGTGGCTTTCTTGTAGGTAGCCCATAGTTGGGTTTTGCTTTTTTATATAATCTGACAAATTCTTTTAACTGAGGGTGCTCTGATTATTTAAATTTCATGTGATTATTCCATGATTAGGTCTAAGGTTATCATCTTGCTGTTTATTTTCTGTTGGTCTCACCTGTCCTTTATTCTTTTTCTTTTTTCTGCTTTCAGGGGGACGAATGAATACTTGTTATGATTTCCATTTATCTCCTTTCTTGGCTCATGCAGCATATATCTGTATTCTGGTATTTCTGTGGCTGTTTTGGTATGTAGTGTATGATATCACTTCACGAAGAGCGTAGAAACCTTGCATTTGTTACTGACCTCCCAATCTTTATGCTATTGTTGTCATACATTTTTACATGTTATAGACCCAGTACTACATTGTTATTATTGTTTAAGCAGCCAATTATCTTTTAGAGTGATTTTTAGAAGAAGAATTGGACACACTTTCCCCTGGAGTTTACGTGTTCGAGGCTCTCCATGCACCTGTGTGGATCCACACTTCCAGTGGGTGTGGCTTCCTTCTGCCTGCAGGACTGACTCCAAGAGCTCCTGCAGGGCGCAGCCACTGAGGACGCCTTCCTTCAGCTCTCGAGTGTTTGGAGAAACATCTTTATCTCACCAAGAATCATATTTTCTGGGTATAGAATTCCAGGTTGGCAGTGTGTCCTCTTGGCCTTCACAGAGGTCCCCGCGCTGGGCTCTCAGCTACACTGCCCCTGCGGGAAGCTGCGCCATTCACCTCTGTCACTCTGCACACAATAGGCAGTGCTCTCTGGCTGATGCCAAGATGCTCTTCTTGTCACTGGTGTTAAAGCGTTTGGTTATGGTGTGCCCTGATATAGTTTCATTCCTCTTTCTAGTTCTTGTGCTTGGGACTCATTCACCTTCTTGGATCTGTGGGTTTGTATTTATTTTTATCAAATTTGGAAAATTTTCAGTCATTAGTTATTCAAATTATTCTGTTTATTCTACTTTCTCCTATTCTCCCAGGATTCCAATTACACCTATATTCGTGCACTTAAAACTGTGTGACTTTAAGTTTTGTTCTTTTTAATTTCATCTTCTCTTCATTTTTAAAAGTTTCTGTTGTTATGTCTCTAAGTTCTCCAGTGTTTTCTCCTGCCATCGTTGTCATTCACCCACCTGGTGCCTTCTTCATCTCCTGTGTTGTGGTTTTCACCCTGAAAGTTTGGGTTTGTCTTCCTTTTATATCTCCACCATTTCTACTTAGCTTTCTGAACATATAGAATACAGTGATAACTTGTCTTCCAATATCTGTGCCCATGGATCAATTTGCTTTTGATTGATCAATTATTCTCCCTATTTTCCTGCTTTTCTATACAGCAATATTTTATTGGTTGCCAGACATTTGGGCTTTGTCTTCCTTTGGGGTCTGGTGGGCATTTCTGCATTCCTGTATGTGTTCTTCAGGCTTGGGCTCTGTTCCGGGACAGTTATCTTCTCAAAGGAAATAGCTGGGTCCTTTCAGGTCTGCCTTCTAGGGTCTCTCAGGCAGGTCTGGAGCGGTGCTCACCCAGGCCTCATGACCCCCGACTGAGGCAAGGCCCTGTGTCTGCTTTGCCCGATGCCCCAGGGATCATGAGGTTTTCCAATCCGGCTGGTGAAGCAGGTGCTGTTCCCACCCTAGAACCCTTTTGGGTGGTTCTTCCCCAGCATGGGGTAGCTTCCTCTCAAGAACGTGCTGATCAGTCCTTGGCAGGACACTCCGGGGCCTCCCCCGAAGGTCTTGGGGTTTTCTCTCTGTGCAGCCCTCCCCGGGGCTCTGTCTCGTGAGTGGCAGTGCCTGGCTGTCCCCAGGCTCTCGGCTCCATCCTGTGACTCAGGTCACCAGCGGACTCCACCCGAGCCACTGTGGTGAGCTCAGACCTTAGCTCGGGGACCACTGCCTGTCATTGCTGACGTCTAGTGTTCTCAAAGTCTTTGTTTCACACACTGTTTGTTTTTTCGTTGTTTCAGATGGGGGAGTATCTGGTCCCTGTTACTCCATTTCAGCTAGAAGCAGAAGTCAGCTGGCTTGTAAGGTAAGTTAAGTGGGGTTTATATCCCGGTGGGAGTGACCCAGTGTGCACAGGAACCAGGACACTTGCTTACGTCTTGAAGTGACAATAGGCCCTGGACGCTGTGAAGCCTCCCTTCTTCCTCAGCTACGGCGCCCTGGGCCAGGCCATACGCTTCCAAGTAATACGCGGTTTTTTGTTCTTCATCTTTCTCGTTCTGGGCACGTAACCTTTATAAGACATAAGAATGGAATTTGGAACAAAAAAATGTTAAAACATTATGTTATTATTACTAAATATTTAATATGTCATTTTCTATCATTATACTGTATATTTTATTAGTGCTTAAAATGATGTTTTAAAATAGCTAACATGTAAAGACATCCTCAATACGTCTTAGAGGTTTAAGAAGCTCGAATAATGCAGTATGTACAGTGTATTATGGTTATAAAAATTAAATCTGCGCTTGAAGGAGATTTGCTGAAGCAATTCCACAGCATCAGCTTTACCCAGCAGGCTGGGTTTGATCAGCTAACTGAACTTCTGCAAGGACAATGTACGACATCCACAGTAACGGACACGGCTCAGATGAGACCTTGTGGTGGGTTACACTTCCCTCGCACAGGCTTCTGCACGCCCGCACTGGGCCCACCGTGTCGAGACGCTTGCATGTGGACAAGTGGGGGCGGCCCCAGCTTGGGGGCAGGGTGGTGGATGGGGCCAGGGAGGCTTTGCTGGGGGCGGCCCCAGGTTGGGGACAGGGCAGTGGGCGGGGCCAGGGAGGCTTTTGCCACGGCGGGGTGACTGGCAGCTGCTGTGGTGGGGACGGCTGGCATCAGGGCTGTGCGGGCCCTGCCCTCGGTGGGAGCAGCCCATGAGATGCTGCCTGGGGCCGGGCTACAGAGCCATGCAGGGTGGGGCCGCCTCCTGAGGTCAGGGCCCTGCAAGCAGCTCAGGGCTGTGCTCGGCATGTGCGCGTGTGACCTGGGCCTGGGCATGGGTGCGTGTGTGCAATGCGCGTGTGCCTGTGGCTGGTGGGGGTGGGTGGTGCTGTATGTCTGTGCGTGTCTGCCAAGGGCTGGAGGTGCAAGGCCCAATGTGGGTGCCCTCGAGGGAGGTGTGGGCAGCCGCAGGGCTGGGGCCAGAAGGAGGCCCTGTCAGGGGCAACGGGGGCTCCCCCAATGGGGAGGGCTGGGCATGTGATCAGAACGTGTGGCTGAGGCAGCAGCTGGCAGCTTCCCAGGGGAGGGGCCTGTGGACCCCGAGGGGGTGCAGCTGGGGTGAGCCAGGCCCAGAAGGCAGGATGGTGCTGGGCGTGTTGTGTGTGGGAGAAGCAGTGACTCCCGTGCAGGGGGCGCGGAGGCAGCCTTACCTCTTGATCTTCGCACGCTCTAGTTTTACGTCAACACAATTCTCTTTGCAGCCACAGTCGATAAACTTTCTCTCAATTTCCAACAGGCCATCGTCCATCTCTTTCAGTAGCAACGAGCACTCTGTGGGTTCGGTGACCGCTGACTGCTGTGCAACTCTGACCCGCAGGCTCAGGCACCTGACGGAGGGATGGTTTGGGGCCTGGAGTCAGAAGCCCCAGGGCCGCGTCAGGGCTTGCGGCGGGGCTGCCGCTGTTCTCCCTGGTGTTCATCCAGGGATGCTCGAAGAAACACTCTCGGAGCATTTCTCAAAAATCAACATCACACGGGCCTCATTCTGTGATCGCACGTGATAAAATCAGAAACTAACAAGCCCCACCCCAGCACCGTATCCAGGCAGAAATTCAAAAACCATCTCCTACTTGACTCACTAGTGGACAGAAACCCACGCTGAAGCGTTGGGCTGTTCACACGCTGCAGCTGGGGGGCGCAGGGCAAGGTCAGAAGGGAGGCAGAGAGCGCAGGCACGAGGCCGCCGCCCCGGAGCAGCCACAGCAGGGCTCTGGGCTGCCCTCGAGCCGATGCAGGCAGCTCCACAAAGATGCAGCAGAACACAAGGAAAGCCTGAGTCAGGCAGAAATCCGTGTTGCTGGGGTCTGAAAACCAAAGCCAGCTCCTTGAAAAGGTCCGCTGCGTTGGAGCCTGTGATTCCGATTTGGAAGGGACGGCGTCGCCATCCTGGCCAACATGGTGAAACCCTATCTCCACTAAAAATACAAAAATTAGCCGGGCATGGTGGCGCGGCCTGTAATCCCAGCAACTTGGGAGGCTGAGGCAGGAGAATCACTTGAACCAGGGAGTCGGAGGTTGCAGTGAGCTGAGATTGCACCACTGCACTCCAGCCTGGGCGACAGAGACAGGGCGTTGATAAACGGCAATGAGGGAGGCGTGCCGGCGGCAAGGGTTTTGTGAAAGCTGTAAGAACACACTCCCTACAAATTTATACTCACACCACCACCTTAGAGGAAAAGGTTTCCTAGGCCCTTCCCAAGGCCCTGAAGTTGACTTTCTAAGCCAAACAGATGGGACATGTGGATGGAAGGTCCACTTCTCAAAGAAAGTCTGAAGCAAGCTCAGGAAACTTCTGGAGCTTTCTGGAGCTGCACGGAAAGCTGTGGATGTGTGGCCCCATGATGTGGGTCTCTGAACTTGCACAGGCTTAACGTATGGCACAAAAATTGCAGATGGAAAAGAGGAAACCACAGCTTTCGCGCTAATGAAGTGTTTCTTACAAAGAGTTACCTGGCTTCTAGGTCTGTGATCATGAATTCCAGTAAAGGCAATCGGTTTGGTCTTTCTTTCTTGAGGATCTTGAAGGCATTGATGAGCTTCTGAAATATGTGACACACCTGAGGACAGGCGGGGGTGGATACGGGTGTGTCTGAGGGCGGGCAGGCATGGATACAGGCCTGAGGATGGGTGGGTGGGGGTGGATACGGGTGTGTCTGGGGACAGGCAGGCATGGATACAGGCCTGAGGACAGGCGGGGTGGATACGGGTGTGTCTGGGGACAGGCAGGCATGGATACAGGCCTGAGGATGGGTGGGTGGGGGTGGATACGGGTGTGTCTGGGGACAGGCAGGCATGGATACAGGCCTGAGGACAGGCGGGGTGGATACGGGTGTGTCTGGGGACAGGCAGGCATGGATACAGGCCTGAGGACAGGCGGGGTGGATACGGGTGTGTCTGGGGACAGGCAGGCATGGATACAGGCCTGAGGACAGGCGGGGTGGATACGGGTGTGTCTGGGGACAGGCAGGCATGGATACAGGCCTGAGGACAGGTGGGGTGGATACGGGTGTGTCTGGGGACAGGCAGGCATGGATACAGGCCTGAGGACAGGCGGGGGTGGATACGGGTGTGTCTGAGGGCGGGCAGGCATGGATACAGGCCTGAGGATGGGTGGGTGGGGGTGGATACGGGTGTGTCTGGGGACAGGCAGGCATGGATACAGGCCTGAGGACAGGCGGGGGTGGATACGGGTGTGTCTGAGGACAGGCAGGCATGGATACAGGCCTGAGGACAGGCGGGGGTGGATACGGGTGTGTCTGAGGACAGGCAGGCATGGATACAGGCCTGAGGACAGGCGGGGGTGGATACGAGTGTGTCTGAGGACAGGCAGGCATGGATACAGGCCTGAGGACAGGCGGGGGTGGATACGGGTGTGTCTGGGGACAGGCAGGCATGGATACAGGCCTGAGGACAGGCGGGGGTGGATACGGGTGTGTCTGAGGACAGGCAGGCATGGATACAGGCCTGAGGACAGGCGGGGTGGATACGGGTGTGTCTGGGGACAGGCAGGCATGGATACAGGCCTGAGGATGGGTGGGCGGGGACAGACACGGGCCTGAGGAGAGGTGGGGATGGATACCGGCGTGTCTGAGTGTGGGCAGGGATGGATCCAGGGGTGTCATCAGTGGTCTGCCAGGCAGAGCCCCATGGACGCCCTTCCTCTCCACCAAGCACCTGGCCCGGCACCCAACATGCAGCCCCCGGTCCCCGTGCCTCTTACCGTAGCTTCTCTTCCTGAGTGTTCCATAGACAAGAGCGCCTCTGCCAGGGTCAGAGTGGAATTGTACCAGAACTCCTCACTTCCGCCCAGGTGCTGGGCCTGTGCGATCATTTTCTTGGCTTGTCCATGGTTTTTCTCCTTGTTGGCCAACTGTGCGAGGAGGAGCAGGCACTGGGCCTCTGCACAAGGCTCATCCAGCTCCTGAAGGAGAGAGACTCAGACATGCGTGGGTTCCTCTACAGATGTGTGCAGGTGGGGAGATAGGAGCAGGCAGAGAGAAGGAAGAGGGAGACAGAGAGGCAGAGACAGACAGAGGCACCAGGTGAGGGGAAGACAGGGCCGCTCATTCTGGCAGCGGAAGGGTGGGGCCCATGGCCGCCCTCGCTCTCCCTGACAGGACCTGCGGTCCTGCCCGGCTCCTGCCGCCCTGTGGCTCCTCGAGTAGGACACCCGCCCTCCCCGCCCTCCAGAGGCTTCTCTGGAGTCAGCACCGGCTGCAGCGCGCATGACTGTATCTCATTCCATTTAATTATATTTCAATGATGAGCTGACAAGCGGAATCGGCGTTCAGGGAGGTGCAGCCCTACTCTGGCTGGTCTTCGGGGGGATTTGTCTCCCTCTGCCTGAGCTGAGTGGCAGAAAACTTCGTCCCTGGAGCCTCCTGGGGCTCCTGCTGGCCCTGTCCTGGCCCTGTCTTTTAGGGTCTCCTGCTTGGGGCGAAAGGCTTTGGGACAGCCGTACCTGGACACTGATGCCGAGAGCGGCTCAGAGGCTCCCAGAGCCCGGCCTGCCCATCTGGGGGCCTGCAGCCAGGGAGCTGGGCAGCCACATGATCTGGGACAGAAACACAGGGCAGCCTGTGCTAAGAACAGAGGGGTGCTGGTCAGAGGGTGAGGAGAGGACGGGAGCGGCAGTGGGAAAGCCGGTCCCAGCTGCAGGGCTGCCCGAGTGTCTTCTGCAGTGGAAAGGCAGCGTCCTGTTCCCATGCATCACTTTCTGGCCAAACAAGATGCCCTGTGTGCTCGTTTGGACCTGGGCAGGCCCCTCCCAGGTGTAGGTGCAGGTGTGGGGACAGAGGGGAGGGTGGGCTGATGAGCTGGGGCTACCCGCCAGAGAACAGGTATCCCAGCTGCTAATGGCTCCATTTCTGGCTGTTCCATGCATTTAGATGCCCAGGACGAGGGAGGGGCCCCAGCCACTAGGGAGGGGTGCCCCAGTTGTACCCCTGCCCGACACAGGATCCACCTGGACGCCACAGCCTGCATGCACCTGGGCATGGCTGTGACCGCCAGACGGCGTAGGCAGGGCCTGGGTCCACAGCAGCCTCGTGGGCAGTCAGGCGGCCTGAGGGTAGGCAGGTGGGTGGCTGGGCTCTGTGGAAGGGTATTCCTGGCCTCTGGACCAAGCCTGGCAGGGGGCTGCAGGCCTCTGAGGAGGGAAGAGGGGGAGGCGCTTTGTGGCTGGGCCCAGAGATCAGGGCTGGCAAGGGTCCAAAGGGGCCGGGCCCCTGCGGGGCTTGTTGAGGGCAGCTACAGTGGGCCAGAGGCCGGCGACAGGGCAGGCAGGGGCTTCCACATGGAGAGGAGGAGGGTGCGGAGGTGGGACAGAGCTTGGCCAGGGGTGAGGAGCGCCCAGAAGGCAGGGAGAGGACAGGGTGGGTGGGGTGGGGTGGGGGTGCGTGAGGCTGATGCCAGGGTTTCCAGGGCCGACACTGAGTGGAGGGGCACAGCCCTGTCCTGAGGAGTGGGCAGCACAAGAACAGTCACAGCCCCCAAGGCAGATGGTTCCAGCCCGGAGGTCTCTGAGGTCAGCAGGGGTCTGCGTGCTGAGTGCTGAGGCCACAGCGGGAGAGCCCAGGGGAGGTCAGACCCCGAGAGACAAGGCTACCGTGTGGGTGGGCCCGAGAGGGGAGGTGCCACCAGCAGGACAGAGAGAGCCCCGCGGAGGAGAGTCCAGAGTGAAAGGGCAGAGCACACTCCCATCGCCGGCCTGGGGGCGCAGGTTCAGGAGGGGCTGTGGGGGCAGCACATGAAGGCAGGCGTTCTGTGCTGTGGGTGTGGCTGAGAAGCCAGGGCGAGCTGAGGGCAACGTTGAGGACAGGAGCTAGGAGGCCTTCAGGCAAGAGGGCGGGAAAGACCAAGGAAACAAACAACTTCCTGTCAGAAGCGCCTGCTGTGAAACAAAGTCCCTGCAAAACAGCCCCCGGCCGCAGGAAGGAGGGCGGCAAACCCGGTGTTCGTGAGAGTCCAGCACCCATCACGTCTGTCCTGGGGCTGGGCTCCAAGGTCCACGGTGGCCCCAGGTATGAGGCAGATTCACTCCACAAGTCCCAGAGCTCAGGACCACGGAGGCCCCGGCATGAGGCAGACTCACTCCCTAAGTCCCAGGGCTCTCACCACCTCCCACCATCTCCCGACCCCGGGGTGAGGGAGGCCGGGCCTCTGCCCACCTCGGGGGCTTGACTCTTGCCCCGGGAGCTCCCAGCAGCTCTTCCACACCTCCAGCCCTGCGGCCCCAGCAGACGCTGGCCCTCTCCTGTGGCTGCGGCTAAAAGAATGCTGCAACCATGTGTGTCCCTTCCCCAGCTGTCCACAGCATCCTCAGTCCCTTCCTTAGACAAGCTCCCTTTTGACCCTGGTGTGCACACACCTGTCTCTGCTATCAGAGACCTGCACACACCTGTCCCTCTGCCTGAGACCTTCACACACCTGCCCTCAGTGCCTGAGACCTGCACACACCTGTCCCCATGCCTGAGACCTTCACACACCTGTCCCTGCTATCAGAGACCTGCACACACCTGTCCCCAGTGCCTGAGACCCGCACACACCTGTCCCCAGTGCCTCAGACCTGTACACACCTGTCCCCCTGCCTGAGACCTGCACACACCTGTCCCCCTGCTTGAGACCTGCACACACCTGTCCCCCTGACTGAGACCTTCACACACCTGTCCTCAGTGCCTGAGACCTGCACACACCTGTCCCTGCTATCAGAGACCTGTACACACCTGTCCCTCTGCCTGAGACCTTCACACACCTGCCCTCAGTGCCTGAGACCTGCACACACCTGTCCCCCTGCCTGAGACCTTCACACACCTGTCCCTCCTATCAGAGACCTGCACACACCTGTCCCCAGTGCCTGAGACCCGCACACACCTGTCCCCAGTGCCTCAGACCTGTACACACCTGTCCCCCCGCCTGAGACCTGCACACACCTGTCCCCCTGCTTGAGACCTGCACACACCTGTCCCTAGTGCCTGAGACCTGCACACACCTGTCCCCCTGCCTGAGACCTGCACACACCTGCCCTCAGTGCCAGAGATAAAGTCTGAACCTCTCAAGGCTTTGATGGGCATCACTGAATTTTTACACCATTCTAGGACCCTCTCTTTTTCTGGAGTTTTTCTTCAAAGCAAGTGACAGGCTGTCTGCTTCTGTAGCTCTGCCTCACCCTCCCAGTGAAAGCAACTCTAAAATCTGGACAGAAGATGTCACCACGTGTCTGAGGTGAGTTTGGAGGGCAGTCAGTGCTGGCAAAAACTGGCAACTACATTCTTTGCACAGAGAGAAGCACCCGTGGGCCTCCATCCATCTGGCTTTTTCCTGGGGCTGCCATCCCTGCTGGGGGAATGCAGGCACCCGGGGTGAGGAGAGGAGGCTGCAGCTGGGGCTTCCGGTGCTGAGGCTTGCAGGGCCAGTCCCAGGAGGAGGGGCCGAGGCAAAGGGTCCGAGGTCCGCACTCCCCCTCAGGGCTGTCAGCTGGGCTTGGCTGCTCAGGGCAGAGCAGGATGTCACAAAGCCTGGCAGGAACCAGCTGAGACCGAACAGCTGCAGCGCCCGCCGGGGAGACGGGGCCTCAGCAAACGTCCCGGGGCTTTTGCTGGGGACCGTAAGGGTCACATCCAGGGAGTGAGAGCAAAACAAACAAAGACCAGACCAGGCCTGGATCCCTGGACCCAGGCAGCGCCACACACGATCCCCCTTCTAGAACAAAGTGGCGCTTCTGGCAGAGACACCCTCTGGGGTTCTCCAAGTTCTCGTCCAGCCTCAGAAGGTAAGAAACTGACCGTGGCAGGAGGCAGAGCGGAGCCACCGACACCCAAGAGAAACGAGAGGTTGCAGAGACCGACAGCAGGTACTGGAAATAGAAACTTCAGCAAACTTTGAGTGGCAGAGCAAAAGACGGACAGACAGAGGATGCGCAGGACTGACTGCCCGCAGAGAGCTGGACCCAGACAAGAGAGGCACGTGGCCTTGCTAGAGCTGAACGCTACAGCCCAAGCTTCTGCCCGCAGCCCCTCCACTGTGCACAGTGTGCTGGGAGCAGCTGTGGATGGTGATGGGCTGGGAGGGGCTCCTCACCTGGAAAGCCAGGTAAGCCTCCGACAGGAGCAGCCGTGCAGGTTGGTACAGGTTCATCTCCAGCAGAACTTCTGCCTTTAGCATCCACAGGTGGGGAAAGGACGTCCCATCCAGGTCCCTCCCGGTCTCCCCATTCATCTTCAAAATCTGTAAGACACCACAGCCCCAGGCGGCACAGTCCTGACACTTGTGACCTCTCGGTCTCATGGGACAGGCTCTGGCTCAGGAGCCGTCTGTACCATATAGGGAGCTACAGCACACCGAGGGCTCCCTACTGGCCTAGGCACCGTGGGTACCTCGCAAGCTCCCCGTGTGCCCCAAGGCCAGAGCTCAGGCCTTTGCCTTTCCCCCAACAGACCTCCTGCACCCTGTGCACCTCTCTCTTCTCACGAATCCCCTTGCAGCCAACCAAGCCCACCACTAGCCACGTAGAGCCTTTGCTACTCCACACACACACACACTGGGGTGTAGGACCCCTTGCTCCACCTCGTGCTGCCGACCAACCCTGGGATCTGTGCCTGCCTGCGGCTGTGCACCCAGCCTTGCTAGGGCGCCCCGGGTGTGGGCCAGTGGCTGAGCCCCTGCACTAGGATCTGGGCCTACCCCACATCCCCCCAGCCTCTCCTTGTTAAGCAGAGCCCCCCGCCTGGGGCGGTGGCTGAGCCCCGCACTGCTGTGTTCTGGATCCAGGTCCTGTGCTGAGCCCCTGTCCTGTCCTGACTGCCAGGTCACAGGAAGCATGGCCTTTGCCCGTCCACGGTGCTCCCACAGTAACTGCGTTTTGGGTTAGGGGCCGGGCTGGTCACCTTCCTTGATGGGCAAATGCAGAGGGGTGCTGTGCTCTCCTGCTGAGGGAAACCCAGGTGGTGGGAGAACAAGTTCTGTCAGACGACGGGGACCTCCAGGCGGAGCCCCCTCTTTGCTGCCCCCACCTTTTCTCAGCCTCTGCCCAGGCGCCCGGCAGGCCTGTTCCAGGGAGGCCCGTGGTGCACATAAAGCTCATCTTTCCCGGGGAACTCCACGGCCCATGGGACGACAAATCACTCACAGGAAGCCCCTCGCACACTGACACACAGGCTGGCCTCCTGGCTCAGCTGCAGGACACACAGGCCGACCCCTCACACACTGACACACAGGCCGGCCCCTCGCACACTGACACACAGGCTGGCCCCTCGCACACTGACACACAGGCCTGCACCTTGCACACTGACACACAGGCCGGCCTCCTGGCTCAGCTGCAGGACACACAGGCCGGCCCCTCACACACTGACACACAGGCCGGCCCCTCGCACACTGACACACAGGCCGGCCTCCTGGCTCAGCTGCAGCCCTGCATGGCCATGAGGCACCGGCGTCCACTGGGCTGTGGGTCAGAAGGATTCTGGATGGTGAGGTTACCTTGTCCTTGGCTTCCAGTGGTTTGATCTCCCCAGGCTGGACGGGAAGTGTCTGCTCATCCAGTGTTGGCAGGCTTTCTTCTAATAAAGGCTCCTTATTTTTCTCTTTTTTCAACGCGATCTCTTTTCTGCAGCTAATGCGAGGAAAACAGACAATATGCAAAAGAGCCACATGGCCACAAAAATGTCCCTTCATGAGTAACCAAAGAAACGCAAATGAAAACAGCCATAGTTACATTCTTCACGCGAGTGTTTAAAAAGATTTTTTAAAATCCTTGGGATCTAACGGCACATCTGACTCCCAGATTTGTGTCCATCGCTGGTTCTCTCTTCCAAACTCCAAACTCATGTCCAGCTGCTATTTGACAGCCTGACAGGTGTTTAATGAGCATCTCAGACTCCATCTCTCTGGCGTGCCCAGCCCCCGGCCCCGCTGTGCCTCCCGCGGGCACCCCCACCTGAAAGTTTGGCACCAACTACAGGTCCCTGGGTGGGCTCCTGCTCCCCGCTCGGCCTTCCCACAGGGTCTTCAAGGCGTCTGCTACCTTCCCCTTCACTGCTCCACCTGGCCCCGGCCACGGCCCCTAGCTGTCCCACCTTCTGCTGTGTCATGAACACCAGGCCCTGGCCATTTGCCACACCATGTCCAGAGAGGTCCTTTAGAAGACAGGCCAGCACAGGGTCACAGCAGAGGTCAAGACCCGGCAGGCCCAGCCCCGGGGCCTTTTCGTCCTCTGACCTCTGACCCTCTCCCAAGGCCTGCGGGCCCCTCTGCCCAGGCCTCCCCGGCCACGCGCGTTCCAAGTCGAGGCCCCTTTGCCGCCGAGACGTCACTGCTCCCAGCACACTACACCGCGCTGGCCACCCCACACCGCGTTGGCCTCTGCCGTCTGCCACCCTCCACAGCTCGTAAACAAATGAACAGGAGGGAACCAGGACCCTATGGCCTCCACAATTCCTTTGCTCCAAAGTTATTTTAGGGCTGTGAGGACAACTGGGCCAAAGACCAGGTTCCTGGGACACTGCTCTACGCCCCTTATACCAGGAGAGTGTGGACACGGTTCCAATGTTCAGCCGGGCTGCACAGATAACTCATGGTGCACAGATAACTCATGATACTGAAAAACGCAGAGTTCACATTGCAGGTGAACGCTGGTTACCACAAGCCGCTAAGTGAAAGGGTATAGAGAGCTTAATTCCACTTTCACCATAACAGCATCTGTTTCTGTGTAACGGGGAAATGGCTGGAAGAGCATACGTGAAAATATGAACAGGGTTATGCTGAATGATGGGGCCAATCGTGAGCTTTATTTTCCTCTTTCTTTCATCTACATGTTTTAAGATTTTCACTATAAAATGTATCACTTACGTAATTTTAAAAAGTATCTTGTAAAAACTAATAAAAACAGAACAATAT
This sequence comes from Pongo abelii, assembly GCF_028885655.2. Taxonomy (NCBI): domain Eukaryota; kingdom Metazoa; phylum Chordata; class Mammalia; order Primates; family Hominidae; genus Pongo; species Pongo abelii. The sequence goes on from NC_071993.2 coordinate 140,060,451, forward strand.
ACAATCACAGCACAGAAGTATTTCTGAGATGGTCTCTAAATCTAAAAGTGATTTGCTACACTAACGAGAGTTAGTTGTTAAACAGCCTGACGTTAGTAAACTTCAACAGCTCTGAAGTGAACTCGTGCCTGAAGGCTGCCGGACACACGAGTGGCCTGACCGAGCACTGCCTCAGGACCCGGTGCCCAGCACCCAAGGGTCCAGGGCCCAGCACCCAGCCTTTCTGTGCTCCGGGGAGGGGCTCGGGCCACCCTGGGGAGCCCCCCTCACCGCCCCTCCTTCCCTCTGTGAGGAGCTTCTCCCCACAACCCACCTCCAGCACGACCCAGGAGAACCGGCCACAGCCGTGTCCCCCAAGTGCTCACTCTCCCCAGAGGGGCAGGAGTCCAGGGAAGAGGGTGGCCGCGCCAAGGGCGAGACTCAAACCCCAGGCCGCGCAGGGTGGGACTGCACACACCTGGCCTGCTCCAGCTCACTGACGTACACCTGCCCGATCGCCTCTTCATGGTGCGTGGCTGCTTCTCTCAGCTTCAGCTCGGAGCACACGTGGGCGAGGCTGTGGGGAGTGTGGCCGGAAGAGTCAGTGCTGCGCGGGCGCGGAGCGAGCCAGAAGCGAAGCTGCTAGTGTGCTTCACAGAAAACGGTCAACTAACACATCGAGGCATACTTGGATGGCATTTTCAACCATTTTTAAAGGTAAGCGAAATTACTAGGGAAAAGTGCCAGTAGCTCCATCTAATTTCAGGGGGGATTCTCTTCCCGCTCCTTCACAGATCTCGTGTGAGGCATTATCTGTTGCCTCCTGGACGCCATACGAGGAGAAGAGGAGGCCCTCAGGTGGGCTCAGCACCCACCACAACAAGCAGAGAAGCCTCGACTCCTGTTGAAAACCCTATTCTTGTAAAGTGCTTTCAGGCAAGCAGGAAAGTTGCACAGACACCAGGAAGCATCCCTGTGCGGGCCCCGGTGGCCCCTCTCAGCCCCGTGGCCATGCCTGCTCCAGCTTCCTCTCCCGGGCCCGCCCCTGGGATATCTGAGCAAGCTGAGGATGCAACTTGCAGTCTTTCTCCCAGATCGTTTGGGGCCCGGGCGCACCTCCATTTATCACACTGTGCCGTACTGCGCTGCTCAGATATTGCATATTTTACAAATTGAAACTCTGGGGCAGCCCTGAGCGACCAAGTCCATCGGCGCCATTTTCCAACAGTACCTGCTCACTCGGTGTCTCTGTGTCACATTTTGGTAATTCTCAAAATATTTTAAACTTTGTCATTATTATGATTCTGTTACAGTGATCTGTGTTCAGTGATCTTTGAGGTTACCATTGTAATTGTTTTGGGGCACCATCAGCCACGCCCATATAAGACAGTGAACTGAGTCGATAAATGTCCCGTGGGCTCTGATTGCTCCACGGCTTGGCTGCTCCCCCATTTCTCTCCCTCCCCTTGGGCCTCCCTATTCCCCAAGACACAGAAATTTTGAAATTAGGCCAGTTAATAACCCTACAACGGGCTCTAAGTGTTCCGGAGAAAGGAAAAGGTGCACGTCTCTCACGTTAAAGAAAAAGTCAAAAATGATTCAGTTCAGGGAGGAAAGCGCGTCAGAAGTGGAGACAGACTGGAAGCTTGGCCCCCTGCACCAGTTGACCAAGTTGTAAGTGCAAAGGGAAAGTTCTGAAAGGAAATGAGAAGCTCCTACAGGGAACATATGAATACAAATGACGAGGAGGTGAAGCCGCCTCCGTGCCAGTATGAAAAAGTTTCCGTGGTCTGCGCCGAAGATCAAACCAGTCACAATATTCCTTCAGGCCGAAGCCTCATCCAGAGCAAGGCCCTCACTCTCTTCAATCCCATGAAGGCTGGGAGACATGAGGAAGCTGCAGAAGAAAAGTTTGAAGTGGCAGAGGTGGGCTTGTGAGGTTTAAGGACAGAAGCTGTCTCCATCACATAAAAGTGCCAGGTGAAGCAGCAAGTGCTGATGGAGAAGCTGAAGCAAGTTAGCCGGAAGATCCAGCTAATAAGAGCACTGATGGTGGCTACGCTAAACAACAGATTTCCACTGTAGACTGCACAGCTTTCTATTGGAAGAAGATGCCTTCCATGACTTTCAGAGCTAGAGAAGAAAAGTCAATGCCTGGCTTCCAAGCTTCCAAGCACAGGCTGACTCTCTTGCCAGGGACTAACACAGCCGGGAACTTTGAGTTGAAGCCAATCCTCATTCACCATTCTGAAAATCCCAGGGCCTTTAAGAATGATGCTCAATTGGCCAGGCGCGGTGTCTCACGCCTGTAATCCCAGCACTTTGGGAGGCCGAGGCAGGCAGATCACAAGATTAGGAGATCGAGACCATCCTGTCTAACATGATGAAACCCCATCTCTACTAAAAAAAAATACAAAAAATTAGCTGGGCGTGTTGGTGGGCACCTGTAGTCCCAGCTACCCACGAGGCTGAGGCAGGAGAATGGCATGAACCTGGGAGGTGGAGCTTGCAGTGAGCTGAGATTGCGCCACTGCACTCCAGCCTGGGCAACAGAGCAAGACTTCATCTCAAAAAAAAAAAAAAAAAAGAATGATGCTCAATCTACTCTGCCTGTGCTCTGTAAGTGGACAACAAAGCCTGGTGACAGCACATCTGTTGACAGCATGGTTTGCTGAATATTTAAAGCCCACTATTGAGACCTACTGCTCAGAAAAACAGATTCCTTTCAAAATAGTGCTGCTCATTTGCAATGCTTCGACCACCCAAGAGTGCTCACGGAGATGTACAAGGAGACGAATGCCATCTCCAGGCCTGCTAACACCACTGCTAACACCGCATCCATGCAGCCCATGGATCAAGGAAGCATTTCGACTTTCAAGTCTTACTATTTATGAAGCACATTTAATAAAGTTATAGCTGCCACAGAGAGTGATTCTTCTGATGGATCTGGGCAAAGTGAATTGAAAACCTTCTGGAAAGGATTCACCATTCTAGATCCCATTAAGAACATTCCTGATTCATGGGAGGAGGCCAAAATAGCAGCATTAACAGGAATTTGGAAGAAGTTGATTCCAACCCTCGTGGATGATTTTGAAGGATCCAAGATTTCAGTAGAAGGAGCTACAGATGTGGGGGAAAGAGCAAGAGAAGTAGAATCAGAAGTGGAGCCTGAAGATGGCACTGAATTGCTGCAATCTCAAGAGAAAACTTGAATGGATGCGGAATTGCCTCTTATGGATGAGCAGAGAAAGTGGTTTCTTGAGACGGGATCTGCTCCTGGTGAAGACGCTGTGAACACTGTGGAAATGACAAAAGGGACCTAGAATATTCCAGACATTGAGTTGATAAAGTGGCAGCAGCATTTAAGAGACTGACTCCAATTTTGAAAGAACTTCTGCCATGGGTAAAATTCTATCAAACAGCATTGCATGCTACAGAGAAATCTTTTGTGAAAGAGTTGATCCATGTGGCAAATTTTATTGTTGTCTTATTTTAAGAAATTGCCAGCCTTTTTAGCATTTTGAGTACATACATTTTAAATGGATGTATGTACATTTTTTTAGACATAATGCTATCACACACTTAATAGACTACAGAATAGTGTAAACCTAACTTTTATATACTCTGGAAAACCAAAAAATTCATGTGACTTGCTTTATTGTGATATTTGTTTTGTTTTGGAACACAACCTGTAATATCTCCAAGATATGCCTGTATTTCCTTAAAACAAGAATATTCTCCTAAGGATCAGGTAGAAATTTTAAAATAAAAATATCATATTTTATCTTTTAAATTTTTAGTAACAGGGTCATGCTCTGTTGCCCAGGCTAGAGTGCAGGGGCATGATCATAACTCACTGCAGCCTCCATTTCTTAGGCTCAGGTGATCCTCTTGCCTCAGCCTCCTGAGTAGTTGCGACAACAGGTGTGTGTGTCACTATACCTGGCTAATATATTTTTTAAATTTTTTGTAGAGATAGGGTCTTGCTATGTTGCCCAGGCTGGTCTCAAACTCCTGGGATCAAATAGTCCTCCCGTCCCAACCAAGAATACCATTTTTATATTCAAATATTTTTATTTACTTGGTGTTCAAGTCCCAGGTACTTTATTATTTACACAGTCAACTACAGAATTAATGCCTTAACATGTTGTTCATTTTTGTATTGCTTTGGGGAAATCACACTCCGAAAAAGGAGCTGTACCCACCGAAGGTGGTAGAGATCCGCTAGGCCCTTGCTTCCCACCACGGAGTCCGAAATCAGCACCCCCAACTGCAGGACGGGAACCGTGAGTTCGTGCAGGCACATCTTCTGCAGGGCCTTGACCAGGTGGTCCAGGAAATACAAACTGTACGTCTGCATGGACACACAACACACACAGGAGGTCCCAGGAGCAGGTGTAGACCACAAGCATACGGGTCTTTCCTCAGAGAACTCCCTCCCTCCCCATGCCAGCGCATGTCTGCACACAGCAGGTGCTCAGTGTGTGTCCGCACACAGCAGGTGCTCAGTGCGTTTCTGTGGGATGGATGGAGGCTGTGCTATCTTCCTTCCCTCTTCCACTCGTGGGTTTCATTTTGTCACGTGATAATCTTTGTGAACATCAGCACCCAAGTATGAAGATCCTCACAAGAAACACACCCATTCATGGATTTATTCAAATTTATGTGTTTGTTTCATTTTTCCACTAAAATCTACTGACTCATTAGAGACAGAATTTCTTTGTGTGCGCATACAACCACTTAAAAATTTAATATATAGAGAAGAGCTAATGCTTCCTATGATGTTGGACTCGGTTTGTTAAAACCATTACTCTTGAGTGGAACATTAGGAAAGTTGGATGACCTGTTGCAAAAATGTACTTCTAAGAACTGGAGGGTAATCAATATCCAAAGAATGACTGGGCCGAGATCTGGAAGTCAGTATGCATCCAGGGACACAAGCCTGGCTATCAGGCACTGAGGCATCCAGGGACACGAGCCTGGCTATCAAGCACTGAGGCATCCAGTAACACAAGCCTGGCTATCAGACACTGAGGCATCCAGGGACACGAGCCTGGCTATCAAGCACTGAGGCATCCAGGGATACGAGCCTGGCTATCAGGCACTGAGGCATACAGTAACAAGAGCCTGGCTATCAGGCATTGAGGCAGCTAAGGGCCCCATGGGGCTCCACATCGTGCTGCAGGCTGGGCTTAGAAAATGGGGTTCAGGGCCCACCAAGAGCTCCACTCTCTCACTCTCTCTCTCAGGCTGGGTTCTTGAAGGGCTGCACCTCAGAATTCCAGGCAATCTAGGAGGAGGCCATCCCCTCAGGGATGACAGCCAGGCAGAGGGGCCGTGCGGGCAGCCTAGAAAGCACAGGGTCCTTTGAGAGGTCAGTGGAATTGATCACTCCCAGTGAGGCTGATCGGGAGAGTGAGCGAGGGGTGACAGGGCTCTACAGGTCCCACAGGCATTAAAAGGTAATACAAGGACATTGAGAACAACTTCATGGCAATACATCCAAAATGTATTTTCAATAAAAACATCCCAGAAAAACTCAACCCATGAAAACTGTTACAAGAAGAAACAGAAACTCTGAAGAATTCTATAACTATGAAATAAATTGGATCCATAATTTAAAATTTTCCCAAACAGAAGCTCTGGGCTCAGATGGCTTTACCAGAGAATTCTTCCATATATTTAAGGATGAAATAACCACCAATCTTATACAAATTTCTCCTAAGAATGGTCAGAAAGCAACACTTGCTAACTGACTAAAAGGCCAGCATAACTTTTACCACATCCTGAGGAGGACACACAAGAAAGGAAAATTAAACATCGTCTTCCTCACAAGCACAGATGCACACACCCTGGACACAAGAGCCGCCAACCAAAGCTGGTGACATAAAGTGAGTGACAGCACAGCCAAGCTGCCCTGTTGTGATAATCATTAGAAAGAATCAAGGTAATTAATTCAAGGAATGAAGGAGGAAAACATCATCTGCATAGATGGAGAAAAATATAAAAGCATTCATGACTAAAATTATTAACGAATAGAAATAAACTTCCTTAATCAATAAAGAGCTACAAAAACCTACAACAAACATCAATTATACTTCAGAGTAAAATGTTGGAAACTTTCCTTTGAGATAGGGTGCGCAACATAAAAATAGATGTTATCACCATTTTTATTCAACCTCATACTGGAGGTCCTTGCCAGAATATAAGGCAAGGTAAAGAAAAAACAGTGTAAAGAGTGGAAACTAAAAAAGAAAAATGTGTTTGCAGATAAAACGACGATGTACACACAAAATCCAAAATAATCTACAGACAAATTACTAAAGTTATAAAGAGCTTAACAAAATGGATGCTTACAAGGCCAAAATGAAAACAATTACATTTCTATAGTTTATCTGGAATTTAAACATGAAACAAAAAAGCTATATTAACAACAGCATCAAAAATATCAAATACACAGAAATAAATCTGACATGCATAACTGCCATGCAGAAAACTCTGGTCTATTGTTAAGAGATGCTGAAGAAGACCTAAGTCAATGGAGAGACAGACCATGTCCATGGATCAAAAGGCTGAACACCATAACAATGTCAGTTCTCCACAAAGTAATTTACAGATTCAATGCAATGTCAGTAAAAACTCTACCAGGGTTTGTGATGGGTCCTGACACACTGATTCGAAAATACACATGGACGTGCAATGGAGAATAAAAAGAATAGCCCAACCGTCCTGAAGAATGAGGTAAGGAGATTTTCTCTACCAAATACTCATGGTTGTGAAGCTCAGTAATTGACATTGAGATGACGCTGCAAGGACAAAAAACTAACAGGAAGCAAGAGAGACCCCAAAGCAGCCCCATGCACAGGTGGGCACCTGCTCAAGCCCAGTGCAGCCAGCAGGGAAGGTGGCCAGTGACATTTCAGGAAGTGGTGTCAGAACAACGGGACACCCTGACTGCCAAGCTTGAGGCTTGACCCCTACCTCACACCACACACACATCAAGTTCAGGTGACAGGCAAAACTATAAAGGTGCAAAATATTTCCACTTTTTGGAAAAATACTATAACAGAATATCTGTACAACCTCCAGAAATGAAAACATCAAAAAAAAGGACACACAAAAAACTGACCAATTACAAAGGAAAAAACTAATGCCTCTTATTATATTAAAACTACTAATCCCTGTTCCCAAAAAGAACTCCTTAACAGAGTGGAAAGGCAAGGCACGAAGTGGAGGCAGATCTGCTGGTCACACGGCTGCTCATGTGATTTTCCAGAATAAAGGATTCCTTCAAACCAATCAGGAAAAGTCAGAAAGCTTAATTAAGCTTTTTGTGACAGCCTGGAGGGTACATCACGAAAGAGGATCTCCAAGGATAGGAAGCACTGAAGGCCAACCTCACTGTGGCCAGGGGTGTCCCATTAAACCATGGGGAATGCCCCTGCCCACCCACCGGCTGCTGATATTGAAGGGAGTGGCATTAGCAGGGATCTGCGCAGGGCCACTCTACCCACAGCAGGCACGGCAGTGAACTGAATGACCACTATGGAAATCATTCCATGACCAGCATGGCAGCGTGGCACCAAACACCACAGGTGGAGATTCACATCCTCCATGGTCCAGAAAGTCTGTGATGGGTGTGTCCTCCAGGCATGGGGGCATGTGGGCACCAGGACACAGTGCACGGATAGTCACAGAAGCTTCATGTAGTAGCTGTTAACCAGAAACAACCCATCCACCAGCAGGCGGATGGATGAACTATGGCCTGTCCATGTAATGCGTCACCCACAGCAATGCATGAAACACAGACAGACTATGGCCTGTCCACACAATGTGTCACCCACAGCAATGCATGAAACACAGACAGACCATGGTCTGTCCACGCAATGGGTCACCCACAGCAATGCATGAAACACAGACAGACTATGGCCTGTCCACACAATGTGTCACCCACAGCAATGCATGAAACACAAGACAGACCATGGTCTGTCCACGCAATGGGTCACCCACAGCAATGCATGAAACACAGATAGACTATGGCCTGTCCACACAATGTGTCACCCACAGCAATGCATGAAACACAGACAGACCATGGTCTGTCCACGCAATGGGCAACCCACAACAATGCATGGAAACAAACACAGACCACGGCCTGTCTATGTAATTGCCACCCACAGCAATGCACAAAACAAATCATGGGGACACAGCGAGCATGGTCGGGTCCCACAGACAGAGTCCCAGGTGAAGGATGCTCGCCAAAGAGAATCCACCCCAACAAGGCACAGAGAGCAAGTGGACACCCAGTCCTAGCCCCTGGAGCTGTGCGCATGGCTACAGAATGGCAAAAAGGACTTGTGGATGTGATAAGGTGAGGACCCCGAGGTGGGGAGGGTCTCTGGGATAGTCCAGGTGTGCCCTAAATGCAATTCCGTGGGAGGGAGCGAGAGATTTGATCCACACAAAAGAGGAGGCCACGTGACCACGGAGGCCGACCGGGATGAGGCAAGAGGGATCTTCCCCGGCCCCTTTGGAGGGTGTGCCGCCCTCCCGACACCTGGATTTGGGCCCAGGGACACTGATTTTCGGCTTCCGGCCTCCAGAACCATGAGGGGATCAATTTCTGTTGTCTTAACCACCCGGTTGTGGGAGCTTGTCATGAACACCTGTCCTGTCTCGCTAGGTATGTGTTGGACTTGAGTGGGGAAAGAAGGAAGGCTTTCCTGAGTGTCGGCAGTTGGGGGCAGACAGTGGTGCTGTGAAGGCCTGTGGGAGGCTGGGGGCTGATGGGACTCTGTCCTGTCCTCCTTTTTCTGGCTACAGTTCACAGTGGAAACTGGACTTGGGGACAGGTCATGGGGACACCATGCTGTGACCAAGGTCTTGAGCCTTTTCGTTATGTCAACGTACCGGCTTCTGGATACTTGAGGGGTTAACAGTAGAGTCACTTCTGTCCTGTTTCAGTACAGACAGCACTTCCTCGGGGCAGGAGTAGGAAGCCCACTCTTCTATGCTTGTGGGTAAGTCTTCCAGTTGTTTGATAGGAGCTGGGCTTTGAGACTAGAAAGGGAAGAATACAGGATTTACCTGAAACGGTGGAGTTGAAACAGCAGACACCCCCCGGCCCCCCAGCATGGCTGTGCAGCAGACAGGCCACAGCCCTGGGGAGCCGGCATTCCCCCCACCAGCAGGCCCCAGCGAGCGCCCAGATCCAGCCTCTGACAGTTTCCAGGCACTGCACGCAAAGCTTTCTGCCCCGTGCACAGCCAGAGTTGGCCTGGGGGTGCCCAGGCTCAGGACTCCCGAGAGCTAAGGCTCTGCAGCCTCTGCCTCCTGCGTCTCCCCTCAGTGACAGCTGGCTGGTGAGCTCAGCAGTGCTGGTGCCAGGGTCCGGGTGTGAGCGTCCCGCTCTGGGAAGCTGGGCAGCCAAGTGGTTTCTCAGACCTGCCCGGCACTTTGAGAAGTGTATACTTGCAGAGAGAAAGGTTTCATGGGATGAAAAAAACACTTTTCTCACTGCTCTGGGACCCAGGCCCTGGGCTGTGTCTGCTGCCATGGCCTCTGAGCCCGGCAGACCTGGCACAACGTGCTCTGTGCAAACTGCGTGCGTTACATGGCTAGCTCCAGGCCCAGGATTCCAGCCAGGGACAAGCCAGGGTGCTTTACAGACATTCCCTCGTATTGTCCTCCAAGAACCCTGACAGGGAGAGAAACTGAGGCACAGAGGCCGGCCGGGGCCCAGCCTCTGCACTGAGGCCACCTCGGGCTCCTCCGAGAACCCTGATAGGCAGGGAAACTGAGGCACAGGCCATCCCAGGCCCGGCCTGTGCACCACGGCCACCTGGGCGTCACCTGCTTGGACTCCTTGACTTTCTCCTCCTTTCCCTTCTCCTTGTCCTTCTCTTTACTCCTCTCATTCTCCTTCTCTTTACTCCTCTCCTTCTCCTTCTCTTTACTCCTCTCATTCTCCTTCTCTTTTTTAGGCAATAACGGATGTGAGCTGGTTGCTGCCAGGGGTCTGTTTTCCGGAACTGATTTTCCTGCTGTCATCAAAGAAACCTGGGCAGGGATGAAATCCACATTTGCAGCACTGAAAACCCACCCACCGCCCACTCCGCCTACCCTCCACTCCTGGATGAGGGACGCTCAGACCCGCGGGGCTCCCCAGACTCTAGTGCTCTGGTGGTCTTGCATCCCCGTCAGCTGCCGTCAGGGGAGCCCCTAGAGCACGGAGCTGGGCTGGCCCGGGGTGTGGGCACTGGGGGCTACAGGGACATGCCTGTGAGCATGCTGGCCCTGCAGGTGTCCCTCAGTCTCACTCCACTGTCAGGGACACAGCAGGATACCCCTGGCCCTGGGGCTCCCTGCTGGCCATCCCACACCCTCCCTGCAGCGGCCCTTGTAGGGGATGTGCCCAGGCAGGGAGGACACTGGGCACATCTCCTTGGCAGGCCCTGCCGGCCCCTCGCTGCCCTGACACATGGGGGTCTGGGGCAGGCGTGGCTGGCCCTGGGGGAGACTTGCCACTCCTCAGGTGAATGAGTTCGAGGTCTCTAATTAAGAACACATGAGAATAACGTTGAGCAATTCTCCTAGAAGAGTCACAAAGAATGGCAGCGTGGGTGCCCACGGCCCCAGGTCTGGCAGTGGTTGAGGCTGGTGGGGGGCTAGCGTGGAACATTCTGAAGACGGGATGGGGGGGCCTCCCTGCCTTTCCTGCTCTGCCCATGGCTGGGCAGTGGCCCTCTTGAGATGCCCTATGGGGGCTCCGGGCAAACTCGTCCTCAGAAGAAAGGCCTGCCATGCCTGGCGCTGCCCTGCTGAGGTGTAGCCTGCGGGAGGCCTGGACAGACGCACGGGGTGGCCCCCAACAGCTGCTCCTGGTGGGCTTTACAGGGAGAGGTGGTAGGAGGAGCAGGACAAGGAGGGGGGTGGGAGTGGGGCGCAGAAGAAGGCTCTGGAAGCCCCGTCAGTGGGCGGTTCAGGAGCTGTCGGGCCCCAGCTGCCAACAGAGGCACCTGCTGCTGCCTTGGCGTGGCGAACCAGGCAGAGGCAGTTTTGGGTGGTGGTCGGCAAGGGTGCCGGGGCGGGTGTCAGGGAGGACCAGCTGATCTGGAGGGCGCCATGAGCCCCTCCCTTGGGGAGTGCTGGGAATGTGGAGGGTGCAGGAGTGAAGAGGGGAGTCTCTTGTTTTTGGGGAGCCTCTTGTTTTGGGGGAGTCTCTTGTTTTGGGGGAGCCTCTTGTTTTGGGGGAGTCTCTCGTTTTGGGGGAGTCTTGTTTTGGGGGAGTCTCTTGTTTTTAGGGAGCCTCTTGTTTTTGGGGAGTCTCTTGTTTTTGGGGAGTCTCTTGTTTTTGGGGAGCCTCTTGTTTTTATGCTGATGGAATCATTTGGTAGAGAGGAAGAATCTGATGTTGCAGGAAATTGCTCACATCTCAAAGGTCTTTAGGAAATGATGGGAAAGACTCTGCTATCTTTAAAACGCTCACTGCAGTGTCCCCAGCCCGAGGCCCGTCCCGGGAGGCGCTGCGGGAGCAGGGGAGCCTGCGCGGGGCCTCACCTGCCAGATGTGCCTGAAGAAGGCGTAGGCTGCAAGGCAGCAGTCCTCGTAGCCCTCGGCGCCCGGCGACAGCACCAGGGCCAGCAGGATGTGCACGCGGGCCAGCGCCTCCAGCTGCCGCACGCTACGCAGCTGCTCCAAGGACACCGCCTCCTCGGCCTCGGACACGGGGCTCCGTGGGGGCATCTGCACAGCCATGTACTCCCCTGAAACACGGGGTACCCGAGGCTGAGCGGAGGCCCGGCTACGGGTCTGTGGGCTCCAGGCCAGTCCCTTCCCTGCCCGAGGCTGTGGTGGACTGCCCGGTGCCTCGCCGACCCCCGGTGCTCCACTCTGCTGAGGGCCGGCAGCCAGGGGAAGAGCCACGTGTTGTACTTACTCTGCAAAGGCTGAGCTTGGCCGCCCACTCACCCCCAGGGGCAGCTCCACTCTCAGCTCCAGCCCCAGGCCCCCAGGCCCCAAGGGCTCTCCTGCTGGCCTGTGTGTCCTGGAAGCCTCATGAGGTGCACCTGGCCTGGGCACCCCGTTCCTGTCCCCAACTGTCCCGAGGGCCTGGGAGTTCTGAACAGGGCCCACACATCCTGACAGGGGGCTAGAACCAGCGGCCGCGGGGAGGGTGGCCCTGAGCAAGCCAGCATTGTCGAGTGCTCTAGGACGGCCCTGCTGTGTGCATGTGTGTGTGTGTGTGTGGAGTGGCCACCCTAGCTGGGCTGCCGGCCTCTGCTCTTCACGGCAGGACTGCGGGAGCCACCCCATGGGACTCTCCATGCACACCTGCACTCCCCACAGAGTTTCTGCCCTGGGTCACCCTGGGCTGATGCCCAGGCACTGGCGGTGTTTAAGCGCTGGATGATGCCAGTGGGGCCGCCATTGTCTGCCCAGGTCCCCACTTGCCAGCAAACCCCCACTTTCCTGCACTGCTGTGAGCAGGGGCTGGGTGGCCAGGGGCCTGCTGAGGAGCAGCAGCTGGAGAACGGAGCCCCCACCTCGAGTCAGAAGCAACTTTGGGGATGGCTGAGGTGCCCACAGGGTCTGAGGTGCTCAGGACCCCCGCTCCCCCAGCCTCCTGAGGAAGGCCGCCTCCGGGCCGGCCCAGCTGTGTGCCTGAGAACATGCCTTCCGCCTGACCTGGATGGAACCTTTCTGTGAAGGTCATCTGGTGGCAGTCAGGCTGAGTCCCTCAGGGCCCCTGCAGAGGACGGCGCTGAGACGCGTCAGGGCCCCTGCAGAGGACGGCGCTGAGACGTGTCAGGGGCTCCTGCAGAGGACGGCGCTGAGACGTGTCAGGGCCCCTGCAGAGGACGGCGCTGAGACGTGTCAGGGGCTCCTGGCCTCCAGAGCCTGCACAGACATGTGGATGCCCAACGGCCGTCCAGACCACGGAGCAGGAAGCAGAGCTCTGGGGAGCGGCGTGGGGTCAGCACCCTGCCAGCGGCGTGAGCTCACCATCCGGTGTGGGCTCTGGCTCAGGGGCGTCGCCGGGCGGCTTCATGGCCAGCAGGATCTCAACAGCCCAGTGGAGGTGGAAGACCACGTCCTCGAGAGGAAAGTGTCTGTGGTGGAGCCACTGGCCGAACTCCATGAGGTACTCCACCTTCTGCCACTCCGTCTCAGGCTTCTGTGGGATTGAACAGAAAGGGTGACATCCTCAGGATGGCCCTGAAGGCATTCCTGATGCAGTGAAACACTTTTATTGCTCATTTGCTACAAGGAAAGGTTCATTCTTACCCCCACAGTGATCGTTTGCAGGCCGCCTCTAATGAGACCAAGTTGCCATTTAGGCTCATTGGGACATTTCAGATATAGCTGTTTCTTTTCACAAGCAGCATGTGGGAAGGCTGCAGCTTGGCGTCTCCTCACCCTTTGCAGATGCCACCCTCCTGGGGCCTCCCGGGTCCCCAGGCATTCCCTGCGCCGCAACAGGACACAGGACAGGGGTCCTGCTGTCGCCCTGTCTGCGGGTGGCCCTCTCTGGGTGTTTCTGTGGGCAGCCCTGTGTCCCTGCTGGAAAGGAGGCCTCTGCAGGGCAGGAAACGTGCTTGCCCTGTCCTGTGTCCAGATGCAGAGCCCAGTCCAAGGCCTGGCCTGGCCCGTGCAGACTTGGCCACTGTCGCTACGGAATTGGATGAGGCCACCCTAACCTGACCCTTGCAGAGCAGAGCCCCAGCCCTGCGATCCGGGGTCAGCCTGCACCGCACCCTCCGCAGCCCTGCGATCCGGGGTCAGCCTGCACCGCACCCTCCGCAGCCCTGCGAGCCGGGGTCAGCCTGCACCGCACCCTCCGCAGCCCTGCGAGCCGGGGTCAGCCTGCACCGCACCCTCCGCAGCCCTGCGAGCCGGGGTTAGCCTGCACCGCACCCTCCGCAGCCCTGCGAGCCGGGGTTAGCCTGCATCACACCCTCCCCTCCACAGGTGTTGCTGGGGCCACGGCCACACTCTTCTCCAGCAGGGTGGACCTCGCACTGGCACTGCCCCACGCACCACGCATGGATGTCGCTGCCACTTCATTTCTGCTGCCAAATATCTGTGGCTCTCTGATTGCTGGCCCATGCCACTTATTCAGCCATGAATCTGCTGGGCGCTGCACCGGCCGTCACAAACAGGTCCCTGTGGGGTGTGAGTGGTGCGTGTGGGATGTGGGGTGTGTGCGGGATGTGGGGTGTGAGTGGTGTGTGTGGGATGTGTCGGGTGTGAGTTGTGTGTGGGGGTATTGGGTGTGAATGGTGTGTATGAGATGTGGGTTACAGGTGTGAAGGGGCGGCCTGTGGGGTGTAGTGTAGGTTGCGTGGGAGTGGGATACGTGGGGTGTGTCTTGGTTGCAGCTGTGGGCTGTTATGTTGGGTGTGTCTGTGGGTCTAGGTGCAAGGTGTGGGTTTGTTGTGGGTGTTGGGTGTGAGTCCAGCCACTGCAGGATGGAGCTGCAGCATCTTGATGGGGAATGCAAGAAGAAGAATGGTGGGAAAAGCAGCCGTTTGGTTTTGGGTAAGATGCTGGCCCCAGGGCGGGGCCAGGCAGACAGCAGGATTCACAGGTCTAGGGGGTGGGGGGTCTGGGCTACAGAATTGCTTGTGGGTAAAATGGGCGGCAGTGGTGCTTAGCTCAGGACATGGGGTGAGATCAGATGGCCGAGGTCCTGCCCTTAGCCCAGGGCCTCCTCTGTCATGAAGAGGTGGAAAGGGGAGAAGGATGAGGAACCGGTGAGGTGGTGGGGCCTGGGAGCCACGTGAAGGATGCCCATGGATGGGGAAGGAGGGGAGCAGCTGTGGAGGCCGGCGGTGGCTCCCACAAAAGCTGTGCATGTTAGGGAGGGCCTTGGCCCTGATGGGAGGTTCAAGGGAGAGCGGGTCATCTTCTCAACAGAAGTGCGGGGCCACCCAGCGTCCACAGGCTGAGGAGTGCCGGGGACCCTGCCTCACACCGTATAACTCATTAACATAACAGCTACAACTATAAAACTCAGAAGAAAACAGGGGAACAAATCTTCCAGACCTTGGGTTATGCAACAGTTTCACAGATACAACGCCAGAAACGCAAGCAACAAAACAAGAAATAGACAACTAGAATTTCATCACAATTTAAAACATGTTTGTGCCACAAATCATGCCAGCCAGAAAGTGAAGAAGTGGTTGAAAAAGCAGCTCACAGAATGAGAAAGGGTTTGTAGATGATGCTCCTGCTAAAGAACCTGCATCCACAATACACCATGAGCTCCTATAAGGCAACGAAAACCAAACAACCAGATTAAAAATGGGCAAAGGACCGCAATGAACACTTCTTCAACAACCCACAAATGGCCCATAAGCACGTGGGAATATGCACCCCGTCATCAGTGGCTGGGAAAATGCAGGCAAACACGAGGAGACACCCCCTTCACACCCGCCGGCACAGCTAGAACAGGGAGACGACATCAAGAGCTGGTGAGCGTGTGGAGAAACCGCAGCCACACCCTGCAGGCGGGAAGGCAACCCTGTGAGGCCGCTGTGGGAGCCAACCTGGCACTTCATCTGATGGCCCCACAGAGGGCGACCATGTGCCCAGCAACTCCACTGCTGGGCTGTGCCCTCGGGGGACGAGGACGGGGCCACGCCAGAACTCAGGAGCAAATGCTGACCGCAGCATTCCTCACAGCAGGCAGATAATGAGAAACAACACAAACAGCCATCTGTGGACTGTAAGACACGCAACGGAATATGACTCGGCCCTAAACGGGAATGATGGGGATGACCCTGGGCGATGTCATGCTGAATGAAGGACCCACATAATGCTTGGCTCTGTTTACAGAAAATGTCCAGATCTGTGGCTTACTGGGGCCGATGGAGGGAGGGATGGGGAGTGAGTGCTAATGGATGCAGGGTTTCTGGGGGGTGACGAAACCTTCTAAAATTGTATGTGGGTGATGATTATATAACCCTGAGAATTTACTAAAAACATCACATTGTACCTCTAACAAAGACAACTGAAGGAAGGACTCGGGTAAGTGAAGACAGAAAACACTTTCAAGGGTTTCTGCCCCAAGGGCCAGCGTGGCTCAGCTGGGTCCTGCCTTCCCCAGCCGCCCACAGCCTCCCCTCCTCAGGCCCTTCCTGCTTTCCCTGGAGAAGGCCACGTCCCTGCCTGATACCCGCCAACCCCAGCAGGGCAACTGCCGAGGAACGACGTGGCCTCTGGTTCCCCGGAGCGAGGC
This sequence comes from Pongo abelii, assembly GCF_028885655.2. NCBI lineage: Eukaryota > Metazoa > Chordata > Mammalia > Primates > Hominidae > Pongo > Pongo abelii. Next base: position 140,076,670 of record NC_071993.2, read on the forward strand.
GCAGTGGCTCCCTGTGGCTCCCCACAGCGGTACCCGGGCGTCTGCCTTGACCACCCAGTGCCCTGAGCCGGCACTCACACAGCACCGTCAGAGACCCCCAACCATCCTCAGTTCCCGACACCGAGGGCCGTCTGGACCCCAGAACAATCCAAAGCCCTCAGGGCAGGATTGCTCTGAGCCGGAGAAACAGCTCGCGTAACAGAAAAGCCTTTTAAGATCTTCACTAATGTTGAAAGGTTCATGCCTTTCACACCAGGGGCCTGGGATGCCTTTTCGTCCCCAAGATGAAGTTCTCGGGTGTGCACCACATGGCCCTTGCCCCTGACAAGCAGAGGCATCGACTCAACACCAAAGCGCCCATCTCCTCCTGAGCCCATCCCAAGTGCATCGAGGGAAACGTCTGTCTTGCCTTCCTGGGGGTAGGGAAGAGACGCCAACGTCCCCAGAACGCCCACATCCCAGGGCCCTGCAAAGCCCTGCTCTTCTCTGCAGCCACCCGCCCATCAGGGCCCCTACCTGCTCTCCTCTGCAGCTGCCCGCCCATCGGGGCCCCTGCCTGCTCTCCTCTGCAGCCACCCGCCCGTCGGAGCCCCAGTGCCTCCAGAGGAGCCTGGGCGCTTCCACTTGGGGCATCAGCCTCTGGGCCCCCCTCACCCTGCTCAGGGACGAGGACCTGACCATGACCCCTCCATGCTGGAAAGGAACCACTGAAACCAGCTCCATCCCCCGTCCCTGACTGGTCAGCAAGAGGAGTGCCCGGGGCCGCATGGCACATTCTCTGTGCCCGTCAGCCATGGGTGCTCTACGTGCTGCCCACGCCAGGTCCCGGCTGAGCTTCTGTCCACACGGCTCTCCCTTTCACTAAAGGACAAATTTTACCACGTGCACCCACGCTGATGGCTTCGCACCTGCAAGGCCTGGATGGCGCTGTTGTAGCAGGCCAGCTCTCCAGACACGCTCGGTGAGTTCAGGGCCAGGCGGTGCCACATGCGCGCCAAGTAGTCCTCACTCTCGGCCTTGAATTTCTGTATTTCCATCGAAAAATTCTGCCCGAGCTTGGCCTTCACGATGACCATATGCTTGAAGATCAAGCTAAAGAAAGGGAAGGTGAGAAACCAACGTCGGGATCGGGTGGCAGAATTTTAAATGTGGGTGATGCAGCCCGGACTTATTCCTCCACTTCCTGCTTAAAAAGACGAAGCAAAGCAGAGCCCAGGTGAGGGGAGGTCTCGGGGGTGAGCGGGGGTCTCAGGGCTGCGCAGGGGGTCTCGGGGGCGAGTGGGGTTTTCAGTCCCCGCTCTCCCTGTGTTGAATTCTCCTGGGGAAGTCAAGTCTTCCAGCGCAAGTGGGAACCTGGGGAGGCCCGGGCAAAGGGGGACAGCATGGAGCAGGGGAGCACACTCCAGGTGGGGGAGCAGCAGGCGGGTGCTCACAGGCGGTGGGGGGGAGCACACTCTGGTGGGGGAGCACACCCCCGGTGGGGACGCAGTGGGTGGAGCACTCACAGGTGGTGGGGGGAGCACTCACAGGTGGTGGGGGGAGCACTCACAGGCGGTGGGGGGAGCACTCACAGGCGGTGGGGGGAGCACTCACAGGCGGTGGGGGGGAGCACTCACAGGCGGTGGGGGGGAGCACTCACAGGCGGTGGGGGGGGAGCACTCACAGGCGGTGGGGGGAGCACTCACAGGCGGTGGGGGGAGCACTCACAGGCGGTGGGGGGAGCACTCACAGGCGGTGGGGGGGAGCACTCACAGGCGGTGGGGGGAGCACTCACAGGCGGTGGGGGGGAGCACTCACAGGCGGTGGGGGGAGCACTCACAGGCGGTGGGGGGGAGCACTCACAGGCGGTGGGGGGAGCACTCACAGGCGGTGGGGGGGAGCACTCACAGGCGGTGGGGGGAGCACTCACAGGCGGTGGGGGGAGCACTCACAGGCGGTGGGGGGGAGCACTCACAGGCGGTGGGCCGTCCTTGGCAGCACCTGCACAGCCTCGTCCAGCACCTTGAGGCCACCCTCCCAGTCGTCCTGGTCGGCATGGCTGTGGAAGAGCAGGCCGTAGAGCGCAGCACGGAGCGCCAGGTCGTCCTCAGCCCCTGGGAGGGAGAAGGAGGGGTGTCCTTGGAGCTGCCTGATCCCTCATCAAAGGTGCCCTCAGACCTCCCGGACTAAGCTGCCCATCACACTGCCCCTGAGGTGGAACCGTGGCTACAGAGGTGCCCAGGCCAATGCACGCCCCGCAGGGCTGAAGTGAGCTGTGCACCTGCGTGGCCCCTCCAGCCCTGCACCGGCCACCCGGGACTCCCTTTCCGTTGCGGAAAGCAGCTGTCTTCTCTCCTTGCTGGTTTCTGCCTGTCATTCTCCATCTCCTTGGAGAATTCTGCGTTCACAAACACAGCCCTGTGTCCCCACGTATTAAAGATCGGCGAGCAGGACTCGGGGTCCTTTCAGGAGTTGTATGGAAAGCTCCCCCGCGGCCGAGGACACAGCGCCACGTGCGTGCTGGGGAGTCCTCACGCTTGGCGCCCGCGGCACGGGAACAATCCCCGAGTCTCCACACAGGCAGCGGAGCCACGTGACACGCAGAGGCAAAGGTACCCGCCTTCAGGGCACATGCAGAAACCGCCTGCCTGCCAGGAGGTGAGCCCCACCCAGCTCCACAGGGCACCCCGTGGGCCGTCAGCGCCTCTGAGTGCATGAAGCCAGCAGGGTGGATCCTGGTGGGATGGAACCCTCAGTGTCTGGGCGAGCTGCAGATGAACTTGAAGGGCCCTGAAGAGATGGGGTGAACACAGGGCCGCATCCCTCACACATCCCCACTGAGCACAGAACCCAGCCCACTCTGCCACCTCCCGGCCAAGAGTCCTTTTACGTCAAGGATTCCAAGAGCCCCGGGAGATCCAAAACATCAAACCAAGGCCATGGAGGCCCCACCTCGGGAAGGGGTGCTGAGTGGCGGGTCTGTGCCCTGTTGCTGCCCCAACCCAGCACAGCCATGGCGACCAGAATGCTGACGCGTCCCCTACCCGTCATGGGTGCTGCCCGGCCCAGCCTGCACACCCTTCCCCTGACGGTAATTCCCACACCCTCCCGGCTCTTTCAGAGGTCAGTGAGGGATCTGTCTCCTCTCTTTTCTCTTCTCTCTCTCGCCTCTCTCTCTGCTCTCCTCTCTCCTCTTCTTTCTCCTCTCGTCTTCTCTCCCGCTTCTCTCTCTCTTCTCCTCTCTCGCCTCTCTCTCTGCTCTCCTCTCTCCGCTCTCCTCTCTTCTCTTCTTTCTCCTCTCGTCTTCTCTGTCGCCTCTCTCTCTCTTCTCCTCTCTCCTCTCTCGCCTCTCTCTCTCCTCTCCCCTCTTCTCTCTCTCCTCTCCCCTCTTCTCTCTCTCCTCTCCCCTCTTCTCTCTCTCCTCCTCTCCTTCTCCCTCTCTCCCTCTCTCATCCCAGGAATAAGCTTCAGTGAAGCCTCGTCTGGAAAACACTTTGGGTCTCAAGTCAATTTCTGCTGCATCGAGCGCCCGAGAACCATAGTGGGCACCAATGCGGGCTCCACCCCCATCTAATGGTAGCGGATCTTGGGTTTTCCTGGCTGTCTCCACACCCTGCCACCCCTCACCTGGCTACCCTCCCGGGTGCTTCCGTAGCCTGTACCCCTGCCACCTTCACCCCTGCCGCCTGTACCTGCCACCCCCACTGGCCCTGCTGTGCTGCTTGCAGGTCTCTGGGCCAGGTCGGGATGGCTCTTGCCTCCACCCACCCTCTGGAGCCTTCTCAGACTACGCAGCCCCTCACGCCCTTTCTCTTTTCAGAAGTCTGGTGCTTTTCTGTAATTTTAAAGATAAACAGTACGACCCTAAGGAAAGACAAACCCCTTTCTCCCAGCGCCCTCCCCCAGTACTCTGCAGGCCACAGTGCTGAGGGCTGGAGTCCGTGTCATCCTGCACCAGCCCCGTCACGCTATCAGCAGGACTCGCCTCTGGTGCCAGCACCTGGACCACCGAGGCTCACATCACAGAGCGTGGAGCCTTCTTTCCCTTCTCTGACTCATTTTTCATGAGACTGCGTTCTCCAGAGCCGACCCGCTGGGTCTAGGGAGCAAACGTGCCCATGGCTGGAAGGACGGCACCCATGGCTAGGAGGACGGCACCCCATCGGATGCTGGGATCTGTGGGCTCACTGTGGCCTTCACACTCTGCCAGGCCCTCCTCACCCAGGCACTGGCCAGAGAAGCGGGTCTGCATCTGAAACTTGGGAACCCTGAGCCCTGCTTCCTCCCGCTTGAATTCATTAAACCAGGGTCCGATGAACTTGGAAACCACACATAGGGTCACAGGGAGTCCTCTTCAATCCTGCCTAAGTGGAAGGCTCACTTTGAGGTGTGACCTCCTGATTGACCCACAGCCATGTCCTGGGACCACCCAGTACACATCCAATTCACGGGCGGAGGCGCTGCAGCCAGACCCCACCCCTCATGCATTCCTGTGGACCGTCTCCTCCTCCCCGGAGGCCGTCAGCTCCGTGGTGCCTCCGGGTGGGTGAGGGCCATGGACTGTGCATGAGGAGGAGGGTGGGTGAGGGCTGTGGACTGTGCGTGAGGAGGAGGGTGGGTGAGGGCTGTGGACTATGCGTGAGGAGGAGGGTGGGTGAGGGCTGTGGACTATGCGTGAGGAGGAGGGTGGGTGAGGGCTGTGGACTGTGCGTGAGGAGGAGGGTGGGTGAGGGCTGTGGACTGTGCATGAGGAGGAGGGTGGGTGAGGGCTGTGGACTGTGCATGAGGAGGAGGGTGGGTGAGGGCTGTGGACTGTGCATGAGGAGGAGGGTGGGTGAGGGCTGTGGACTGTGCATGAGGAGGAGGGTGGGTGAGGGCTGTGGACTGTGCATGAGGAGGAGGGTGGGTGAGGGCTGTGGACTGTGCATGAGGAGGAGGGTGGGTGAGGGCTGTGGACTGTGCATGAGGAGGAATGTGCCTGTGCTGAGCTCTGGGCCTCGTGTTTCCACAGCACAGCATGGCCGTCCCGCCTGATTAAAGTATTGATGGGGCCTGGCTGAGCTCTGGGCCTCGTGTTTCTACAGCACAGCACGGCCGTCCCGCCTGATTAAAGTATTGATGGGGCCTGGCTGAGCTCTGGGCCTCGTGTTTCCACAGCACAGCACGGCCGTCCCGCCTGATTAAAGTATTGATGGGGCCTGGACGCTAAGCATTTAGCTGCCAGACGTGGTGCGAGTATCTTCCCGTCTGTTCACTTCTTACTGTTCTGCACTTATCAGGATTCAGGAGCGTACATTTTCGTATCTGTGAAAGGTGCCTCTTTCCACAAAATCTCTGCTATGCTCAATTCTACTTTCTGATATTTTTTCTAGAATTTGAATTTTTAAAACTACTTAACTATTCACTTGTCTGATGTTTATTTTGGTGAATGGAGTAAAATGTAGTGTGTCTTCCGGGTTCTGCCCAGAGGCACAATCCCCCCTCCACAGCCTCTTCTGCCCGTGCCACGTTCTGAAGGGGTCTGGGCTGCCCAGAGGCACAAATCCCCCCTCCACAGCCTCCTCTCCCCATGCCACGTTCTGAAGGGGTCTGGGCTGCCTTCTGCCTCCCCAGGGCTCTGATCCACATCTCTGTCCTCGTGAAACACCCCACAGGGCTGACAAGAATCACAAGCCGGGTTGTGGACAGAATGTAGTTATGACTGAGCAGTAACCAGAGTGCACCCTGGCCACGTCCTTGCTGCTAAAAGTCACCTGGACCCCCATCACTCTTGTAGATGCGGTCTCTGAGGTTGGAATCCTAAGGCTTTGGTTGAAGGATCATTAGGATATTTTTCAGACCCTGAATGCCAGCAACCAGTGCGGAGTCCCCCACAGAGGAGCGGGATAGGGATTGGCCCAGGAATGCCTTCCCAAGACCCTGTGCTCTTCCACGCTTCCGTTCTCTCCAAAACCCTCAAGACCCCTATCCCCAAACTCCTCAGGGAGGTGGGTCTGAGGCCGTATCCCCATCTCCTGCTCAGCAACCCTAGGATTAACCCTTCCTCTGCTGCAGCCTAGCCTCTCAGTGGATGGACTTGCCATGTGCATCGGGCTCATGCTTGCAGGACCAGCAAACCACACACACTGCGGGGGTTAGTACTCAACTTAGTAATTACACATGGCCACACTTTTGTTTATTATTTTAAATCAACTTTGCTTCTCTAAATAGACTCTAAATGCTCAAGGTAGGTTCCACTTTTCTATTCCACAGCATTTAAAGATTTCCCAAATACACATTAGGACTCTTAACAGGGATAGTTTTTTTTAGCAGACAACGTTTTTTTCTATAAATGTGAATTGGTATTCTAAGATGGTTCTATTGTTCTAAAGTCAGTATGCATTTTTGTGTGTTTGTTTTTGCAGGAGCGTGTGTCCACGTTTTTTGTGGAAGTAGAAAAATGGGATTTATCTGTGAGCACAGCCGAGAGGCCAGACTTCACGGCAGCCACGACCAGGGAGAGAGTGCCCACTCTGCACTCAGGGGTGTGTGGCCCTGGACAAGGTTCATGTAAACCAAAAATAACATTCTAAGCCCCCCAACCGACTGAATGGACCCTCCTCTTGGCCAAGGGCCTTCTGAAGTATACCTGAAAAACGAGTTTGGTGGGGTCGGGGGCGGTAGGGGGCGAGGGTGGACAGGCCTCATTATCCCCTCTCCCTTTGGAGCTCAGGCACAATGGACCAGCATCCACATGAAAGCTCTAAAGGCTGACAGAGTGGACGCTTTGTAGCCGTAAGACACCAAGTTCCAGCCTGATTCTAGCATAGCATCGCATGACAGATAGCAGGCCTGAAAGAGATCCAAGTATTTCATACCCAAGTATCTTTCTCTGACATATTTTGAAGTGGGCCGCACAGCTGTCTCTTGGGGGGAAAATCCACATCCTGTGGAGAATGCCCTTTTCCCTCTCCAAGCCAGGGCAGAATTAACCAAGAGTCTGGTGCCTTTTTGTCTGTTGAGAGCTCGGAAGCCAGTTACCTGGAGGCTTCATCTGCAAGATAAAAACCTTGGTCTCCACAACTCCTCATCTAAACCTGGACATCCGTTTCTATTGATTCCAGGTCTTTAGATAATAACTCTTTCAACAAATTGTCAATCAGAAAATCTTTGAATCTACCAGTGACCTGGAAGCCTCCCCTCCGAGTTGTCCCACCTCCTGGACCAAACCAATGTGCACCAGACATGTATTGATGTCTCTGCCTAACTCCTGTTCCCCTAAAATGTACAAAATCAAGCTGTAAACCAATAACCTTGGGCCCAAGTTCTCAGGACCTCCAGGGGCTGTGTCACGGGTCATGCTCCTCACACGTGGCTCAGCATCAATCTCTTCAAATAGTTTACAGAGTTTGACTTTTTTCGTGGATAGTCAGAAGGTCCTGGCTCTGGCTTCACTGTATGTTGAAAGGGAATTTCATGAGCTCATTCCTGAAGAGCACTCAGGTGCCTGTCATGCATCAAATGCTGAACAGACATTATCTGGAGTTATTGCCAGGTGGCTTCACGTCAGGGCACGGGAATTTAAAAGCACCACATGTTTAAAATTGGGCTCAAGTCCTTCCCTTTCCTTGTACCTGGAGCCCGTGGGTCTGTCTGTCCTGCTACAAACCTGGAAGAAAATATCCTTCGGTCATCCCGCCACCTTGGAAGTCAGCCGTGGGCCACTGGTGCAGAAGCAGCGTCTTTCCTTTCTCCTAAAGTAACACAAGTAAACGACACGTATACTTGAAAGTTGCAAGACAGTCTTTCACTGTGAGATAAGAAACTCCCCCTCTGAGCTCTGTGTTCATCTCCTTAAACTGCTTGCTATTGCCATAAGCAGCTGTAAATTAACCTGACAATGTTGTACTGGCCACTATCACCAAATTCTAAAGCTTAACAATCTACAGCCAATTAATAGCTTAAGTTATTTTAATGTAAATTTTTGGCAAACAACTCAGGAACTGCCTCTTATTTCCCTTTAAAAACCCACATGGAACTGCCTCTAATTGGAGTGCACATTCAGGACCGCTTGAATCGATGCTTCCGGATTACAACCTTCAAGCTTGGCCCAGGTAAACTCTCTATTTATACCAGTTTTGCCTCAGCTTCTTCCTTTTAGGTTGACATCATTTTGCTTTTCATTTTGTTATAGTAGGTAGCTAGTCAAACATGAGTGGGGCAGGAGAGGCCCCGCCGCCGCGCACCAGGAACTTCAGGCAACCATCAGGTGATGGTCAGGCAGCTGTTAACTGTCTCTCTAAAATAATAATTGGTCTCAGCCAGCACCAGGGAAAGGCCATCTCCCAAGAGACAGAAAAAACCTGAAACTGGTGACGAGTAGCTTCCTGATACGATCTCAGGAGTTGGACGAGCGGGCTCAAGCACGCACACTGAGAGGAAAAATGGCGGAGTTTCACTGGCATATGACCTCCTCTAGGGACACGTGACTGGTAAGGGACCACCTCAAGTGAGCACGTGCAAAACTCCAGTAAACACACTGGGCGTGCGGCCCCTCCCAAGTGCAGGCAGCCACCATACACGTGGACAGTCCACCGCAAGGGAAGCATCTGGGGAGAAATCATGAAATACGCTGGAAGTCGGCCCATGTATTGAGACAGCCAGGTGGGAAGGGGTCCCCAGAGAATCTCCGATCGGCTGCTCGCTGAGAGGAATGTGCATTGGGGTGGAGCCACAGAGGCTCACGCCACTTGCAGTGGGGAGGAGCCTGGCCCCTCCTCCCCCCGGGTGAACCTGGGATTCATTCGGTGAGGTGGGAAGTGCACTGGCAGGAAGCACTCTCTCACTTCACTAAGAGTCTCTGTTTCCCCTTTTCTTCCTTTCTACCCAATAAAACCCTGCCTTTCTCACCCTTCAAATTGTCTATGAGCCTCATCTTTTGTGGCAATGTGACAAGGACCTCGTCTTTAGCTGAACTGAGCAAAAGTCCCACAACAGTGTGAGACCCCCAAGTCAAAGGTGAGCCATGCACGTGATCTCTCAGGTCTCCCGCTCGGTCTCTTCCCAGTGTACTTTCCTTCCTGTTCTAAAGCTCTTTAATAAACTCTCACTCCTGCTCTAAGACTTGCCTCTGTCTCTCCTTCTGCTTTATGCTCCTCAGTTGAAGTCTTTCTTCTGAGGAGGCAAGAACTGAGGTTGCTGCAGAGCCCCCTGTGGGTTCGCCGCTGGTAACGTGCTTTGAGGTTGCTGCAGCCCCCCGCGGATTTGCTGCTGGTAACACGCTTTGAGGTTGCTGCAGCCCGCTGTGGGTTCGCTGCTGGTAACATGCTTTGGTGGTGTGTGACTCAAATACGTCTGCTGCTAACAATTTGGCTCTATCTAATTACAGATATCAGCTAAATTTCTGAAATACTAAGTCACAAAAACTCTGCAACTGCTCCCCTAACATAATTGAGAGCTTTTTCAATGACATGAAACATCTAGGTTGGTTTCATGGCTCTAAATCAATGTGATGAAAAGCACGTTAGACAAAACTTAGGGGAGACAGTGAGAGCCAATCTCAGGGAGTTCACCACTGTAAATGCTGTATTAAAGAAGGATCTCAAATCAATAATCAACTTTACATCATCACCGCTGTAGTAAATGTAGTAAATGTAAATGTAGTAAAGAAGGATCTCAAATCAAGAATCAACTTTACATCATCACCTCTGTAAATGCTGTATTAAAGAAGGATCTCAAATCAAGAATCAACTTTACATCATCACCACTGTAAATGCTGTACTAAAGAAGGATCTCAACTCAAGAATCAACTTTACATCATCACCACTGTAAACGCTGTATTAAAGAAGGATCTCAAATCAAGAATCAACTTTACATCATCACCGCTGTAAACGCTGTACTAAAGAAGGATCTCAACTCAAGAATCAACTTTACATCATCACCGCTGTAAACGTTGTATTAAAGAAGGATCGCAAATCAATAATCAACTTTACATCATCACCGCTGTAAACGCTGTAGTAAAGAAGGATCTCAACTCAAGAATCAACTTTACATCATCACCACTGTAAACGCTGTACTAAAGAAGGATCTCAACTCAAGAATCAACTTTATATCATCACCGCTGTAAACGCTGTAGTAAAGAAGGATCTCAACTCAAGAATCAACTTTACATCATCACCGCTGTAAACGCTGTAGTAAAGAAGGATCTCAAATCAAGAATCAACTTTACATCATAAGAAACTAAAACACTAGCGGAAGGAAGGAAATAATAGAGATCAGAGCACAGACAAAAATAGAGAACAGAAAAACAATAAAGAAAATCTATTATTTAAAAGTTGGTTCTTTAAAAAGATCAACAAAATTGACAAGCCTTTAGCTAACTGACAAAAAAAAAAAAAAGAAAGACCATTCAAATAACTAAAATAAATAATGCAAGTGGAGACATTACTACTGACCTCAGGGAGATAAAAAGGATTATAAGAAAATCCTATGAACATTTGCACACCAACAAATTAGATAATCTAGAAAAAATGAACAAATCCCTCCAAGCACACCCAGACTGACTCAGGAAGAAATAGAAAATCTCAACAGACTTATAATAAGAGATTAAATTAGTAATCAAAAGCCTCTTAATAAAGAAAAATCCTGGACTAGATGGCTTCATCAGTGACTCCCATCAAACATTTAAAGAAGCATTAGCAACAATCCTTATTAACTCTTCAAAAATTTAAAGACAAAGAAACACTCCTGGGTTCACCCTATAAGGCCAGCATTACTCTGCTATCAAATCCAGATAAAGACATCACAAGAAAAGAAAATTATAGACCAATATCCCTTATGAATATAGATGCAAAAATCCTCCACAAAAGATTAGCAAATGAAATCTAACAGCATATTAAAAAGATGACTCATAATGACCAAGTAGGATTTATGAGAGATGCAAGGGCGGCTCACTGTGTGCAGATCAGTCAGCGTGATGCACAGTATTCAGCATTAACAGAACAAATGAGAAAAACCACATGACCAGCCCAATTGATGGAGAAAAGGCATTTGGCAAGACCCAACACTATTTCATGATAAAAACTCTCAGAAAACTAGAAATAGAAAATTCCTCAACATGATAAAGTGTCCTTATGGAAAGACCCACAGCTCACGTCACATGCAATGGTGAGGCTGAAGCTCTCTCACTAAGACCAGGAACAAGAAAAGGTCACCGCTTCCACTGCTGCTATTCTACCAGAGGCTCTGACCAGAGCTACTGGACAACAAGAAAGAACACGGTGAGAAGGCAGTCAGGCTGTGTGTGCTACACTGGAAAAGAAGAGGTAAAACTATCTCTATTCACAGATGACATGATTCTATACCTAGAAAATTCTTATAAATCCACAAGAAAGCTATAAGAACCAATTAATGAATTCAGAAAAGTTGCAGGGCCCAAGATCAACACACAAAAATCAGCTGTGTTTTTATTCACCAGGAATGAAAACTCCAAAAAGGAAATTAGCAAGAAAGTTCTGCAGACTGAGCTGTGTGCCCCCAAAATTCATATCCTGAGACTCTAACCCCCACTGTGGTGGTATTTGGAGACAGGGCCTCTGGGAGGTCATTGACGTTAGATAAGGTCACGAGAGTGGGGTCCTCACGATGAAGTTAGTGCACTTTAAGAAAAGACATCAGAGAGCTTGCTCTCTCCTTCTGTGTGCCACATGAAGACATAGTGAGAAGGCAGATAGGCATTGATGCCATGAGACATGGTGAGAAGGCAGCCAGGCTCTGTGTGCCATGAGACACAGTGAGAAGGCAGCATGAGACACGGTGAGAAGGCAGCCAGGCTGTGTGTGCCACATGAAGACACGGTGAGATGACAGCCAGGCATTGATGGCCAGGAAGATGTTCCTCACCAGAACCCAGCCATGCTGGCTCCCTGATCTCAGACTTCCAGGTCCAGACTTTGATAAATAAATTAAGCCATCCAGTCTATGGTATTTTGTTACAGCAGCCCAAGCTAAGACAGAAAGCATTCCTGTTTATAACAGCACCTTAAAAAATTAAATATTTAGTAATAAATCTAACCAAAGAGGTGAAAGACTTCTATGCTAAAAACAATAAAAGGTTGCTGAAAGAAATTAAAGATCTAAATAAATGAAAAGATAGCCCATGTTCATGGATAGGAAGCCTTAACATTGTTACAATGTCAATACTACCCAAAGCAGTGTTCAACACAACCCCTATGGGTTACAATAGTCTTTTTTTAAAAAAATATAATTTTAAAAAATGATCCTTATATTCACATGGAATTAAAAAACTGATCCTCAAATTCACATGGAATTGCAAGGGGCCCCAAAGAGCTAAAACAATCTTGAAAAAGAACAAGGTTGGAGGACCCACACTTCCCAACTTGGAAATATATTACAAAGCTACAGTGACTCAAACAGCATAGTATTGGAAAAATGATACCATATAGGCCAGTGAAATAGAATAGAGGCCCGAAAATAAACCCTTGCATTTCTGGTCAAATTATTTTCAGCAACGGTGCCAAGACTGTTCACTAGGGAAAGCACAGTCTCTTCAAGTGGTGCTGGAAAAACTGGATATCCACATGCAAAAGAATGATGTTGAACCTTTACTTAATACCATATGCAAAAATTAACTCAAATGGATCAAAGATCTAAACTTAAGAGCTAAAGCTACAAAATTCTCAGAAGAAAATACTGGAGAAAATCCTCATGGTATTAGATGTAGCAATGACCAGGGATATGACACCAAAGACACAGGCAACAAAAGAAAAAATAGATAAACTGGACCTCTTAAAAATTAGGAAAATTTATGCATCAAATGGCATGATCAAATGAGTGAAAAGTTAACCCAGAGAATGGGAGAAAATACTTGCAAATCAGGTATCTGCTAAGGGATTAATATCCAGGCTCTGTCCTGAGGCTCTCTGGACATGAAGCTCCGTCTGTTATGGCCCTCACAATCCGCAGGCCCTCCCTTCACAGGGCCCTGCAGGACACTGCAGGTTTGTAGGAACCACACACATATCTAGGTCAGCCAGGATTCTTGGTCACAAGCAGTAAAAATCTACTCTGGTCTTCCTGGGCAGCCAGAAAACGTGCTGGGCAGCGCCAGTGGGAGGCTAAGCCCTGGGGCCAGGAAGCTGCATCTTGCCCACAGGATGGCCATGTGTGGGCTGGCAGGTTGGCAGGTTGGCAGGTCGGCAGGCCAGGTGGAGCAGCCTTGGCTTGCCTCTGTACTCTCCAGTCTGGCTCCAGACGCAGCTCTGCACAGAGCTCAGACCCAGGCTTCCTGGGGGAGCCAGCCCAGGAGGGTCCCTTTGCCTGGACCACACTGGATGAGGAGGCAGTCCCCCGGAGAAGGCCAGCATGGGGAAAGAGGCTAGGGCGGGCTGGACAGCCCAGAGGCCCCGACACAGCCTTTTCAAAGTCAGGCCAAGAAGCTGCCTTGGGCATGCATCTGAGGATCCAGCGCAGCGGCTTCTGTGGCCGCACCCACTGTCTGTGCCTGCTGTCTTGTGCCCCACTCCCCTGTCCTCCTCCTCCCACTGGAGCTTTGGGTTATGCAGCTCTGCTTCTCTTAGAAGGGCTCCGTTTTGTGGGTTCTCTGTGGCTGACTCCTGATTCCTGGTTACAGCTGAGGCCAGCAGAAGAGAGCTCAGAGTGGGCTAGTCTGGCTCAGCCCTGGTCTGAAGACTGACCCCAACCTGAGAGTCTCAGCCTCTTTCCAGGAGGAGGGGGATGCCTCCCCATCTCCCAGCAGGGAGCTGCATCCACAGACCTGTGAGCCAGGAGCACGAAGCCTTCACCAACTCCAGAGCCTGCTCAGGAAGCCCAGTCCACAAGGCCGAGGCTTGTCCTGCCAGTCTGTGCCCAAGGAGAAGATGGCCAGGCTCCTGCTCTTGGAGAGGCCTGCAGGACCACTCCAGGACCCATGCCTAGCCTCCCTCCAACAGCCCTAGAAGGAGGTGCACTCTTGGGTCCACATGGCCCCTCTCCTTCAACCATCCTCCCTGGGTTGCCCCATCCCCTGGGCCTTGGGGGCTCCACTCCCCGCCACCCCACTCTGCCTTAAACCGCCAGAGGCACCTGTGGCCCAGCCCCCGCCCCCTGCCCTGCCCTCTGCTTGCTGTTCCTCAGGGCCACCCTCTCTCATGGCAGGTGGGACCTGTCCTCCCTGCCTAGAATCCAAGCCTCTTAAGGCAGGGACTATGCTGGCCTCACTCTCTACCCCCTGCTGTGTGTCTCCAGGGCTGAGAGCCCCTCGGTGCATGTGTGTTGCTGGGGGAGGTCAGGGCTGAGCACTGAGTCCAGCAGGGGCCCCTGCAGTGCTGGGACTTGGGGACCCCCCTTAACCCCCTCCCCTCCTCGGCTGGTGCTGTTGCACCCTCTGGGAGGCCTGTGGGGTCTGTCTTTCTTTGGGAGTCTCTCCAGTCCTTTCTGGAAGACCCACTAGAGGCCTCAGTGGGAGTCAGGAGCCCCCTCCGGGGCTGGCGCACCTGCTTTCTGGCCTCCGTCTTGTTGATGATGCTGATGATCCTCTTCAGGGCACCCTTGGCCTTCTTCCTGTAGACGGCTGAGGACAGGAGTGGGAGCCAGGCGTTCCAGTAGTGCCGCGCGGCCAGCATCACCAGGGCGCTGCTGCCCGCGATGCCTCCGAACCTAAAAGAGGGCAGGTCATGACGTGGTGGCCCCACCTGGGCCCACCTGGGGCTGCTGGACCGGGAGGGACACGAAGGTCGGGTGCCCAGGGCCCATCCACGCGCTTGCTCCCTCCTGGGCATGTGGCTTGCTCAGGCGTCCCTGCTGCATCCTCTCCAGTGGGCCTTTCCAGGCAGCACAGGGTCAGACCCCCACCAAGGTCAGGCTGTAGGAGCCCAAGCGGGTACAAGGGCAAGAGGGGGCCACTGTACCTCCTTGAAGACTGTGCCCTGAACTGGCCACACCGTCCACCTCGCCCTCACTGGCAGGAGCCCTCCCTTGGGCCCACAGGACGGACCACAGCCTTGGTGAGCACAGGGGTCTCGCACGGCAGGGGAGGGACAGAGCCCCCACAGCACCACCCCAGCCCCTTCAGAGCCACGCACCTGGCGCTCTCCGTGAAGGCCTTGGCTGCCACCAGCCGCAGCTGCTTCCGGCCCTTCAGGTTCTCCATGATGCTCCTGCCCTGGATGGCCGTGGCCGTGCACAGCATCTCTGCCACCAGCCGGGACTCCTCGCTGCAGGACACAGGGCCAGTGAGGAGGGAGGCCACTGTGGCCCACCTTGGGTCTTCCCTCCCTGGGTCACTGTCTTGACCTGTGGACTACACAGGTGGTATTCTAAGATGGGGCACCTCCTGGCCCACAAGCACATGTGCACAGGGCTCCGCCCTCCCCGAATCTGAGCCAGCCTCAGAGACTCGCCAGACTGCAGGGATGCAGGGCAAGGGGCCCCTGGTCTTCTGAGGCCTAGAGTGCCCACGTGTGGCCTGGGTGCCAGAGACAGCCGCCCTGGGAATGCTCTCAACCACGGAGCTGGCAGCCACGTGGCAAGGGTGGCAGTGGGCTGTGGGGACATCCAGCCAGTGGACCCTCAAGACTGTCACCCCAGGTGACTCTCATAGTAACCTTATGAGAGACCCCAACCCAAAACTAACTGGCTGTGTCCAGTCAGCCCCCAGAACCATGGGGCAGAATCATTAACTGTTTTTTTTAATGACTAATCTTTAGAGGGACTTGTGCAGCAACAGATCCACAGAACCAGCCCCTCTTTTGGGGCCTCTCCCCTCTACAGGCCCTGCGGCTTGGGCCCACATGGAAGTCTGGCCTCAGAAGGTCCACTCTGCACCCAGAGCTTGGCCAGGCGCACACTCCTGGGCATCAACAGCAGCAACAGCTCCATGGCTCCTCATCCCTGGACGTTCGCTGCTCCAGGGCTGCCATGGCTGGGGCTGCAACGCTACGCACACTAAGGCAGGATTCCCGCCATGGACGGGAGAGCATGCCCTTGCGGCTCAGCTCAGAGGAGGCACCAGATTTATTCTATGAGAAAGATGCTGGCTCACGGGTAGACTCCCTTCATGGGCCAGGTCCCAGAGCCAGGAACCCGCTTGCAGGAGCAGACAGCCGCTTCTGCCCCTCTGTCCTGAAGGAGTCAAAGGAGGAAGGCGCTGCCCCTTGGCCTGCACAGGCCTGCGGTGCCCAATGCAAGCTGGTGGTCTGAAGCTGAAACCACCTTCTAAGGCGGGCATGGCGACCTAGGCAGGGCAGGAAGGAGAGTTCAGTTTCCTGAGTACTGCCGTCCTAAACATTTTGATCTGTGTTATGCAGTTGTTGAGTGTTCCATAAATGCCAATGAGTGAGGTCTGTTCCTTCCATCTGTAGCCTCAGTGACTTCCCCCCTACTTTGTTCTGTCAGCTGCTGAGAGAGGAATGTTAAAATCTACAGCTAGAATTGTAGATGTATCCATGCTTTACTTCCTGTATTTTCAAGCTCTGCTATTACGTGAACGCACATTTAGCATTTTTATGTCTTCTTGAAGATTGAATCCTTTATTATGAGGAATGTCTACCTCGGATCGCGTGCCTGGGCCATTTAACCGGACACCAGCTTTCTCGTGGTTGGCGCTTGCAGAGTGCCTCTCTCCCGTCCTTTTACCTTCAATCTGTGTCTTTACATTTGAAGAGGGTCTCCTGTACATAGTTTATCATTGGGTCTTGCTCCTATGTTCTGTGAGATAAACTGCATTTTAACTGCAGTGTTGGTTCGTTTACGTTTAATGGAATGACTGATATGGCCAGGGTCAAATCCACCATTTGCTCCTTGCTTTCCTTTTGACTCACATGTTCTTTGTTCCTTTCCTCCCTTTTTTTGCACAAATGGAATATTTTTTAGTATCCCAATTCATATCCTCTATTAGACTTTCAGTTATATCTCTTTGCTTTATTCCATTTCTTAGCACTTGCTCTAGGGATTGCAGTGTGCATCCTTCACCAACTACGGCTCTACCTCACCTGAGTCCTACTCCACGTCATGTGCGGCACGAAGGCCCTCAGAATCACTGCCTCTCAGCCCGTCCTGTGTGTTTCCACTGCCCTGCATCTTGCCTCTATATTTATGAAAAATCCCACAGTAGGATGTTATTTTTGCTTTAAAACGTCAAGTGTTTCTTGAAGAATTTAAGAACTGAAAAGGAAAAAAGTGTTTTATGTTTACCCCCAAATTTACCATTTTTGGTGTTTCATCTCCTCTAGCATGTCCTCTTCTGAGGATCTGCTGGGAATGGATCCTTTTAGCTTTTATTAATCTTAAAATGTCTTGATTCTGTCTTCATTTGTGAGGACTATTGCTGGCAGATACAGAATTCTAGACTGACAGGTTTTCTTTTTTTAACACTTAAAAACCGTCGTCCTTTGTATTCTGGTTTGCGTCGTTTCTGATGAGAAGTCAGCAGCAATTCTTGCCCTGGTTTTCCCATATGCACAAATCTGTCCCCGTGCTAACTCTTTTCCAGGATCTGCTCCCGGTCTTTGGTCTTCAGCAATGTGACTACAATTCCCCCACAATGGAGCCAGGTGTGGTTTTCTTTGCGTTTATCCCACTTCGGGTTCCTTGAAAGTCTTGGATCTCCAGGTTGATATTTTTAATTCAACTTGTAAAATTTTCAGCCATTATGTTTTCAAACGTGTATTTTGGCCTCCCCCTGCTGCCTCTGTCCTCCTGAGACTCCAGTTACACTCAGGTTAGACCCCTGCTATGGCCCCACAGGTCACAGAGTGAAAGCTCTATGGCCCTGCGGGTCACAGACAGAAAGCTCTGTTTATTTAGTTTCTCCGTTTTTCTCCCTGTGCTTCGGTTCTCATAGTCTGCTGGCCTGGATTCGAAGTTACTGACTGTTCTTCAGTGTCCAGCCTGATGATACGCTCTTCCAGTGGCGTTTCCATTTCAGACACTTTATTTTTCATTTCTAGGAATTCCATTCAGTGATTTTATTACTGGTTCCATTCTTTATTGAAATTCCTGTCTGTACACTAGTTATTTCCATTGAAAATCTGATTATATTGACAGCAGCTGTTTTCAACTCCTTGTCTGCTCATGTCAACATACACCACAGCTGGGTCCGTTGGCTGTTTTTTCTATTCTACTCTTTTTCTTGCTTTTGCACACATCTAGTAATTTCTTACTTTATGCTGGACGTTGTGAGGGCTCTGCTGCTGAAAGTGTGGATTGTGTCCACTTCCTTTAAAGAGTGTTGGGTTTTGTTCTGACAGGCAGTTAACTACTGGTGGCTTAGCTTCATCCTACTGAGATGTGGTTTAGGCTTTGTTGGTGCAAGTCTGCACTCGCCCCATTGCTAAGGCATGTCTTTCTGAATGCCTGGAATTCAGTGAGGTACACCCCAATGTGAGTTGGCCACAACTCCAACTTCTCTTAGCATAGGATGGCCTCTGGCATCTTGTCAGCGTACAGACCCCTCCATACCTGTTTTCTGCCAGGCCTGGAATCTAGTCCTGTGCACATAGTTTACCACCAGGCAGGCCACAGACTCATGGGTAGCTCCACAGAACAAGGGCCCTGCCCCACCTGCCCATGTCACATCCTAGACACCTCAGCTGCTACAGCCCCAAGCCCTGACCCGTTTCTCCCCATGACTCTTCCATCTGGGCCACTCCCCAGGCTGCAGCATGGGAAGCTCCCTTAGGCAGAACGCGGAGCCCACTTCTGATATTTCCTTCTAGCAAGAATGGCTGCCTGGTACTGCCTGCTGTCCAACAGCTAAAAACAACTGTCTCACATATATTTTCAAGTTTTACAGTTTTTCTTTTTCACAGCACAAGAGTATGATACCCATTATGCTTTCAAGGCCAGAACTGGGTGACTTTTAAATTTATATTATTAACAACATTAAATATAAATATATTATACATAATAAATATATAATATATAAATATATATAAAATCACTGTTGGTGATTACGTTAAATAAAAATGTTGAGCTGAGTTGGAAGGTCCAAATGACACTCTTAGACTATTGT
The DNA here is from genome assembly GCF_028885655.2 of Pongo abelii. Classification (NCBI taxonomy): domain Eukaryota; kingdom Metazoa; phylum Chordata; class Mammalia; order Primates; family Hominidae; genus Pongo; species Pongo abelii. The sequence goes on from NC_071993.2 coordinate 140,095,657, forward strand.
TCTTTACCCATTCTGTGTGTATTTTAATAATCTACATGAAATTTCTTATTAATATATATTCCTTGACATTAATAGCATAAATGCGAAACTGATTTGGTAACTACACATTCACAACTGAGAATATGAGCTGATTAGTAACTGCTATACTTTTCACCAAGAACGGAAAGCCATTTTTGCTATTAGTGTAAAATGCTATCATAAAAGCTACTCTGTGGCAAATTCTATGCTAGAGTTTCTACACATAATTTTAAAAATGGAAAGAAATTAGAATGAAGAACTGAAATACGTGTAAACTTTTTAAACTATCTCTTACAAAGGCTGGTCGTCTGCTGGAAGTGGGCATGGGTCCTGCTGGACTGGGGAAGGGCCTGTGGCTCTGACAGTGACCAGCAAGGTGACCACATCATCTCCTATGAGCAGCACGCCTGCAGGGTCTCTCCAGTCTCCTGGCACCCAGGCTGCCTGCACACAGGGGCACCCGCCTGTGGTTGGTGGAAAGGCGCCAACACTGAGCCCAGGGCAGAGGGGCTCCCGCTGGGTGCAATGACACCAAGTGCCACTAGAGGACAGCAATGGTCCACAAAGGACTTTCCAAAAGTCCTAATGTGGAAATCCAATTTTTCCAGTCTCATATGACCTCTCCTTTTCCCTGTCACCATATGTATAAATTTACAGCTTTAGCTAACTTAACAGAAAAAATGATTTTTAAGTCAATTTACACAGCAGTGGCACGGCCAGGGCGCCCAGCCCCCACATCCTCCTGTTGTGTGCCGCTGTGCCCTCCACACTTGGGGAAGTAATTGTAACTCAGTTAGGAGGAGGCTTTATGCAGCAGCACTCTGCACCATCACCTCCATGACACTGTCTTTGTAGTTTATTTCTCTTAGAAATAATGTTTGTTCTGTTTTGTTTGGAGACAGAGTCTCGCTGTGTTACCCAGGCTGGAGTGCGGTGGCACAATCACGGCTTGCTGCAGCCTCGACCTACAGGCTGCTTACGAGGATGAATGCAGTTCAGCTCACTCAGACCCCCCGCAGCCCCTTCCAGCTGACTTGTGTGGCCAGTGACCGCATGACACTTAATCCCCACCTATCACCTTGGCACCTACGACCTCACGCCAGCCTCTCATCTTCTGGTCCCCACTGTGACAACACCCACACTTCCCTCAGCTCGTCCTTCCTGCTCTACCAGCGTATGTTACCTGCGCTTTTCCTTCACTTTTGTATTGTCAAAATCAATCCTTTTGTCAAAATGCTTCTTTCTTTGTCAACAAGTTAATCCTAAAAGTGGAATATCAGTGAACACCATGTTTCTCACTGGACAGTCCGGCTGTAAATGACTTGGTTTCCCGGACTCTCTAACTGGTGTACCCCTCTGAACTGTCCCCACCCATCCTACGAGGAACTCTGTTTCCCCGCCCTCCCCAGGGTCCTCCTGAGCCGCCCAGTGCAGTCAGGCAGCTCTCTCCACACAGCGTCCATCTGGGGACAGCTCTTGACTACCTTTCTAGGTTGAATCTGTTATTTCTAGCATCCCACATATCTTCTTTTTTTTTTTTTTTTTTTTTTTGGTTTACTTCCTTGTTTTTCTGGATCATATCCTCAAGAAACTTTCTAAAAATGGTGTATGGGAAGTATACTCTCTGGGTCCTTTTGTCTAAAATGGCTTATTTTGACCTGATATGTGACTGATAGTTTGGGTGAGCTCGAATTCAAGGCTGACAATTACCTCCACTTGGAACGTTCTTTTTGCTTCAAGTGGTGGCTGCTGAGAAGGTTGGGGCAGTTCTATTTCCTGCTCCTCTGATCTTGGCCTGGTGTCAGACAGAGACTTCCAGAGACACCTCTGATCCCGGCCTGGTGTCTCAGCATGTCCAGAGCCAGGCAGATGTATTTTCAGCCTCAGCACATCCAGGGCCTGAGGGGCCAGGGTGTGTGGCAGGCATCTCCTGCTTATGCCCGAGCTGCAGGGCTGGGGACGCACCCCCGGCCCCACCTGCACAGGAAGGCCAGGGAGGGACATCAAAGCAGGTGAGTTTTCCTTTTGGAAGCAAATTGATTTTTATTACAGACCGCAGGGAAAACGTAACCTCTAGCCTCCAACAGAGGGATGCCAAAGAGGGGGGCCTGGTACGGAATCCTGTCCATACTGTTTTGGAAGAAAGATCATTTGCAATGAAAAGCCCCTCGATGCTGGCAAACAGAAAACAGTGGGACTGGGCTCCAGTCCAACTCTGCTCCAGCCCTTTGCTGCCACGCTCTCCCTCCAGCCCCCCAGTGAATGTGGGGCACCACGCATGGCAGTGCCAGGCCAGCAGGGCAGGGTCCCAGGTGCACGGCTCCTGGCAGGGCTCACAGCCTCCTGAGCACTCGCAGCCTCACCCCTGCCAAGGCGGTGCTTACAGCCCATCGCCTGGGTTCAGTCCCAGCTCTGCCACTCACCCCAGCTGGGTGGCCTCTGGAGCAACTTGGCCCATTTCCTGCCCATTGCCTGCCCATTTCCTGCTCTAGAGCCTGGGAACAGTAGTGCCTGCCAATGAAGAAGAGTGAACGGGGGGCCTGGCGCGTGATGCCCCGTCCTGGGTACTGAGAAGAATGAATGGAAGCCTGTCACATGATGCCCCATCCTGGGCACGGAGAAGAGTGAACAGGGGTCCTGGCACGTGATGCCCCGTCCTGGGCACTGAGAAGAGTGAACGGGGTCCTGGTACGTGATGCCCCGTCCTGGGCACTGAGAAGAGTGAACGGGGTCCTGGCACGTGATGCCCCTTCCTGGGCACTGAGAAGAGTGAACGGGGTCCTGGCGCGTGATGCCCCGTCCTGGGCACTGAGAAGAGTGAACGGGGTCCTGGTTTGTGATGCCCCTTCCTGGGCACTGAGAAGAGTGAACGGGGTCCTGGCACGTGATGCCCCTTCCTGGGCACTGAGAAGAGTGAACGGGGTCCTGGCACGTGATGCCCCGTCCTGGGCACTGAGAAGAGTGAACGGGGTCCTGGTTTGTGATGCCCCATCCTGGGCACTGAGAAGAGTGAACGGGGTCCTGGCGCGTGATGCCCCTTCCTGGGCACTGAGAAGAGTGAACGGGGTCCTGGCGCGTGATGCCCCTTCCTGGGCACTGAGAAGAGTGAACGGGGTCCTGGCGCGTGATGCCCCTTCCTGGGCACTGAGAAGAGTGAACGGGGTCCTGGCGCGTGATGCCCCGCCCTGGGCACTGAGAAGAGTGAACGGGGTCCTGGCGCGTGATGCCCCGTCCTGGGCACTGAGAAGAGTGAACGGGGTCCTGGCGCGTGATGCCCCGTCCTGGGCACTGAGAAGAGTGAACGGGGTCCTGGCGCGTGATGCCCCGTCCTGGGCACTGAGAAGAGTGAACGGGGTCCTGGCGCGTGATGCCCCGTCCTGGGCACTGAGAAGAGTGAACGGGGTCCTGGCGCGTGATGCCGCGTCCTGGGCACTGAGAAGAGTGAACGGGGTCCTGGCGCGTGATGCCCCGTCCTGGGCACTGAGAAGAGTGAACGGGGTCCTGGCGCGTGATGCCCCGTCCTGGGCACTGAGAAGAGTGAACGGGGTCCTGGCGCGTGATGCCCCGTCCTGGGCACTGAGAAGAGTGAACGGGGTCCTGGCGCGTGATGCCGCGTCCTGGGCACTGAGAAGAGTGAACGGGGTCCTGGCGCGTGATGCCCCGTCCTGGGCACTGAGAAGAGTGAACGGGGTCCTGGCGCGTGATGCCCCGTCCTGGGCACTGAGAAGAGTGAACGGGGTCCTGGCGCGTGATGCCCCGTCCTGGGCACTGAGAAGAGTGAATGGGGTCCTGGCGCATGATGCCCTGTCCTGGGCACTGAGTGAACTGGGGGCCTGGTACATGGTGCCCGGTCCTGAGCACTGGCCTGCTTGTGTCTCTGAGCACCCAGGAGACCCTGGACACATGGAAGTTGCCGACATGAAAGGCATATCAGCACGTTCGTATGTTGGCCTCGCATCCCTACGGGTGTGGCCGACACAGGCTCTGGAGCCGTCCCGGTGGGCAGGGCCGTGGGAAGACAGGGCGTGGGCCTGGGGCGCTCCTTGGCTCTGGCAGGTGCTGCCCACGCTGGCCATTTGGCCACAGAAAACATTTTTACAGCCTTTGGGTCAGCGGTTTCATCTTCCAGGATTATTAGACCCAGGAAATTAGCCAAAAAGAACCTCAAGGAAAACAACCTTTACTGCAGAAATATTTGCAATAGCAACAGATGGAAAACAGCCTCATATTAAAAAATTGGAGAAAGATTAGGGATGATAATAATTGCTCAACTGGATGGAACACGGTAAGCCACTAAAAGTGAGATCTGTGAAAATTAAAGAATGGGAATGTTCTGTGTCCGGCTATGCTGACGAGGGCCTGGCGGCACAGCTGACACTGGAGAGCAAGCGAGGGACCCAAGTCAGAGGCCATTTTCTTTCATTGAAATTACCCTTATTTATTTTCAAATTTAATTAGCGTGCATATCTGTCTATCCAAAATTACTTCAAAGCTGTATTTCGTTAGAAATGGCAGCTTTCTACCTGCTGAATGCCCGTGTCCCCTCAAAATTCCCTTCAACCTGCCACGGGAGGAGTGTCCATGTCCCTCAAAATTCCCATGCTGGGAGATCATCACCCCCACAGTGATGGTGTTGGGGTGGCCTTTGAGGGGGGTTGGATCATGGGGATGGAGCCCTCACAAACAGGGTTAGTCCCTTATGAAAGGGACCCTAGAGAGCCCTGCCCCTTCCCGCATGTGAGGACACAGCGGGAGGCGCCGTTTGTGAGACAGGAAGGGGCCCTCGGCAGACGCCGAATCTGCCACACCTCGATGGGACTTCCAGCCTCCGGGACTGTGAGCAGGAACCATCTGGGGTGGGAGGCCCCCCATCTGTGGCCCTTTGTCCCAGCCTCTGAAGGCTGAGGCCCCCTCTTCTGTGCCTACGACGCACACACGGCCCGCAGGCCACACACCCCTCCTGCTGAGGTCCACATGACTTCAGAATCCCTCCTGACCAGCTTTCCACGGGGCCACTGCTGACTTGTCCATGAGGGCACGGGGCCGGCAGGACGGGGGCTTCCTGTGCACACGGCTGAGGCCTGTGGGAAGCTTTCTGGACTGGGCCTGGAGACCTGGTGGGGTGCTCACACGCTCCCTGATCTGTGATTGTGGCCAGGCCCATGCTCCCTGCCCATTTTGGGGACCTGGTGGGGTGCTCACCTGCTCCCTGATCTGTGATTGAGGCCCAGGCCCGTGCTCCCTGCCCATTTTGGGGACCTGGTGGGGTGCTCACCTGCTCCCTGATCTGTGATTGAGGTCCAGGCCCGTGCTCCCTGCCCATTTTGGGGACCTGGTGGGGTGCTCACCTGCTCCCTGATCTGTGATTGAGGCCCAGGCCTGCGCTCCCTGCCCATTTTGGGGACCTGGTGGGGTGCTCACCTGCTCCCTGATCTGTGATTGAGGCCCAGGCCTGCGCTCCCTGCCCATTTTGGGGACCTGGTGGGGTGCTCACACGCTCCCTGATCTGTGATTGTGGCCAGGCCCATGCTCCCTGCCCATTTTGGGGACCTGGTGGGGTGCTCACCTGCTCCCTGATCTGTGATTGAGGCCCAGGCCCGTGCTCCCTGCCCATTTTGGGGACCTGGTGGGGTGCTCACCTGCTCCCTGATCTGTGATTGAGGTCCAGGCCCGTGCTCCCTGCCCATTTTGGGGACCTGGTGGGGTGCTCACCTGCTCCCTGATCTGTGATTGAGGCCCAGGCCTGCGCTCCCTGCCCATTTTGGGGACCTGGTGGGGTGCTCACCTGCTCCCTGATCTGTGATTGCGGCCAGGCCCATGCTCCCTGCCCATTTTGGGGACCTGGTGGGGTGCTCACCTGCTCCCTGATCTGAGATTGAGGCCCAGGCCCACGCTCCCTGCCCGTTTTGGGGGAATTTGTCCAGTCATGAGGGTTACTTACGGCCTAAATTTCTTCAGGTACTTGATGCCCATCTCCAGAGCCCTGTGAGCGCAGGACATGGTGGTCTCATGGTCACGCGCCGCATGGGCGAAGTGGGTCAGCCGCGTCAGGGTCTGCAGCTCCACCAGGGGGTCCGACCAGTTGCACTCGGAAGCCATTTTCACCAACTTCCAGTAGGTGGCAAGAGAAGGGGCACCGTGTTAGCAACAATGACCTTCCAACGGCCTGCAGTCCCCACGGACCACGCAGCGCATGTGATTCTAAACAGAGGCGTGGCCTGTGAAGGGCCACTGTGCCACAAAAGCTGAGCTGCCACGTCCATGCCTGTGAGGGCCCCTGACGTCCTTGTAGCTCCCACACCCCACAGGGTGTCCTGGACACGGGACTGGCGTGTGCAGCCCTTGGCTGCCCCTGAGCGGCTCAGGGTTGGGTGGGACACAGAGGGTCTGCTCAGACAGCGTTTGCCTCACACCAGGAGACAGGGATGCTCCCAGCATGAAGCTGAAGGAAGTGCATGGAGGGGGCGCAGCTCCGTTGGGAGGTGGGGGAGAGCAGGGCAGAGTTGGGGTGAGCATGCACGATGGGGCTTGAGTTCCAGCCACCTAGGGCAAGAGCCTCGGCGTCCTTGCCTCTTGGCCCCTGGCCTCCCGGGACCCCCGGGGACACCTACCTGGGCCAGGGATGGGACAGTGAAGTCCATGAGGCCCAGCCCGTTGCATGAGTACATTTCCAAGGCAACAAGGACTCTGGTCACCGAGCTGACATCCTCGTTGGTGCCCTGGTGGGGAGGATGCCCTGAGTGTATCAGCCCAAGGGTGCGGGGAGAGTCTGGAATATGCGTGAATTTAACACTGCGAGGTATTAGTTTTATGGCAATAATCAGACCACGAAATTGGGAGCGTTTATACCTTAGGCTGTTTTTGTTACTGTTGACTTGCAGGTCATCTTCTCATACAACGAGGAGCCCCAAGGCCGTGCGGCCCCCATGTGTGAGGCAGCCTTGTCTGATGGCTGGGTGACCCCCGAGGAGGAAAGGACCAGTGGGCCTGATATGGTGGCTGCCTGGGGCAGGCAGGTCAACGCCTGGGCCCTCCCCGCCTCCCTGGGCCCCATTAGGCCCTGGCTCCTGGCCAGGCTTCAAGGCCCCTCCTCCATCTGGCTTTCCAGGAGCTCACGGGGCTGGCCCTGGGCCCACTCCTCCTCAGGGGAGGGCAGCACCCCTACAGGCCCAGCAGCTCACAGACCCCGTGGACAGGTGGGCAGAGGAGGCCCCGTGCCGCACTCAAGGGCAGCCAGCGGCGGTGAGCTCAGTGGGAAAAGGGAGTGCCCAGGCCGTCCGTGATGGCTCCATCTAGAGCAAAGTGGTCCTGGGGGCCCCACCACCCCCGGCTGTCTCGGATCTCTACGTCCACAGGGTCTCGGTCGGAGCCCAGATGTGGGCAGGGGCGCCCACCTGCTCCTCGGTGCCCAGCCGTGGCCCAATCTGCTGCTGCAGCAGCTGCTTGGCCTTGACCCAGGTGGCGATGAGCGGCTGCCGGGTGCTGGTGGGCACCGTCTCTTCGGGCGCGCTCCCGTTGCTCAGGTTCAGGGCAAACTCACAGACCTAGGACAGACGTGTTCTCGGTCATGAAACCTGAATTCTAAACAGGGGACCTTGAGCCAAGATCCAAACCATTAAAAGATGGATGGACCCAGCTCCTGATCCAGCCCGTGAAGGGCCTTAAACACATGAGACCTCAGGCCCACCAGGGGCTGCACCACAAACCCAGCAGATGAAGCCCCACCCCCAGATGCCGAGGACGCAGCCGCCACCTGGCCTCCAGTGCGCCCCGGCCCTCTCACTCCTGAGCTGTCCCCACGGCATGGGGACTGGGACCCCGCAGGAAGGAGCAGCTGGGCCAGCACCCCTCCCCTACTGCAGCTGGTATCTGTTGGGGGTGGGGCAGCGAGGACGGAGCCCCAAAAGTGGGGGCGTGAAATCTGCCACGTGCTTTGCCTGCAGTGACGGGCATGTGGGCTGCTGCCCTGAGCCCCTGGGCTGCGCCCCAGCTCCCTGTCTTGCTGGCCGTGTGACCAGGTGAGTTTCTTCATGCTGTGCGCTTCAGTTTCCTCATCTCTACGTAGAAATGAAACCCAGTCTATGGGTCGTCGTGAGGATCAGTGAGTCCTTGTTCAGAGCCTCGCCTGGTGCAGGAGGCACTGGCCACCGGGAGTGACCTCTTGCCAGGGATGTCCCGTCTCTCGCTGTCTTGTGAACACCTGCTCCTTGCAAAACGTCTTGGTAGCACAGACACCTACTGGGCAGCGTCCTTCCCTTTCCTCCCCTCCATCCTTCCTTCTGGATAAACTTCCAAACACTTGTCAAGTTCCACACAGACATCCCATCAGAATGTGTTTGGGGAGCACTGACTCCCCTGTTCACCACCTGGCTCCCAGCGGGGTTGTGCACATGCTCGGTCCAGGCACTACCCAAGCCGGCTTCCTCACACTCTCCGCCATTCACTCCGTGTTCCTGGGTTGCCAGGTCAGTGCTGGCGTTTCCTCTCGGCATCTGGATCCAGCCGCCATCACATCCAAGAGGGAAGCTCCTCTGCACCCCCCGGCTGCCTCCCGGGGCCCAGAGCAGGCTCAGCTTCACCCACAGCTGCCTGAGCCGCCCATGGCGCCCTCCCCTCCGAAGCCTCCAGCCTGATCCCTGCAGGTCCCCGGAGGCGGCCCCTTTCCCTTCTCAGAAGAACGACCTGCATCTGATGTCACAGCCGGTGCTCCTGACCGGCCCACACTGACTGCCCAGGCCCAGCCATCCCCACTGGGAGCTGGTACCGCACCTGATGCCACAGCCGGTGCTCCTGCTACCGAGATGTTTTGCAAGGAGCAGGTGTTCCTAAGACAGCTCAGGAGTGAGAGGGCCGGGGCGCACTAGAGGCCAGGTGGCGGCTGCCTCCCCGTGTGCAGCTGCGTCCTCAGCGTCTGGGGGTGGGGCTTCATCTGCTGGGTTTGTGGTGCAGCCCCCGGTAGGCCTGAGGTCTTATGTGTTTCAGGACCTTTTGGTCCCGACTGCCCGGGGCCAGCTGTCCCCAGTGGGAGCTGGTACTGCACCTGATGCCACAGCCAGTGCTCCTGGCCGTCCTGGCCCCCCACACTGACTGCCCAGGGCCAGCCGACCCCACTGGGAGCTGGTAGCACCAGGGCCCTCTCTGGCTCTGGCCTGGCGCAGCTGACTGTGAGCGTTGTGAGTGCTGTGCCGCAGGCTCAAGACTCTCCGGCCCGCGGTTTTATCCATGGCCCAGAAAGGGTCATGCAGGATGAGCTTTAGCACAAAATCTTCCTGCAAGGGTGGGGACAGCTCCCCCACCCTGTGCCCCTGAGGAGACACTCAAGGCCT